>NW_028255917.1:0-696000 GCF_971803275.1 Cyanistes caeruleus | reverse complement strand
TGCGATTTTTAGGAGCTGTGGGAATTTTGTGGGATTTTTCTGGAATTTTGTGGACATTTGTGGACATTTTGTGGGATGTTTCTGGAATTTGGTAGAATTTTGAGAAGATTTAGGGAATTCTGTGGAATTTTTTCTGGAATATTAAAAGGCGTTTCAAGAATTTTGTAGGGTTTTTAAAACGTGTGGGAATTTTGTGGGATTTTTTTGGAATTTTGTGGGGCTTTTTCTTGAATTTTTTGGACATTTCAAGACATTTTGTGGGATGTGGCCAGAATTTGGTAGAATTTTGAGAAGATATAGGGAATTTTGTGTGATGTTTCTGGAATTTTGTGGGATGTTTATGGGATTTTGTGGGATTTTTTAGGAGATTTGAAGAATTTTGAATGACGTTTTCTGGAATATTCTAAGGCTTTTCAAGAATTTTGTGGGATTTTGAGAAGATTTAAGGAATTTTGTGGGATTCTTCTCAAATTTTGTGGGATTTTTATGGGATTTTGTGAGATTTTGAGGAGACTTGAAGATTGTTGAGGTTTTTTTCTTAGATTTTGCGAACATTTGTGGAGATTTTGTGGGATGTTGCTGGAATTTGGTCGGGTTTTGAGAAGTTTTAGGAGATTTTGTGGGATTCTTTGGGAATTTTGTGGGATGTTCCAGGAATTTTAAGAAATTTTTCTGGAATTTTGTGGAAAGTTGTTGAGATTTTGTGAGATGTTTCAGGAATTTTGTGGGATAAGGAGGATATTTAGAAAATTTTAGGGCATTTTTATTGAATTTTGTGGACATTTGAGAACATTTTGTGGGATGTTGCTGGAATTTGGTAGAATTTGGGAAGATTTAGGGAATTTTGTGGGATTTTTATGGGATTTTGTGGGATTTTGAAGAGAGATGAAGAATTTTGAGGGATTATTCTGGAATTTTTTGGCATTTGTGGAGATTTTGCGGGATGTTTCTGGAATTTGGTAGGGTTTTGTGATAGATTGGCATTGAAGAAAACAAAGTCAAACACCTAAGGAGGTTAAAACTGCTGGCGGCTGATGGGAGTTTGTCTCCTCGCCAACAGCTGGCCATTTCTAAGAATTGACAGCAGTTTTAAGCACTGCAAAGTGAGATCAAGCTGTGAACAGCAGCTTAAGCCCTAAGGCTGGGAATTTCTTTGTCTCTTGGTTTGCTGGCTGTGAAAGGTAACTGAGCTCCAGCTGGCTTCCCGTCCCCGGCCCAGCCCATGCGGCCCGGACAGGGGCTGGGCTGGGCCTGCCGCGGCTCCCGGCCGGGAGATGGGGCCTGCGGGGCTTGCCCCGGGCTCTGGCCGGGCCAGGCCGCTCCCTGGCTCGGCTGCACTTTTTGCTGCGACTGAATTCACCACAGACTGCCCAGGAAAGAAAGAAAAAGCTCTTGAGCTGCGGCGGGCTGAGACAGTGACCACACTCTCCAGAGCAGCCATGAAGAATCTTCCAGCGCACACAGCTCCAGCCGCTGCTCCGGCAGAGATCACAGAACCATCTACAAAGCCTGGGCAAGATTTTAACCTTTTCATTACCCAGATGAGACTTGCAGATTAATCCTTTTACCCAGAGAGAGAAAAAGAGAGGAATCAACATGTAAAGAGACTTTATAAACTATTAGAGACAGTAAAGAAAAGAATTAAGCTTCAGAAGAGGTAGAGAATAAGGAGATGCTTTAATTAAGCTGAAATATTTTTCTGTTAAAGCTATGGAGATGGACAATAGTGTTCTGAAAAAAACTCCTTTAATTCATGACAGAGTATATTGGGAGGAATGGAGTGTTCAAAGTGTGGATTTTGAGCAAAAGATGGAGTAATTGTGATACAGTTTGGTGCTGGAACAGAGGGGAGAAGTAATAGTTGAAGATTTGAGGCCTTGAGAGGCAAAGAGAAAACTTCTGTTTCCAGAGAAGCTCACAGAGACAGATGCAGAGAACTTTCGCTTTGAATAACTCATTCTTAAAATGACATCCCTAGACTCATTGACCCATACACACCTCAGAGTGATGTGAAATGGGAGGAGTGAACTGCTGACAGGATTTCTGGGCAGCTGGCATCAGAGAAATAGAAAACTATAACAGAAATGGTTTTCTTGTGAGAAACTCCATAGATTAGCAGAAGAAGACTTCTGTTTCTCTACAGAGACTGATGAAAAGACTCTAGCAGGAATCAGGACGTTTTAAACACCAAAGTTCCAAAGTTTTTTTCTCTATGTTGTCATGTGAACAAAAGAATTGTGGGTAGTGGGGGATAAAGGGGTTTTCTGGAGGTTTATTCTGGTGTTCTTATTCTTGTAGTTTTGTTAATAAACTTTCTTTATTTCTTTAAGTTTTAGGCTTGTTTTGCTCTTGCTCTAATCCATATCTCACAGCAAGAAATAAGTAAGTTTTCTAGTAATTTTTCAGTTACTGCTTTAAAACCACGACATAACTTTGGTGCTCCACCTGGGAAAATGAAATTAGCAAATCTAAACCACTACACCTACTCTTGTGTGCCCGTGAGTAACCTTCCACGTGGATGGAGGAGATTGTGGTCAGGACAATTGATTCCTGGATTGCCATTTGGCTTCACTGCCACTCAGTTGAACATGGTCCTTATCTAAGAAGGACTTCCAAGAAATGGGTAGGAGTTTTGGCTGTGAGAGGAGCAGAAAGCACATTTTCTACAGCAAATTGCCAGCTGATGCAGTTTCCCTGCCAAAATCGTGATTGGCATTCATCTTCCTGGGGAGAATGTGAAGACCCATTCAGAGATGCCAGGTTCAGCTGGCCTGTGGCTTTGTGTACCTCATTTCACATGTCCAATTTCAAGGGCCACTAAAAGAGGCTCATGTTTGCCTTGCTACCCAGAAGTGCTGTAGGTATTTCCAGGAGAAAAAGAAAAAAATCACTGTCCTGTGGTGTGGTAGAAATGCCAGCACAACTGTGACTCTGTGAGCAAAGAGAGCCAGTGCTTTTTGGGGCTGCAGCAGCTGAGAGTGTGGCAGAGCGGTTTTGATATTCTCTTTAGAGTCCTGAAAGCGTTGTTCCCAAAACAATCCACAACTTTGCAAATGTGCCCGAAGCAAATGCAAAGAGAACTGGGGTGTGAAAAACAAAGAATGTTTATTTGTAGAAGAAAAGGAACAAGAATGAACTACACAACATATTTACATTGTAAGAATATTGGTAACAACAACAAGAACCTATAGAACCTATTTACCTAAGAACATATCTAACAAAACTACATGAAACGCATTTACAGAACACTACAGCAAACTCCAGAACGTGTTTTGGAACACAACAACTGTAAAACGTATATACAGCAGGGTGGCATCTGTGTCCGGGATGTGCCTCAGTCCTGGAAGAAAAACAAGTAGCACGGTCAGTGCAGTCAGGCATGGAGGGGTGTTCCATGTGCTGCCAGGCTGGGACACTGGCACAGTGGGACTCTGCTGCCAGAAGTGAGGCTGGCTGGGGCTGGGGGCTGTGGCCCAGGCACTGGAACAGGGCTTGTGTGGCCCAAAGCAAGCCCAGGCCAGGCCAGGGATGGCCAGCAGAATCCAGTGCATGGGCTAGCGTGTCCCTGAGCAGGGAGTGCCCAGCCCAGCCCCAGGCTGGCAGCAGGGGACCCACTCTGCCTGTGGGGAGCACCTGCCTGTTCTGCTGCTGGCATCGCTCTTCATCCCAACACCATGTCCTCCTCCTTGTCTTTTGCATCAATCTCCATCTCCTCAATATCGTCTTTCACATCCACCTCCATTTCTTCCTCTGTCTCATCCACATCCATCTCTTCCTCTCCCGTCTCCTCTCCATCCACTTCCATTTTCTCTTTGGTATCCATCTGTATATCCACCTCCATCTCCTCCTCTGTGTCTGTGCCAGCCTGCAGAGGTAGCAAAATCTCCCAGAGGGGTCCCTTTCCCACACTATCCCACAGAGCTCCAGCCCAGCCAGGCAGCTGCGGGGTGTCCACCTCCGTGGAATAGTACCATACCTTCTTTGGAGCAAATGCAGACATCCTGCAGGGATGGAGAGCACAATGCACTCAACGGGGAGCTTTTGGGACTGCTGGGGGTATGAGGGAGCAGGTGACAACAAGGTGACAGGGGTAGGCCTGGAGCAGGGTGAAGAGCGTGCTGACACAAGGAGCCAAGGGTTGTGTTGTGGCCGTTGCTGGATGCTGGAAGTTCTAGCTGGAGCGTGCACTGTGACATCAGTGCCAGGAGCCCAGGCCCAGGCTGAAGTGGACAAGGGAGATGCTAGAATGATGGAATCCCTGGGTGCTTGGGCTTGGAAGGGACCCTAAAGACCATCTTGTTCCAAGCTGAGCAATCTTCCCCCAGAACAGGTTGCTCAGAGCCCCGCTCCCAGCTGGCCTTGGATGTTGCCAAGGATGGAGCATCCCCAGCCTCTGTGCCCAGCCTGGGCCAGTGGCCCAGCAGCCTGAGTGGAAAAGAGCAGCTGCATTAGATCCAACTTCAATCTCACTCCTGCAGTTGAAAGCCTTCTCCTCTCTGTGCCCATCTTTCCTAGAGCTGCAGGGAGGCCTCCCCAGCCCCTTCTCTTTCCAGGCTGAGCATCCCCAGCCCCACATGGACAGCACTCAGATCCGTGGGGGTCGAGGCTAAAGGGTGGCAAACGGCATCAGGAAGTGAGAGATGGAAGCTTTTGGAGATGGAAGGTTTGCCTCTAAATGGAGAAAAGAAATGAAAGTGGAGGGGAAAATGGTGGGACTCTGGCTCTGTTCTAAGTGGGGAACATTTTCTTCTTTTCTGTCATGCTGCCCCAAATTTTGTTGTTTGAAAGGAGGTTTGGCAAAATATCCATTGTCTTCTCCATTAATAAAAAAATCCCACAAAATTCCAGTAAAATCTGGCAAAAATCCCGCAAAATGGCAGAAAAATCCCACGAAATTCCCTAAATTTTGTTTAAATCCCACAAATTGCAGAAAAAAATCCACGAAATTGCAGAAAAAATCCACAAAATTCCAGAAGAATTCCACAAAAATTAATGAAAAATCTCATAATTCTTTAATTTTTCTTGAAATCCCACAACATTCTAGAAAAAATGCACAAAATTCAGCAAAAAACCCCAACAAAATTCCCTGAATCTCCTCAAATTCCCACAACTAAACTCCAAACTCCATCCAACAAAAATCCCTCAAAATTCTTGAAATCTCCTCAAAATCCCACAAAATTTCAGAAAATTCCACAAATTTTCTGAAAACTTTCAAAAAATTCCACAAATAATCCACAAAATTCTACAAAAAGTAACTAAATTCTCTAAATTACCTCAAATTCCCACAAAATTGCAGAAAAGCTCCACAAAATTCCCTAAATCTACTCAAAATCTTACCAAATTCCAGAACTATACCACAAAATCTCCTCCAGTTTTCAAAGGCAGCCAGAAATAACCCACAAAATTCCAGAAAAAATCCACAAAATTTCAGAAAAATCCCACGGTTTCCCAAATCACTTCAAAATTCCTCAAAATTCCCTAAATTTTCTCAAAATTGCTTCAAATTTAAAAAAAAAATCCTACAAAATTCCACAAGAACTCCTCAAAAATATTTAAATTTTCTCAAAATTCCACAAAATTCCAGAAAAATTCCGCAAAAATCCCACAAAAGTCCACAAAAATCCAGGAAAATCTCACAGAATTCCTTAAGTCTCTTCAAAATCCCACAAAATTCCACAAAAAATGTTCAAAATTCCACCAAAAATTCACAAAACTCCAGTAAAATCTGATAAAATTCTACAAAAATCTCACAGAATTCAAGAAAAATTCCACAAAATTGCAGTAAAATCTGATAAAATGACACAAGAATCCCAAGAATTCCACAAAAATCCCACTTAATTCTACAAAAATACCACAAAATTCTTCAAATTTTCATAAAATCTAAAAAAATCCATTAAAAAATCCCACAAAATACTTTAAATTTTCTCAAAATCCCACAAAATTCCACAAAACTTCCACAAAATTCCATAAATCTCTGCAATATCCCGCAAAATTCCACAAAAAATACACAAAATTCCACAAAAATCCCACAAAATTCCAGAGAAATTCCAGAAACTTCCACAAAATTCCCACAAAATTTCCTACATTTTCTCAAAATGTCACGTCTGATGGACTGACATTTCAAAAAACAAAGACCTAAGGAAGTTGAAGCTGCTGGAGGCTGAGAGGAGTTTTTCTCCTGGCCCATAAGAGGCCATTGCTGAGAAGTGCCAGCAGTTTTGCCCATTGCAAAGTGCCATCAAGCTGGGAACAGCACTTGAAGCCCTAAGGCCGGCAATTTCTCTTGGCTCTCTTTGCTTTGCGCCTTTTGAAGAGGTAGCAGGGCTCGGCTTCAGCCTCCTTCCCCCCAGGCCAGCCAAGGCCACGGGAGGGGAGCGGGGCTGGCCGCAGCTCTGCGCTTCCCGGGGAGGATGGAGACTGGCAAGTGCCAGGAGCCCCTTCTCAGAGGCTTGGCTGGGCCTTGCACAGCGGAGCTGCCGGGCCAGGCCGCTCCCTGCCTGGCCTGCACTTTGTGCCGCTGCTCAGTTTCACCACAGGCTGCCACTAAAGGCAGGGAAAGATAGCAGCTTGCAGCTTTGTGCTCAGATAATGGCCACACTCCCCACAGCAGCCATGGGGAAAAATCATCTGTGTTCCTGAATGCCAACAATTTCATCCGATTTCACTGGAATTTTGTGGGATTTGGAGGAGACTTGAAGAATTTTATGAGATTTTTCTTAGATTTTGTGGAAATTTGTGGACATTTTGGGGAAATTTCTGGAATTTTGTTGAATTTTGAGAAGATTTAGGGAATTATGTGGGATTTTTCTGGAAATTTTTGGGTATTTTCAGGAATTTTGTGGGATTTAGAGGAGAATTGAAGAATTTTGAGGGATTTTTCTGGAATTTTTTGGGTATTTTCAGGAATTTTGTGGGATTTAGAGGAGAATTGAAGAATTTTGAGGGATTTTTCTGGAAATTTTTAGGAATTGGTGGAGATTTTGTGAGATGTTTCTAAAATTTGATAGGTATTTGAGAAGATTTAGGGAATTTTGAGGGATTTTTCAAGAAATCTGTGAGATTTTGAGGGATTTTCAGAATTTTGTGGGTGTTTCTGGAATTTTGTGGGATTTTCAGAAGATTTAGTGAATTTTGTTAGATTAGTCTGGATTTTTTGATATTTTGAGAAAATTTTAAGAATTCAGTGGGATGTTTCTGAAATTTTTTGGCATTTTTTGTGGGATTTTGAGGAGAGTGGAATTTTGTGGGGTTTTTAAAGAATTTTGTGAAATTTTATCTAGACTTGAGGAATTTTAAAGGATTTTTCTTAGATTTTGTGGAAATTTGTGGACAATTTGCAGGATGTTTCTGGAATTTGGTGGGATTTTGAGAAGATTTAGGGAATTTTGTGATGCTTTTACTTGAATTTTGTGGGATTTTGAAAGACTTGAAGAATATTGATTGATTTTTTCTTAGATTTTCTGGAAATTTCTAGTGATTTTGTGGGATGTTTCTGGAATTTGGTCAGGTTTTGAGAACATTTAGGGAATTTTGTGGGATTTTTTCTTGAATTTTGTGGGGCTTTTCAGGAATTTTGTGGGATTTAGAGGAGACTTGAAGAATTTTATGAGATTTTTCTTAGATTTTGTGGAAATTTGTGGAGATTTTGTGGGCTGTGTCAAGAATTTTGTGGGATTTTTCTGGAATTTTGTGGGATTTTGAGAAAATTTAAAGAATTTTCTGGGATGCTTCTGGAATTTGTTGGGGTTTTTTTGGAATTTTGGGAAATTTTCTGGAATTTTGTAAGATTTTGAGGAAATTTGAAAAATTTTGAGGGATGTTTCTTAGATTTTGGGGGAATTGGTGGAGATTTTGTGAGATGTTTCTGGACTTTTTGAGATTTTAAGAAAATTTTAAGAATTCTGTGGTATGTTTCTGGAATTTTGTGGGATTTGTGAAGAGACTTGAAGAATTTTGTGAGACTTTTCTTAGATTTAGTGAGAATTTCTGGGGATTTTGTGGGATTTTTCTGGAATTTTGTGGGATTGTGAGGAAATTTGAAAAAAATTTTGAGGGATTTTTCTTAGATTTTGAGGAATTTTTTGTGGATTTTGTGGGATGTTTATGGAATTTGGTAGAATTTTGAGGGAATTGGTGGAGATTTTGTGAGATGTTTCTGGAATTTTTGGTATTTTAAGAAAATTTTAAGAATTCTGTGGTATGTTTCTGGAATTTTGTGGGATTTTTTTTGGAATTTTGTGAAATTTTCTGGAATTTTGTAGGATTTTGAGGAAATTTGAAGAATTTGGAGGGATTTTTCTTAGATTTTGAGGGAATTGGTGGAGATTTTGCGAGATTTATGGAGAGTCAGTTTGATGTTTTAGGAATTTTGTGGGATATTGAGTAGATTTTGTGGGATATTTTCAGAATTTTGTGGGATTTCTGTGGGATTTGTGGCATTTTGAGGAGACTTGAAGAATTTTGAGCGATTTTTCTTAGATTTTGTGGAAATCTGTGGGATTTTTCTGGAATTTTGTGGGGCTTTTAAAGAATTTTGTGGAATTTTGAGGAGACTTGAAAAATTTTGAAGGACTTTTCTTAGATTTTGTGGGAGTTGGTTCAGATTTTTTGGGATGTCTCTGGAATTTGGTAGGGTTTTGAGAAGATTTAGGAGATTTTGTGGGAATTTGAGGAGATTTTGTTGTATATTTCAGGAATTTTGTGAAATAATGAGAAGATTTAGTGAATTTTGTGGGATTTTTCTTGAATTTGGTGGTCATTTGAGGACATTTTGTGGGATATTTCTGGAGTTCCGTAAGGTTTTGAGAAGATTTAGTAAATTTTGTGGGATTTTCCTGGAATTTTGTGGGGCTTTTTAAGAATTTTGTGAGGTTTTGAGGAGACTTGAAGCATTCTGAGGGATTTTTATAGAATTTTGTGGAAATGTGTGGAGATTTTGTGGGATATTTCTGGAATTTGGTAGAATTTTGAGAAGATTTAGGGAATATTGTGGGATGTTTCTGGAATTTGGGGGATATTGAGAAAATTTTAAAAATTTTGTGGGATGGTTTTTGAATTTTTGTGGAGATTTGTGTAGATTTTGTGGGATGTTTCTGGAATTTGGTAGTGTTGTGAGAAGATTTAGGGAATTTTATGGGATTTTTCTGGAATTTAGTGGGGATTTTAAGGAATTTTGTGGGATTTAGAGGAGACTAGAAGAATTTTGAGGGATTTCTCTGAAATTTTATAGGAATTGGTGGAGATTTTGTGAGATGTTTCTAAAATTTGAAAGGTATTTAGAAAATTTAGGGAATTTTGTGGGATTTACCGGGAATTTTGTGGGGCTTTTCAAGAATTTTGTGGGATTTAGAGGAAATGAATAATTTTGAGAGATTTTTCCGGAATTTTGTGGAAATTTGTGGAGATTTTGTGAGATGTTTCTAGAATTTTGAGGGATATTGAAAAGATTTAGGGAATTTTGTGGGATATTTTTTGTACTTTTGTGGGTCTTTTTAAGAATTTTGAGGGTTATTGTGGAAATTTGTGGACATTTTGTGAGAAATTGCAGGAATTTGGTAGGGTTTTGAGAAGATTTCCGGAATTTTGTGCTATTTTTTTAGCATGTTGTGGAATTTTCAGGAATCCTGTGGGATTTTGAGGAGATTTGAAGAATTTGAGGGATTCTTCTTAGTTTTTGTGGAAATTGGTGGAGATTTTCTGGGATGTTTGTAGAATTTTGTGGATTTTTGTGGAATTTTGTGGGATTTTGATGAGACATTGACATGGTTTTAAAGCTGAAATTAAATAACTACTAGAAAATGTAGTTACTTTCTGCTGTGAGATAGGGATTAGAACAAGAGCAAAACAGGCTTAAAACTTCAAAGGAATAAATAAAGTTTATTAACAAATCTACAAGAATAAGAACACCAGAATAAACCTCCAGAAAACCCCTTTATCCCCCACTACCCAACCATTCTCTTGTTCACATGGCAACATAGAGACAAAAAACCTTGGAACTTTGGTGTTTAAAACAGTCCCAATTCCTGTTAGAGTCTTTTCATCAGACTTTGTATAGTAAAAGAAGTCTTCTGCTAATCTATGGAGTTTTTCACACAAAAACCATTTCTGTTATAGTTTTCTATTTTCCTGATGCCAGCTGCCCAGAAATCCTGTCAGCAGTTCACTCCTCCCATTTCACATCACTCTGAGGTGTGTATGGGTCAATGAGTCAAGGGATGTCATTTTAAGGATGAGTTATTCAAAGGCAAAAGTTCTCTTCATCTGTCTCTGTGAGCTTCCCTGGAAACAGAAGTTTTCTCTTTGCCTCTCAAGGCCTCAAATCTTCAACTATTACTTCTCCCCTCTGTGTTCTAGCACCTCACTGTATCACAATTACTCCACCTCTTGCTGAAAATCCACACTTTGAACACTCCATTCCTCCCAATATATCCTGTCATGAATTAAAGGAGTTTTTTTCAGATCACTATTGTCCATCTCCATAGCTCTAACAGAAGAATATTTCAGCTTAATTAAAGCATCTCCTTATTCTCCACCTCTTCTGAAGCTTAATTCTTTTCTTTACTGTCTCTGATAGTTTATAAAGTCTCTTTACATGTTGATTCCTCTCTTTTTCTCTCTCTGGGTAAAAGGATTAATCTGCAAGTCTCATCTGGGTAATGAAAAGGTTAAAATCTTGCCCAGGCTTTGTAGATGGTTCTGTGATCTCTGCCGGAGCAGCGGCTGGAGCTGTGTGCGCTGGAAGATTCTTCATGGCTGCTCTGGAGAGTGTGGTCACTGTCTCAGCCCGCCGCAGCTCAAGAGCTTTTTCTTTCATTCCTGGGCAGTCTGTGGTGAATTCAGTCCCAGCAAAAAGTGCAGCCGAGCCAGGGAGCGGCCTGGCCCGGCCAGAGCCCGGGGCAAGCCCCGCAGGCCCCATCTCCCGGCCGGGAGCCGCGGCAGGCCCAGCCCAGCCCCTGCCCGGGCCGCATGGGCTGGGCCGGGGACGGGAAGCCAGCTGGAGCTCAGTTACCTTTCACAGCCAGCAAACCAAGAGACAATGACATTCCCAGCCTTAGGGCTTAAGTGCTGTTCCCAGCTTGATGGCACTTTGCAATGGGCAAAACTGCTGGCACTTCTCAGCAATGGCCTCTTATGGGCCAGGAGAAAAACTCCTCTCAGCCTCCAGCAGCTTCAACTTCCTTAGGTGTTTCTCTTTGTTTTCTTCAATGCCAATCTATCACCAAACCCTACCAAATTCCAGAAACATCCCGCAAAATCTACCAAAATCCCACAAAATTCCATAAAAATCCCACAAAATTCCAGAAACATCCCACAAAATGTCCACAAATGACCACAAAATTCCAGAAAAATCCCAAAAAATTCCCACAGCTCCTAAAAATCGCATAAAATTTTTGAGGAGCCTTAGAATATTCCAGAAAAAAATCCCACAGAATTCCCTAAATCTTCTCAAAACCCTACGAAAATCTGGAAGCATCCCACAAAATGTCCTCAAATGTCAACAAAATTCCAGAAAAATCCCACAAAATTCCCTAAATTTTCTCAAAACCCAACAAAATTCCTGCACCTTCTCACAAAATCTCCACCATTTTCCACAAAATCTAAGAAAAATCCCTCAAAATTCTTCAAGTCTCCTCCAAATCCCACAAAATTCTGGAAAAGCCCCTCAAAATTCCACAAATATCCCACAAAATTCCTTCAATCTTCTCAAAACCCTACCAAATTCCTGCAATATCCCACAAAATGTCCACAAATGACCACAAAATCTCAGAAAAAATACCGCAAAATTGCCTAAATCTCCTCAATATCCCACAAATTTTCAGAAACATCCCAGAAAATCCCCACCAATTTCCACAAAATTCCAGAAAAATCTCATAAAATTCTTGAAAAGCCCCACAAATTTCCCTAAATCTTCTCAAAACCTTACCAAATTCCTGCAACATCTCACAAAATGTCCACAAATGTCCACAAAATTCAGGAAACATCTCACAATATCTCCACAAATTTCCACAAAATTCAAGAAAAATCCCACAAAATTCTGGAAAAGCTCCTCAAAATTCCAGAAAAATCCCACAAATTTCCCTAAATCTCCTCAATATCCCACAAGGTTCCAGAAGCATCCCACAAAATTTCTTAAATATTTTCAAAACTCAACCAAAGTCCTGCAGCATCTCACAAAATCCCCACCTACTTCCACAAAATCCAAGAAAAAGCTATTAAAATTCTTCAAGTCCCCTCAAAATCCAACAAAATTCAAGAGACATCCTCAAAATTCCAGAAAAATCCCACAGAATTCCCTAAATCTTTTCAAAACCCCAAAAAAATCCAGAAACATTTGACAAAATCTCCACAATTTTCCAGAAAATCTAAGAAAATCCCTCAAAATTCTTCAAGTCTCCTCCAAATCTTTCAAAATCCTGGAAAAGCCCCACAAAATTCCAGGAAAATGCCACAAATTTCCCAAAATCGCCTCAATACCCCACCAAATTCCAGAAACATCCCACAAAATCTCCACAAATTTCCACAAAATTCAAGAAAAATCCCACAAAATTCCTTCAAGCTTCTCAAAACCTGTTGCCTTGGTGGAGGCAAGGCGACCCGGTTCAAGAAAGACACGACGGGTGTCTCATTAAGGACTTTTGGATTTGGGGTTTTTTTCCCTTTGAACTGAAGATTGACGAGAGGGAGGCAGTTTTCTCGTGTTCGGTCTGAGTTGTTTACTCTTTTCTTATCAGCATTACAAGGTACAAGGAGCTATGTGCACTATGATAGAAAAGGGTAAAATGGCTAACAAAGATCCTCTTCAAGGTCTTTTATATGTCCATTTACCCAATTAACTGATGCCAACTAAATTATTTTTCTTAGTGACCCAACGACCCAACACCTGTGTGCTGCACTACGGTATTTTCTATCCAATCACCTCCTACTACCCCAAAACCCCTAGGAGAAGAACATGAAGAAGAAAGAAGAAGGACAAGAGAAAAACCCTAAATCCTCCATCTTGTCTCTTGTTCTCTAAACTACTTTTTTGCCCAGTGATTTAAGAAACTTTCTAATCTACACACTCACACTTTTCCTATCTAACTTTAACATTTGTTTTCATGTATCACCATGAAAACATGCTCATGAATTTCATCTTATATGAAATTCAGTGTTTTTCAGGATCCTAGAACTAAGCATTAGAAACAAGGGCACACACTCTGTATCTCAGACTCCAACACCCTCCCAGTTCCCTCCCAGCCCTTCCCGGTCTTGTCTGGGGGCATGGCCAAAACTGCCCAGAGTGAACGCCGTAGTCCCAGAGCGATCCCAATGCTGATTCTGGTCCCGGTGTCGATCTCTGTCCTGGAGCTGTGGTGGTCCCAGTGTCGGTCCCAGAGCGCTCATGGTCCCACTCTTTGTCTCCAGCTCACTCTCAGTCCCGGTCTCAGTCCCGGAGCGGTGCCAGTCTCAGTGCCGGTGCCAGTGCTGGTTTCAGTCCTGGTCTTGGTCTTGGCCTTGGAGCAGTTCCTGTCCCAGTGCCAGTGCTGGTCCTGGAGTGATCCCGGTGCTGATCCCAGTGCTGGTCCTGGAGTGATCCCGGTGCTGATCCCAGTGCTGGTCCTGGAGCGATCCCGGTGCTGATCCCAGTGCTGGTCCTGGAGTGATCCCGGTGCTGATCCCAGTGCTGGTCCTGGAGTGATCCCGGTGCTGATCCCAGTGCTGGTCCTGGAGTGATCCCGGTGCTGATCCCAGTGCTGGTCCTGGAGTGATCCCGGTGCTGATCCCAGTGCTGGTCCTGGAGCAATCCCGGTGCTGATCCCGGTGCTGGTCCTGGAGTGATCCCGGTGCTGATCCCAGTGCTGGTCTCAGTCTCGGTCTCAGAGCACTCCTGGTGTTGATCCCAGTCCCTGTGCTGGCCTCGCTCTCAGTCTCGGAGCAGTCCGGGGGCACTCCCGGAGCCGATTCCGGTCCCGGTGTCGATCTCAATGACGCAGCGGTGCCGGTCCCGGTCTCAGTCCCGGTCCCGGAGCGGTGCCGCTCTCGGTGCCGGTGCCGGATTCAGTCCCAGTCTCAGGCCCGCTCTAGGCCTCAGTCTCGGTCTCGGTCTCCATCTGGGTCTCGCTCCCAGTCCCGGTGCCGCTGGAACCGAGCCCTTTTTGGGTGATTTCAGGTCCCTTTTGGGCGTTTCAGGCCACTTTGGCTGATGTTGGGGCCCTTTGGGTGATTTGAGGCAAAACCAGCGACTTTCAGGGTGGATCTTGCACCCATTTGGGAGATCCCAGGGTGATTTTAGGCCATTTGGAGTGGGTTTGACACCGCTTTGGGCATTTTTATGCCCTTGTGATTGCACTTTGGACTCCCTGGGATGATTTTAACCCCATTTGGCTGAAGTTAGGCCAAACCATGCAGATTTAGCGTGGAGTGTAGGTCCCTTTAAATGGTTTTGCTTTTCACCTTTCTTTACCAAATCTCAGCAGTTTTAACACTTTTTCCCAGCTTTTTTTTCAGCAAAATCTTCATAAAAATTGCCCCAAATGTTCTCAAAATCCTACAAAATTCCAGAAAAACTCCACAAATACCAAAAAATTCCCTGAAACTTCTCAAAACCCAACCAAATTCCAGAAACATTTGATAAAATCTCCACAAATTCCCACAAAATTTAAGAAAAAACCCACAAAATCCCCGAAATTTTTTCAAAACCCAACGAAATTCCTGCAACGTCTCACAAAATCTCCACAATCCTCCAACTCTCCTCCAAATCGCACAAAAATCCCACAAAATTCCAGAAACATCCCACAAAATCTCCTCAATATCAGAGAAAATTCTGGAAAAGCCCCACAAAATTGCAGAAAAATGCAACAGAATTCCCTAAATTTTCTCAAAACATTACAAAATTCCACAGACATCTCACAAAATCTCAACAAATTTCCAAAAAATCTAAGAAAATTCCCTCAAAATTCTTCAAGTCTCCTCCAAAGCCTGCAAAATTCTGGAAAAGCCCCACACAATTCCCTAAATCTTCTCAATTTTCTACCAAATTCCTGCAACATCTCACAAAATCTCCACAAATGTCCACAAAATTCAAGAAAAATCCCACAAAATTGACTAAATTTCCTCAATATACCACAAAATTCCAGAAACATCTCAAAAAATCTCCACCAATTTCCAGAAAATCCAGGAAAAATCCCACTAAATTCTTGAAAGCCTCTCAAAATTCCAGAAAAATGCCACAAAATTCCCTAAATCTTCTCAAAACCCAACCAAATTCCTGCAACATCTCAAAAAATCATGTCAAATCTCCACAAAATCTAGGAAAAATCCCTCAAAATTCTTCAAGTCTCCTCCAAATCCCACAAAAATCCCACAAAATTCCAACAACATCCCACAAAATCTCCTCAATATCACAAAAAATTATGGAAAAGCCCCTCAAAATTCCAGAAAAATCCCACAAAATCCCCTAAATCTTCTCCAAACATTTCAAAATTTCAGACATCTCCCAAAATCTCCACAAATGGCCACAAAAGACAAGAAAAATCCCTCAAAATTCTTCAAGTCTCCACCAAATCCCAAAAAATTCCGGAGAAATTCCACAAAATTGCAGAAAAATGCAACAGAATTCCCTAAATCTTCTCAAAACCCTATGAAAATCTGGAAACATCCCACAAAATGTCCACAAATGACCACAAAATACAAGAAAAATCCCTCAAAATTTTTCAAGTCTCCTCCAAATACCACAAAAATTCCACAAATTTCCAGCAACATCTCGCAAAATCTCCTCAATATCACAAAAAATTCTGGAAAAGCCCCACAAAATTCCAGGAAAATCCAACAAAATTCCTTCAGTTTTCTCAAAACATTACAAAATTCCTAAGACATCTCACAAAATCTCCACCAATTTCCACAAAATCCAGGAAAAATCCCTCACAATCATCCAACTCTCCTCCAAATCCCACAAAAATCCCACAAAATTCCAAAAACATCCCACAAAATCTCCTCAATATCAGAGAAAATTCTGGAAAAGCCCCACAAAATTGCAGAAAAAAGCAACAGAATTCCCAAAATTTTCTCAAAACATTACAAAATTCCACAGACATCTCCCAAAATCTCCACCAATTTCCACCAAATCTAAGAAAATTCCCTCAAAATTCTTCGAGTCTCCTCCAAATTCCAAGGAATTCAAGAGAAATCCTCAAAATATCCAGGAAAATGTTACAAAATTCCTTCAATCTTCTCAAAACCCTACCAGACTCCAACCACATCCCACAAAATGTCCACAAAATTCAAGAAAAATCCCTCAAAAATTCATTAAATTTCCTCAATATCCCACAAAATTCCAGAACCAGCTCACAAAATCTCCACACATTTCCACAAAATTCAAGAAAACTCCCACAAAATTCTTGGAAGCCCCTCAAAATGCCAGAAAAATCCCACAATATTCCCTAAATTTTCTCAAAACATTACAAAATTCCACAGACATCTCGCAAAATCTCCACCAATTTCCACCAAATCTAAGAAAATTCCCTCAAAATTCTTCAAGTCTCCTCCAAATTCCACAGAATTCAAGAGAAATCCTCAAAATTCCAGGAAAATGTTACAAAATTCCTTGAATCTTCTCAAAACCCTACCAGACTCCAGCAACATCCCACAAAATCTCCAAAAAATTCAAGAAAAATCCCTCAAAAATTCTTCAAGTCTCCTCCAAATCCCACAAACATCTCACAAAATCCCACAAAATCTCCTCAATATCCCACAAAACTCTGGAAAACCCCACAAAATTGCAGAAAAATGCCACAAAATTCCCTCAGTCTTCTCAAAACCCAACCAAATTCCTGCAACATCTCACAAAATCTCCACCCATTTCCACCAAATCTAGGAAAAATCCCTCAAAATTCTTCAAGTCTCCTCCAAATCCCACAAAATTCTGGAAAAGCCCCACACAATTCCCTAAATCTTCTCAAATTTCTACCAAATTCCTGCAACATCCCACAAAATCTCCACAAATGTCCACAAAATTCAAGAAAAATCCCTCAAAAATTCATTAAATTTCCTCAATATCCCACAAAATTCCAGAACCAGCTCACAAAATCTCCACACATTTCCACAAAATTCAAGAAAACTCTCAAAAAAATCTTGAAAAGACCCTCAAAATTCTAGAAATGTCTAACAAAAGTCCCACAATCTTCTCAAAACATTACAAAATTCCACAGAAATCTCCCAAAATCTCCACCAATTTCCACCAAATCTAGGAAAAATTCCCTCAAAATTCTTCAAGTCTCCTCCAATTTCCAAGAAATTCAAGAGAAATCCTCAAAATTCCAGGAAAATGTTACAAAATTCCTTCCATCTTCTCAAAACCCTAGCAGACTCCAACCACATCCCACAAAATGTCCACAAATGTCCACAAAATTCAAGAAAAATCCCTCAAAAATTCATTAGATTTCCTCAATATCCCACAAAATTCCAGAACCAGCTCACAAAATCTCCACACATTTCCACAAAATTCAAGAAAACTCCCACAAAATTCTTTAAAAGTTCTCAAAATGCCAGAAAAATCCCACAATATTCCCTAAATTTTCTCAAAACATTACAAAATTCCACAGACATCTCCCAAAATCTCCACCAATTTCCACCAAATCTAAGAAAATTCCCTCAAAATTATTCAAGTCTCCTCCAAATTCCAAGGAATTCAAGAGAAATCCTCAAAATTCCAGGAAAATGTTACAAAATTCCTTGAATCTTCTCAAAACCCTACCAGACTCCAGCAACATCCCACAAAATCTCCACAAAATTCAAGAAAAATCCCTCAAAAATTCTTCAAGTCTCCTCCAAATCCCACAAACATCTCACAAAATCCCACAAAATCTCCTCAATATCCCACAAAACTCTGGAAAACCCCACAAAATTGCAGAAAAATGCCACAAAATTCCCTCAGTCTTCTCAAAACCCAACCAAATTCCTGCAACATCTCACAAAATCTCCACCCATTTCCACCAAATCTAGGAAAAATCCCTCAAAATTCTTCAAGTCTCCTCCAAATCCCACAAAATTCTGGAAAAGCCCCACACAATTCCCTAAATCTTCTCAAATTTCTACCAAATTCCTGCAACATCCCACAAAATCTCCACAAATGTCCACAAAATTCAAGAAAAATCCCTCAAAAATTCATTAAATTTCCTCAATATCCCACAAAATTCCAGAACCAGCTCACAAAATCTCCACACATTTCCACAAAATTCAAGAAAACTCTCAAAAAAATCTTGAAAAGACCCTCAAAATTCTAGAAATGTCTAACAAAAGTCCCACAATCTTCTCAAAACATTACAAAATTCCACAGAAATCTCCCAAAATCTCCACCAATTTCCACCAAATCTAGGAAAAATTCCCTCAAAATTCTTCAAGTCTCCTCCAATTTCCAAGAAATTCAAGAGAAATCCTCAAAATTCCAGGAAAATGTTACAAAATTCCTTCCATCTTCTCAAAACCCTAGCAGACTCCAACCACATCCCACAAAATGTCCACAAATGTCCACAAAATTCAAGAAAAATCCCTCAAAAATTCATTAGATTTCCTCAATATCCCACAAAATTCCAGAACCAGCTCACAAAATCTCCACACATTTCCACAAAATTCAAGAAAACTCCCACAAAATTCTTTAAAAGTTCTCAAAATGCCAGAAAAATCCCACAATATTCCCTAAATTTTCTCAAAACATTACAAAATTCCACAGACATCTCCCAAAATCTCCACCAATTTCCACCAAATCTAAGAAAATTCCCTCAAAATTATTCAAGTCTCCTCCAAATTCCAAGGAATTCAAGAGAAATCCTCAAAATTCCAGGAAAATGTTACAAAATTCCTTGAATCTTCTCAAAACCCTACCAGACTCCAGCAACATCCCACAAAATCTCCACAAAATTCAAGAAAAATCCCTCAAAAATTCTTCAAGTCTCCTCCAAATCCCACAAACATCTCACAAAATCCCACAAAATCTCCTCAATATCCCACAAAACTCTGGAAAACCCCACAAAATTGCAGAAAAATGCCACAAAATTCCCTCAGTCTTCTCAAAACCCAACCAAATTCCTGCAACATCTCACAAAATCTCCACCCATTTCCACCAAATCTAGGAAAAATCCCTCAAAATTCTTCAAGTCTCCTCCAAATCCCACAAAATTCTGGAAAAGCCCCACACAATTCCCTAAATCTTCTCAAATTTCTACCAAATTCCTGCAACATCCCACAAAATCTCCACAAATGTCCACAAAATTCAAGAAAAATCCCTCAAAAATTCATTAAATTTCCTCAATATCCCACAAAATTCCAGAACCAGCTCACAAAATCTCCACACATTTCCACAAAATTCAAGAAAACTCTCAAAAAAATCTTGAAAAGACCCTCAAAATTCTAGAAATGTCTAACAAAAGTCCCACAATCTTCTCAAAACATTACAAAATTCCACAGAAATCTCCCAAAATCTCCACCAATTTCCACCAAATCTAAGAAAAAAAATCCCTCAAAATTCTTCAAGTCTCCTCCAAATTCCAAGAAATTCGAGGGAAATCCTCAAAATTCCAGGAAAATGTTATAAAATTCCTTCAATCTTCTCAAAACCCTACCAGACTCCAACCACATCCCACAAAATCTCCACAAACGTCCACAAAATTCAAGAAAAATCCCTCAAAAATTCATTAAATTTCCTCAATATCCCACAACATTCCAGAACCAGCTCACAAAATCTCCACACATTTCCACAAAATTCAAGAAAACTCCCACAAAATTCTTGGAAGCCCCTCAAAATGCCAGAAAAATCCCACAATATTCCCTAAATTTTCTCAAAACATTACAAAATTCCACAGACATCTCCCAAAATCTCCACCAATTTCCACCAAATCTAGGAAAAATTCCCTCAAAATTCTTCAAGTCTCCTCCAAATTCCAAGAAATTCAAGAGAAATCCTCAAAATTCCAGGAAAATGTTACAAAATTCCTTGAATCTTCTCAAAACCCTACCAAACTCCAGCAACATCCCACAAAATCTCCACAAAATTCAAAAAAAATCCCTCAAAAATTCTTCAAGTCTCCTCCAAATCCCACAAACAACTCACAAAATCCCACAAAATCTCCTCAATATCCCACAAAACTCTGGAAAACCCCTCAAAATTGCAGAAAAATGCCACAAAACTCCCTCAGTCTTCTCAAAACCCAACCAAGTTCCTGCAACATCTCACAAAATCTCCACCCATTTCCACAAAATCTAGGAAAAATCCCTCAAAATTCTTCAAGTCTCCTCCAAATCCCACAAAATTCTGGAAAAGCCCCACACAATTCCCTAAATCTCCTCAAATTTCTACCAAATTCCTGCAACATCTCACAAAATCTCCACAAATGTCCACAAAATTCAAGAAAAATCCCTCAAAAATTCATTACATTTCCTCAATATCCCACAACATTCCAGAACCAGCTCACAAAATCTCCACACATTTCCACAAAATTCAAGAAAACTCTCAAAAAAATTCAAGAAAAGGCACTCAAAATTCCAGAAATATCCCACAAAATTCCCACAATCTTCTCAAAACATTACAAAATTCCACAGACATCTCCCAAAATCTCCACCAATTTCCACCAAATCTAGGAAAAATTCCCTCTAAATTCTTCAAGTCTCCTCCAAATGCCAAAAAAATTCAAGAGAAATCCTCAAAATTCCAGGAAAATGTTACAAAATTCCTTCAATCTTCTCAAAATCCAACCACATTTCCTGCAACATCTCACAAAATCTCCACCAATTTCCACAAAAAATAGGAAAAATCCCGCAAATTCTCCAAGACTCCTCCAAATCCCACAAACGTCCCACAAAATCTCCTCAATATCCCACAAAATTCTAGAGAAATTCCACAACATTCAAGAAAACTTCCACAAAATTCCCTCAATTTTCTCAAAACGCAACCAAATTCCTGCAACACCTCACAAAATCTCCAACAATTTAAAAAAAAAACTAAGAAAAATCCCTCAAAATTCTTCAAGTCTCCTCCCAATCCCACAAAATTCTGGAAAAGCCCCACACAATTCCCTAAATCTTCTCAAATTTCTACCAAATTCCTGCAACATCCCGCAAAATCTACACAAATGTCCTCAAAATTCAAGAAAAATCCCTCAAAAATCACTAAATTTCCTCAATATCCCACAAAATTCCAGGACCATCTTACAAAATCTCCACAAATGACCACAAAATTTAAGAAAAATCCCACAAAATTTATGATAAGCCCCACAAATTTCCAGAGAAATCCCACAAATCCCCTAAATCTTCTCAAAACCCAACCAAATTCCTGCAATATCCCACAAAATCTCCATCAATTCACAGAAAATCTAAGAAAAAACCCTCAAAATTCTTCAAGTTACCTCAAAATCCCCGGAAATCTCACAAAAATCCCCAACTTTTTTCAAAACCCTACCAAATTCCACCAACATCCTACAAAATGTCCTCAAATATAAAAAAAATTCATGAAAAATCCCACAAAATTCCCTAAATCTTTTCAAAACCTTAACAAATTCCAGAAACATCCAACAAAATCTACACAAAGGTCCACAAAATTCCAGAAAAATCACATGAAATTCCCTGAATCTCCTCAATTTCCCTCAAAATTCCATTAAAATCCCACAAAATTCCCTAAATTGTCTCAAAACTCAAAACATTTAGCAAATGCCCCAATTTCTCATCTTCTATTGAATATTTTCGTTTTGGAGGCAAATTAAATTGAGATACATTAACTTTTAAAGATATCAATGCCATTGTTCTTTGCCCTTTTCAAGCAATCTGTCGAGCTGTCCCGTCGGCTTTTCCATTTTCTTCACAAATTTTGGAGTTTCCTGATTGGTATCCTTTGCAGTGCATAATTGCTACTTGTTCAGGTTTTGTATTGCTTTTATCAATTGCAGGACTGCATCTTGATGTTTAATGTGTGTACCTTGAGAAGACAGCAGTCTTCTTTCTTTCCACAGCACTCATCCCCCTCATCCAGGGCTTTTGCAATTAGTCCATAGTCCATGATCCACAGGCAGCACCACCCTGTCATCCCAAGGAAGACTCGCAGCTCATGCACGTTCTGGGGTTCTGGAATAGCACAAATAGCTTGAATACAATTAGTACCCAGCTTACATTGCCCTGGTGAGATTTCACATCCCAGGGAAATCACACTCTGCCAGGCAATTTGTGCCTTTTCTTTCAACTCCTTATATCCTCCCATTCCCAGCTGATTTCAAATTTCAATTGGTACCTTTATGCAGGTTGTTTTCTCTTCTGTAGCTATCAGTACACCATCAACATACTGTAACAGCAGGTATTGTTTTCTCAGTACTTGCCTGTTCTCAGTCCAAATCTCCAGCGCCTTCCCCAGCTGGCTTCCAAATAGGGTTGGACTGTTCTTGTATCCTTGTGGGAGTCGTGTCCAAGTGAGCTGAGTTTTCCTTCCTATTTCTGGATTTTCCCATTCAAAGACAGTTTCCTGCTTTCTTTCTCAAGGGGTATGCAGAAAAAGGCATCTTTTAAATCAAGTACAGTAAACCATTTCTATTTCATTTTTATAGATGCTAACAATGTGCAAGGATTAGCTACCACTGGGTAAATATCTTTAGTTATTCCATATATTGCTCTCAAATCCTGCACTAGTCTTTATTGGTCAACACAGAAATTTGGGCTCCAGTGTTAACTACAAAAGTAAAAAGTGGATGTATAGGACCCACTATTATTGAGAAACCGCTCAGACTTTTCAGCCTAGTCTTCACAGAAGTATGGAGAACATCATTTATTTCTATCTTTAGCACACTTTTATAGGGTTTTACAGGGTCCCCGGGCTAAGCAAATTACTCTTGGTTAATCCACACAGGTTTACATTTTTTCTCTTATACACAAGGATATTGTTTTGCTTCATTCTCTCTGCTTCAGGAAACTTTCAAGGACATGAGCCTTTAATATCACGACTTATACCAAAGGCTGGTTTGTGCAGACAGGCCTTTACTAAAATATCATGCCCACCTTCTCTTCAAATATTCTCTACACACTATTGCTGTAATCAGTATGTCTCCAGATTTGTTATCTCTAGTGAGCACTTGAAATAAAAGCAATCTCTGCCTCTCTGCTCACCCATGAGGGGCAGAGTTCCCAGTTTCCCTGATTCTCAGGCTCTTTGGGCTCCACTCCCAGAAGCTGAGAAGGAGACGGCTTTGGCTCACAGCCCAGAGCCTGTGGAGCTGTGCTGGGTTATCCAATGGGGCATTCCATACAATGAACTTGGGACAGTGCCAATTAGAAACAACTTCACTCAACTTGGAAGTGAGAAGCCATCTATTACCTTGCTGGTGTAATAAAGAATTGGGTAAATAAAAATTCGGAATAAGAAGTTTAAATAAAGTATGTATAATTATAACTAAATGTAAGTATGGAATAAGGAATTCTCCTCCCGGTCGAGATAGAATTCCTTTTCCAAAAACCACGAATTGCAAAAGAACCCCCCCCAGATAACAGGTTTCAACAGACTCATCAACTCGGAGGAAAAGACAGGACACAGGCCATCACAGGAACAAAAGAACCAGCCTAAAAGTCTACCTCCAGAGATAGGCAACGCCCGGCCGATTTCGGCCGGAGACCATCAAGCAAGACAAAAGGGACGAACCCCAGGAAGATGGTCGTTGCCAGAATCGAACACCACACCTGCCAAACCCATACTACAGAAACTCAATCAAGAAAGACAAAGAAGAGACTACTCCTCTGAGATATCTATCGGCACCAGCCTGGATCTCTCAATCCCGCTGTGATGAAATATGTTAAAATACATACAGACTCACTTTACATTTGAGGAGACTCTGCCCGGATACTTACTGACTCAATGTTCTAGGCCAGGAAATCCATTCACCCGACAATCAGGGACATTTGGTGAATGGAAACTGGTTGGAATTCTAGCCTGGGGACATAAAATCCCTATAAAAACCCAGGCCAGAGGACCCTCAGACGTGGATTTGGGAACACCTATACCTTGCGTATAGACCCTGTCCACCCAGCGCTGCGCTGTCCATTTATTGTGGTTTTTTCCTCACTGTTTGTTGCTTTATTAATTTATAATAAATTAATCTTTGTTAATCTTTAATTTGCCGTTGCATTTATAACAGATTGGTGCCGTGACTCGGATCGGAAGAAACTGTGGGAGAATCTCGCTGTCCAGGGGGGTACCCCCGCTGATTTCAGCGGCCTGGGGAGCAGAGACCCTCCGCAGTTCGCTCCGATTGCCGAACCAAATTTAGGCTGAGGAAAAACCATAATAAAGAGGAACGGATCCAGAGAGCTCGGGAAGGCAGGAGCCTTCGGGAAAGCCGCGGCTTGGTAGCTCATAAAAAGTCATACGTGCACGAAGACGCCCTCGCAGGAAAATTGCTGTAAGTACTGTGAGGTTGAGCGGGTGATCGGGCGAGTTTGTGAGAGACGTGACCTGGTCACGAAGCGAGTGTGGACTTCAAGGCCGCGTTTCCATCCTCCCGCGAGGGAATTGGCCGGCCGCGAAGGAAGCGATTCTGTGTGAAAGTGTCTCTCTTTCCTTACTCGTAAAGCCTGAGGCTAAAGGGAGTCTCAGGGGACCGATCAAAGGGGGCTGAGAGAGGAAGGGACGTCCAGTCGAGCTCTGGAACTGGTAAACTCTCTCAGCCAAAAGATTTAGAAAGTCGGAACATCGAGAAAACCCCGGTACAGCTAACCGAGAGGTAAGTATTGGTGCGATCTAGGACTTTCAGACGAAGAAAAAGACGAACACAACGCAGAGCAGGTAAGAATCGTAAGAAAATGGGACAGAGAAAAAGTAAAACGCAGAAACTAGATAACGAGAAAAGTCCATCAGAAGAATCAAAGCAAACGCTAGACATCCCACCAGAGAGTCCTTTAGGGTGGATGTTGAGAAATTGGGAAATTTGTCCCGAGAGACGAGAAAAATCAAAGGCAAAAATGATTTACTACTGTGCCGAGATCTGGGGAGGACAAGAATTGAGAAAATGTCTCACTTGGCCAGTATTGGGAACATTTGATAAATGGACGTGCAGGGAATTACTCGCACACGTAGAGAAAAAGGTCTCGCCAGACGGCGAGGAGAAAGAGTATGCCAAACTCTGGTTAAATACCAGAGTGCGGCTGTTTCCAGTGAAACAGAAAAACGAACATAAGACAGAGACCTGGGAACCCCTGGATCACTTACCCCCTCCGTACCGCGGGCCAGTAGAGCCTCCGGTGATGGACCAAGTAGTACCATCAGCACCCGAGGGTTCCATGGGGCAACTAGCAGAGGCACGCTCCCCTCAACCACCGGGAGTAGTGCCAGAAACCCTCACTACCCCCCCACCTGCAGAAAACCCAGCCACCGCACCCTCTTTGGAGTCGGTGTTGACGCAAGGATGGGGCTTACCCCCTCCACAAATCCCGGTCCGGCCACCACAGCTGGGACCACCGAAAGTATCCGAAGGGAACCCTCTGAGTCATTTAGCTGCGGCAGACATCCCGCCAGCAATGAGGGGAAACCCTCCCGCAAACTCCAGTTCCCCTCCTGCAAGCAGGACTCGGTGGAAATCAAAAATAGGGAATGGAGAATGGGGAGAGACAGAAAGTGGGCACCGAATGTTCCCTCTCAGGGAAGTGCCAACCGCCCCCGGAGTAATTGGATTTGTAAACGTGCCCCTTAACTCAGGGGATGTACGAGCATTCAAAAAAGAAATGGGGCGACTGCTAGATGACCCATTTGGAGTGGCCGAAAGATTAGACGATTTTCTAGGGAGTAGTATTTACACCTACGAAGATCTCATGGCCATCCTGAGATCCCTGTTTAGCCAGGAAGAGAGAGAGATGATTAAACAGGCGGGCATCAGGGATTGGGAAAGGCGGCACCCGCAGGGAACACCCGGTGACCAAAAGTGGCCGAGCGTAAGCCCGAGTTGGAGCGCCCAGACCGAAGAAGGGAGAAGAAGCATGATGGATTTGAGGAATATCATCGTGCAAGGAATAAGAGAGGCGGTCCCCAGAGGACAGAACATTAGCAAAGTATTTGAGGAATGTCAGGGAAAAGAGGAATCCCCTACCGAATGGGTAGAAAGGCTGCGGAGAAGTCTGCAAATTTATTCCGGGACTGATCCCAGTTCTCCGGTGGGGAAGGTCCTGCTGAAAACGCAGTTTGTGGCTAAATCATGGGAGGACATTAGGAAGAAATTGGAGAAAATTGATGGATGGCAGGAGAAGAGTCTCCAAGAGCTTCTAAGGGAAGCTCAGAAGGTTTATATGAGGAGAGAAGACGAAAAACAGAAACTTCAAGCCAAAATATTAGTGGCTGCAGTAAAAGAAGTTCAAAAACACGAACAGAAACAGGGAAAGCCGATACCTAAAAAACAAAAAGGATCCCAAAAGGAGGAAACTCCTCCTCGAAAGGATCCTCCTGAGTGCTTCTACTGTAAGAAAGTAGGACACATAAAAAAGGATTGCAGGAAACGAATAAAAGATGAACAAATATTTAAAGAAGATTAGGGGGGTCTTGGGCTCTTCCAAATGGGGACAGTAACAGCAAAGGAGCCCTTGATAAAATTGAAGGTAGGTCCCCACCGCCAGGAAATGAGTTTCCTGGTTGATACCGGGGCTGAGAGAAGCACCCTGCAGAAATTGCCTATAGGGTGTGAAACGAGTAAAGAAAAAGTAATTGTAATTGGCGCAAAAAGAGATCCATTCAAAGTCTCGGTAATCAAGGAGGTGGAAATCGAGTCAGAAAATAAGATATGTTTAGGAAATTTGTTGCTTGTAGAAGAAGCCGACTACAACCTATTGGGAAGAGATATGATTATAGCTTTAAGAATAAATATCATTGTGAAAAATTCAGAATTAGTAGTGAAGGTGTTGCATTTAACTTCAAAAGATGAAAAGGAAATTGACCCCCGAGTATGGCACTCAAAGGGGGAAGTGGGAAAATTAGATATTGCTCCCATCAAAATTGAAATTGAGAATCCAGAGAATCCGATAAGGATCCGACAATACCCCATCCCCGCCGAAGGGAGGAAGGGTTTGAAATTAATAATTGACGAGCTGCTTAAAGGAGGCACGCTCGAGCCCTGCATGTCCCCACATAACACCCCCATCCTGGCAGTAAAGAAAGCCGATGGGAACTTCCGATTGGTTCAGGACTTGAGAGCTGTAAATGCTAGAACCCGAACCAGGTTTCCGGTAGTAGCAAATCCTTACACTTTACTAAACAGACTCTCACCAGAGGATGTATGGTATAGTGTAATTGATTTAAAAGATGCTTTCTGGACATGTCCTCTAGATGAAGGGAGTAGGGATTTTTTCGCTTTCCAGTGAGAGGACCCAGATACCAATCGAAATCAGCAATTGCGGTGGACGGTCCTTCCACAAGGATTCGTTGAATCTCCGAACTTGTTCGGACAAGCCTTAGAGCAGCTACTCACCCAATTCACTCCAGAGGAAGGGACAAAACTGTTACAATATGTAGACGATTTGCTAATCGCCGGGATCACGGAAGAGCAGGTGAAGAAATGTACCATTTCCCTGCTGAATTTTCTGGGACAAAAGGGGTTGAAAGTGTCTAAATCCAAGCTGCAATTCACTGAGCCCGAAGTAAAATATCTTGGACATTGGATATCACAAAGGAAAAAGAAATTAGATCCCGAGAAGGTGATGGGAATCCTTGAACTTCCTGCCCCACAAACCAAGAGACAAATTAGGCAAGTTTTAGGGCTCATGGGATATTGCAGACAGTGGATTGAGGGATACAGTGAAAAGGTGAAATTTCTGTATGAAAGGCTAAATACAGATCGATTAAAATGGACAGGGCAAGACGAAATTAAATTTCAAGAACTAAAGAATGCCCTTGTCACTGCTCCAGTCTTAACATTACCAGAAAAGAGTTTCAACTGTTTGTCGACATAAGTGGACAAACAGCACAAGGAGTTTTAACCCAGGAATGGGCAGAAAAGAAGAAACCTATAGGGTTTTTGTCCAAAATCCTAGATCCAGTCAGTCGGGGCTGGCCCACGTGTCTGCAAGCAATTGTGGCAGTAGCACTGTTGGTTGGGGAAGCCAAAAAGGTAACGTTTGGAGCTCCCCTGATAGTTTATACTCCACATGATGTAAGAAATATCTTACAACAAAAAGCGGAGAAATGGTTGACCGATTCAAGGCTTCTGAAATATGAAGCCATGTTAATCAGTTCGCCAGGATTGGAATTAAAGACAACCTCTGCACAAAACCCTGCGCAATTTTTGTACGGGGAACCAACGGGAAAGCTACTACATAATTGTATTGAAACAGTGGAATTACAAACTAAAGTAAGACCCGATCTGGAGGATCAGGAATTGGAAGGAGGAGAAAAATGGTTTATCGATGGTTCCTCGAGAATGATGGAGGGAAAACGTAAATCAGGTTATGCCATCATAAATGGTATAACAGGACAGACTGTAGAATCGGGTCCCCTAAAAGCAAATTGGTCAGCACAGGCTTGTGAACTTTTTGCTCTCCTAAAAGCCCTCAAAGGCTTGAAGGGAAAAAGGGGAACCATCTATACCGATTCAAGATATGCATTTGGGATAGTACATACCTTCGGGAAAATTTGGGAAGAAAGGGGTCTGATCAACACTAAAGGAAAAGGATTGGTACATGAGGAAATAATTAGACAAATTTTAGAAGCAGTCAGGGAGCCACTGGAGATATCTGTGGTTCATGTAAAAGGACACCAGACCGGACGACAATTCCATACAAGGGGAAACAATTTAGCGGATAAAGAGGCGAAAAGAGCGGCATTGTTAACCGTAAGTATTTCTGAGCTAGTCCCAAGGGAACCCCCAGAGGTTTCAGTGCTTCCTTCAGAAAAGGAGCAGGAAGACTTCAAAAAGGTAGGGGGACATTTCAAAGAGGGTAAATGGTGGTTACCTGACGGGAGGGAGTTGGTCCCGAAGGGAATAGCAAAAGGGATACTCAAAAGACTACATGCACAAACCCATTGGGGAACCAGGGCATTGGCTGAACAATTTTTAAAATTCTTCGGGTGTAAGGGAATCTTCGAGCTTGCAAAACAAGAGGTACAGGGATGTGTGATATGCCAAAAGGTAAACAGAGCGAATTTTCGGCAAACCAATTGGGGAGGTCGGCCAATCTCATATCGACCATTCGAAAGAATCCAAGTGGATTTCACGGAATTACCGAAAATTGGCAGAAATAAATATTTATTAGTTATAGTAGATAAATTGACACATTGGGTAGAGGCCTTTCCCAGAGCTAAGGCCACGGCTCAAACAGTGTCTAAAATTCTACTGGAGGAAATAATTCCTAGGTATGGTATTGTAGACCATATTGATTCGGATCAGGGTACACATTTCACCTCGAAAATTATCAAACAGTTGTCCGATGCGTTAGGGATCAGATGGCAATATCATACTCCTTGGCACCCTCAGAGCTCGGGGCAAGTGGAAAGAATGAATCAGACATTGAAGTCACAAATATCCAAATTGACAATTGAAACAAAAATGTCCTGGGTCAAATGTCTCCCCTTGGCATTGTTGAATATAAGAACCATGCCGAACTCAGAAACAGGACTATCCCCCTTTGAAATGTTGTATGGAATGCCGTACAAGCATGGTATGCCGGTTGAACATCCTCAAACAGAGGATGTTCAACTCCAACCTTATCTCATTTCTATAAATAAAAACTTACAGGAGTTAAGGAGAAGAGGATTGATTCCTCAAAGCAGCACGTTGGGATTTCCGATCCACCAAATTCAACCAGGAGACAAGGTACTGATCAAAGTGTAGAAAGAGCAACCCCTCAGTCCCCACTGGGAAGGACCATTCCTCGTCCTCCTGACTACAGACACCGCGGTTCGTACAGCTGAAAAGGGCTGGACACACTCTTCCCGAGTGAAGAAAGTTTCGGTTCGCGACTCCCCCGAGTGGAAAATTGTAACCCCTCCGGGAGATTTGAAAATCAGGCTTCAGCGGAACAACCAATGAGCAACGAAGACAGGATAAGTTGCACCAATTTTGAATGTTATTGCTTTCCTTTTGTACATTTTAAGTGTGCATATTGTAAACAAACGTGGGTGACTCATTGTTTGGGAGGGCAAAAACCGAAAGGGTTGTGTGCCGCGTGTTACAAAGAGGAATTAGAACAGACCAACCTTTTTCTAGCACTTGCTACCCGGGTGGGTATCTTGGAACTCGACTCTCCTGAGTGGTTCCGATTTTTTCAAAAAGGATTACGAGGCCATTTGGACTGTAAGGCGGAACCTCTAATAATAGAGTGCCGCCGGAACGTAAAGGTACCGTGCAGGAGCGGCACGATCAAGGCATCTCGGTGGGCAACCTTTAAAAGGAGGTTTGCCATCAGAACGTCAAGGGCCCCTGAAGACAGTCCTTGCTGCCGAGAAGATGGTTATCCCCGCCGTATGTTCCTATACGGGCGGAGGGAATGGCAGAGGGATGCGATTGTGGGGAATCCTGACGATCCTGAACCTAGCCATGTGCTGGACCGAGAGAACGGGCCCCGAGGCGTCTCCGGGGACGACCTCCCTGGGGAAGTGTGAGCAGTGCCCAACTGTCTCGCGAACCGAGCCATGGATTGCCTGCCCTCCGGAGTTGCACGCAGGAGAATGTTGGGCAAACGGTACCCAAATGAACCTGTGTAAGCGGGAAGGAAAAATTTGGTGCTCCACCCCGGGGATAGGTACTGGAAAAAGGCAACCCCATAACACAGGGGAAAAAGAGGTCCAAGCGACCCACCTACGAAATAAGAGAGATATAGGAGGGGTTTCCCCAATCTCGGTCTGCGGGCAGTGTAATAAAACTGTCTGGATTGGAGGAAAGAAACAGTCAACGTTCATTGCGTACCACAGAGTCAACCCCTTGTGTTACAATAAAGCAAACTTAAAATATTGTGCCATGGGGGGGAAATTGTACTGGGAAGGGAAGAACCTGAAACATGAAAAAAAAGTGTCATTCAGTAATGAACCGATAGTTTTAGATTTACTGAAAAATGACGATGATAGAGTGTGTCTGCAGTTTGATCAAGTGATCTGTTTCGCAAAAGACGAGGATGGTTCAGACCCCGAAAATAAAATAAAACAATTAACTCTTGAACTAAAAAGGCAGGAAATGGAAAATAAGAAAAAAAGACTCGAACAGGAGAGGTTAAACTCTCTCAGTGAACAATACGAACAACTAGAAAAACAATACGATAATTGGAAGCTACCTAGCCCTAATCAGAATCTATTCATAGATCTGATGCAGGAAATAGCTACCGAATTGGGATTGACTAACTGTTGGATATGTGGTGGCCTGAAATCAGCCGAAAGATAGGCATGGAAGGGAGAAGGATTAACCCCAGAACAATTACTTAAGTGGACAGGATTAAAATTATCCAAAACAACCCGGCGACCAGAGGGGTGGGTAATTGACAAGAGGATCATTAGAACTTTTTGTGTCAGTCGGGAAGGAAGGGAATTCACCGAGCTAGTTGGTTACACCCCGTGTGTAAAAACTCTCTCGGTAAATTCAGATAGAAAAACAAAAATTTGGCAGCCGGAATCACCCGAGGGCTATTGGAGTCAATCTCGAGAAAATAATTGCGAATGGATAGATCTAATTGGTCTATGTTGGAACAAACAGGACGGGGCAAATCCCTTCCATGCCTTTCTTGGCCTGAGGGAATATTGGGAGGACCCGGCAAAACTTAACAGAGATTGGAAGGCACCGGATGGGATTTACTGGATATGCGGGAAAAAAGCATACAGTGAATTGCCCAGAAATTGGAAAGGATCATGCACACTCGAAATAATTCGGCCTTTCTTCTTTACACTACCTAAAGATGAAAGCAGGTCTTTAGGTGCTCCCCTCTTTGAAACCCTAGCCCGACAAAAGAGGGAATTGAAACGAGAACTACCAATAGCCGGAGGTAACCACCAGTGGAAGGGGGAGGAATGGCCCGCCGAAAGAATCATACAATATTATAGACCAGCAACATGGGCAAATGATAGCAGCTGGGGATACAGGACCCCAATCTACCTCCTTAATCGGCTCATTCGGTTACAGGCTGTGGTAGAAGTTGTTTCAAATCACACTTCAGAAGCCCTGGAACTCCTAGCAAAACAACATTCTCAGATGAGAGCTTTTGTCTACCAAAACAGACTCGCTCTCGACTATTTGCTAGCTGAAGAGGGAGGAGTGTGTGGCAGATATAACGAGTCAGAGTGTTGCATGGAGATAGATGACTTCGGAGAAACTATAAAGGGTCTAGCCGCTGAAATAAAGAAAGTAGCCCATGTACCCGTCCAGAAGTGGAATTCGATTCTCCAAGCCTCTTGGTGGGATCAAATTTTTGGGCAAGGGGCATGGTGGAAAAAGCTAGTATTCTTTATAGGATGTTCTATTGCCGGAGTCATCTTCCTACCCTGCCTGATTCCTTGTCTGATCAGACTGATACATTCTGTCGTTCAAGGAATGCAGATTGCCTCTCTCCCAATAGACCCAGAAAAGGCACAGGGAAACACTACCCTTCTTTCAAAAATCATGAAGTTAGAAGAAGAAAAAGAGAATAGAAATGCGGTTAAGGCATTGAGGAAATTTAAAAATAAACATATGTTGTCCACAGAAAATATAGAAGAATTAGACCAAGAAGAAAACGACATTATTTAACCTGATATTCCTCTGAAAAAGTATGAAAACACGAATTTTTAATGTGTTCAAATTATTAGGTGGAGGACTGTAATAAAGAATTGGGTAAATAAAAATTCGGAATAAGAAGTTTAAATAAAGTATGTATAATTATAACTAAATGTAAGTATGGAATAAGGAATTCTCCTCCCGGTCGAGATAGAATTCCTTTTCCAAAAACCACGAATTGCAAAAGAACCCCCCCCAGATAACAGGTTTCAACAGACTCATCAACTCGGAGGAAAAGACAGGACACAGGCCATCACAGGAACAAAAGAACCAGCCTAAAAGTCTACCTCCAGAGAAAGGCAACGCCCGGCCGATTTCGGCCGGAGACCATCAAGCAAGACAAAAGGGACGAACCCCAGGAAGATGGTCGTTGCCAGAATCGAACACCACACCTGCCAAACCCATACTACAGAAACTCAATCAAGAAAGACAAAGAAGAGACTACTCCTCTGAGATATCTATCGGCACCAGCCCGGATCTCTCAATCCCGCTGTGATGAAATATGTTAAAATACATACAGACTCACTTTACATTTGAGGAGACTCTGCCCGGATACTTACTGACTCAATGTTCTAGGCCAGGAAATCCATTCACCCGACAATCAGGGACATTTGGTGAATGGAAACTGGTTGGAATTCTAGCCTGGGGACATAAAATCCCTATAAAAACCCAGGCCAGAGGACCCTCAGACGTGGATTTGGGAACACCTATACCTTGCGTATAGACCCTGTCCACCCAGCGCTGCGCTGTCCATTTATTGTGGTTTTTTCCTCACTGTTTGTTGCTTTATTAATTTATAATAAATTAATCTTTGTTAATCTTTAATTTGCCGTTGCATTTATAACACTGGGGACCCCCTTCTTTATCTCCATTGACCACCAATACTGGCAGTGAGAGATTTCTCTTGTCTGGGTTTTCCTTAAGAGAACCAATGCATCTAACACCTTTGCTTTCTCTGATTTTTCTTCTGCCATTTTTACAGGTCCATCATTTCTACTGGAATGAATTAGCTCTTTTGGAGGGTAAATTTGATTCAGGAGAGGGGTTTCCCCCTCTTCTGTTTCCTTTAGTGAGTCAGCATTTTTGAATTTTCATCATGGAGGGCTGCTCGCTGCAGATGGATCTTACTCTTTTCTTCATTTAATTGTTTTTGCAAAATTTCAACTAGGTTCTGGAGGGAGTCTATTCTAGTTCTTTCCTCACTTCTTTGCTTAAAGCCAGTTTTTAGAGCTGCTGTAAAACAAGCTCCCAAAACTGAGCAGAGTAGAGTTTGATTTTTGCCCAGTTTAAATTTTCTTTCACCTTGTAAAGAACACACTTTATCAATCACATTTTCCAAATTAAACCAGTAACTAAGCGCCCACTTTTCCCCTCTTGGAGCAGGTCTGGCATTGTGTTTTGCTAACAGAGCATAAAATGCAGCTTTAACTTCTGCACTGCCCTCTTCAGTCATTTTTACAAAGGGAAAACCACTACAGGGAGGTATAAACTTCAATTATACACACACACACAACACACACACACACACACACTGCTTTTTGCTTCCCTGTGTGGGTAAAAAGACCAAATCTGCTTGGGAGGCACTCTTTCAGTTTAAAATTCTGATTGTCTCTTTGCTACACCAAGCACTCAAAATTCACACACACAACAACAACAAAAACATTCCCACCCTTTTGCACTAAGAGATCTTTTGTGAAATTCTGCAGACAGAGCCCTCAAGTGAGTGTGGGGTGCTTTTCACCTCGGCGTGGGCAGTTTGTGGGAAATTTGAGTTGCCCCCCTTGCTTTCTAGACACCGCTCACTCTCTTGGGAGTGTCGGGCTGGGTGCGGCTGGAGCAAAACATCTTTCCCCTAATACAGACTGCACAACAAACCTGCAGCCCCTTCTGTCTGTCAGAAATCCTGTCCGTGACTCCAGTTTAAATGTCACGATTCGCTAACGCCAGTGGGAGTCGCGAGAAGTTTCTTTGATCTCAGAGGGCAAAAAGGACACAAGGGATTTCAGTTTAAATCACAACAGCAATAATGTACATTTATTTTAGTGATAACAAGGGTTATGTGATAGAGGAGGGGGGGAGAGAGAGAGAGAGAGAGGAGAAAGAAAACAAAGTAAAGAAAGAGAGAGGTTATAGCTACCAACAGATGAGACAGTGTCACAGGGGTCTTTTTCCATGGGGAGATCTCACCAAAATCAATTCAGCCTTATGTAATTCTTCCCCAAAGTGACTTTGTTTCCAATGTGCTAATAAGCACCCCAAAGGAGAAGTACCTGCTATGAGAGCATTGCTGCCCAAAACCCCTTTAAGCTTCTCCATGTCACAACTACAATACACCACAAATGCTGAACCTGCAACGCTTTCGCAGTCGTCTGACGGACGGCGCCCAGGCAATCCCAACAGGAATTCCTTTAGCCCGACCAAGCGCAGCTTTTGCTGCGTCTTATTGGCAGGCACCCAAACCAAAGTGAAAGCACCTTACCTCTTCTCCTGGGGACGCTGTGAGCAGCGCAGACGGTCGCGGCCGATGGGCTCCCCGAGAATCCCTCGGTGCCGGCTGGAGCAGGATCGGGTCGCGAGGTCGCTCAGCAGCACTCACAAGGTCCCATCTGGGTCACCAAAATGTTAGAGTTCAGGAACACACATCATCACACAATGATTATATGAAGGTGCTTTATTGAAGAGCTCTGGGTGTCAGGGGTACACAGACCCAAATCTGACCCGATTTGTTTTTGAGTTGAACATGTTTTATACTCTATCGTTATATAAATTACATATTAATTATGAAACTTACATTGTTCTATTGTATGCATTGTTTTTACCCTAGCATGGATTTCTCGTGATCCCACCCCAGCCCCCTAACATTGTTCCTCATGTTCTTTAAACAATAATTATATCTAATAACATCTAACAATTGTGTCATTTATCATATATTGATTACACAGGTGCAGTTTCACATGATCTTTAGCAAGCACAAGGCCTAACATTTCCCTGGGCCTACTTTTCCCAGGGCTTGCCAAGCCTAAATTCTTTCTGAGTTCCTGAATTTCCTAAGATTTTAAAGCATCTTACAACCACCTCCAGACACAAAGAGTCTTGCCTGAACAGTCAGAGAGCTACATCTATTTTTAACTGTAACTTTTATAAATTTTTCCAGAGCCTGCTGGTTGTGTTCGAGGTTTTCTCCCTATTTCCTCCCTAGTGCACATTCTCCAGAAACTCTGCTTTTACATCCTTTTGCATTGATTAAAGTTACCTGCAATGACAAGTCAATCCAAATCCTGGGAAAACTCGAACTTAAATGTGTACCTAGGCAAAATATTTACCTCCCACATCTGAAGCCATGAGCTGCCAAGTACTGTCCCCACTGTCATACCCTGTCCCCTGGAGCTCTGCTGATGCCATTTCAAAGCGGTTGCCAATGAAAACAAGTTTGAATATTTTGGTAATTTCCACACTGGCATTCAAATCCTTGACTAGAAAAATCACAAGTCAAGATTTCTAGGATTCTTCCATACTGTCATTCTCACCCTGGATTTTAGAGTGTCTGAACAGTCAGACAAGGTTTTAGTTTTAGACACTACAGACAAAGTCCCTGCTGTTCGGCGATCCCATTCCATCAGCATATAGTCCTGATGATTCCTTTAGGCAGGAGCAGCAAAGGCAAGAATGAGCCAAACAAGCTGTTCCTGTGTTCTCATGTCCGGCACAGCAGTAACTGGGAGTTCAAGAATGGATTCAGGAGACATTGGGTGCACAGGGAGCCACCAAGACTTTGGGATGCTGAAATGGACCAGCCTGGTGCCTGTGCCCGGGCTGCACCGCGCTGAGCTCCAACTGGACAATCTAACAATGGTTGAATGGACACACCATGGGCCACTGGAGACTCCTACTCCTAGTTCTGTGTGCTACACTATTCACCTGTCATTCACTAGATGATTTTTTCATCTTTGCTTGAAATCCAGGAGAGGAAAAGGTCAACATGGAAAAGTGTTCTCCCAGTTCTAGTGACACCTTGTGCCTGCACACCACCTGTGCCCATGGCAGGGTGCTTGGAGACTGGATGATGTTTGATGATACTTTGCAACACCAAGTGCTCAGGGATTCTGGGATTGCCCAAGTGGAGAGCAAAACTGAGCCGTGTAAGTCCCTGCTTTTTTTCAGCACATGCTGCTTCTTCCTTTGTTCCAAGCAAGTCCAGGATTTGGTTTCATGTGTCTTTAAGGTGCCTGGACAGATGAGAGGGAGGGCAGCTGCAGCACAGGCCTCCTGCCCCATCAGACTCTCTCCCTCTCTCTCTCTCTCTCTCTCTCTCTCTCTCTCTCACTCAGGATGGTGCCAGTGCCTCTGCCTTGGGACACCTGAGTGTGGAAGGCGAGCTCGCCCTCAAGCACGGCCATCCAAGTCAGTCACGGGCACAGGCTGCAGCTGAAGCTGGCAAGCGTTGTTGTAAGGCTGCAAGTGAAGAGAAAGCCATTGTGGCCAACTCTGCTGAAGCCTTTTGCCAAAGCAAAGGCAATTGTGCCCACAGCCTCCCCCTGTTTGGCACCCGGCTGCTGCGGACACCGCAGTGCGCAGGTGCCGACGTTGGGGCTGCTGCTGTTCCTGGGCACACTCTGCTGCTGTTTCTGTGGGCTCCAGAGCTGCTTGGGCAGCAGCCACTGGGCAGCCCTGCTGGAGGAGACATCGCCACCCTCCCCATGGTGGCAGCAGCTCTGTGGGCCCCGAGCTCTGCGTCAGGGGGGCCTCGGTCACAGCAGCGTGGCCTGGGCAGCCGCGAGGGCCCGGGTTGGCCGCCAGCCCTGCCTCTGCCCACTGCCCCTTCCTGGAGGCACCCAGTGGCCGTGGCCTGGCAGCACCCCCTGCCCTCCATGTCCCCAGCCAGCCCAGCCTGGGCACCTCGGGCTGTCCCCACCCTCCCGCTGGGGTGGTGTCCCAGCCTCCAGGCCTTCTGCTGCAGGCCTGGGAGACATTTTGGGGAAGCACCGGAGCAGCCGGGTGTCAGGGAAGAGGCGGCTGCCCGGGGGCTGCTTATGGCCTCTGACACCCAATTCCTCAGGGCTTTCCACCACCCCGGCTCCTCCAGGGCCTTCTGTCCCCTTGGAACCTCCTGCCACCCACTCCCTCACACATCCCCCTCGTGCCTTCCCACTGCCTTGTCCCGTCTGGGCCTCTGCAGCCCCTCATCCCTTCACGGCCTCCCAGCACCCCGTGCCCTCAGGGGCTCCCCCAGCCTGGCCCGGCAGCAGCGCCGCAGCCCCACAGGAGCTCCAGCAGCTCCTCAGCCATCACGGCACCAACACACGGGCAGCAGGACACAGATGGCGCTTCCTGCCTGCCACAGGGCTTGTGGCTTCAGCACAACCACCAAAGGCCAAGGGGCTTCTGGCCATTTCCCCTGCGCCACTGCATGCCCCGGCAGGTTGCTGAACACAAGAACCCTTTTCCCTCTCTTCCCCTATGCCCCACACACCCTGGGCAGCAAAAGAAAGGTCTTGGGACTCTTGTGGTTTATAACATATCCTATATTATTTACATACTAGATGGAAACGAAACGAAGAAAAGAACAATCTCTATGAAACAAAAAATAACAGAGGGCCCATGTGGCCCCAGAAGATAGAGCCTCTCAGCCCTAACATATCCTATATTATTTACATATTAAAAAGAAAAAAACAGAAGAAAACAATTCTTATGAAATTAAAAATCCTGGCATGCCCAGGTGGCCCCAGCAAACAGAACATCCTAAATCAGCGCTGAGCACATCTCCAGCAGCGCAGCCAGCCCAAGCCCGACAGACGAGGCCGTGTCCTCCATGCCCTGAGGATTTGGTCTTGCATCCTCTGCAGGATGGAATATCGGGCACTCTGGATGGCCCGGAGGACATACAGCGTTTCAAGTGCCAGATCTGACACGGCACCGCTTCTGTCCTCCGTCAGGCGTTCGAGGGCTGCAAGAGAGACGAACAGAGCCACGGTCAAACCCCAGAGCTGTGGGGGCCCAGCGAGAGCCCCCTGCCAGGGCCATGCCAGCCGGCTCTTGCCTTGGCCAGGAGGGAGCAGGGACCAAGGGGGTCAGCCCGAAGCTGCTGGCCACAAATGCCCCACGTGGCCCTGAAATCTCACTGTGCTCTGCCCACACCGCCCCTCATCGGCACAGGGAGCAGAGCCCTCCACAGCCTGGCCAGGGCTTGCAGCTGCCCCCAACAGCCAACACTGTCAGCCCGCTGCCCTGGCTCACCTCTGCACAACACCTGGAGCTCTGCCTGCTGCCCCCTCAGCTGCTCCCCGGCCATCCCTGAGAACACAGAGCCTGTCAGGGTCCCAGCAGCACAGCTCCCTGCCAGCGGCGCTGCCAGCCCTGTGGCCACAGGGCCTCCTGCCCCGGCAGGGCTCAGCCCGGGCCCTTGCCGCATCCTGACTCAGCCCAAGGGCACGGCTGCCAGAGGCCGGCAGCAGCAGCCCCGAGGGCAGCCGGGGCTCCAGGGCGCCGGGCCCGGGTGCCGCTGCCGGGGCAGCAGCCGGGGCTGGGGCCGAGCTGCGGCGGGGCGGGGAGGGAGCCCGGGCTCGGGACTCACCGATGACCCTGATGGCCGCCGCTCGCAGGGTCTCCTGTGGGTTCTGCAGGTACTGCAGGGCCCGGCGCAGGTGCTCGGCCAAGGGGATCCTGTGGTCGGCCAGCTGGAGAGAGCGGCAGGAGGGAAGGGTTGGCGCGGGCTCTGTCCCTCGGCCGGGCGCTGCTGCCTGCGGCCAGTCCCGGCCTCCCGTGCCCGGCCAGCCCTGAGAAGCCGTGCGGCCCCCGGGTGCAGCAGTGGGCAGCGGCACAGCTGCCAGCCCCACACACTAAGCACCGGGGCCAGGGGGCTTCTCTAGCCTTTGGCTGGCACTTTATGGCCGTCCTTACCACGAGCCTGGCAAACTTCCACATTTTCTCCTTCCTGACAGATTTTTCCAGGTCTGGCCTCTTCAGGAAGTCAGCCGCGCGAAGGAGCGTTGTCCGAGAGGCCTGGGGAGCAGCAGAGAGCCGCAAATGGCCCCACAAGGCAGGGCACAGGAGTGTCCCAGTGCCAAGGGCTGGAGGAGGCTGCAGCCTGCAAGCCTGCGTCAGGGCAGGAGGCAGCTGAGCCCCCTGCCAAGGCGCAGCAGCAGCCCAGGAGTCCTCACCTCTGCCACATGCCGATTCTCATCTTGGCAGTGGAAAAAGAGTGGGAGCAGGCTCTGGTACACTCGTTCCTTCAGGGGCTTTCTTCCTTCTTCTTCTGCCGAAGACATCACTCTTCGAAGGAGAGACATGGAGAGCAGCTGCACCTGGCTATCGGGCTGTATGTAAGGAAGGAAGGAAAAATGACCTCATCATTGGCTTCTTGTGGCCCACATTGGCGCAGGCCTGCAAATGCACAGGGCACAAAGTGTCCGGGCAGCAGGCAGTGGCCGTGGCTGGGGCACAGAGCCTTACATTGTCCAGGAGTTTCAGGAGCGGCTCAGCCAGCTGCAGGGCCCTGCGCCAGGATATTGGGGTGTCTTCATCCAGGAAAATATGGCTCAGGAGAGCAATGCTCATCCTGGCCACGTCACTGTCCAAGTCCCACAGGAGGTGCACTAGTCTTCCTGTCAGGCTCTGAATTCTTTCGGCCTGTGCAGAACACAAGGGTGTGAAAGCCCGGGCAGCTGCCGCAGGGCCCAGAGGCCAAAGGGCTGTCCCAAAGCACTCGGGCAGCTGAAGCAGGAGGCAGGAGAGCTGCGAGGAGCTGCCTCAGCGCCCAAGGCAAAGGCCAGCCAAGGCCAAGTGACAGCATTGCCCAGCCTCATGCTGCCCACACGGCTTCAGCTGCTGCCCCCTTCTCACCATGGAGGGACGGTCCTTTAGCAGGAGGAGAGCCCTGAGAACCTGGTGATGCATCTCTCTGGAGTTGTACCACAGGTACTTATACAAGATCTCCATTAGGCTGTCACCACAGTCACTCAAGTCCAGGCAATCTAGGAGCTGAAAGGCACAGGGCAGTGAGAGGGGAGCCGGCCGGCAGGAGCCTGAAAGTGCGCAGGGCTGGGCCCAGGCAGCAGCACAGGGCGCGGGTGCCGTCCCAGGCAGCTGTGGCTATGCCAGGGGACAGGGCTGGCAGGGAGCTGAGCGAGGTAGTGCTGGCCATCAGGCTCACCTCCACAAGGAATGCCATGGCAGAGACATCCCAGTGTGGCAACGGTTTGCTGAGCACCTCAAGCAGGTAGCTTAAGATGCTTTTGCACAAGTGGGCAGATGCACGGCGCATTACCCTGGAAGGCAGAAAATGGCAGAAAGAGTCTCAGCAAGGGTGCGAAAAACCTCTCCCAGGACTGACTGACACAGTTGTCCTATTGCCCCAGCACTCTGTGAGGGGATGTGGGCCCGTGAGATGTGGCTGCTCCTGGGCACCCTCCTCTCACAGCCTTTTGCAGTCTCCTTGGCCATCCCTCGGTGACGAGGCCCTCAGGCCCATGGCCATGGGGACTGTGGGGGGGCATCCCGGGCAGGGGCAAAAATGTCAGAGGCAGTGGGGAGAAGGGGGCCTCACCTGGCCAGCAGACCCACGGCATAGTGGTGGGTGTCAGCACAGAGCAGCGTGTCCCAGCCACGCTTGCGTTCCATTGCCACCACCACATGCTCCAAGTGGAGACTGCAGAGCAGGGCCTTCAGGGTCTGCACTGCAAACCTGTGTGCACAGCAAAGCCCAGGTGATGCTGGGAGCGCTGGCTCTGAGGCTGGGGAAGTGGCAGGGACAGGAGGAGTGGCATGGAGCACCTGTTGGGGCTGGTGGAGAGGCCGTGTTGCTCCAGGCATTCCTTCCAGAAGGTATGGACGTCCTCTGTCATATACAAAGTACTGAAGTACGTTTGGAAGAGGAGATGCACAAAGAGGCGGGGGAAATAGACTGTGAGGATCTGTGGGCAACAGGGCTCCTGGAGGATCTTCCACATCACCAGAGTTGCCTGCAGAGGACAAAGCAGCCCGAGACAGCGCTCAGTGCCGGGGCGTCCGTGTGGCAGGGCCTGAGCGTGGCAGGGAGAGGCCGGGGCAGATGCAGGGGGAGCAGCGGGCCTGGTGGCCCTGAAGCTGCCCCTAGGCCAGGTTTGTGGCCAGTGCCTGAAGCAGGGAGATGCAGTGGGGGAAGGAGGTAACAGAGCTGCTGGAGAGGCGGCCGGCCTTGCGGTGAGCAAAGGCCAGCTCCCGAAACTCACAGTCAGGGAAAAGACAGCCGTCTTGTCCCCATCAGAGGTGCCCAGGTTTTTCTGCGGCCAGCTCCCCACCACATTGATGAGGAGCGGTGTCACTTCCTCTGAAATCCAGGGCGAGAGCAAGATGGTCGTCCACATGGCCATAGCAGCTCTGCGGGGTCAGACACAGCACCGTGGGCTGGGCAGCAGCGGGGAGCTGAGCTGGCCGCCAGCTCTGCCTGTGCCCACTGGCCCTGAGCGGCAGCAGCAGCCAGGCAGCCCAGCCCTGTGGGGACAGGCCCCTGAGGGGCAGGCTGGCAGCACGGCAGCGGGCTCGGGGGCCGACTTTGTAGCAGGGCTGGCAAAGGGAGCAGCCAGAGGGCCCTGGAAGTCTGTGTTGCTCACAGCCCTGGGCCGGGCTGTACTGGGTGATGGGCTGGGGAGCCCTGAGGCCTCGGGGCAGCTGGGCCCCATACCTGTCACACGTTGGGGCCACCCGCAGGAGAGTGATGGCCACATCATCGGGCTCTGCCTCGGCCACTTGCATCAGGGCCCAGTCCATCCTGTGCTCAGCAGCCTCATTGGCCATGAGCCGCTGGTGGATGTACCTCACCACGGCGGGCACCTGGAGAAGGCACAGGGAGACTTGGAATGCTAGCAGAGGGAGTCAGCAATGTGCCCAGCTTCTTCCTCAGACAAGTGCTTCTCTTCCAGCTTACTGCCATGGCCTCAAAAGCTTCAAGTGAGCAGCAGGCGTGGCTTGGGAAAGCCAAGCAATTGCTGGAGGATCAAAGGCTGGCCACAGGCTGCTTACTTGCTCTGGATTGAAAAGAGCCGTCTCTACAAGCAGATCCAGCTGGGCAGCGCTGCTCTGTTCTGCCAAGACCTCTGAGGATGCTTTGACCTCAGTGTCCATAGGTCTGGTGTCTTCCTTGCCAATTCTCGTGATGAATTGGTAAAGAAACTGTAGGAGAAGGGCAGGAAGGCAGGGAAGTTGCATGGAGTGCTCCAAGTGCGGTGCTGGGCTGAGCAGTGCCAGCAGGCCCAGCGCAGGTGGGGATGGCTGCAGGTACCTGCGCTGCTCTGCGGAAGCGGCCACGGGCGGTGTCCTGCTCTTGTGTGCCGTCCATGGCTGCATCTGGCAAAGAGCAGCCAGAGCTGAGGGGCTGCGGGAGAGGCCGGAGAGCACAGCCCAGCCCTGCGTTCCCCAGGCAGGGACAGTCCCGGGATGCCCCAGGGGATGCAGCACGGCCACTGCTGCGGGGGCAGCCCCAGCCCCTTTTTTGTGCTGTCCATGGGTGTGTGTCCCCAGGACAGTGTGGGATGGGATGAGATGGGATGCAATGGGATGGGATGGGGCCAAGATGGCCGCAGGCACCAGCCCTGTGGCCCAGCTCTGCCACTCACCCTCCTCCAGCGGCTGCAACTGCTGCACCTCTTCGGTCTCTGGTGCTGGGGCAGCTCCAGGGCCTTCTTCCTCTTCTTCCTCCTCCTCATCCACCCAGGTCAGCTTGGGCACTCTTGGGGGTCACTGCTCCATATCTTCTTCCAGACTCTCCCATCCTTTCCATAGGAACAGCACCAGGGGATGGCATGGCATGGAATGGGATGGGGCCAAGCTGGCAACAGGCACTAGCCCTAAGGCCGAGCTCTGCAACTCACTCTCCTGTGGTGCCTGGAACTCCTGCACCTCTTCAGACTCCTGTGCCAGGACAGCTCCACGGCCGCCTTCTTCCTGCTCCTCAAGCCAGGCCAACTTGGGCACTCTTGGGGGTCGCTGCTCCATGGCAGTGACTGGATTTATGGCTGCTTGCAGGAGAGATGGCTCGGAAAAACTCAGAGTCAGCAAGTCCTGCAGTCGTGCCTGGAAGGCACCTGCAAGACTCAAGTCCTGGCAAGACTGCAAGACAGCAAGTCCTGCACTTGGGTCTTGAGGGCTCCTTCCACAAGGACAGGAGGCTCCTGGTCACGGATTGTGGTCTGGCCTCAGGGGCAGAGACTGCAGGGATTTTAGATGCCTCAGAGAGGAACCTCCGTGAATGAATGAAATGTTGCAGGTCCTGACACCGCTCCGGGCGCTCCAGCACCATCATGATGGCGTTGGGGAGCTCAAACCACTCCAGCAGCTGCACCACATTGGGGAAGCCTGTGGACACCTTGTCCAGCAGCACGATCTCCAGAGGTGCGCTGGTGCCATCGGGCTGCGGGAGGAGCACGGTGCCGTCAGTGGGGCTGAGGCCGTGCCAGGGCTTGGGAAGCTCTCAGCCAGCCCGGGATGCTCTGCACCCTCCACTGGCCCCATGCCCGCTCTCCCTCCATGTGTCCTAGCGGCTCCCACCCTTCCAGGCCCCAGCTCATCCCCGCCTGGCACTCCCCAGCTTCTGCCGCTGGCCCCGCTCACTCACCAGCTCGCCCCAGTGCCGGATGCGGTTCCGTGGCACCTTTTTGATGGCCACCTGCAAGCCAAAAGGAACAGCGGATTCAGCTCGCCGTCCACCACATCCAGCCCCATCCTACTCCTCTGCTCCCTCCTCCTCGTCTGCCCTCTCCTCCTCCTCGGCCCGCCACCGGCCCCACCGCTCATCGGGAGTTCGTCCGAGAGCCTCGTGGCCGCGAAAACTCTGCTGAAGCCACCGCGGCCCAGCAGCGAGTCGATCCTGTAGTGCTGCTGCAGGGCCTGCTGCGCCTTCCCTGGGGAAGAGACGCTGCCGTCAGCGCTCGGCCCGGGGCCAGGAACGGCCCCCGAGCGCTCCCCGACCTCCCCGGGCCGGGCATCCGCAGGCGTTCCCTCATTGGAACGCGACAGCGGCGGCTCGGGACCGGCGGCTGCACCGCTGAGCGGCGGAGCTCGAACCGGGGAAGCCGCAGCGGAGGCGGCGACAGCGGCCGCGCCGTCTGTGTCCTCCGCGGGTCCTGGGAGGAGCCGGGGCCGGGGCCCGAACCAGAACCGGAACCGGAGCCTGCATCGGGGCTGGGGCCGAGGGCAGGGCAGGCAGAGCCAAAGGGTGGCAATGCCGCCCCAGCCCCAGGCACTGATGCCCGCCCAGCACAGCCAGAGCCAGGCAAAGAGGAGACCTCCGCGGGACGGGCAGGGATGGGGACGGGGACGGGGACGGGGACGGGGACGGGGCAGCCCCACCTGGGGCCAGGGGCGGGCTGGGGGCATGGCCCAGCCGGGCACGGGGAGAGGGAGGCTTGGAGAGGAGGGGGCACCGGGAAAGGGAGACCGGGAGAGGATGCGGGACTGCGGGAGAGGGAGAGGAGAGACAGAAAATTGCTAAATTCTCTTCTTGCGGCTGCGGCCGCTGCTGCCGCTGCTGCCGCTGCTGCCGCAGCAACTGAAGCACCGGGGCCGTTTGTCCCCGTGTCCGTTTGTCCGTTGCCCGCTCGGCCCCGCGCAGAGCCCCGCGCTCCCCGGGCAGCCCCTGAGCCTGGCCAAACACGGGAACTTTGCCCTGGTGAGCCAAGAGCCAGAGTCTGGACTCCTGCACAGGGACACAGCAATGCCCTTGGCTGCTGCTGTGCCTTGTCCCTGCTGAGCGTCAAACACTGTCTGAGCACATTCCCTGAATGCAGAATTTGTACCTGAGCCAAGCACTGCACTTGTGTCTCCAGCATTGCTTTCCAAGGAAAACAGGGCAAGGCAAACTGGGTATAGCTCATGGTGTTTTACAGTGTCTAAAACTTGCCAAGTCTCAAATCTTAGAGGTGAGATCCATTTGGAATGAATGGGATGGAGAAACAGTGCAAGATGGAAAAGGGGAACATAAAAATAAATAGAGAAAAATAGAGAAAAACATATTGGTTGTCTCTTTTGATTTTATTTTCATTTCTTTAAAAAGCTGTTTCAATTTTCCCAGAATTTTCTCCACAGTCCTGTCTGTTCTTTCCAAAAACCTGTCCTGGAGAACGAGGCGCAGCTCCTTTCACAAGATGTGCCCCCAGCTGCAGCTTCTCTTGGCTCCCCACACTGTGAGTGCAGCACAACTCTTGCAGCAAAGCAGGACAAATGGTTGAAGAACCTGACAACTTGTTCTTTCTTTTCCTTGTGCACTGGGGAGTTGTGCCATTGCTAAGGTTTTCATCGTTACTCTTCTAGCCAAAGAAAACATGATGAGGTACCAGGAATTGTGGGGGAATACAAGCCTGGCTGAATGTGGAGAAAGAATCTCCAGAGCCTGCAGCCAGCAGTGGAGAGCTCATCATTCCAACAGCCCCATGGACATGTTGAAAGTGATCTGGAACATGAAGATGGGCTGACAGAGAGAGTTTGTTTCTGTGTTCAGTTGAGATGATTCTATATCTTTTGCACTGGTAGAAATCAAGAGCACAATCAGTGGATGATAAGCAGCAGAACATGATAAGCTGGACCTCTCAGTGGATGACAGAAAGACTGTGAAAAGGAGAAATGCAGGGAATGACTTGGTGAACTTTGTGTGTAAGAAGGGTAATTTTTCCTAATAATTCCCAATTCATTCCCTTTGCTTTTATCCTTTTAACAAGACCAATTGCATCTCCGATTCCCCAGGAAATGAGAACCCTGAGCTTGTGGAACTGCCTGAAAGGTGCCCTGTTCCTTTTTCTTCTGCTGCTCAGAAGAAACAATGAAGTGAATTGGGAAGTTCTGGTTTTTCTTTCTCCTGGTGGATTTTTTCATTTTATTTGCCACTGTGGAGGCAATTTCAGTGATGGCCTCTGTCAGTTGATTCTATTTCAGCAGCAGCAACAGGGCTGTGTTTGAGCACTGCAAATGTGACCTGTGTGGCTTTAATTCCCCTCGACTTAGTGCTCAGGGACTTGGGAGCATTTTAATGTCTGCTACTCATGATGCCTGAAACAAAAATCCTGAGTTCCCCATCACAAAAGCACAGTGGGTAGCATTGATTGGAAGAGGCAATTGCAGCTGTACTGCTAAAATTCAGGTGGCAAGCAGAAGAGGGGCAAGAGCAGCCAGGATCTAAAACTGCCAAGACAAATGTAGGTTAAATAATTTTGTGGGACTTTTCTCAAATTTTGTGGGATTTTTCTGAAATTTTGTGGGATTTTGAGCAGATTTAAATAATTTTGTGGGATCTTTCTTTCTAAATATATTTTGTGGGAATTTTGAGGTATTTTTCTTGATTTTTGTGAGATTTTTGTGGAATTTAGTGGAAATTTGAGGAGATTTTGTGGGATGTTTCTGGAATTTAGTACAGTTTGGGGAAGTTTTAGGAATTTTTTTTAGTTTTTGCAATTTCGTTGAGATTTTTTTGAGTTTTATGGGATTTTGCAAAAGTTTAAATAATTTTATGGGATTTTTCCGGAATCTTGAGGGATTTTGAAGAGACTTGAAGAATTTTGTGGGATTTTTCTTAGATTTTGTGGAATTTTGTAGAGATTTGGTGGGATGTCTCTGGAATTGGAGGGGTTTTGAGAAGATTTAGGGAATTGTGTGGGATTTTTCTGTATTTTTGTGGAATTTCTCTTGAATTCTGCAGAATTTGGAGGAGACGTGAAGAATTTTGATGCATTTTCCTTGAATTTTGTGGAGATTTGTGGAGATTTTTTGGGATGCTTCTGGAATTTTGTGGGATATTGAAAAGATTTAGGGAATTTTGGGGGATTTTTCTTGAATTTTGTGGAAATATGTGGAGATTTTTGAGATGGTTCATGAATTTGGTAGGGCTTTTTCATGGAGTGACTTGACCTTTAAGATAGCTTTGGGAGCTGGGAGGAAGTTGAAGCTGCGAGAGGCTGATGGGAGTCTTTTCTTGTGACCAATTATTGGTCATTTCTAAGAACTGACAGCAGTTTTGACCATTGAAAAGTGAGATCAACTTGTGAACACCACCTTAAGATGTAAAGCCAGGGCTCTCTTGTTCTCTTTGGTTTCTGGCTTCTGACGAGGTAACAGGCTCTGTCTCGGCCTCCTCCCCCCTCCAGGCCGGACAAGGCCGCAGAGGGCGGGGGGGGAGAAACGGAGCCGGCCGGCCTGGCTTGGTTTGCAGTTTCTGCTGCTGGACTGAAACCTGACACCATCAACATCTGCAGCTTTCCAAGACTTTAACTCTTTTACTACCTGGATAAAACATACAGATTACTCCTTTTTCCCAGAGAGACAGAGACAGACAATCAACATGAAAAAGACATCATAAAACTACCAAAGACGGTGAGGAAAAGAGTTAAGTTTTAGATGGGGAAGAGAGAATAAGGAGATGCCTTATAAGCTGAAATATTTGTCGGTTAAAGCTATGGGGATGGACAATAGTGTCCTGAAAAAACTCCTTTAATTCATGACAGAGTATATTGGGAGGAATGGAGTGTTCAAAGTGTGGATTTTCAGCAAGAGGTGGAGTAATTGTGATACAGTGAGGTGCTGGAACAGAGCGGGGAGAAGTAATAGTTGAAGATTTGATGCATTTTGAGAGGCAAAGAGAAAACTTCTGTTTCCAGGGAAGCTCACAGAGACAGATGCAGAGAACTTTTGCCTTTGAATAACTCATCCTTAAAAATGACATCCCTCGACTCATTGACTCATAGACACCTCAGAGTGATGTGAAATGGGAGGAGTGAACTGCTGACAGATTTCTGGGCAGCTGGCATCAGGAAAATAGAAAACTATAACAGAAATGGTTTTCGTGTGAAAAACTCCATAGATTAGCAGAAGACTTCTTTTACTATACAAAGTCTGATGAAAAGACTCTAACAGGAATTGGGACTGTTTTAAACACCAAAGTTCCAAAGTTTTTTGTCTCTATGTTGTCATGTGAACAAGAGAATGAATGGGTAGTGGGGGTTAAAAGTGTTTTCTGGAAGTTTATTCTGGTGTTCTTATTCTTGTAGTTTTATTAATAAACTTTATTTATTCCTTTGAAGTTTTAAGCCTGTTTTGCTCTTGTTCTAATCCATATCTCATAGGAAGAAATAAGTGAGTTTTCTAGTAATTTTTTTTAGTTACTGCTTTAAAACCTCGACACTTACTCTATTCCTTTTAAGTTTTAAGCATCTTTTGCCCTTCTCATAATCCACATCTCACAGCAAGAAATGAATAAGTTTTCCAGTGATTTTTGAACTAATGCTTTAAAACCACGACAGGTGTAACGGGGAGGAGGAAATTGGGGCTGTCACTGCTGTGGTGTCAGAGAGAGTGGAACACTGGGGCTGTTACTGCTGTGGTATTTGATATATTGACATTTAAAAAAAAGAGAAACAGCTATGGAAGTTAAGGTTGCTGGAGGCTGATGGGAGTTTTTCCTCCTGGCCAGTAACTGGCCATTTCTGAGAACTGACAGTAGTTTTAATCATTGAAGAGTGACATCAACCTGTGAACACCACCCTTTAAACCTTAATCCCAGGAATTTCTCTTTCTCTTTGGTTTCTGGCTTTTGAAGAGGTCACAGGGCTCCGGTTCAGCCTCCTCCCCCCCAGGTCTGACAGGGGCACGGGGGGAGCAGGGCTGGCCGGAGTTCTGTGGTTCCCGGCAGGGGATGGAGACTGTGAAGTGACAGGAGCCCCTTCCCAGAGGGAAGTACTCCCATCTCTACTACTGGACTGCCCTGACTGTCAATCTTTGACTTCTTCAAAGGGTCATTGCTAAACAAAACCTTGGTTTTGCCTGCTGACATTGCTGGTCAGGCAGTGTCCCAGGAGATGCTCTTGATGGTTTCCTCTTTTCCTGGTCATGGCACTGGAGGAGGTCCAGGCCCAGGTGATGCCACTGAAGGAAATGTGCCCTCATCCCAGGGACGCTCAACACGGACTCCCCAGCCCTTCAGTGCCCCGCTGCTGGTCACAGCAGCCCCTGCCTGGCTCCTGCCACCCACACTCTGGTCAGCCCTGCCTGCTCCTGGACATGGGGCTCAGCCAGGGCTGGTGCTGTGTGGGCTTTGCTGGTGGTACCAGCTGGACACTGGGGTGAGAGCTCCATCTCTTTATTGGAACAGAAGAGCTGTGCTGGGCCCTGCCCTGGCAGGAGGGACCCACCTTCAGTCCAGGCCACAGAGCAGGGCGGGTCCCTTCAGGGACACAGGGCCTTGCTGTGGGTGGTGGCAGCATCTGCACAGCAGCAAGCTGGTAATGCAGCTGTGCCAGGGACATTGGGCATGGGCATGGAGATGTGAAATGTGTGGTGCAGGTGTCCCTGAGGGAGGTGTTTGGCCTTTCTCGTGAAGCTGCAGAGGGGCACCTATTGAGAGAGGAGATGGCTGAGGTCCCAGCTGCAGCTGGCACACAGGGACCCTCCTGCACAGCGGGGGATTCTCACTGTGCTCAAAGATTCCCTCTGAAGCCTAAGAGGGGAGCTTGTCAGAAGTCCCGAAAAATATCTGGGGAAAGGTCTTAGGTTAGTTGTTGAGACTAGGTACAAATCTCCAGCAGGAAAAGAGCCTCTCCAGTAGGCTGGGTGTTTTGGGGTGTCTTAGTTCTTCCTAGAATAAAGATCACCAATTTAATGCAATTTCAGTTTTTATTCTAGAAGTGTAAAATGTTCCAAGATTATCTGAATTCTAAAACTACCTTGAAAAATCCTGAACTACTATGGAAATAAGTAAAAAAATGTTTGTAGATTTCTTTCTACAAAAAATATTTCTAAATATTTCTAAAAATTTCATATTTCTAAAAATGAAAAGCAAAGACAAAACACGGTTGCCTTTTCAGAATTCTAAAACTAATTTGAAAAATCCTAAAGAACTATGGAAATTGGGAAGACATATTTGGGGTTTACTTTCTACCAATAATAATTCTAAAGAGTTCTAAAAGTTTCTAATTTCTAAAAATGAAAAACAAAGTCAACATGGTGCCCCATGCCCGGCTGCTGCCTGCCCAGCCAAGGCTGTGGCCAGCCAAGCAGCTGTGCCAGTGCTGGTGGTACCAGCCAGAGCCCAGAGCAGAAGCCCAAAGGTGTTGCTCAAGCCCTTCCCTGGCAGGAGGGGCCCACATTCAGGCCTGGCCAGGCACCAGGGCCAGCACCTGCAGGGACAGAGGGTCCTGTTCTGGGTGGTGGCGGCACAGCAATAAGATGATAATGCAGCTGTGGCAGGGACAATGGACACTGGCTTGCAGATGGAGGATGACAGGTGCAGGTCTCCCAGACTAACGTGTTTGGCAGGACATCTGGAGGTGCAGAGGTGCTCCTGTGGAGAGAGGAGGTGGCTGAGGCCCCCAGCTGCCGCTGGCACGCAGGGACCCTCCTGCACAGCAGGGCCCAGAGCGGCCAAGGCTCCCCAGCACGGCTGGAGCTGCTGGCACAGCTTGGCCCAGCTGGACAGCTGCCCCTCAAGGCGCCGGCGAGCAGGGGATGGCTCTGGGCAGGGTCCCTGGCCAGGAGCGGGCCCCGGAGTGCCTCTGCCTTTCAAGGGCAATCTCGTCCCCGCTCTTTCTCCTGCCCACCTTGCTTTGCCTCTGCCCGCTGCTCCTGGGGCTGCTCTTGGCCAGGCAGCCTCAGTGGGAGCCAGCACTGGCTGCAGCCCCAGCGGGCTCCCCAGGACAAGGCCCAGCAATTAAGAGACCAATTAAAAGCCTGGGCAGCAGCAGAACTCTTGGCAGAGTTATTTGGACAACCACTGACTATCTACAGGTCCACAGCAGACTCACTGGGAATGTTTCTATTCTACAATAGACTTTCAAAAGAAGCTGTTTGAGGGAAAGATGAACAAAACACTCACCGTTTTGTCTTCCAGCAATACCAGATTCCAACACCACATAAAACGAGTAAATGCACCAAACAAATCAGGCCTGCCATTAATTCTGGCCAACAGCGTGTTCCCTGACAGAAACCTCTTCCAATGTCCTTCTGGGAATTGGGAACACGTGTTGTGGTGCTGGCTGCATCTGTGGGAGCAATGGGCAGTGAGAGCCCGTGCTGTGCTGCGCTGCTTAGCTGGCAGCACGGTGGGTATGTCCAGGATGTTCTCTGTTTCCCCCAGAGCTGGGACCTGCAGGCATCTTGTTGGCCCTTGGCACAGGCTGTGCCACCCAGCAAAGCCCAGAAGGCCGGGAGCAGAGCCCGGGGGACAGCACAGCTGCTTGGGCAGTGGCTCCTTCCAGGGACACGGGCCAAACCCATCCCTGAGCAGCCACTGCCACCCCTGAGCCTCCCTTCTCCATGACATCTCTCCCAGCCCAAGGGGACAGAGCCAGGCCCTGTCAGGGGCCAGTGCAGCCCCTGCCCAGTTGGGAGCCAGGGCTGGCTGTGGCCCTGGGCTCGTGGCAGGGCTCCCGCTCGGGGCTGCTCCTGTGCCTTGGGCCTCTGGGCGCTCACGGCTACCTCTGAGAGCAGCTGCAGTGGGATAGATGTTGGTGCATGAGTCCCATTTCCCAGGAGCTGGAAACGAGCTCCAGAGGCCTGGAAGCCGAGGTGCCTCCAGCTTTGGCTGCTGCTGGGTCATGCAAGGGCCAGCCCTAGGGGAAGAGCTGCTGGCACACAGCCCCGCCAAGGGCTGAGCCCAGCACAGCAATTACCTCCTGTGTCTGGGCCTGTGCCTGGCATTGCCTTCTTTCCTGCCAATGAGCCACTGCTTCCTCTGGGAAACGTCTCCACCTGCATGGTCTTTTGGTCCATCCCTTGAGAAAGGAAGCACAGCTGAACCAGATGGAGAAGTTCTTGATTTGGGTGCTGGCATTTTCAGGACCTCATGCTTGCCAAATATGGGGATAAGGTTCAAAAAATGCCTTGGCTTTTGGGCCAGGGCCAGGGCCCTCCCTCCTCCAAAAAGCTGCCAATTCTGAGCAGTAGTGAGGGGATCGTGCAGGGTGAGGGCACACACGTGCACGGCTCTGTCCTGACACCTGCAGCAATGCTGCCCTGGCTGAGCTTTGGGCTCTGAGCTGGCAGCTCTCCCAGGAGGAAAGGCCTTCACCTACCCTCGCCATCTCCCAGAGCCTCAGTCCTGGACGTGGGTTGGGAAGCCAGATCACCTTCACCAAGAGGCTTGGCTGCAAGGAAAGGCAGGACAGAAGAGCTCCCGTGGCTCTGTAGGAGATCCTCAGGCTCCCTGGGGCTGGCAAAGGAGCTGCGCAAGGCACAGCCCCGGGGCACAGCCCCTTCCCTCTCTGCTCCTCTCCGTGGCTGCACAGAGCACATGGAAGGAGACACTGACATTGCACACAGGTAGAAGATTGACAGCTAAATGCTCCTTCCTCCCACTGACAGTGATGCTGGGGGATCACTCAGGGCTCCAGAAGGGAGCAGGGCAAGGCTTCCAGAATCCTTCAGCCCTGAGATTATGTTAAGGGATATGGCACATGAGTGAGCTCTTGCCTCCTTGACATTATTCCATCAGGAAAAGCACATTGAGAACTTGCCTCCAGCATTCTCCAAGTCTTGCCAGCTGTCATCTAGCCGGGCTTCCAGATAATCCATGTCCTGATCCCAGTCTAGAAGCCAGTACAGATCAGAGCCACGTCCATGGTGCGCTGGGATCCACTTCTGCCTTGGGGTAGTGGGCACTGCAAGGGGTTTGGGTTAGATCGTGAGTACCAGATGTCAGTGGACATGGCCAAAGCTGCAGAGGGGCCTGGGGAGCTCTGGGCTGGCTCTGGTCACTCTCCACCCTCTTTGCAGTCCCTGTGCAACATCCCTGGTGGGGGGTGACAGGGCCAGAGCAGGGGTCCTGGCTGCTGAGACAAAGGAGAAGGCTGAGGGACATGGACCCACCTTGTCCTCCCTGCAGCATTTCCTTCAGCATTTGCCTCATGGGTTTTGATGGCACATGGAGTTTCTGGTGTCCTGCAGCTTTGTTCTTTCCACTTGGAGGACCTTAAGAGAAAACAGTTCCCCTTTGCAGGAATGGATCCCAGAAAACCAGTGCTCAGCCTGTGGGGTCAGGAGGGACACACCACTCACCCCTGCGATGGGAGCTGGGCTTGCGTACAGTTACCAACCCAGGAGCTGGGAAAGTCCTGCCTGCAGACACACCTGTAACTCAACAGCCACAGAAGCTTCTGTCACCTCTGCTCATCTGCACAGGCAGCACTGAGCCACGGGAGAGGTGAGGGGAACGCGATGGGCGAGGGCACACACGTGTATGTCTCTGTTCTGACACCTGCAGTGGTGCCAGGACATTGAAACTGCTTATTCTGCCAGGAAAGGACCATTGAGAACTTACCTCCAGCATTTCTCAAGTGTTTCAAGCCGTCATCCAGCAGGGCCTCTGGATAATGCAAGTTGTGATTCCAATCTAGAAGGGAGCCCAGATCAGAACCCTGCCATGGTGTGCTGAGATCCCCTTCTACTTTTGACAACTGGGCACTGCAAGGGTGTCAGGTAAGACCCTGGGTGCCAAATGGCAAAGGACAATGGCCAAAGCTGCACAGGGGCCAGAGGACCTCTGGGTTGGTGTCTGGTCACTCTCCAAGCTCTTTGCAGTCCCTGTGCAACATCCCTGGTAGAGGTGGCTGGAGCAGCCCAAGGCCCATTGGGGCTCTCTCACGGCTACAGCTGAAAGTCTTGCTAAAGCAATGAGGAAAAACTGCAGCAGGCAGTTGCACAACTATCCCTCCCTCACTCCTGCCCTCTCTCCCTCCCTTCCTGCCTTCCTCTCTGTCTCCATCCCTCTTTTCCCTGGGACAGCTCTCCCAGCCCAAGGGGGCAGAGCCAGGCCCTCTCAGGACACACTGGAGCCTTGGCCTCCCCCTCCGCCCATTCCCCACCCTGGGCACCCCTTTGCAGTTGCTGCCAGGTTTTGGGACGTGTCTCCCATGGATGGACCCCAGCAGGACTGCTCAGTAGCCGAGTGCCCTGAGCCTGCTGGGGATAATTCCTCTGGGCTGTGCCGGTCTTGGCCGGGCTGTGCCTGCACTGCCAAGCAGCAGAGATGGCAGCTCAAGCCTCAGCAGGGCTCAGGCCCAGAGGCACAGCAATTACCTCCTGTGACTGTGCCTGGCATGGCCTCCCTTCCTGCAGCAGAGGCTGCCCATGGGCCACTGCTTCCTCCGGGAAACGCCGCCTTCAGCACAGCCGCTCTGTCCACTTCTGCAGAAAGGGGCAGCTGGATCAGATGGAACCATTCCCCACTGGGGAAACTTCAGGAGGCAATGCTTGTCAAAGGCATGATTAAGGATCAAGAATCCCTGAAAATTTTTTGGCATTGGCCAGGGCCTACACTATCAAAACAGCTGCCCTTTCTGATCTGCCTGGGGACCGAGAAATTGCAGGGGATCTCAGTGTGAGCATGACCCCTGCTGCACTTTGGGCTCCCTGCCTGCTGATGCCAAATGCCTTCCTGCAGAGGCTGGGGAGAAGCTGCAGCCAGGCCAGGCTGGGAAACAGCCCTGCAGGCCATGAAAGCAACAGTGGGGCAGCGAGGCTGCCATGGATCCTCTTCCCACTGTGCAAAGAAAGCCCCTGGCTGCTGAGTCTCAGGAGAAGGCAGAGGGACATGGACCCACCTTGTCCTCCCTGCAGCATTTCCTTCAGCATTTGCGGAGTGATTTTGGATGGCACATGGGGTTTCTGGTGTCCTGTAGCTTTGTTCTTTCCACTTGGAGGACCTTAAGTGAAAATAGTTCCCCTTTGCAGGAATGGATCCCAGAAAACCAGTGCTCAGCCTGTGGGGTCAGGAGGGACACACCACTCACCCCTGCAATGGGAGCCGGGCTTGCGTACAGTTACCAACCCAGGAGCTGGGAAAGTCCTGCCTGCAGGCACACCTGTAACTCAACAGCCACAGAAGCTTCTGTCACCTCTGCTCATCTGCACAGGCAGCACTGAGCCATGGGAGAGGTGAGGGGATAGCACAGGACGGGGGCACACATGTGCACGGCTCTGTCCTGACACCTGCAGCGATGCTGCCCTGGCTGAGCTTTGGGCTCTGAGCTGGCAGCTCTCCCAGGGGGAAAGGCCTTCACCTACCCTCGCCATCTCCCAGAGCCTCAGTCCTGGACGTGGGTTGGGAAGCCAGATCACCTTCACCAAGTGGCTTGGCTGCAAGGAAAGGCAGGACAGAAGAGCTCCTGTGGATCTGTAGGAGATCCTCAGGCTCCCTGGGCCAGGCAAAGGAGCCGCGAAAGGCAAAGCCCTGGGCACAGCCCCTTCCCTCTCTGCTCCTCTCCGTGGCTGCACAGAGCACATGGAAGGAGACACTGGCATTGCACACAGGTAGAAGATTGACAGCTAAATGCTCCTTCCTCCCACTGACAGCGATGCTGTGGGATTACTCAAGGCTGCAGAAGGGAGCAGGGAAAAATTTCCAGAATCCTTCAACCCTCACACGACCTTAACGCAAACGGCACTTAAGTGAGCACTTTCCACCTTGACAGGTTATTCTGTCTGTACAAGTGGCAATTCAGAACTTACCTCCAGCATTCTCCGAGATTTTCAAAGTCTCATTCACCAGCGATCCCAAATAATTCAAGTCATGTTCCCAATCTAGAAGGAAGCACATATCAGAACCATGTCCATGGTGCGCTGGGATCCCCTTCTGCCTTAGGGAACTGGGCACTGCGAGGGGTTTGGGTAAGGCTGTGGGAGCCAGATGTCAATGGACATGGCCAGAGCTGCAGAGGGGCCTGGGGAGCTCTGGGCTGGCTCTGGTCACTCTCCACCCTCTTTGCAGGCCCTGTGCAACATCCCTGGAGAGGCAGCAGGACCAGCCCAGGGCCCCTGGGGACTCTCTCCCTCCCACAGAGGAAACCCTCCCTTAAAGCCCTGTGGAAAACCATCCCCAACTCTTCCCAGGAGAAGGAAGTGCTGTCCCAGGAAAGGGAAGCCAGGCCGCGGGCTCACCTGCTCCCTGTGCTCGCTGCGGAGCAGCCTGGGCAGCCCTGTCAGGCAGAGCCACTGCCAGGAGGAGCAGGAGGAGGAGGCGCAGAGCAAAGGCCATGGTGCCTTGCCCTCTGCCAGTCCTGCAGCTCTTGCTGCCACCGCTGTCCTGACACCGCTGTCCCAATGTCAGCACCGCTGCTGCCGCCGCCGCTGCTGCCGCAACAGTCGTGGTCAAGGACTGACTGCTTGGTCCTCGTGGTGCTGTGCAACCACGGGGCTCTGGGACCTCTGTGACCTCAGAGCCTGCTGTTACCTCAGCCTGCTGTCACCCCACAGGCTGCTGTGACCTCATGGCCAGGGTGGAATTGTGTGGGGAGTGGGATCTGCCTTCTTCACCAGGGAGCTCATCCTGCCCAGCAGCTCTGCCCAAGGGCTATGACAGGGTCCCAGCCAAGCTGATCTCACAGGCTGGGGGATGAAGGGATGGAGAGCAGCCCTGCTGAGAAGGACTTGTGGCTGCTGCAAGGAGAGAGGCTGGACATGAGCCAGCCATGTGCCTCCAAAGGAGGCTGCCCAGCAGCTTGAAGGAGGTGATTCCACCACCCCTCTGCTCTGGTGTGAGCCCACCTGGAGTACTGCATCCACCTCTGGGTGCCCAGCACAGAAAGGACATGGTCCTGTTGGAGCTAGTCCAGAGGAGGGACAGAATGCTCTGAGGGCTGGAGCCCCTCTGCTTTGGAGACAGGCTGGGATAGCTGGGGGTGTTCAGCCTAGAAGAGGGAAGGCTCCACGCAGACCTGATTGCTACCTTTCAGTACTTTAAGGGAGCTTTTAGAAAACACAGGACAGAATTTTTAGTAGGGCCTGTTGTGACAAGACTGAGGGGGAATGTTTTCAATCTAAAAGACAGTAGATTCAGACTAGACATAATGAAGATGTTTTTTACACTGTGGGTTTTGAAACCCTGGCACAGGTTGCCCAGAGAGGTGGGCATCCATCCCTGCTGACATTCAAGCTCATGCTCTAAGCAACCTGATCCAAAGGTGTCCCTGCTCACTGCAGGGCACTGCACTAGATGGCCTTTAAATGTCCCTTCCAAGCCAAGCCATTCTGTGCTGCTGTGCACCAGCAGAGCAGTGCTGGAGTAATGCTGGGGTGATGATGCTGGCACCTGTGTTTTGGTAGTTGTGCCATTTAGCTGTTGGCCAAGAGAGGATTGATGGGCTGCACAGTGAAGTCTGCAAAGAACAGTGTGCTCAAGGAGAAACAGGAGAGGAACAGGGCTTCCAGCTCAGATAAATGCCAGCATTTTGCTGCCCATTTCTTGTTAAGAAATAAAGCAATGTTCTGAAGATCCCTTCAGTGTGGGTGCACTATTGGCTGTATCAGTGCTTGTGTTCTGTAAAACAGATGAGCTGTTACAGCTTCTTGCCCCATTTACCACTGGATAAAACCCAAATACTGCATTGCTCCATGTCTCCTTTCTTCCAAGTAAAGGCAGATTTTCTTCATTCTTCAGTGGGACATATTCATCTGTTGACAAGCAAATTCTTCTTGCCACTCACACAATGTTGATTTGCTCTAATCCGATTATAATTAAGACCGTAATTTATCAGAGTATAATTAAGACCATATAATTAATTGTAATTAAGGCTGATGGATTGTGAGGCAAAGTGTTGCATCATTTTCCCTGGAGAGAGTTTTTCTCTAATTCAATGACATTTGAAGACAGCAGTAGCCTACCATACTTCTGGCATACTAGAAATGAAAAAACAGCCATGGAAACAGGCTGTTCTATCCTTTCCTCCTCCTCCTTCTCCAACGTATTTTAATCCCTGAAGTCTGAGCTCTTCAGCTGCCTCACAGACATTGTTTTAATTCACACAGGCATCCATCAGGACAGTGGCTGTGAAGCTTGGAACAATGTAGGTTTAGAGCAGCAAAAATAATAATCCATTTCCCAGGTTAAGCCAAGCATTTCCCAAATAACTCTAGCTACCGTCAGGGATGTTTCCAAAAGTATCATAGTAAATGTTGGGAGCGGGGAAAGAGAATGTGAACAAAATTAAGAATACAGCTTTCTGAGATCTTTTTTATTCCTATAAAAACAGAGTCAAAATTGTTTATAGATAGAACATTAACTAAGAAGTGAACAACAGATTGTCAAGATAATTGCTTAGGAAACAAAAATATCTAAATAAAAATAAGTTAACATGTGGATTTATAAGAAAACAATCATACTAAGAAAAAAAACAAACAAACCTACCAAATCTAAAAACAATATGGCTGCCTCATCTGTCTCAATATCAAAAAAAAAATTTAAAAAAAAAAAAAAAATAAATTGAAAATAGTCAGATCCTCATGACCATTACTATATACTGGACCCTCCAGGTAATGGGAATAAACAAAGGAACTTTTGGACATTTTTTTTCTTTTTGGGCTGGGGGAGCTGTCACAGGGAAGGGAGGGTCAGGAGTGGCAGTGGCTGCTCAGGGATAGGTTTGGCCCGTGTCCCTGGAAGGAGCCACTGCCCAAGCAGCTGTGCTGCCCCCGGGCTCTGCTCTCATCTTTCTGGGCTCTGTTGGGGGGCACAGCCTGTGCCAAGGGGTGGCAAGGTGCCTGCAGGCCCCAGCTCTGGGGGAAACAGAGAACGTCCTGGCTGTATCCAGCATGCTGCCAGCTCAGCAGTGGAGCACAGCACAGGCTCACGCTGCCCATTGCTCCCACAGATGCAGCCGGCACCACAAGACATGCTCAGAAGATCTGGGAGAGCATGAGAAGAGTTTTCTACCAGGGAACACATGGTTTGATTAAGTTAATGGCCACTGTGGCTGGTGGAGCACTTTTCCTGCTGATGTGCTATGCTGGAATCTGCTATTGCTGGAAGAGAAAAGGGTGAATGTTTTGCTGATCTCGGCCTCAAACAGCTTCTTGAAAGGCTGCTCATAGTCGGGAAACATTCCCAGTGAGTCTGCTGAGGACCTGTAGATAGTCATTGGTTGTCCAAATAACTCTGCCAGGAGTTCTGCTGCTGCCCAGGCCTTTAATTTGCCTCTTAATTGCTGGGCCTTGTCCTGGGGAGCCCGCTGGGGCTGCAGCCAGTGCTGGCTCCCACTGAGGCTGCCTGGCCAAGAGCAGCCCCAGGAGCAGCGGGCAGAGGCAAAGCAAGGTGGGCAGGAGAAAGAGCGGGGACGAGATTGCCCTTGAAAGGCAGAGGCGCTCTGGGGCCCGCTCCTGGCCAGGGACCCTGCCCAGAGCCATCCCCTGCTCGCCGGGGCCTTGAGGGGCAGCTGTCCAGCTGGGCCAAGCTGTGCCAGCAGCTCCAGCCGTGCTGGGGAGCCTTGGCCGCTCTGGGCCCTGCTGTGCAGGAGGGTCCCTGTGTGCCAGCGGCAGCTGGGGGCCTCAGCCACCTCCTCTCTCCACAGGAGCACCTCTGCACCTTCAGAAGAGCAGCCAAAGACTTTAATCACCGAGAAGCTGACCTGTCATCCCCACTCTTCACCTCTGTCTTCCTCTGTTCTGCTGCGGCTCCATCCCCGTCTTGAGGGCGTCCCAAGACCCACACCTGCAAAGTGAGACCCTCTGCCCCTGAGCCCCCTGGCCCTGGTCCCTGGCCAGGACTGAAATTGGGCAGCCCCTGTCCACCAGAGCAGGGCTTGGCCTATGGTTTTTGTTCCAATAAAGAGATGGAGCTTTCACCTCAGTGTCTGGCTGGAACCACCAGCAAAGCCCACATGGCACCAGCCCCTGCTGAGCTCCATGTCCAGGAGCAGCCGGGTGTGCCCACAGTGTGGGCAGGCAGGAGCCAGGCAGGGGCTGCCATGACCAGTGGTGGGGCCACGAGGGGCTGGGGGAGCCCATGCTGAGCGTCCCTGGGTTGTGAGGGCACATTTCCTTCAGTGGCATCACCTGGGCCTGCACCTCATGAGGCACCCAGGGCTAATTTGGGCTCTCTGCTAAGGTGTGCAGGGATCCCCCATAAGGTGTGCAGCGGGGTTAAATTGAGAGGGTTTTTTCCTCTTCTCAGCACAGCAAAGGGGACACTCTTGGCTGAGGTTTTGCAGAGCTGGGAGGAAGCCTCTTGCGAGCCCTTGGGCCCGGCCTGTGGGCACAGCGGGCAGGCAGAGCCCATCCCTTGAGGCCAGTCCGGGCTGCTCAGGCCAGGCCGGGCCGGGCCAGGTGAGGGCCCCGGCAGGGAAGGGCCGTGGCCGTGGGCTCTGATGAGGCTGCCGAGCTTCACCCTGGCCCTGTGCTGCGGCCAAACACACATTTACAGCCACAGCCATTCTCTGGGGCACAGGAGGTACCCGGGGCTGGAACTGAGGCCATGGCTTCTCACCCTGAAGGGAGGCTGGCTATGTTGGTTTGGAGGGCACAGCTTAGATCCCAGTTCCCTTTGTAAACCTGCTGGGGAAGTGTGGAGGGGCAGAGAGTTCCAACCCTTCTCATTGGGAAGTGTGGCTGATGCTGTGGGGTTTTTCAATTTTTTGCCCTCTGAATTTGTGTCCTGGCAGAGGGTTAAGTTTGCTTGCTCTCACAAAGGCCCTTTTCTTCTTGGTGCTCAGTGGGACTGCAATGCAGCCGGGGTTGAAGGAGGATCTGCAGCCGCTCGGGCCATGATTGTGGGACACCGTGTGGGACCTGCTACTTTTGGCTGTGCTTTGTGGTGCTGCTGGTTCAGGCCTTTTACAGTAACTGACTTCAGTTTCTTCATCTTGTCACCATGGCTGGGAATAAATCTCTTGAACACCCCTGTAATATTAAGAGGCAGGCATTGCTTTCTTGAAGTGCTGCATGCACAGGCCATAGGGATCACAGGGCCTTCTTGGTGGGGTCTTCAGGGAGCCTGGTGGTCATTGAGGGAGGAAGCTGATTCTACTGGAAAAAAGAGGGTTTTCCATGTGTGGAAAAGAATAACCTCTCACTTCCTCATCCCTTTCTATACAAAGTTATACAGGCAAGTGCATTCAAATATCTCTATCTGCCTTGTCAATCTATTTTTCTTTCTCTATCTATCTATCTATCTATCTATCTATCTATCTATCTATCTACCTACCTACCTACCTACCTACCTTACTAATCTATTTCTATGCATGAGGTTTTGTTACTTTATAAATTATGACATTTCTATTGAGAGCTGGAAAATGATACCATCCATGTTTGATATAGCAAAGCTTGGGTTTAGGAACACACATGAACTGTGATTTCTTTCTTGCTAGACATATGCTGGCTTGTTTAGATTGACTTTGAACTGTTATCCTGCAAAGCTGGAAAATGCCTGGTGGCCATTGCTGTGATATCCTTAAAAATCCTTTTTTCATTTTTATTTTTTTCTTTTGTGCTGGTTGGTAAATACCTTTCTTCCTTAAGCTGTGTACTGGCAATACTGGAGGTAGAAAGTAACAGAATACTGCATTTTTTGGATACTTGATAGCTGTCCTGTGAAATTTTATTGTAGTATGTTCTGTCTAATACCCACTCAGAATTAAATCAGCTGGTCAGCTACTGAGCACAACTTACTGCACAGCTGCAGCTCAAGTTTCCACAGTGCAAGTGGCTTTTTCTTCCTCTGCATATGTATCAAACACATTCAAGTGCAAGGCTGCTGACAGAGGAAAGAGCCTTGTTTAGTGGAGCCAGGACTTTGGGAAGGTGGTAGCTGTTAGATCAACACCCAGAAAACTGCCTAAATTCCTTTTTGTGACTGCTGTCTGGTGACTTTGGCCTGGCTTCTTGAGGAGGTTCAATTTTCATTTAGAAATGGCACAAGAACACTCCGCGTGCTCCCGTGGAGCCAGGGCTGTCCCAGGACACATGGAGCTGGGACAAAGGGCACATTGATTCTCATCTCAAGAAGCCACCTGAGCTCCTCATGGCAGCAACGCCACGCACTGCTAATGGATCCATTACAATTAACTCAGCACACAGCTTGGAACTTGAAGCTCTGACATACGGAGCTTGTTCAGTTCTGCCATGGAGGAATGGAGTTTGGAAACAAAGAGGTTTAGCAAGGAGATCCACGCACAGCTAAACTCTTTGTACTCTAGCGAAGGAAGTCTTAGGATGTAAACCCTCACCCATCCTCTGGTTTTACCCCTCCAATGAGCCAAATTCTTGGTCTTCATTCCTGTGTCAGTAGGAAAATATGACAGGGAAGTGGAGATTTTCCTTGGCTTCTTCAGCTGGCCAGCTTGTAACCTCATCCTCTGCCACAAACAGGAACAGACAAACTGGGATTTTGTTATGAAACCTACTTGGTGTTTGATTTTACCCAGAAGTAACTGAGATTCACTGAAATATTTACAAGCCATAAATGATGGATTTTTTGTGGTTGCTAGAATCTTTCCGATTTTACAACTTTTCTGCTGCACGAGAACCTGGCACTTGCAGAACTCTTGCCCCATGCACTTCTCTAGTGCTTCTTGCAGAGAAGTGCTTTGGGATTAATCAGGATGAGTGCCACGTTCACGTGTGGTTTATGGAGCCCACAGGACAGGGAATTGTCTTTGCTGAGGGCACTGGCTGTCATTCCAACACCTGCATCACTTTTTCTACAGTAATCCTTGTGAGAAAGGTTGTTCTTTGCCATAGAGATTTTTAGTCCACATTTTTTATCTCAAACAGCCAAAAGTTTTCCATCTCACACGTTTCTGATGCTGATTTTTCCATTCCAGTCTGTTGTTGGCCTTGTCAGGAAAATTCATCTACAAACACCAGAGGTTTATGTCTAAAAAGGAGACAGAGGAGTCCTTTTACTTGATTTGAATAAAGGGAGAGGCCATGGGCCATTCTCCTGGGGTCTCTCAAATTTTTGGAGGACACAGCCTCCTTTTTATCCGAATTTCCCAGCCACGTCCCTGTCTCTTTCCCCATTAGCTGAGGTACTTGAGAGGTCCAGACTCCCTGGACTGCCTGATACCTAAGATTCCCCTCTAATGTATAACCCTCCTTCTTCATTTTTAATTCTTATGGAATTTATGGTTTTCCCCCATTGTTTCTTTCATCTTTCAATATCAAATTTCATTTATCAGCAAACTTACAGTTTGTTTGTAAAGGCAAATATCTTTTTTCCATTCATCAATCAGAGGAATCCTTCCCATTGTTTCTTTTATCTCTCAGTGCTAGTTTTATTTACCAGCAGACCCACAGCTTGTTTCTAAAGACAAATCTCTCATTCCTCTCAACCTCTCTCTTTTAAAAAAATTTCTTACTAATTGTCTTTACAAACTTTAGTTATCATTGACTTTATTTCCTTTTCCTCGATTTTTTTTTTTTGTTTTGCAATTATTTGCAGTGACATCAATTTCTGTCCTTTTGTAGCTATTCCTGGATTAGTAGCTATGGCTACTACCTGCATCCTCTTTATCAAATGTTGCAGAAATTGTATTAAGCAAGGGATCATGCATGCTAAAAGATAAGAGTTGCTACAGCACAAGAAAAGCATTTGTTAAACCCACAGTTTACTAGATAACCACGAAAACACATCTTATTCTCATTCTTTCCATGTTTGGACTGATACATGAGTTAACTTTCCTATTGCTTTTGTAATTTCTTTCACCACCTTTTAGCTATCATTTAATTTGCCCCACTCTCCCTTCTTCTGCTGACAGCGTTTGCATTTCTAAGCTCTCACACGAAGCTTCTACCTGCAGTTCCATTTAAATCTGTTTTGTTGGATCTGGACCAGAACCTATTACAAAGGATTTGAGTTTTGTTTCAGTGTTGCTCCTTCTACTGATCATCACGGACAACACGTGTCCTGCTTATGGAATTGTTTTGGGGGCAGCTTAAAAATAAGGGCTCCAAAAAACCTTCTCTTTCCCCTCTGCTTTATAGCCTTCAAAATCTTTTTGCTAATTATGGAAGGAACACCTTGCTTAGCTGCTGGTAGTGAACTTAACATACATTTGATTCTATTTGCCTTGATATCTGAAACAATTATAAGGAGGGAAGTTGGGGGTCTAACACTCTGAACATAAAGTCTAGTCAGAAATGCTTTTTCCCACGTATGTGCTTCTTGTTCTATTTAGACAATAAATGCTTTTTTTCAGAAGAATGAAGCCACCATAGACTTCCTTCTTCATCTCAAAATCTTGTTTATTATGGACTTAACTCACTGGTTAGGTTTGACTGGGCTGGCCACCCACAGCCAGTCTTCAGATCTTCCTGGCCTTCCACAGACTTCACAATTTTTCAGGTAAAAGGATTTGCTACTTCTTCTCTTATGGTTAAAAATTACTTTTCTACTTTTGGCTTCAACTTCAAGTGGCTGACAATATCAAGGTAAGATTCTTAAGGCAAACATTTTAATGGTGTAATTTAATTTCCTAACTTAACTTTTACTTTCATGTTGTCTTTACACGACCTGTAGAGGCGAGTGAAGGCACAGAAAGAGCTTTAACATAAAGAAAACAATGACAGTGAGGATTGGCCTCTAATGACTGGAGATTTGAGAGAAGGGATGCCCACACAAACTATTTCAGCATCCAGGCTGTGGGAGGCACACGGGGCTTCCCCTGATGTTGATGGCCTGGCTACTGCTCCAGTCTCCTCTTGTGGAGCATCAGTGGCAGCCTGCCGAGCTTCTCCTCTAGCTGAGATGTCTGAATTTCTGGGGCCTTAGAGACCTTGACTCGAGAGGGATGGCTCTACTCGTGTTCAGCTCTCCTGACGGCTCTTTCTGTGCTCAGCAACACTTGCACAGGTCTACACTACTTTGCTGCTGCTGCTGCTGCTTCTCTCTACTCCTTCACTAGGACTCAATCTCCTGGCTGGATGTTGTGAACAGCAAAGTCTAAAGGCAGGCTCTGTGCTAGCTGAGCTTCTTGTCAAAGAGCTTTTACAAGAGACACTATCCAGGCTACATATTGTTTCCAATAGATATCCTTTATCCCTACCCCCAGGTAATTCTCAAGGCTGAGGATTACCAGGATAAGGAATTCTAAACATCAGTTCAAAGGGAGATAATTGAGTATCCCCACTGGGTCTGGCCCTTCTTCTTGCCCAAGCCAGTGGCAAGAGCCGGCATCTTAGTTTCTATCACCAGCTTCAGAAGGTGTTTCTTTATTTCCCCATTCATCTTTTCATCTCAGCCAGAACTCTGGGGGTGCCAGGGGCTATGGAGGTTCCATTGGATCCGTAAAGCAGTCAAAACTCTGAGACATAAACTTTGAAGAATTTAAGATTTTAGAGAAGCTGAGGCCTTCATTAGAAAGAAGCCTTGCTAAATCTAAATAAAATAAATAGATGGGCCTTGCTAAAACTAAAGGGAGCTAGAGAAGCTTTGCTAAAATTAGAGGTTAATCATTGGCTAATAACTAATTGTCAACTCTATGCTTGTTCAGCTGGGCTTATAATGAGAAGCAATGAATCTGGTAAGGAACTTGAAGAACAGAAGAGAATTGCAAATCAGAAACTCCTGGAAGACATGAAACTAGGAGCCCAGCCAAGGGTCCATTTGTCACTTTGCATTGAAAAGGTAGAAAGGTCAGAAGGAGGAAGAGCCATATCCCTTCCCTCCCTTCTCTCACCCCTCCTCATAAAAGGACCACCAACTCATTTCAAGGAAGAAACTACGCATGCTTAATTGCTTTTTTCCTAATTAGCATAGGAAGCAGAGTGTGGGTGGCAACGGGGTTATGAATATGCATTTGTGTTCCATATTTCTGGAAATAAAAAGCCTGTATTCACCTGTATTCGGGGCCGTGTGTATTAAGGGGTGATCTGACACATCGGCCCAGCGCTGCTAATAATCATACACTTTTTAACCCTAAACCAGTTCAAGAGTCTTTGTCTGTCTCAGTTGGATAGTGATACTAGATCATATCCATATTTTAGTAAATCAGTCTTAGAATGCAGCCAAAAATTGCATGTGGAAAAAGGAAAAGAACTGGTGGGTTTGGGAAGATGAGGATGGATTTTGTTAACAGCACATTGGAAACAGCACCAAGAGAAGGAACAATTGTTTTTGGAATGCTCCCATGTGAAGGTACAGCAGGTTTTAGTCTTGAGCTCAGGTTTGTTTGTGCAAGTGAAACAACAAAAACAACAATGATGATGATGATAATGATAATAATAATGATAATGATATAATAATAATAATAATAATAATAATAATAATAATAATATATTTATATCCAAAATTAAAAAAATATAATGTGAAATAATGTTGACAATACTAATTTGTGAGCTTAGGTTGCTCACTGTAACACTAAATACCCTACAAAAAAGGACTAGCAAAGACCCAAATGTCAATGGTAAACTTTGTGAATTGTATACACAGAATAAAGGAGGAAGGGGTGAAGTTGGCTGTTTTTATATGGTTTGCTGATGCTGTGATGTGCAATGCTTTGTCTGTTCCTGGGAAAAATACAGAGATTAAAACTGCTGGGTTTTTCATGTACCACATTATCCAAAAATGGCAGGATTGGTTCCATGGCTGGAGAGGCTGTTAAAAGAGCAGCTGATAAAATGAGGAGATGGGAACCTGTCCCGGTGGAGAACTCATCTCCCAGATGGGCTCCATGCCCTTAACAATGGGCCCACTGGGAAATGGAAACCCCTGGGTGTGCACGGCTGCACCCAATTTGCAAACACAGCCATGGACAGTGAGACTTGGACTGCCTGGGAAATTGTTCTGGCTGTGATGGCCCCTGCCAGGGCCACCCCAGAGGCTGCAGGGCTGGACCTTCATGCACTGGAATTCATTAGGAGAAATCAGAAGCAAATGAGAGTTTACAATGCAGGAATAAGAATTCAGATTCCTCCAGGACACTTTGGTTTGATAACTGCTCACTGGAGCTTGGCCTTGCAAAGTGTTCATGTCATGGGAGGAGGAATTGATGCAGATTATCAAGGAGAAATTGAAGTAAGTCTGTTAAACAATAGTGAACAAGATTTGGTTTTCCACCACAATGCAGGGTAATACAGTTATCAATATTGCAGTTTTAAAAACAATTGTAAAAAAAGGACATCCACCTCAAATCACCTCCATTTGTGGAGATAAAAGGTATGGATCCAGCAGTCTTAATAAAGGAGCCAGAGTGTGGGTCCAGAGGCCAAATGGCCCTCCCGAGTCAGCCAAAGGAACAGCTCTGGGCAAAGACAACACTGTTTGAATCCTGAGACCTGGGCAGGAACAATGGGAATATGTCCCTGCAGCCAAGTGTTCTCTGCCAGAACAAGTCGATGGGATGGGATATTGTTTTACAGACCCTGCCAGACCAAATCTCCCTGTTTGCCCCAACGGCCCCTTTGGAAAATGCTCAGATCCACGGGGCTCCATGTGAAGGCTGATGTGACCCTGAGGGACTTCCACACCAATTCCAGCCAGGAGCCTGGCTGTCCCTCAGGGACTGGGACCCAGCACCTCTCCAGTCGAAGGGAAAAGGACCCCAGCAAGCCTTGTTAGCCACAGACAGCGCAGTAAAGCTGAACAGCAAAGGACCTTGGGGACATTATTCTGGAATACAAAAGGTGCCAGCTCCATGGACAACAGAATTATTGTTCCTAACGTGAATGAGGGTGAGGAAAAAGAATGAGTAAGCTTGTGATGGTAAAGCACAGAAATCCTTTCACATTGTGGCCTCCAACTAGAACAGGGCTTGGTTTCTCCGGAAGGGAAATCTCAGTCAATCCTGTAAAACTGATAATTGCATTCCTGTGTTCCACAGCAGTTTTCTGTCAGTGTCCCTGCACTGGATCCATTACGAGTCAGAGCCCATTGACAGAGTTTTGGCCACCCCACAGGGTGAGCCCTCCGAGGGAACCCCATTCTTCCCAATCTGAGCTGAGAACATACCCAGCAATTAGTTACATTGAGTATTTTGGCTATTTTGATCTTTAAATTTTCAAAATAATTTTGATGACTAATGCCTTGATTAAATTCAGAGGTGTTTCTGGCAAACAAAGATCCTGTCTGACTCTCAAGATTCAACTTACAGGTGTTGGGGGTTAGGTGTCCTTTATTTTCTATTTAGTTCTGGCTTGCCTGTGGAATTTTTACTCATGACTTGCAGGGAAAACTTAACTGCGGGTACCTGGTGGGTGCTTGAGGAAAAACAAAGAGTTTGGCTGGGCCCAGGGGGGGAAGGAGGCAGGAAAAGGGGAGGGTGGGGACAGTTTGGTGGCTTCTTCAGCTTCGGAGAAGAACACTTTGGGTGCAGAGCTGTTGTGGTGGGGAGAAGGGAATTTCGCCATCACCCAGATGGAGCTGCTGCTTCTTCTCCTTCTTTCCTCTTCATTGGTGGCCTCGCACCCCCTGTCCTGCCGGGACGTGTGGCAGTGCCAGCCACCGCCACGGAGCTGCTGATCCACCTCAGCCACTGGCCCGGGATCTGAGCTCATCCCTGCTGTTCCAGCTGAGTGTTCCTCAGAGCCCTGCAGGAGCACCAGCACTGACTGCCAACCCGAGGGGGTTTGTGAAACAAAGCCTCTCCTCCATCCTTTCCCGTCTCAGCCCAGAAAGCTGTCACGGGGTCCCTGGCTCTGTTTTCTTGCTAATGCTGTAGTTATTGTTGTTTGTTTGCCTGGTTATAAATACTAGTAAAGAACTGTTATTCCTATCCCCAGATCTCTGCCTGAGAGCCCCTTGATTTCAAGATTATCATAATTCGGAGGGAGGGGGTCTACATTTTTCATTCCAAGGGAGGCTCCTGCCCTCCCTAGCAGACACCTGTCTCCAAAAACCGAGACATTTCCATGAGTAAATTTTACAAAGTTTTCAATAAAATTCTTATTGATAAATTTGACTCCATTTCATTTCTAACAAGCTGTTCCTAAAGATCCCGTCAGGCTGTCTTAGACACTTTGGGCAAGGGATTCCTTCCAAGCTGGGCCACTTGGGGGGGGGATGGGGGCGGCCCCAGGGCGGAGGGCAGGGTGTGCAAGGGCCCTTTGTGACACGCTGCAGCACGGTCACCGTGGGATGGTGGCAACGGGAGCAGATGTCAAAGGGCCCTTTGTGACACGTGCTGCCATAGGAGCTGGCGGTGACAGGGCCACGCCACAGTGCTCGGTGCACGCGACGGGTCAGGACGCGCCAGAGCGGTGCTGTGAGGAGCCCCCGCACAGCGCACTCCTTTGTGTCGGACCTGGAGCTTTTCTGAAGCACTATTACTACAGGTGACCTCGAGGCCAGACCACAGGGCTTGCTGACTTGTGGCCTTGCCGAGGCTTCCTTCTTAAGGTTCTCTTGAGGGCAGACCGTGGGACTTGGTGACCCGGAGCTTTTCCGACGTGTCGCCCATCCCTGCAGTCTCTGCCCTTGAGACCAGACCACAGTCCCTGTTGAGGAGCCTCCTGTCCTTGTGGCAGGAGCCCTCAAGACCCAAGTGCAGGACTCGCTGTCTTGCAATCTTGCCAGGACTTGAGTCTTGCAGGTGCCTTCCAGGCACGACTGCAGGACTTGCTGACTCTGAGCTTTTCCGAGCCATCTCTCCTGCAAGCAGCCATAAATCCAGTCACTGCCATGGAGCAGCGACCCCCAAGAGTGCCCAAGTTGGCCTGGCTTGAGGAGCAGGAAGAAGAAGGCTCTGGAGCTGTCCTGGCACAGGAGTCTGAAGAGGTGCAGGAGTTCCAGGCACCACAGGAGGGTGAGTTGCAGAGCTCGGCCTTAGGGCTAGTGTCTGTTGCCAGCTTGGCCCCATCCCATTACATGCCATGCCATCCCCTGGTGCTGTTCCTATGGAAAGGATTGGAGAGTCTGGAGGAAGATATGGAGCAGCGACCCCCAAGAGTGCCCAAGCTGGCCTGGGTGGAGGATGAAGAGGAGGAAGAGGAAGAAGGCCCTGGAGCTGCCCCAGCACCAGAGACCGAAGAGGTGCAGCAGTTGCAGCCGCTGGAGGAGGGTGAGTGGCAGAGCTGGGCCACAGGGCTGGTGCCTGCGGCCATCTTGGCCCCATCCCATCCCATTGCATCCCATCTCATCCCATCCCACACTGTCCTGTGGACACACACCCATGGACAGCACAAAAAAGGGGCTGGGGCTGCCCCCGCAGCAGTGGCCGTGCTGCATCCCCTGGGGCATCCCGGGACTGTCCCTGCCTGGGGAACGCAGGGCTGGGCTGTGCTCTCCGGCCTCTCCCGCAGCCCCTCAGCTCTGGCTGCTCTTTGCCAGATGCAGCCATGGACGGCACACAAGAGCAGGACACCGCCCGTGGCCGCTTCCGCAGAGCAGCGCAGGTACCTGCAGCCATCCCCACCTGCGCTGGGCCTGCTGGCACTGCTCAGCCCAGCACCGCACTTGGAGCACTCCATGCAACTTCCCTGCCTTCCTGCCCTTCTCCTACAGTTTCTTTACCAATACATCAAGAGAATTGGCAAGGAAGACACCAGACCTATGGACACTGAGGTCAAGACATCCTCAGAGGTCTTGGTAGAACAGAGCAGCGCTGCCCAGCTGGATCTGCTTGTAGAGACGGCTCTTTTCAATCCAGAGCAAGTAAGCAGCCTGTGGCCAGCCTTTGATCCTCCAGCAATTGCTTGGCTTTCCCAAGCCACGCCTGCTGCTCACTTGAAGCTTTTGAGGCCATGGCAGTGGGCTGGAAGAGAAGCACTTGTCTGGGGAAGAAGCTGGGCACATTGCTGACTCCCTCTGCTAGCATTCCAAGTCTCCCTGTGCCTTCTCCAGGTGCCCGGCGTGGTGAGGTACATCCACCAGTGGCTCATGGCCAATGAGGCTGCTGAGCACAGGATGGACTGGGCCCTGATGCAAGTGGCCGAGGCAGAGCCCGATGATGTGGCCATCACTCTCCTGCGGGTGGCCCCAACGTGTGACAGGTATGGGGCCCAGCTGCCCCGAGGCCTCAGGGCTCCCCAGCCCATCACCCTGTACAGCCCGGCCCAGGGCTGTGAGCAACACAGACTTCCAGGGCCCTCTGGCTGCTCCCTTTGCCAGCCCTGCTACAAAGTCGGCCCCCGAGCCTGCTGCCGTGCTGCCAGCCTGCCCCTCAGGGGCCTGTCCCCACAGGGCTGGGCTGCCTGGCTGCTGCTGCCGCTCAGGGCCAGTGGGCACAGGCAGAGCTGGCGGCCAGCTCAGCTCCCCGCTGCTGCCCAGCCCACGGTGCTGTGTCTGACCCCGCAGAGCTGCTATGGCCATGTGGACGACCATCTTGCTCTCGCCCTGGATTTCAGAGGAAGTGACACCGCTCCTCATCAATGTGGTGGGGAGCTGGCCGCAGAAAAACCTGGGCACCTCTGATGGGGACAAGACGGCTGTCTTTTCCCTGACTGTGAGTTTCTGGAGCTGGCCTTTGCTCACCGCAAGGCCGGCCGCCTCTCCAGCAGCTCTGTTGCCTCCTTCCCCCACTGCATCTCCCTGCTTCAGGCACTGGCCACAAACCTGGCCTAGGGGCAGCTTCAGGGCCACCAGGCCCGCTGCTCCCCCTGCGTCTGCCCCGGCCTCTCCCTGCCACGCTCAGGCCCTGCCACACAGACGCCCCGGCACTGAGCGCTGTCTCGGGCTGCTTTGTCCTCTGCAGGCAACTCTGGTGATGTGGAAGATCCTCCAGGGGCCCTGTTGCCCACAGATCCTCACAGTCTATTTCCCCCGCCTCTTTGTGCATCTGCTCTTCCAAACGTACTTCAGTACTTTGTATATGACAGAGGACGTCCATACCTTCTGGAAGGAATGCCAGGAGCAACACGGCCTCTCCACCAGCCCCAACAGGTGCTCCATGCCACTCCTCCTGTCCCTGCCACTTCCCCAGCCTCGGAGCCAGCGCTCCCAGCGTCACCTGGACTTTGCTGTGCACACAGGTTTGCAGTGCAGACCCTGAAGGCCCTGCTCTGCAGTCTCCACTTGGAGCATGTGGTGGTGGCAATGGAACGCAAGCGTGGCTGGGACACGCTGCTCTGTGCTGACACCCACCACTATGCCGTGGGTCTGCTGGCCAGGTGAGCCCCCCTTCTCCCCACTGCCTCTGGCATTTGTGCCCCCTGCCCGGGATGCCCCCCACAGTCCCCGTGGCCATGGGCCTGAGGGCCTCGTCAGCGAGGGATGGCCAAGGAGACTGCAAAAGGCTGCGAGAGGAACCTGTCCTGGAACAGCCACATCTCAAGGGCCCAAATCGCCTCACAGGGTGCTGGGGCAATAGGACAACTGTGTCCATCAGTCCTCCGCACCCTTGCTGAGACTCTTTCTGCCATTTTCTGCCTTCCAGGGTAATGCGCCGTGCATCCGCCCACTTGTGCAAAAGCATCTTAAGCTACCTGCTTGAGGTGCTCAGCAAACCGTTGCCACTCTGGGATGTCTCTGCCATGGCATTCCTTGTGGAGGTGAGCCTGATGGCCAGCACTACCTCGCTCAGCTCCCTGCCAGCCCTGTCCCCTGGCAAAGCCACAGCTGCCTGGGATGGCACCTGCGCCCTGTGCTGCTGCCTGAACCCAGCCCTGCGCACTTCCAGGCTCCTGCCGGCCGGCTCCCCTCTCACTGCCCTGTGCCTTTCAGCTCCTAGATTGCCTGGACTTGAGTGACTGTGGTGACAGCCTAATGGACATCTTGTATAAGTACCTGTGGTACAATTCCACAGAGATGCATCACCAGGTGCTCAGGGCTCTCCTCCTGCTAAAGGACCGTCCCTCCATGGTGAGAAGGGGGCAGCAGCTGAAGCCGTGTGGGCAGCATGAGGCTGGGCAATGCTGTCACTTGGCCTTGGCTGGCCTTTGCCTTGGGCACTGAGGCAGCTCCTCGCAGCTCTCCTGCCTCCTGCTTCAGCTGCCCGAGTGCTTTGGGACAGCCCTTTGGCCTCTGGGCCCTGCTGCAGCTGCCCGGGCTTTCACACCCTTGTGTTCTGCACAGGCCGAAAGAATTCAGAGCCTGACAGGAAGACTAGTGCACCTCCTGTGGGACTTGGACAGTGATGTGGCCAGGATGAGCACTGCTCTTCTGAGCCATATTTTCCTGAAAGAAGACACCCCAATATCCTGGCGCAGGGCCCTGCAGCTGGCTGAGCCGCTCCTGAAACTCCTGGACAATGTAAGGCTCTGTGCCCCAGCCACGGCCACTGCCTGCTGCCCGGACACTTTGTGCCCTGTGCATTTGCAGACCTGTGCCGATGTGGGCCATAAGAAGCCAATGATAAGGTCATTTTTCCTTCCTTCCTTTCATACAGCCTGATAGCCACGTGCAGCTGCTCTCCATGTCTCTCCTTCAAAGAGTGATGTCTTCGGCAGAAGAAGAAGGAAGAAAGCCCCTGAAGGAACGAGTGTACCAGAGCCTGCTCCCACTCTTTTTCCACTGCCAAGATGAGAATCGGCATGTGGCAGAGGTGAGGACTCCTGGGCTGCTGCTGCGCCTTGGCAGGGGGCTCAGCTGCCTCCTGCCCTGACGCAGGCTTGCAGGCTGCAGCCTCCTCCAGCCCTTGGCACTGGGACACTCCTGTGCCCTGCCTTGTGGGGCCATTTGCGGCTCTCTGCTGCTCCCCAGGCCTCTCGGACAACGCTCCTTCGCGCGGCTGACTTCCTGAAGAGGCCAGACCTGGAAAAAGCTGTGAGGAAGGAGAAGCTGTGGAAGTTTGCCAAGCTCGTGGTAAGGACAGCCTGGAAGTCCCAGCCTCAAGCTACAGAAGCCCCCTGGCCCCGGTGCTCAGTGTGTGGGGCTGGCAGCTGTGCCCCTGCCCACTGCTGCACCCGGGGGCCGCACGGCTTCTTCTCCAGCCGCCTGTGGCCCCGAACCGGGTGCCGATGGAGCCCCAGCCCAGCGGGGCTGCGGGCCGGGCCGGCACCGCGGCTCCCCGGGCAGCAGCCGGCCCTCTGCACCCTCCAGAGCCCGGCGCCAGCGGCTGCTGGCCGGGCCTCAGGGCTGGCCGGGCACGGGAGGCCGGGGCTGGCCGCAGGCAGCAGCGCCCCGCCGAGGGGCAGAGCCCGCGCCAACCCTTCCCTCCTGCCGCTCTCTCCAGCTGGCCGACCACAGGATCCCCTTGGCCGAGCACCTGCGCCGGGCCCTGCAGTACCTGCAGGACCCACAGGAGACCCTGCGAGCGGCGGCCATCAGGGTCATCGGTGAGTCCCGAGCCCGGGCTCCCTCCCCGCCCCGCCGCAGCTCGGCCCCAGCCCCGGCTGCTGCCCCGGCAGCGGCACCCGGGCCCGGCGCCCTGGAGCCCCGGCTGCCCTCGGGGCTGCTGCTGCCGGCCTCTGGCAGCCGTGCCCTTGGGCTGAGTCAGGATGCGGCAAGGGCCCGGGCTGAGCCCTGCCGGGGCAGGAGGCCCTGTGGCCACAGGGCTGGCAGCGCCGCTGGCAGGGAGCTGTGCTGCTGGGACCCTGACAGGCTCTGTGTTCTCAGGGATGGCCGGGGAGCAGCTGAGGGGGCAGCACGCAGAGCTCCAGGTGTTGTGCAGAGGTGAGCCACGGCAGCGGGCTGACAGTGGTGGCTGTCGGGGGCAGCTGCAAGCCCTGGCCAGGCTGTGGAGGGCTCTGCTCCCTGTGCCGATGAGGGGCGGCGTGGGCAGAGCACAGTGAGATTTCAGGGCCACGTGGGGCATTTGTGGCCAGCAGCTTCGGGCTGACCCCCTTGGTCCCTGCTCCCTCCTGGCCAAGGCAAGAGCCGGCTGGCATGGCCCTGGCAGGGGGCTCTCGCTGGGCCCCCACAGCTCTGGGGTGTGACCGTGGCTCTGTTCGTCTCTCTTGCAGCCCTCGAACGCCTGATGGAGGACAGAAGCGGTGCCGTGTCAGACCTGGCACTTGAGACGCTGTATGTCCTCCGGGCCATCCAGAGTGCCCGATATTCCATCCTCCAGAGGGTGCACGATCAATTCCTCAGGGCATGGAGGACACGGCCTCGTCTGTCCGGCCTGGGCTGGCTGCGCTGCTGGAGATGTGCTCAGCGCTGATCTGGGACGTTCTGTTTGCTGGGGCCACCTGGGCCAGCCGGGAGTTTTTATTTCATAAGGATTGTTTTCTTCTATTTTTTTCTTTTTAGTATGTACATAATATAGGATATGTTAGGGCTGAGAGGCTCTATCTTCTGGGGCCACATGGGCCATCTGTTATTTTTTTTTTCATAGAGATTATTCTTTTCTTCGTTTCGTTTCCATCTAGTATGTAAATAATATAGGATATGTTATAAACCACAAGAGTCCCAAGACCTTTCTTTTGCTGCCCAGGTTGTGTGGGGCATAGGGGAAGAGAGGGAAAAGGGTTCTTGTGTTCAGCAACCTGCCGGGGCGTGCAGTGGTGCAGGGGAAATGGCCAGAAGCCCCTTGGCCTTTGGTGGTTGTGCTGAAGCCACAAGCCCTGTGGCAGGCAGGAAGCGCCATCTGTGTCCTGCTGCCCGTGTGTTGGTGCCGTGATGGCTGAGGAGCTGCTGGAGCTCCTGTGGGGCTGCGGCGCTGCTGCCGGGCCAGGCTGGGGGAGCTCCTGAGGGCACGGGGTGCTGGGAGGCTGTGAAGGGATGAGGGGCTGCGGAGGCCCAGACGGGACAAGGCAGTGGGAAGGCACGAGGGGGATGTGTGAGGGAGTGGGTGGCAGGAGGTTCCAAGGGGACAGAAGGCCCTGGAGGAGCCGGGGTGGTGGGAAGCACTGAGGAATTGGGTGTCAGAGGCCATAAGCAGCCCCCGGGCAGCCGCCTGGTCCCTGACACCCGGCTGCTCCGGTGCTTCCCCAAAATGTCCCCCAGGCCTGCAGCAGAATGCCTGGAGGCTGGGACACCACCCCAGCGGGAGGGTGGGGACAGCCCGAGGTGCCCAGGCTGGGCTGGCTGGGGACATGGAGGGCAGGGGGTGCTGCCAGGCCACGGCCACTGGGTGCCTCCAGGAAGGGGCAGTGGGCAGAGGCAGGGCTGGCGGCCAGCCCGGGCCCTCGCGGCTGCCCAGGCCACGCTGCTGTGACCGAGGCCCCCCTGACACAGAGCTCGGGGCCCACAGAGCTGCTGCCACCATGGGGAGGGTGGCGATGTCTCCTCCAGCAGGGCTGCCCAGTGGCTGCTGCCCAAGCGGCTCTGGAGCCCACAGAAACAGCAGCAGAGTGTGCCCAGGAACAGCAGCCGCCCCAACGTCGGCACCTGCGCACTGAGGCGTCCCCAGCAGCCCAGTGCCAAACAGGGGGAGGCTGTGGGCACAATTGCCTTTGCTTTGGCAAAAGGCTTCAGCAGAGTTGGCCACAATGGCTTTCTCTTCACTTGCAGCCTTACAACAATGCTTGCCAGCTTCAACTGCAGCCTGTGCCCGTGACTGACTTGGATGGCCGTGCTTGAGGGCGAGCTCGCCTTCCACACTCAGGTGTCCCAAGGCAGCGGCATTGGCGCCATCCTGAGAAAGAGAGAGAGAGAGAGAGTCTGATTGGGCAGGAGCCCTGTGCTGCAGCTGCCCTCCCTCTCTTCTGTCCAGACACCTTAAAGACACATGAAACCAAATCCTGGACTTGCTTGGAACAAAGGAAGAAGCAGCATGCGCTGAAAAAAAGCAGGGACTTACACGGCTCAGTTTTGCTCTCCACTTGGGCAATCCCAGAATCCCTGAGCACTTGGTGTTGCAAAGTATCATCAACATCATCCAGTCTCCAACCACCCTGCCATGGGCACAGGTGGTGTGCAGGCACAGGTGTCACTAGAACTGGGAGAACACTTTTCCATGTTGACCTTTTCCTCTCCTGGATTTCAAGCAAAGATGAAAAAATCATCTGGTGAATGACAGGTGAATAGTGTAGCTCACAGAACTAGGAGTAGGAGTCTCCAGTGGCCCATGGTGTGTCCATTCAACCATTGTTAGATTGTCCAGTTGGAGCTCAGCGCGGTGCAGCCTGGGCACAGGCACCAGGCTGGTCCATTTCAGCATCCCAAAGTCTTGGTGGCTCCCTGTGCACCCATTGTCTCCTGAATCCATTCTTGAATTCCCAGTTACTGCTGTGCAGGACATGAGAACACAGTGTCAGGAAAATCAATTCACGAACACCAGAGATTTATGTCCAAAAAGGAGACAGAGGAGTCCTTTTTCTTTATTCGAATAAAGGGAGAGGCCATGGGGCATTCCCCTGGGGTCTCTCAAATTTTTGGAGGGCGCAGCCTCCTTTTTATCCTAATTCCCGGCCGCTTGTCCCTTCTCCCTTTCCCCATAGGCTGAGGTACTTGAGAGGTACAGGCTTCCCGGAACGCCTGATACCTGGGGTACCTTCCCCCCCCCACTCCCAATGCATAATCCTTTCTTAACTTTTTGGAATTCATAGTGTTCTTTCAGTGCCTCTTTGATCTTCTACTGGAATCCATCCCATTGTTTCTGTCGTCTCTCACTGATAGCTACATCTTATCAACTGACCCACAGCTTGTTTGTAAAGACAAACTCATCATTCCTCTCAATCCCTCCTCTTTTAATTTTTGTTAATAATTGTCTTTACAAACCTTAGTTATCATTGACCTAATTTCTTGTTCTTGTGTCTTTTTTGGCTTTGCAATTATTTGCAGTGGCATTACTTTCTGCCCTTTTGTAGCCATCTCTGGATCAGTAGGTACGGCTACTACCTGCATTCTTTTGATCACATGTTGAATAAGTTGTATTAAGCAAGGGATCATGCATGGTAAAAAGATTAGAGTTGCTACAACACATGAGAGGAAAAAAAGCATTTGTTTGACCCATAGGCCACCAGGTAACCATGAAAACATGTCCCATTCCCATCCTTTCCATGTTTGGACCGGTACATGGGCTAACTTTCTTATTCCTTTTGTTATTTGTTTTACCACTTTTCCATTGTCATCTATTTGCAAACAGCAGTTTGAGTCATTCAATTTTCCACATACCCCCCCTTCTTCTGCTAATAAATAGTCTAATACCATTCGATGTTGAAATATTGCATTTCTCATCTGAGTAGACTGGTCAGCAAGAAGGTCAAGAGCTGTAGCTGTCTGGTTGACTATTATTTCAAAGACAGCTTGCAACCTAATTATCCGATTTAGATTATAAATGGGTTCTCTGGCACCTGATATTAATTCATTTGGGTTCCAGGTAGCTGGTCCATAGTGTTGTATGATCCGTTCAGGTGGCCATTCATCTTTTCCCCACTTTTGGGTGCTCCTTCCAACCAGGGATGTATCAATAGACCGCTTCTCTCTAATTAGATCATCATATACTTTGATTCCTAACTGATTTCCTTGAACTTGTGGTAGCAGAAAGAACAATGGTCTAATATACCCCACATAACATATTCCTGACCAGTTTGGAGGTAGCCTGCGGTAAGCATTTTGGCCACAAATCCAGTAATGCCCCTTTAGAGCCCAGGTCCCATTAGCGAAGGGACCTTTCCAATTTTCATCATCAACTGGTGGGTCAAAATACAGTTTGCTTCCAGGGCCTAGTGGTCCACCCACAATAGTTGCCTCGCCATAAGAATCACAATATTTACATTTCCAAGCTCCTACATGAGGTTTCCACTTGCAATCACATCCCAGATCTGTTTTATTAGATCTGGACCAGAACCTGTTAAAAAGGGTTCTAGTTCCATTCCGGTGTTGCCATTTCCACTGATAGTCTCGGACAACATGTGTCTTACTTGTGGAATTATCCCGGGGGCAGCTTAAAAATAAAGGGTCAAAAAACTTATCCTTCCCCACTGCTTTACAGCCTTCAAAATCTTTTTGGTAATTATGGAAGGAACACCTTACCCAGCTACCATTAGTGAGCTTAACATGCGTTTGATTCCATCTGCCTCTATATCTGGAACAGTCATAAGGAGGGCAGTTGGGGGTCCAACAATCTAAACCCAAAGATAAAGTCCAGTCACAAACGCTCTTTCCCACATATGTGCTTCCTGTTCTGTTTAAGCAATAAATGCCTCTTTCAGAAGAATGAAGCTGCCATGGACTTCCTTCTTTGTCCCAAAATCCAGTTCCATTATGGACTTCACTCAGGGTGCTAACCCACCATTTAGGCTCGACTGGGCTGGCCACCCATGGCCAGCTTTCAGATCCCCCTGGCCCTCCGCAGACCCAGCAGTTTCTAAGGTTAAAGGTCTTTGCTACTTGTTCTCCTAAAGTAAAAAAATTATTTTCCCACTTGAGACCCCAACTTAACTGAAAATATAAAGGTAAAATTATTAAGAGAAACATTCTAATAGTGTTATAACCTAATTTCTAATTTTCAATTTCACGTTGTCTTCTACACCACCTGTGGCAAGTGAAAAGCACAAAAACAGCTTATCATAAAGAAAGCAATGACAGCATGGATTGGCTCCCAGTGTCTGGAGATTTGAGAGTAGGGATGCCTATACAGACTATTTCAGCAGGCAGTCTGTGGGTAGGCACTCAGGGCTTCCCCCGATGTCGACGCACCAGCTACTGCTCCAGTCCACTCCTGCGGAGTGTCAGTCGCGGCTTCCCATCCTTCTCCTCCAGCTGAGATGTCCAAACCTCTGGAGCTTTAGCGACCTTGACTCGAGTGTGATGTGTCCACCCATGCTCAGCTGTCTTGACGGCTGTTTCTGTGGTCAGCAACACCTGGAAAGGTCCACGCCACTTAGCCACCAGGGGTGCTTCTTTCCACTCCTTAACTAGGACCCAGTCTCCTGGTTGGATATTATGCACAGCAAAGTCCAAAGGCAGGGTCTGTGTCAGCTGAGCTTCCTGTCGAAGAGATTTCACAAGAGACAGTATCCGAGCCACATACTGTTTTAGATATACATCACTTATCTCTACCCCCGCCCCAGGCTGAGAATTACAAGGATAAGGAATTCCAAACATCAGTTCAAAAGGAGACAGTTGAATATCTTCCCTGGGTCTGGCCCTGATTCTTGCTAAAGCCAGTGGTAAGAGCCGCAGCCATGGCATTTTCGTTTCTATCACTAGCTTCAGAAGATGTTTTTTTTATTTCTCTATTCATCCTTTCAACCTGGCCTGAGCTTTGGGGATGCCAGGGAGTGTGGAGGTTCCATTGTATCCCTAAAGCAGTCATTACTCCTTTAAGAACTTTTCCAGTAAAATGAGTTCCTCTATCTGAGTCTATCGCTTCCACCATCCCATATCTTGGGATTATTTGTTCCAAAAATACTTTAATAACTGACCCTGTAGTTGCTGAAACAGCTGGGAAGGCTTCTGGCCACCCTGTTAATTGACATACTATTACCAAAAGGTATTTAAACCTCCCCACTCGGGGCATCTCAGTAAAATCCACTTGGCACCTCTGGAAGGGACGTACAGCCCAAGGCCTCCCGCCCCTGGCCAGTTTCTTTGTAACTTTGTTATTTGTCTTAGCACAAATCAAACAACCATCAACAGCTCGTTTTGCCAGAACAAAAAGACCCACAGCAGCATACATTTTGAGGAAGGCTTCTGCTATCCCTCGGGAGCCCCAATGACTCCCTTCGTGGAGCTGTTTTAGCAGTTGTGAGGCTAAAGCTTTTGGTATCCACTGCTTACCATCTCTTGTAAACCAATTACCCCCTCTTTCTTCTGCCCCACTCTTTTTAACTATGTCAAGTTCTTCTGGTGAAAAAGACAGCTTCTCTGGCAAGGGGGCAGTTACTGGGAGCAAGGGAAGTAACTTAGAGATTTCTGGCAACAATGCAGCTTTCCGAGCTTCTTCATCAGCCAGTCTATTTCCTACTGCCTCTTCCGAGCACCCTGCCTGGTGTCCCTTGATGTGTATTATTGCTACCTTTTTTGGTAAATTCACCACTTCTAATAGGCGGGAGATTAAGTTCTCATGAGCCAACGTTTTTCCTCTGCAGGTTAATAAACCTCTCTCTTCCCACAGTTTCCCAAATGCGTGTATCACACCATATGTATATTTAGAATCAGTAAAAATATTTACTGTCTTGTCTTGGTATAACTCACAAGCTCTCACGAGGGCATACAGCTCGGCTGTCTGAGCTGACCAGGTGGCTGGTAACCTCCCCCCTTCCTTTAATTGCTTTCCACTCACGACAGAGTATCCTGTAAATCGTCTTCCTTCTATTACCTTAGAAGACCCATCAATAAACACGTTTTCCCCCTCAGGCCACGGGATGTCTCTCAGATCATTCCTTGCCCTAGTTTGTAGATCTATTACTTGAATACAATCATGGAATTTTCCTTGGCTCCCTTCCTCAGGGCCATTCAAACAGGAGGCTGGGTTAAAAGTTTCCTTGCTTTTAAATTCTAAATCCTCCTGTTCTAATAGACAGAATTCATACTGTAGTAACCGAGAGCTGGTCATCCACTTAGAGGCTCTCTCAGTTAACAACGCTTTAATCTGGTGTGAAACTTTAACAATCAGATAACCCCCCCTTGTCAGCTTTCGGGCCTCAGCCACCATCAGAGCTGTGGCTGCGCAGTTCTGCAGACAATAGGGCCAGCCTCTGGCTACCGGGTCTAACAGTTTCGAAAAATAGGCAACCGGTCTTTGTGTTCCCCCATGCTCCTGAACCAAAATTCCTTTTGCATGTCCCTGTGTAACATCTACATATAATTCAAATTCTTTTTCTATATCTGGAAGAGCTAGGACTGGGGCCTTAACCAATTTGTCTTTTAATTTCTTAAAACTTTGTTCTCCTTCGGGTGTCCATACCACAACATTAGGACTGTCTTGTGTTAAAAAGCTATATAAAGGTTTGGTCACAACAGAAAAGTCTTCTATCCACACTCGGCAGTATCCCACCAACCCTAAAAACTGTCGTAATTCCCTTTTTGTTTGGGGTAATGGTACTTGTAGAATTCTTTGTATTCTTTCTGGATCAATACACCGTAACCCTCCAGTTAAAATATGCCCCAAATATTTGACCTGTTTCTCTACCAACTGTGCTTTCTTTTCAGACACTCTAAGTCCTTTTTTAGCAAGAAAATTAAGCAGTTTCACAGTAGCTCTTTCAACCATCTCCTCCTGTTCCCCTGATAACAGTAAATCATCCACATACTGCAACAACTTTACCCCGGAAGGTGGAGTAAATTCTCTTAGTATTTTTTGCAAAGCTTGTCCAAACAAAACAGGTGACTCTGTATAACCCTGTGGGAGGACTGTCCAGGTCAATTGCTGTTTTACCATTTTACCTCCTTCCTCTTGTTCCCACTCAAAGGCAAAATACTGTTTACTCTCTTCTGTAATCGGACACCCCCAGAAAGCATCTTTTAAATCCAGTACTGAATAGTACTGATGTGAGGAGGGGACCTGGTTCAGGATTGTATAGGGATCCGGAACTGTGGGATGCCTTGATTTGACAATTTTATTTATTATTCTTAAATCTTGCACCATTCTGTAGGTTCCATCTGGTTTCTTAACTGGCAGGATAGGGGTGTTATAAGGAGACATGCACGGTTCCAACAGACCTGCCTTTAGCAGGGACTCAATGATAGGCTGTAACCCCTTCCTTCCCTCCCTTGAAAGAGGGTATTGTTTTTTTGACTCAACTTGTCCTGGTTGCTTCAAAGTAATTTGGAGAGGCTCTATGTCTAATTTTCCATATTTCCCCGGGGCTGCCCACACTTCCGGATCTATTTCAGCATAAGCTCTCTCAGACATTTTACACAAAGATATTACAGTGCTGGACTCAGTGTCATTTTTTATAATACTGATTTGCATTCCCATTTTTGCCATCAAATCTCTCCCCAGTAAATTACAATCACAATTAGGAACAAACAGGAACTCATGCATTTCAAACTTGTCCCCCATATCTATTAACAGCGGTTGAATAAAATGCACTCGCTCATCTTTTCCGCTTACTCCTTGAATAACCAATGACCTTTTTGACAATTTCCCTCCTTTAGGTATAAAATTTAAGGTGGATCGAGAGGCACCTGTGTCTACTAGAAAACACACCTCCTCTCGATCCGGACCCACCTTAAAAGTTATCAAGGGCTCCTGAGTGGTGGGTCCCTGGTATAATGGAAGCCCCTGACATCCCTAACAATCCATTTCCATTATCTTCTGGACTTCTTCCTCTTGTGGGTCCAGCTCTTTCTGTGGGCATTCCCTTTTCCAATGCCCTTCTTTCCTGCAGATGGCACATTGGTTCCTCCCCAGCCGCTGTTTGGGTCGGTTCTCCCCTGTCGAGGGGGGAATGCCCTGGACACCTCCTTGTGGCCGACCCCGTCCCCTCTGCCCCGGGGGACCCCTTGGACCTTGTGGTTTATTCTTTTGGGGCTGCAAAAACTCTGCCATCATCTTTGCCTTAGCTCTTACTTTTTCTTCATCCCTTCTTACATATATTTGCTGTGTTTTTCTCACCAATTCTTCTAGAGGCTTATTCTGCCACTCTTGATCTTTTTGTACTCCTTTCCTTATGTCAGGCCAAGCCTTAGTAACAAATTGTACTTTCAACAATGTGTCAAAGGCTGGTCCTTCAGGGTCCATCCCCCCATGCTTCCGCAAGGCATCCCTAATCCTCTCTAACCAATGAGAGGGGCTTTCTTGTTTCTCTTGTTCTAACGACATAGCCTTAGCTATGTTGTTAGTTCTAGGAGCTGCTGATTTGATTGCCCTAATCAAATAAGCACGGTAATCACGGAGGCGAGCCAGGCTGGCCTGGTTATTTGGATCCCACTGGGGGTCCACCTGTGGGATGGCATCATCTACTGTAGGTACATTAGGTCCAGCCCCCCCCACTGCCTGTGGATGTTCATCCTCCCACAGCTGCCAAGCTTTTTGCAAAATCATTCGTTTCTCTGATGGCCCAAACAAAATCCCCAAAAGAAAATCCCAATCTTTCCAGGTATAATCTGCATTTCCCAAATATTCTTCTATCTTTTCCCCCACCCCTATGGGATCATCCAAGTATGGTGGTAATTCTTTTTTTAATCCTCTTATATCCTGGGTAGTAAGTGGTATAACTACAAACCCAAATCCTCCCCTTTGACCTCCCAAAGGGACTTGGCGGAGTGGCATTTGATGGACCCCTGTCCCTTGGGTCCAGGGGGCTTCTGATGCTCTAAATTGAGTTCCTCTTCTAGTCCTAGGGGGTGATATGATATGCTGCTCCCCCCCCCCCCCCCCATTGTTATTTTCAGGTGGAGCTGTAGGAACAGCATTTCCCTGATCCTTTTGTCCTGGAAGGTGAGGATACAGGGCATCTGCAGCTGGCCCTGGGTCAGCTGGTAACACCGGAGGACAAGACGGGGGAAGGTGCTGAAAAACATCCCAGTCTTCACCGTTTTCCTCTTCCCACCCTTTTTCCTCTTCTCCTTTTTTTCTTAACACATAGATTTCTCCTGTTGCTTGTTTAAACCATATCAATCCACATTCTCTTTCAATCCATCCTTTCCAATTCTCCTCTAGATACCTCCACAGAATTCGGCACAAATGAATTCTATCTGTTCCATAAGATGGCCATATAAGTCCATTCGGCAACTTATACTCTGGCCATACATAATAACAATATTTTACCATCATCTCCATAGTGACTTCTGGGTGAATGCATAATCTGTCCCAAGATCTCAGCATTCTCCCCAAGGGACTCTCCGGGGGTATTGTGGGATCGTCATCCCTTTTGCCAGGACCCCTTCCCGGCTGTACCCTTGCAACCCTCCATGGGTGCTCTGTTTGACCTGTGCTACCCTCCATGGGTGCCCTCCCAGGTTTGCCTGTGCTACCCTCCCTGGGTGCCCTCCCAGGCTTGCTCCCCGAAGATCCCATTTTACTCACCGGTGAGGTTTTCAGTGGTCCTTCCCTGTGGACTCTTCACGGACCCCCCTGGTCCGCCTCTCGTCTGTCTCCTGGACAGTCTCGGGAACCCAATCGATCGCCCGCTGCCGGCCGCCACCAAGGGGAGCTGATCACCGAAACTGGGTGAGGCGCGCCTTCAGCTCCGCTCGCTGCCCGCCGCCCCGGACGGTGGAAATATCCCGGACGAGCCCCCAAAAATTGTCAGGAAAATTAATTCACGAACACCAGAGGTTTATGTCCAAAAAGGAGACAGAGGAGTCCTTTTTCTTTATTCGAATAAAGGGAGAGGCCATGGGGCATTCCCCTGGGGTCTCTCAAATTTTTGGAGGGCGCAGCCTCCTTTTTATCCTAATTCCCGGCCGCTTGTCCCTTCTCCCTTTCCCCATAGGCTGAGGTACTTGAGAGGTACAGGCTTCCCGGAACGCCTGATACCTGGGGTACCTTCCCCCCCCCACTCCCAATGCATAATCCTTTCTTAACTTTTTGGAATTCATAGTGTTCTTTCAGTGCCTCTTTGATCTTCTACTGGAATCCATCCCATTGTTTCTGTCGTCTCTCACTGATAGCTACATCTTATCAACTGACCCACAGCTTGTTTGTAAAGACAAACTCATCATTCCTCTCAACAGGAACAGCTTGTTTGGCTCATTCTTGCCTTTGCTGCTCCTGCCTAAAGGAATCATCAGGACTATATGCTGATGGAATGGGATCGCCAAACAGCAGGGACTTTGTAGTGTCTAAAACTAAAACCTTGTCCGACTGTTCAGGCACTCTAAAATCACGGGGGAGAATGACAGCTTTGGTATGGAAGAATCCTAGAAATCTTGACTTGTGATTTTTCTTGTCAAGGATTTGAATGCCAATGTGGAAACTACCAAAATATTCAAACTTGTTTTCATTGGCAACCCCTTTGAAATGGCATCAGCAGAGCTCCAGGGGACAGGGTATGACAGTGGGGACAGTACTTGGCAGATCATGGCTTCAGATGTGGGAGGCAGATATTTTGCCTGGGTAGAGATCGAAGTTCAAGTTTTCCCATGGTTTGGCTTGACTGGTCATTGCAGGTAACTTTAATCAAAGCAAAAGGATGTAAAAGCAGAGTTTCTGGAGAATGTGCACTAGGGAGGAAATAGGGAGAAAACCTTGAACACAGCCAGCAGGCTCTGGAAAAATTCTAAAAGTTAAAATTAAAAATAGATGTAGCTCTCTGACTGTTCAGGCAGGCCTCTTTGTGTCACTCTGGAGGTGATAGTAAAACATTTTAAAATCTTAAGAAATTCGGGAACTCAGAAAGAAAGTTAGGCTTGGCAAGCCCAGGAAAAGTAGGCCCTGGGAAATGTTAGGCCTTGTGCTTGCTAAAGATCATGTGAAACTGCACCTGTGTAATCAATATATGATAAATGATAGAATTGTTAGATGTGATTAGATATAATTTTTGTTTAAAGAACATGAGGAACAATGTTAGGGGCCTGGGGCATATCATGAGAAATCCATGCTTGGGTAAAAACAATGCATACAATAGAACAATGTAAGTTTAATAATTAATATGTAAGTTGTATAATGATAGCGTATAAAACATGTTCAGCTCAAAACCAAGATGGGTCAGTGTCTTGGTTCTAGAAGACAGGTGTCCGCTAGGGAGAGCAGGAGCCTCCCTTGGGATGAAAGAATGTAGACTCTCTCTCTCCAAATTATTATAAATTTGAAATCAAGGGGGCTTTCAGGCAGAGATCTGGGGATAGGAATAACAGTTCTTTACTAGTATAACCAGGCAAACAAACAAACAATAACTACAGCAATAACAAGAAGACAGAAACAGGGACCCCGGGACAGCCTTCTCGGCTGAGATGGGATGGAGGAGAGGCTTTGTTTTCACAAACCCCTCGGGCAGTCAGTCCCGGTGCTCCTGCAGGGCTCCGAGGAACAGTCGGCTGGAACAGCAGGGATGAGCTGAGATCCTGGGCTGGTGGATGAGGTGTATCAGCAGCTCTGCGGCGGTGGCTGGCACTGCTACACGTCCCGGCAGGACAGGGGGTGCAAGGCCACCAACAAAGAGGGGAGAAGGAGAAGAAGCAGCCGCTCTGTCTGGGTGATGGTAAAGTTCCCTTCTCTCCACCGCAGCAGCTCTGCGACCCAGCACACAAACGTCCTTCCCCGAAAAACCAAAGAAGAACCAGCCCAAAAACTGTCCCCACCCTCCTTTTCTGCCCCCTTCCCCGCCCTGGGCCCGGCCACTCATTGTCCGTTGTGAGCACCGCTAAGTACCGGTAGTTAGGTTGTCCCAGCACATAATGGGTAAAAATTCCCCGGGCAGGCCAGAAGGACAAAACAAAAAAAAACAAGGACACCTAACCCTCAACACTATCCACCCCGAATTTTTTCCCATACCAAAATGTTACATCAAATATTAAACCTTTAAATTATACACGAACACATACTACTTTAACTATATACATATGTACATGCAGATACAGATACAAGCACAGTGTCATGGGTAGTTCACCCTAAAACCAGGTCCCCTTGGGGTATGCACCGGGTCTCTCCATCTTTTTGCATCACCCACCAAGTGCAACCCGGTCCTTGAGCAAAGACAACTCCACGGATTGGACTGTCTTTGCTGGAGGCAGAATTAACCCAAACAGTTTTTCCCAGCATACCTCTCATATGTACCACTGGAACCTTATCTCCATCTTTCGCTCTAAAGGGCTCAGATTGGGCAGGGTTTGCTCTGTTAGTGGAACTTCGGGTGTTCACCAACTATGTGGCTTTTGCTAAATTAATTTCCCAGTTCTTGAAAGTTCCCCCACCCAGTGCCTTCAAGCTGGTTTTAAGCAAGCCATTGCACCGTTCAACGTTTCTAGCAGCAGGTGCATGGTAGGGGATATGGTACACCCACTCAATGCCATGTTCCCTAGCCCAGCTATTTATAAGGCTGTTCTTGAAATGAGTCCCATTGTCTGACTCAATCTCAGGGGTACCATGCCTCCAAAGGACCTGCTTTTCAAGTCTCAGGATGGTGTTCCGGGCAGTGGCATGAGGCACAGGGTAGGTTTCTAACCATCCAGTGGTGGCTTCTACCATCGTGAGCACGTAGCGCTTGCTTTGGCGGGTTTGGGGCAGTGTGATGTAGTCAATCTGCCAGGCTTCTCCATACCTATATTTGGACCAACGCCCACCATACCATAGCGGCTTCAACCGCTTGGCCTGCTTGATCGTGGCACACGTCTCACAGTCATGGATAACCTGGGAAATACTGTCCGTGGTTAGATCCACCTCTCGGTCTCGTGCCCACTTATAGGTGGCATCTCTCCCCTGATGACCTGAGGCATCATGGGCCCATCGAGCTAGGAACAACTCTCCCTTGTGTTGCCAATCTAAGTCTATCTTTGACACCTCTATCTTTGCAGCCTGATCTACCTGCTCATTGTTTTGGTGCTCTTCATTAGCCCTACTCTTGGGGACATGGGCATCTACATGACGGACCCTCACAGACAGTTTCTCTACCCTGGTGGCGATGTCTTTCTACTCATCAGCAGCTCAGATTGGCTTTCCTCTGCGTTGCCAGTTGGCCTTTTTCCATCTTTCCAGCCATCCCCACAGAGCATTGGCTACCATCCATGAATCCGTGTAGAGGTAGAGCTTTGGCCACTTCTCTCTTTCAGCAATGTTCAGGGCTAGTTGAACAGCTTTGAGTTCAGCAAGTTGGCTTGATCCACCTTCTCTTTCAGTGGCTTCTGCGACCTGTCGTGTGGGGCTCCATACGGCTGCTTTTCACTTCCGGTTCATCCCTACGATGCGACAGGAACCATCAGTGAACAGAGCATAGCGTGCTTCTTCTGCTGGCAGTTGGTTGTACGGTGGAGCTTCTTCAGCCCGTGTCACTTGTTCCTGCTCCTCTTCATCAGTGAGACCAAAGTTTTCACTTTCTGGCTAGTTTGTAATTATCTCTAAAATCTCAGGGCGATTCGGGTTTCCAATACGGGCGCGCTGTGTGATGAGGGTGATCCACTTGCTCCATGTAGCGTCGGTGGCGTGGTGGGTAGCAGGAACCTTTCCTTTAAACATCCACCCCAGCACTGGCAGTCGGGGTGCCAGGAGGAGTTGTGCTTCTGTGCCAATCACTTCTGAGGCGGCTTGAACTCCTTCATAGGCGGCTAAAATTTCCTTCTCTGTGGGAGTGTAGTTGGCTTCGGACCCTCTGTAGCTTCGGCTCCAGAATCCCAGTGGTCGGCCTCGAGTCTCCCCAGGCACTTTCTGCCAAAGGCTCCAGGACAGACCGTGGCTCCCGGCTGCAGAGTAGAGCACGTTCTTCACATCTGGTTCTGTTCTGACTGGGCCAAGGGCTACTGCATGAGCGATCTCCTGTTTGATCTGAGCAAAGGCTTGTTGTTGTTCAGGGCCCCACTGGAAAGTGTTCTTTTTGCGGGTGACCAGGTAAAGAGGGCTCACAATCTGGCTGTATTCAGGAATGTGCATCCTCCAAAAACCTATGGCACCTAGGAAAGCTTGCGTTTCCTTCTTGCTAGTGGGTGGAGACATTGCTGTGATCTTATTGACGACCTCAGTGGGAATCTGACGCCGTCCATCTTGCCACTTTACCCCCAGGAACTGAATCTCACGAGCTGGTCCCTTAACTTTGCTCTTCTTGATGGCAAAACCGGCTTTCAGGAGAACCTGGATGATTTTCTCTCCTTTCTCAAAGACCTCTTCAGCCGTCTTTCCCCAAACAATGATGTCATCAATGTACTGCAGATGTTCTGGAGCCTCACCCTTTTCCAGGGCAGCCTGGATCAGTCCATGGCAAATGGTGGGGCTGTGCTTCCACCCCTGGGGCAGTCGGTTCCAGGTGTACTGCACTCCCCTCCAGGTGAAGGCAAACTGAGGCCTGCATTCTGCTGCCAGGGGAATGGAGAAAAATGCATTAGCAATATCAATAGTGGCGTACCACTTCGCTGCCTTGGACTCCAGCTCCTACTGGAGCTCCAACATGTCCGGCACGGCAGCGCTCAGAGGTGGAGTCACTTCATTCAATGCACGATAGTCCACAGTCAATCTCCATTCTCCTGCAGATTTACGCACAGGCCAGATGGGGCTGTTGAAGGGTGAGTGAGTTTTGCTGACCACCCCTTGGCTCTCCAGTTCTCGGATCATCTTGTGGATGGGGATCACAGCATCTCGATTTGTCCTATACTGCCGGCGGTGCACCGTCGAGGTGGCAATTGGTACTCGCTGTTCTTCCACCTTCAGGAGTCCTACTACAGATGGGTTTTCTGACAGTCCAAGCAAAGTGTTCAATTGCTTGATGCTCTCTGTCTCTATAGCTGCTATCCCAAATGCCCACCTAAGCCCCTTTGGGTCCTTAAAATACCCGCTTCGGAGGTAGTCTATGCCTAAAATGCAGGGGGCCTCTGGGCCAGTCACAATGGGGTGCTTCTTCCACTCATTTCCAGTCAGGCTCACATCAGCTTCCACTAAAGTAAAGTCCTGTGATCCCCCTGTCACACCAGCAATAGAAACAGATTCTGCCCCTACATATCTTGATGGGATTAGGGTACACTGTGCACCAGTGTCAACCAAGGCCTCATATTTTCGTGGTTCTGATGTGCCAGGCCAACGAATCCACACAGTCCAAAAGACACGGTTTTCCCTAGCCTCTACCTGGCTAGAGGCAGGGCCCCTCTAAACTTGGTTATCATCATACTTGTCAGTTTGACTACAGGCTACTGGAGCGGCTTTCTTTTTGGTGGAGTATTCCCCCTGGGTCTTGCTGTCTTTCAGTTCATGCACCCGTTTTGCCAGAGCAGCAGTAGATTTACCATCCCATCTTTTCATGTTTTCTCCACAGTCACGTAGGAAAAACCACAGCTCAGCTCGTAGCTTTTTCTCTCTATCTGGGGAACTTCTGCGTTGAGTACCAGGGCTCCTGGTCTGTACTGCTGAGACTGGAAGAAGGTCTTCCCTGAGTTTCTTGAGAGTCTCCTCTATTTTGTCATGGAAGTTTTGCATACGTGTTTCTATAGCTGCAATTGTTGCCTGCATGGGGCCATGCACGGTATCTGCATATGCTCGAAGCTTCTTCGCCATATCCAGCACAGTCTCTTCTCGGTCATCCCGCTTCATTGTTGCTAAAGCAGAAGCGTATTCTTGTGGCCCAAGTCGAACAAGTTTTCGCCACATCACAGATGTGCATGGCACCAAGTCTGGATTTCTAGTACCTAAGTCACCCACAAAGACAATCTCTACTATTGCCATTTCTCTCAAGCGCTGAATCCCTTGTTCTATGGTTTTCCAACGAGTTTGCTGTATATAGAGATCGTCTGCACACAGATATCTTTGTGCCACACTTCTTAGGACCCGTTCCCAGAGACTATAAGGGTCAGCCCCCCTCATCATCTCCTGGTCAATAACTGGATCGTGTGACAGGGATCCCAGATGCCTCGCTTCAGTGCCATCCAGAACTGTAGCCTCTCCTGCAGCATCCCACAGACGGACTAACCAACTAATTATAGATTCATCAGGTCGTCGAGTGTAATCTTTTCTCAGGCCACGAAGGTCCTTCAGGGAGAAAGGTTCACCAGTGCCTTCTGATTTTGTGTCAGTTGCTGGTCTTGAGGGTCCTTCCCCCGCATCACCATTATCATCATCTACTGGCCGATCGGTTTTGGTTTTGAATTTCATGCCTCTCGTGGCAGGAGCAACAGACACTGGCTTAGGCTCACTGTCTGGTTTGGCTGCTGGCTTAGGCTCACTGTCTGGTTTGGCTGCTGGCTTAGGCTCACTGTCTGGTTTAGCCTGAGTCACTGGGGTAGCTGCTGATTTATCTGCCTGCCCTACAGTATCTAGCACCGTGCGATAAGCATACGCTAGGGCCCAGCTTATTGCAATGATATTTTTCTTTTTAGAATCATCACAGCAATTCTCTTCCAGATATTTCCCTACTTCATCTGGGTTCTGAATTTGTTCACGTGAAAATTCCCAGGCTGGGGGATCAGAAAATTCCTTCAGAGTTCGGCCAATTCTCTCCCACTCTCTACACCACTCAGGATTTCCCACACCTGAGTCTACTTCTGGGGCAGGGGTCTCGTTGGCTCTTCTGGATATCTCAGCCCTCATCCTATAGAAGCCGCAGACTATATAGAGGAAGCTTAACAGCTGAGCCAGCTGTACTACCAGGAAAGTGGTATCCTTAACACTCAGGGGAAACTGGGTATTCTCAAAGAGGGACATAACAGATTCAAAGGAGAAGAAGGAAAGAAAAGGCTGAAACGCCTCATCCCCTGGTCTTCCTCTAACAAACTGGGTGCAATTACCAATAAACTCCCAAAATGTGCCACTAGGACTGGGAGGCAGGGTCGGGCGAAGAAACCATGAGCCAAACATACCTGACAGAAACTTCAGTAGTTCTATAAACTTACTATAAATCAGTATCACCGAGCCCAGAACAATAACCATTCTAATCCGTGCCCCTCTACTGTGAAAGAGGGCAAAGACAGGTATTAAAACCTCAAAAACTTTTAGGGACCAGGTCCACATGAAGGCCTCCACCCCAAGAGACATTATGTATCCAAACAACATGACTACAGACTGCTTTATCCCAATACAGAATAAATACAACCAACAATCAGTACAGGTTTTTCCACTTTCTCTTGCCCCACGTTCGGGCGCCAAAAAACTGTATTTGTCCTAGTTTAGGGCAAATCAGGAAGGAAAACTCCAAATGGGGATCTCCACAGGGAAATGCCCCTCCCCACCAACGGGTCAGGGAAAAGGGAAAAAAAAAAAAAAATTCCGTGGAGAGAAGTGGAAAAAGCTGTTTATTTAACAGAAATTGAGTAATATTAAATAATAAAATTATTAAATAATAAAACCTCTTGCTGTTCGATGGGATGGTAAGTCTAGGAAGAAAAGTCTTTTTTCATGTGGTGCAGCTCGGCTCACTCAGGTTCTTATCAGTCCCTCCAACGCTGGAAAAGTGCCGAGGCCCAGGCCCCGGTGGGCCACAGGCGTGAGCTCCCGGGGTTTGGCTGGGTGTTCAGTCCAGAGCAGGCTTGCACAGATCCAAGAAAATTGAAAAAAAACAAGGGTCCAGGGAACTCCTCTGCCTCAGCTAGCTAAAACTAACTAAAAGTCAGAGAGAAGCTCTGTCCCGCTGTCTGTCCGTGCTGCAGACACCACAGTCCAGGAGCGGGGTGCGTGGGAGTGCTGTTTTCCTTAACACACTGCGCTCTTCTTTCCCCTCTCTTGCTTTCAAAGAGAGTCTTAAAGGTGCAGGACTTAATATGTAACATAAACCAGACGATTGGGGATACCAGTATCATAAAGTCACCCCAGGACAGTAGGCTACACCTGTCTTCAAATGTCATTGAATTAGAGAAAAACTCTCTCCAGGGCAAATGATGCAACACTTTGCCTCACAATCCATCAGCCTTAATTACAGTGAGAGGAAGGTCTTAATTATAATCTGATTAGTGCAAATCAACATTGTGTGAATGGCAAGAATTTGCTTGTCAACAGATGAATATGTCCCACTGAAGAATGAACAAAATCTGCCTTTACTTGGAAGAAAGGAGACATGGAGCAATGCAGTATTTGGGTTTTATCCAGTGGTAAATTGGGCAAGAAGCTGTAACAACTCACCTGTTTTACAGAACACAAGCACTGATACAGCCAATAGTGCACCCACACTGAAGGGATCTTCAGAACATTGCTTTATTTCTTAACAAGAAATGGGCAGCAAAATGCTGGCATTTATCTGAGCTGGAAGCCCTGTTCCTCTCCTGTTTCTCCTTGAGCACACTGTTCTCTGCAGACTTCACTGTGCAGCCCATCAATCCTCTCTTGGCCAACAGCTAAATGGCACAACTACCAAAACACAGATGCCAGCATCATCACCCCAGCATTATTCCAGCACTGCTCTGCTGGTGCACAGCAGCACAGAATGGCTTGGCTTGGAAGGGACATTTAAAGGCCATCTAGTGCAGTGCCCTGCAGTGAGCAGGGACACCTTTGGATCAGGTTGCTCAGAGCATGAGCTTGAATGTCAGCAGGGATGGATGCCCACCTCTCTGGGCAACCTGTGCCAGGGTTTCAAAACCCACAGTGTAAAAAACATCTTCATTATGTCTAGTCTGAATCTACTGTCTTTTAGATTGAAAACATTCCCCCTCAGTCTTGTCACAACAGGCCCTACTAAAAATTCTGTCCTGTCTTTTCTAAAAGCTCCCTTAAAGTACTGAAAGGTAGCAATCAGGTCTGCGTGGAGCCTTCCCTCTTCCAGGCTGAACACCCCCAGCTATCCCAGCCTGTCTCCAAAGCAGAGGGGCTCCAGCCCTCAGAGCATTCTGTCCCTCCTCTGGACTAGCTCCAACAGGACCATGTCCTTTCTGTGCTGGGCACCCAGAGGTGGATGCAGTACTCCAGGTGGGCTCACACCAGAGCAGAGGGGTGGTGGAATCACCTCCTTCAAGCTGCTGGGCAGCCTCCTTTGGAGGCACATGGCTGGCTCATGTCCAGCCTCTCTCCTTGCAGCAGCCACAAGTCCTTCTCAGCAGGGCTGCTCTCCATCCCTTCATCCCCCAGCCTGTGAGATCAGCTGGGCTGGGACCCTGTCATAGCCCTGGGACAGAGCTGCTGGGCAGGATGAGCTCCCTGGTGAAGAAGGCAGATCCCACTCCCCACACAATTCCACGCTGGCCATGAGGTCACAGCAGCCTGTGGGGTGACAGCAGGCTGAGGTGACAGCAGGCTCTGAGGTCACAGAGGTCCCAGAGCCCCGTGGTTGCACAGCACCACGAGGACCGAGCAGTCAGTCCTTGACCACGACTGTTGCGGCAGCAGCGGCGGCGGCAGCAGCGGTGCTGACATTGGGACAGCGGTGTCAGGACAGCGGTGGCAGCAAGAGCTGCAGGACTGGCAGAGGGCAAGGCACCATGGCCTTTGCTCTGCGCCTCCTCCTCCTGCTCCTCCTGGCAGTGGCCCTGCCTGACAGGGCTGCCCAGGCTGCTCCGCAGCGAGCACAGGGAGCAGGTGAGCCCGCGGCCTGGCTTCCCTTTCCTGGGACAGCACTTCCTTCTCCTGGGAAGAGTTGGGGATGGTTTTCCACAGGGCTTTAGGGAGGGTTTCCGCTGTGGGAGGGAGAGAGTCCCCAGGGGCCCTGGGCTGGTCCTGCTGCCTCTCCAGGGATGTTGCACAGGGCCTGCAAAGAGGGTGGAGAGTGACCAGAGCCAGCCCAGAGCTCCCCAGGCCCCTCTGCAGCTTTGGCCATGTCCATTGACATCTGGCTCCCACAGCCTTACCCAAACCCCTTGCAGTGCCCAGTTCCCTAAGGCAGAAGGGGATCCCAGTGCACCATGGCCATGGTTCTGATCTGTGCTTCTTTCTAGATTGGGATCATGACTTGAATTATTTGGGATCGGTGGTGAATGAGACTTTGAAAATCTCGGAGAATGCTGGAGGTAAGTTCTGAATTGCCACTTGTACAGACAGAATAATCTGTCAAGGTGGAAAGTGCTCACTTAAGTGCCGTTTGCGTTAAGGTCGTGTGAGGGTTGAAGGATTCTGGAAATTTTTCCCTGCTCCCTTCTGGAGCCTTGAGTAATCCCACAGCATCGCTGTCAGTGGGAGGAAGGAGCATTTAGCTGTCAATCTTCTAACTGTGTGCAATGCCAGTGTCTCCTTCCATGTGCTCTGTGCAGCCACGGAGAGGAGCAGAGAGGGAAGGGGCTGTGCCCAGGGCTTTGCCTTTCGCGGCTCCTTTGCCTGGCCCAGGGAGCCTGAGGATCTCCTACAGATCCACAGGAGCTCTTCTGTCCTGCCTTTCCTTGCAGCCAAGCCACTTGGTGAAGGTGATCTGGCTTCCCAACCCACGTCCAGGACTGAGGCTCGGGGAGATGGCGAGGGTAGGTGAAGGCCTTTCCCCCTGGGAGAGCTGCCAGCTCAGAGCCCAAAGCTCAGCCAGGGCAGCATCGCTGCAGGTGTCAGGACAGAGCCGTGCACGTGTGTGCCCCCGTCCTGTGCTATCCCCTCACCTCTCCCGCGGCTCAGTGCTGCCTGTGCAGATGAGCAGAGGTGACAGAAGCTTCTGTGGCTGTTGAGTTACAGGTGTGCCTGCAGCGAGGACTTTCCCAGCTCCTGGGTTGGTAACTGTACGCAAGCCCGGCTCCCATCGCAGGGGTGAGTGGTGTGTCCCTCCTGACCCCACAGGCTGAGCACTGGTTTTCTGGGCTCCATTCCTGCAAAGGGGAACTATTTTCTCTTAAGGTCCTCCAAGTGGAAAGAACAAAGCTGCAGGACACCAGAATCTCCATGTGCCATCCAAAATCACTCCGCAAATGCTGAAGGAAATGCTGCAGGGAGGACAAGGTGGGTCCATGTCCCTCAGCCTTCTCCTGAGACTCAGCAGCCAGGGGCTTTCTTTGCACAGTGGGAAGAGGATCCATGGCAGCTTCGCTGCCCCACTGTTGCTTTCATGGCCTGCAGGGCTGTTTCCCAGCCTGGCCTGGCTGCAGCTTCTCCCCAGCCTCTGCAGGAAGGCATTTGGCATCAGCAGGCAGGGAGCCCAAAGTGCAGCAGGGGTCATGCTCACACTGAGATCCCCTGCAATTTCTCGGTCCCCAGGTAGATCAGAAAGGGCAGCTGTTTTGATAGTGTAGGCCCTGGCCAATGCCAAAAACTTTTCAGGGATTCTTGATCCTTAACCATGCCTTTGACAAGCATTGCCTCCTGAAGTTTCCCCAGTGGGGAATGGTTCCATCTGATCCAGCTGCCCCTTTCTGCAGAAGTGGACAGAGCGGCTGTGCTGAAGGCGGCGTTTCCCAGAGGAAGCAGTGGCCCATGGGCAGCCTCTGCTGCAGGAAGGGAGGCCATGCCAGGCACAGTCACAGGAGGTAATTGCTGTGCCTCTGGGCCTGAGCCCTGCTGAGGCTTGAGCTGCCATCTCTGCTGCTTGGCAGTGCAGGCACAGCCTGGCCAAGACCGGCACAGCCCAGAGGAATTATCCCCAGCAGGCTCAGGGCACTCGGCTACTGAGCAGTCCTGCTGGGGTCCATCCATGGGAGACATGTCCCAAAACCTGGCAGCGACTGCAAAGGGGTGCCCGTGGTGGGGAATGGGCAGAGGGGGAGGCCAAGGCTCCAGTGTGTCCTGAGAGGGCCTGGCTCTGCCCCCTTGGGTTGGGAGAGCTGTCCCAGGGAAAAGAAGGATGGAGACAGAGAGGAAGGCAGGAAGGGAGGGAGAGAGGGCAGGAGTGAGGGAGGGATAGTTGTGCAACTGCCTGCTGCAGTTTTTCCCCATTGCTTTAGCAAGAATTTCAGCTGTAGCTGTGAGAGAGCCCCAATGGGCCTTGGGCTGCTCCAGCCACCTCTTCCAGGGATGTTGCACAGGGCTTGCAAAGAGCTTGGAGAGTGACCAGACACCAACCCAGAGGTCCTCTGGCCCCTGTGCAGCTTTGGCCATTGTCCTCTAACATTTGGCATCCAGGGTCTTACCCGACACCCTTGCAATGCCCAGTTGTCAAAAGTAGAAGGGGATCTCAGCACACCATGGCAGGGTTCTGATCTGGGCTCCCTTCTAGATTGGAATCACAACTTGCATTATCCAGAGGCCCTGCTGGATGACAGCTTGAAACACTTGAGAAATGCTGGAGGTAAGTTCTCAATGGTCCTTTCCTGGCAGAATAAGCAGTTTCAATGTCCTGGCACCACTGCAGGTGTCAGGACAGAGACATACACGTGTGTGCCCTCGCCCATCGCGTTCCCCTCACCTCTCCCGTGACTCAGTGCTGCCTGTGCAGATGAGCAGAGGTGACAGAAGCTTCTGTGGCTGTTGAGTTACAGGTGTGTCTGCAGGCAGGACTTTCCCAGCTCCTGGGTTGGTAACTGTACGCAAGCCCGGCTCCCATCACAGGGGTGAGTGATGTGTCCCTCCTGACCCCACAGGCTGAGCACTGCTTTTCTGGGATCCATTCCTGCAAAGGGGAACTGTTTTCTCTTAAGGTCCTCCAAGTGGAAAGAACAAAGCTGCAGGACACCAGAAACCCCATGTGCCATCAAAACCCATGAGGCAAATGCTGAAGGAAATGCTGCAGGGAGGACAAGGTGGGTCCATGTCCCTCAGCCTTCTCCTGAGACTCAGCAGCCAGGACCCCTGCTCTGGCCCTGTCACTCCCCACCAGGGATGTTGCACAGGGCCTGCAAAGAGGGTGGAGAGTGACCAGAGCCAGCCCAGAGCTCCCCAGGCCCCTCTGCAGCTTTGGCCATGTCCATCGACATCTGGTACTCACAATCTAACCCAAACCCCTTGCAGTGCCCACTACCCCAAGGCAGAAGTGGATCCCAGCGCACCATGGACGTGGTTCTGATCTGTACTGGCTTCTAGACTGGGATCAGGACATGGATTATCTGGAAGCCCGGCTAGATGACAGCTGGCAAGACTTGGAGAATGCTCGAGGCAAGTTCTCAATGTGCTTTTCCTGATGGAATAATGTCAAGGTGGCAAGAGCTCACTCATGTGCCATATCCCTTAACATAATCTCAGGGCTGAAGGATTCTGGAAGCCTTGCCCTGCTCCCTTCTGGAGCCCTGAGCGATCCCACAGCATCGCTGTCAGTGGGAGGAAGGAGCATTTAGCTGTCAATCTTCTTCCCATGTGCAATGCCAGTGTCTCCTTCCATGTGCTCTGTGCAGCCACAGAGAGGAGCAGAGAGGGAAGGGGCTGGGCCCAGGGCTGTGCCTTGTGCAGCTCCTTTGCCAGCCCCAGGGAGCCTGAGGATCTCCTACAGAGCCACGGGAGCTCTTCTGTCCTGCCTTTCCTTGCAGCCAAGCCTCTTGGTGAAGGTGATCTGGCTTCCCAACCCACGTCCAGGACTGAGGCCCTGGGAGATGGCGAGGGTAGGTGAAGGCCTTTCCCCCTGGGAGAGCTGCCAGCTCAGAGCCCAAAGCTCAGCCAGGGCAGCATCGCTGCAGGTGTCAGGACAGAGCCGTGCACGTGTGTGCCCTCGCCCTGCACGATCCCCTCACTACTGCTCAGAATTGGCAGCTTTTTGGAGGAGGGAGGGCCCTGGCCCTGGCCCAAAAGCCAAGGCATTTTTTGAACCTTATCCCCATATTTGACAAGCATGAGGTCCTGAAAATACCAGCACCCAAATCAAGAACTTCTCCATCTGGTTCAGCTGTGCCTCTTCCTTTCTCAAGGGATGGACCAAAAGACCATGCAGGTGGAGACGTTTCCCAGAGGAAGCAGTGGCTCATTGGCAGGAAAGAAGGCGATGCCAGGCACAGGCCCAGACACAGGAGGTAATTGCTGTGCTGGGCTCAGCCCTTGGCAGGGCTGTGTGCCAGCAGCTCTTCCCCTAGGGCTGGCCCTTGCATGACCCAGCAGCAGCCAAAGCTGGAGGCACCTCGGCTTCCAGGCCTCTGGAGCTCGTTTCCAGCTCCTGGGAAATGGGACTCATGCACCAACATCTATCCCACTGCAGCTGCTCTCAGAGGTAGCCGTGAGCGCCCAGAGGCCCGAGGCACAGGAGCAGCCCCGAGCGGGAGCCCTGCCACGAGCCCAGGGCCACAGCCAGCCCTGGCTCCCAACTGGGCAGGGGCTGCACTGGCCCCTGACAGGGCCTGGCTCCGTTCCCTTGGGCTGGGGGAGATGTCATGGAGAAGGGAGGCTCAGGGGTGGCAGTGGCTGCTCAGGGATGGGTTTGGCCTGTGTCCCTGGTAGGAGCCACTGCCCAAGCAGCTGTGCTGTCCCCCGGGCTCTGCTCCCGGCCTTCTGGGCTTTGTTGGGTGGCACAGCCTGTGCCAAGGGCCAACAAGGTGCCTGCAGGCCCCAGCTCTGGGGGAAACAGAGAACATCCTGGACATTCCCACCATGCTGCCAGCTCAGCAGCGCAGCACAGCATGGGCTCTCACTGCCCATTGCTCCCACAGATGCAGCCAGCACCACAACACGTGTTCCCAATTCCCAGAAGGACATCGGAAGAGGTTTCTGTCAGGGAACACGCTGTTGGCCAGAAGTAATGGCAGGCCTGATTTTTTTGGTGCATTTCTTCGTTTTATGTGGTGTTGGAATCTGGTATTGCTGGAAGACAAAACGGTGAGTGTTTTGTTCATCTTTCCCTCAAACAGATTCTTTTGAAAGTCTATTGTAGAATAGAAACATACCCAGTGAGGCTGCTGTGGACCTGTAGATAGTCAGTGGTTGTCCAAATAACTCTGCCAAGAGTTCTGCTGCTGCCCAGGCCTTTAATTGGCCTCTTAATTGCTGGGCCTTGTCCTGGGGAGCCCGCTGGGGCTGCAGCCAGTGCTGGCTGCCACTGAGGCTGCCTGGCCAAGAGCAGCCCCAGGAGCAGCGGGCAGAGGCAAAGCAAGGTGGGCAGGAGAAAGAGCAGGGATGAGATTGCCCTTGAAAGGCAGAGGCGCTCTGGGGCCCGCTCCTGGCCAGGGACCCTGCCCAGAGCCATCCCCTGCTCGCCGGGGCCTTGAGGGGCAGCTGTCCAGCTGGGCCAAGCTGTGCCAGCAGCTCCAGCCGTGCTGGGGAGCCTTGGCCGCTCTGGGCCCTGCTGTGCAGGAGGGTCCCTGCGTGCCAGCGGCAGCTGGGGGCCTCAGCCACCTCCTCTCTCCACAGGAGGACCTCTGAACCTCCAGATGTCCTGCCAAACACGTTAGTCTGGGAGACCTGCACCTGTCATCCTCCATCTCCAAGCCAGTGTCCGTTGTCCCTGCCACAGCTCCATTATCAGCTTATTGCTGTGCCGCCACCACCCAGAACAGGACCCTCTGTCCCTGCAGGTGCTGGCCCTGGTGCCTGGCCAGGCCTGAATGTGGGCCCCTCCTGCCAGGGAAGGGCTTGAGCAACACCTTTGGGCTTCTGCTCTGGGCTCTGGCTGGTACCACCAGCACTGGCACAGCTGCTTGGCTGGCCACAGCCTTGGCTGGGCAGGCAGCAGCTGGGCATGGGGTACCACGTCATCTTTGTTTTTCATTTGTAGAAATTAGAAATTTTAGAACTCTTTAGAATTATTATTGGTAGAAAGTAAACCCCAAATATTTCTTCCCAATTTCCATAGTTGTTTAGTATTTTTCAAATTAGTTTTAGAATTCTGAAAAGGCAACCGCGTTTTGTCTCTGCTTTTCATTCTTAGAAATTTGAAACTTTTAGAAATATTTAGAAATATTTTTTGTAGAAAGAAATCTACAAACATTTTTTTGCTTATTTCCATAGTAGTTCAGGGTTTTTCAAGGTAGTTTTAGAATTCAGAAAAACTTGGAACATTTTTACACTTCTAGAATAAAAACTGAAATTGCATTAAATTGGTGATCTTTATTCTAGGAAGAACTAAGACACCCCAAAACACCCAGCCTACTGGAGAGGCTCTTTTCCCGCTGGAGATTTGTACCTAGTCTCAACAACTAACCTAAGACCTTTCCCCAGATATTTTTTGGGACTTCTGACAAGCTCCCCTCTTAGGCTTCAGAGGGAATCTTTGAGCACAGTGAGAATCTCCCGCTGTGCAGGAGGGTCCCTGTGTGCCAGCTGCAGCTGGGACCTCAGCCATCTCCTCTCTCAATAGGTGCCCCTCTGCAGCTTCACAAGAAAGGCCAAACACCTCCCTCAGGGACACCTGCACCACACATTTCACATCTCCATGCCCATGCCCACTGTCCCTGGCACAGCTGCATTACCAGCTTGCTGCTGTGCAGATGCTGCCACCACCCACAGCAAGGCCCTGTGTCCCTGAAGGGACCCGCCCTGCTCTGTGGCCTGGACTGAAGGTGGGTCCCTCCTGCCAGGGCAGGGCCCAGCACAGCTCTTCTGTTCCAATAAAGAGATGGAGCTCTCACCCCAGTGTCCAGCTGGTACCACCAGCAAAGCCCACACAGCACCAGCCCTGGCTGAGCTCCATGTCCAGGAGCAGGCAGGGCTGACCAGAGTGTGGGTGGCAGGAGCCAGGCAGGGGCTGCTGTGACCAGCAGCGGGGCACTGACGGGCTGGGGGAGTCCGTGTTGAGCGTCCCTGGGATGAGGGCACATTTCCTTCAGTGGCATCACCTGGGCCTGGACCTCCTCCAGTGCCATGACCAGGAAAAGAGGAAACCATCAAGAGCATCTCCTGGGACACTGCCTGACCAGCAATGTCAGCAGGTAAAACCAAGGTTTTGTTTAGCAATAACCCTTTGAAGAAGTCAAAGACTGACAGTCAGGGCAGTCCAGTAGTACAGATGGGAGTACTTCCCTCTGGGAAGGGGCTCCTGTGACTTCACAGTCTCCATCCCCTGCCGGGAACCGCAGAACTCTGGCCAGCCCTGCTCCCCCCGTGCCCTTGTCAGACCTGGGGGGGAGGAGGCTGAACCAGAGCCCTGTGACCTCTTCAAAAGCCAGAAACCAAAGAGAAAGAGAAATTCCTGGGATTAAGGTTTAAAGGGTGGTGTTCACAGGTTGATGTCACTCTTCAATGGTTAAGACTACCGTCAGTTCTCAGAAATGGCCAGGTACTGGCCAGGAGGAAAAACTCCCATCAGCCTCCAGCAACCTTAACTTCCATAGCTGTTTCTCTTTTTTTTTAAATGTCAATATATCAAACACCACAGCAGTAACAGCCCCAGTGTTCCACTCTCTCTGACACCACAGCAGTGACAGCCCCAATTTCCTCCTCCCTGTTACACCTGTCGTGGTTTTAAAGCATTAGTTCAAAAATCACTGGAAAACTTACTCATTTCTTGCTGTGAGATGTGGATTATGAGAAGGGCAAAAGATGCTTAAAACTTAAAAGGAATAGAGTAAGTGTCGTGGTTTTAAAGCAGTAACTAAAAAAAATTACTAGAAAACTCACTTATTTCTTCCTATGAGATATGGATTAGAACAAGAGCAAAACAGGCTCAAAACGTCAAAGGAATAAATAAAGTTTATTAATAAAACTACAAGAATAAGAACACCAGAAAAAACTTCCAGAAAACACTTTTAACCCCCACTACCCACCATTCTCTTGTTCACATGATAACATAGAGACAAAAAACTTTGGAACTTTGGTGTTTAAAAAGTCCCAATTCCTGTTAGAGTCTTTTCATCAGACTTTGTATAGTAAAAGAAGTCTTCTGCTAATCTATGGAGTTTTTCACAAGAAAACCATTTCTGTTATAGTTTTCTATTTTCCTGAGGCCAGCTGCCCAGAAATCTGTCACCAGTTCACTCCTCCCATTTCACATCACTCTGAGGTGTGTATGGGTCAATGAGTCTAGGGGTGTCATTTTTAAGGATGAGTTATTCAAAGGCAAAAGTTCTTTTCATCTGTCTCTGTGAGCTTCCCTGGAAACAGAAGTTTTCTCTTTGCCTCTCAAAATGCATCAAATCTTCAACTATTACTTCTCCCCGCTCTGTTCCAGCACCTCACTGTATCACAATTACTCCACCTCTTGCTCAAAATCCACCCTTTGAACACTCCATTCCTCCCAATATACTCTGTCATGAATTAAAGGAGTTTTTTCAGGACACTATTGTCCATCTCCATAGCTTTAACAGACAAATATTTCAGCTTATAAAGCTTCTCCTTATTCTCTCTTCCCCATCTAAAACTTAACTCTTTTCCTCACTGTCTTTGGTAGTTTTATGATGTCTTCTTCATGTTGATTGTCTCTCTCTCTCTGTCTCTCTGGGAAAAAGGAGTAATCTGTACGTTTTATCCAGGCAGTAAAAGAGTTAAAGTCTTGGAAAGCTGCAGATGTTGATGGTGTCAGGTTTCAGTCCAGCAGCAGAAACTGCAAACCAAGCCAGGCCGGCCGGCTCCGTTTCTCCCCCCCCGCCCTCTGCGGCCTTGTCCGGCCTGGAGGGGGGAGGAGGCCGAGACAGAGCCTGTTACCTCGTCAGAAGCCAGAAACCAAAGAGAACAGGAGAGCCCTGGCTTTACATCTCAAGGTGGTGTTCACAAGTTGATCTCACTTTTCAATGGTCAAAACTGCTGTCAGTTCTTAGAAATGACCAATAATTGGTCACAAGAAAAGACTCCCATCAGCCTCTCGCAGCTCAAACTTCCTCCCAGCTCCCAAAGCTTCTTAAAGGTCAAGTCACTCCATGAAAAAGCCCTACCAAATTCATGAACCATCTCAAAAATCTCCACCTATTTCCACAAAATTCACGAAAAATTCCCCAAAATTCCCTAAATCTTTTCAATATCCCACAAAATTCCAGAAGCATCCCAAAAAATCTCCACAAATCTCCACAAAATTCAAGGAAAATGCATCAAAATTCTTCACGTCTCCTCGAAATTCTACAGAATTCAAGAGAAATTCCACAAAAATACAGAAAAATCCCACAAAATTCCCTAAATCTTCTCAAAACCACTCCAATTCCAGAGACATCCCACCAAATCTCCACAAAATTCCACAAAATCTAAGAAAAATCCCACAAAATTCTTCAAGTCTCTTCAAAATCCCTCAAGATTTCAGAAAAATCCCATAAAATTATTTAAACTTTTGCAAAATCCCATAAAACTCAAGAAAATCTTAACGAAATTGCAAAAACTAAAAAAAATTCCTAAAATTTCCCCAAACTGTACTAAATTCCAGAAACATCCCACCAAATCTCCATAAATTTCCGCAAAATCTAAGAAAATACCTTAAAATTCTTCATGTCTTCTCAAAATCCCAGAAAATTACAGAAACATCTCACAAAATCTCTTGAATATCCAAAAAAATTCAAGAAAAATCCCACAAAATTCAAGAATAATTCCACAGAATTGCAGAAATCTTCTCAGAACCCCACTAAATTCCAGAAACATCCCACAAAATCTCCACATATTTCCACAAAATTCCAGAAAAATTCCTCAAAATTCTTCCTGTCTCCTCAAAATCTCAAAAAATTCCAAAAAAATCCCTCAAAATTCAAGTCTCCTTAATATCCCACAAAATTATGAAAAAATCCCACATAATTCCCTAAAAGTTCTCAAAACCCCACCAAATTCCAGAAACATCCCACAAAATCTCCTCAAATTTCCACTAAATTCCACAAAAATCTCACAAAATTCAAGAAAAATACCTCAGAATTCCCACAAAATATATTTAGAAAGAAAGATCCCACAAAATTATTTAAATCTTCTCAATATCTCACAAAATTTCAGAAAAATCCCACAAAATTTGAGAAAAGTCCCACAAAATTATTTAACCTACATTTGTCTTGGCAGTTTTAGATCCTGACTGCTCTTGCCCCTCTTCTGCTTGCCACCTGAATTTTAGCAGTACAGCTGCAATTGCCTCTTCCAATCACTGCTACCCACTGTGCTTTTGTGATGGGGAACTCAGGATTTTTGTTTCAGGCATCATGAGTAGCAGACATTAAAATGCTCCCAAGTCCCTGAGCACTAAGTTGAGGGGAATTAAAGCCACAAAGGTCACATTTGCAGTGCTCAAACACAGCCCTGTTGCTGCTGCTGCTGCTGAAATAGAATCAACTGACAGAGGCCATCACAGAAATTGCCTCTGCAGTGGCAAATAAAATGAAAAAATCCACCAGGAGAAAGAAAAACCAGAACTTCCCAATTCACTTCATTGTTTCTTCTGAGCAGCAGAAGAAAAAGGAACAGGGCACCTTTCAGGCAGTTCCACAAGCTCGGGGTTCTCATTTCCTGGGGAATCGGAGATGCAATTGGTCTTGTTAAAAGGATAAAAGCAAAGGGAATGAATTGGGAATTATTAGGAAAAAATGACCCTTCTTACACACAAAGTTCACCAAGTCATTCCCTGCATTTCTCCTTTTCAGTCTTTCTTTCATCTACTGAGAGGTCCAGCTTATCATGTTCTGCTGCTTATCATCCACTGATTGTGCTCTTGATTTCTACCACTGCAAAAGATATAGAATCATCTCAACTGAACACAGAAACAAACTCTCTCTGTCAGCCCATTTTCATGTTCCAGATCACTTTCAACATGTCCATGGGGCTGTTGGAATGATGAGCTCTCCACTGCTGGCTGCAGGCTCTGGAGATTCTTTCTCCACATTCAGCCAGGCTTGTATTCCCTCACAATTCCTGGTACCTCATCATGTTTTCTTTGGCTAGAAGAGTAACGATGAAAACCTTAGCAATGGCACAACTCCCCAGTGCACAAGGAAAAGAAAGAACAAGTTGTCAGGTTCTTCAACCATTTGTCCTGCTTTGCTGCAAGAGTTGTGCTGCACTCACAGTGTGGGGAGCCAAGAGAAGCTGCAGCTGGGGGCACATCTTGTGACAGGAGCTGCGCCTCGTTCTCCAGGACAGGTTTTTGGAAAGAACAGACAGGACTGTGGAGAAAAATCTGGGAAAATTGAAAGAGCTTTTTAAAGAAATGAAAATAAAATCAAAAGAAACAACCAATATGTTTTTTCTCTATTTTTCTCTATTTATTTTTATGTTCCCCTTTTCCATCTTGCACTGTTTCTCTAGCCCATTCATTCCAAATGGATCTCACCTCTAAGATTTGAGACTTGGCAAGTTTTAGACACTGTAAAATACCATGAGCTATAGCCAGTTTGCCTTCCCCTGTTTTCCTTGGAAAGCAATGCTGGAGACACAAGTGCAGTGCTTGGCTCAGGTAAAAATTCTGCATTCAGGGAATGTGCTCAGACAGTGTTTGACGCTCAGCAGGGACAAGGCACAGCAGCAGCCAAGGGCATTGCTGTGTCCCTGTGCAGGAGTCCAGACTCTGGCTCTTGGCTCACCAGGGCAAAGTTCCCGTGTTTGGCCAGGCTCAGGGGCTGCCCGGGGAGCGCGGGGCTCGGCGCGGGGCCGAGCGGGCAACGGACAAACGGACACGGGGACAAACGGCCCCGGTGCTTCAGTTGCAGCGGCAGCAGCGGCAGCAGCGGCAGCAGCGGCAGCAGCGGCAGCAGCGGCAGCAGCGGCAGCAGCGGCAGCAGCGGCAGCCGCGGCAAGAAGAGAATTTAGCAATTTTCTGTCTCTCCTCTCCCTCTCCCGCAGTCCCGCATCCTCTCCCGGTCTCCCTTTCCCGGTGCCCCCTCCTCTCCAAGCCTCCCTCTCCCTGTGCCCGGCTGGGCCATGCCCCCAGCCCGCCCCCGGCCCCAGGTGGGGCTGCCCCGTCCCCGTCCCCGTCCCCATCCCTGCCCGTCCCGTGGAGGTCTCCTCTTTGCCTGGCTCTGGCTGTGCTGGGCGGGCATCAGTGCCTGGGGCTGGGGCGGCATTGCCACCCTTTGGCTCCACCTGCCCTGCCCTGAGCCCCAGCCCCGATGCAGGCTCCGGTTCCGGTTCTGGTTCGGGCCCCGGCCCCGGCTCCTCCCGGGGCCCGCGGAGGACACAGACGGCGCGGCCGCTGTCGCCGCCTCCGCTGCGGCTTCCCCAGTTCGAGCTCCGCCGCTCAGCGGTGCAGCCGCCGGTCCCGAGCCGCCGCTGTCGCGTTCCAATGAGGGAACGCCTGCGGATGCCCGGCCCGGGGAGGTCGGGGAGCGCTCGGGGGCCGTTCCTGGCCCCGAGCCGAGCGCTGACGGCAGCGTCTCTTCCCCAGGGAAGGCGCAGCAGGCCCTGCAGCAGCGCTACAGGATTGACTCGCTGCTGGGCCGCGGTGGCTTCGGCAGAGTTTTCACGGCCACGAGGCTCTCGGACGAACTCCCGATGAGCGGTGGGGCAGGTGGTGGGCCGAGGAGGAGGAGAGGGCAGACGAGGAGGAGGGAGCAGAGGAGTAGGATGGGGCTGGATGGGGTGGGCGGCGAGCTGAATCTGCTGTTCCCTTTGGCTTGCATGTGGCCATCAAAAAGGTGCCACGGAACCGCGTCCGGCACTGGGGCAAGCTGGTGAGTGAGCGGGGCCAGCGGCAGAAGCCGGGGAGTGCCAGGCGGGGATGAGCTGGGGCCTGGAAGGGTGGGAGCCGCTAGGACACATGGAAGGAGAGATCGGGCATGGGGCCATCGGAGGGCGCAGAGCATCCTGGGCTGGCTGAGAGCTTCCTGAGCCCTGGCACGGCCTCAGCCCCACTGACGGCACCGTGCTCCTCCCGCAGCCCGACGGCACCAGCGCACCTCTGGAGATCGTGCTGCTGGACAAGGTGTCCACAGGCTTCCCCGGTGTGGTGCTGCTGCTGGAGTGGTTTGAGCTCCCCAACGCCATCGTGATGGTGCTGGAGCGCCCGGAGCGGTGTCAGGACCTGCAACACTTCATTTGTGCACGGAGGTTGCTGTCTGAGGCATCTAAAATCCCTGCAGTCACTGCCCCTGAGGCCAGACCACAATCCGTGACCAGGAGCCTCCTGTCCTTGTGGCAGGAGCCCTCAAGACCCAAGTGCAGGACTCGCTGTCTTGCAATCTTGCCAGGACTTGAGTCTTGCAGGTGACTTCCAGGCATGACTGCAGGACTTGCTGACTCCGACCTTTTCCGAGCCATCTCTCCTGCAAGTAGCCAGAAATCCAGTCACTGCCATGGAGCAGCGACCCCCAAGAGTGCCCAAGTTGGCCTGGCTTGAGGAGGAGGAAGAAGAAGGCTCTGGAGCTGTCCCGGCACAGGAGTCTGAAGAGGTGCAGGAGTTCCAGGCACCACAGGAGGGTGAGTTGCAGACCTCGGCATTAGGGCTAGTGCCTGTTGCCAGCTTGGCCCCATCCCATTCCATGCCATGCCATCCCCTGGTGCTGTTCCTATGGAAAGGATTGGAGAGTCTGGAAGAAGATTTGGAGCAGCGACCCCCAAGAGTGCCCAAGCTGGCCTGGGTGGAGGAGGAGGAGGAGGTCGAGGAAGAAGGTCCTGGAGCTGCCCCAGCACCAGAGACCGAAGAGGTGCAGCAGTTGCAGCCGCTGGAGGAGGGTGAGTGGCAGAGCTGGGCCACAGGGCTGGTGCCTGCGGCCATCTTGGCCCCATCCCATCCCATTGCATCCCATCTCATCCCATCCCACACTGTCCTGTGGACACACACCCATGGACAGCACAAAAAAGGGGCTGGGGCTGCCCCCGCAGCAGTGGCCGTGCTGCATCCCCTGGGGCATCCCGGGACTGTCCCTGCCTGGGGAACGCAGGGCTGGGCTGTGCTCTCCGGCCTCTCCCGCAGCCCCTCAGCTCTGGCTGCTCTTTGCCAGATGCAGCCATGGACGGCACACAAGAGCAGGACACCGCCCGTGGCCGCTTCCGCAGAGCAGCGCAGGTACCTGCAGCCATCCCCACCTGTGCTGGGCCTGCTGGCACTGCTCAGCCCAGCACCGCACTTGGAGCACTCCATGCAACTTCCCTGCCTTCCTGCCCTTCTCCTACAGTTTCTTTACCAATACATCAAGAGAATTGGCAAGGAAGACACCAGACCTATGGACACTGAGGTCAAAGCATCCTCAGAGGTCTTGGTAGAACAGAGCAGCGCTGCCCAGCTGGATCTGCTTGTAGAGACGGCTCTTTTCAATCCAGAGCAAGTAAGCAGCCTGTGGCCAGCCTTTGATCCTCCAGCAATTGCTTGGCTTTCCCAAGCCACGCCTGCTGCTCACTTGAAGCTTTTGAGGCCATGGCAGCGTGCTGGAAGAGAAGCACTTGTCTGGGGAAGAAGCTGGGCACATTGCTGACTCCCTCTTCTAGCATTCCAAGTCTCTCTGTGGCTTCTCCAGGTGCCCGGCGTGGTGAGGTACATCCACCAGTGGCTCATGGCCAATGAGGCTGCTGAGCACAGGATGGACTGGGCCCTGATGCAAGTGGCCGAGGCAGAGCCCGATGATGTGGCCATCACTCTCCTGCGGGTGGCCCCAACGTGTGACAGGTATGGGGCCCAGCTGCCCCAAGGCCTCAGGGCTCCCCAGCCCATCACCCTGTACAGCCCGGCCCAGGGCTGTGAGCAACACAGACTTGCAGGGCCCTCTGGCTGCTCCCTTTGCCAGCCCTGCTACAAAGTCGGCCCCCGAGCCTGCTGCCGTGCTGCCAGCCTGCCCCTCAGGGGCCTGTCCCCACAGGGCTGGGCTGCCTGGCTGCTGCTGCCGCTCAGGGGCAGTGGGCACAGGCAGAGCTGGCGGCCAGCTCAGCTCCCCGCTGCTGCCCAGCCCACGGTGCTGTGTCTGACCCCGCAGAGCTGCTATGGCCATGTGGACGACCATCTTGCTCTCGCCCTGGATTTCAGAGGAAGTGACACCGCTCCTCATCAATGTGGTGGGGAGCTGGCCGCAGAAAAACCTGGGCACCTCTGATGGGGACAAGACGGCTGTCTTTTCCCTGACTGTGAGTTTCTGGAGCTGGCCTTTGCTCACCGCAAGGCCGGCCGCCTCTCCAGCAGCTCTGTTGCCTCCTTCCCCCACTGCATCTCCCTGCTTCAGGCACTGGCCACAAACCTGGCCTAGGGGCAGCTTCAGGGCCACCAGGCCCGCTGCTCCCCCTGCGTCTGCCCCGGCCTCTCCCTGCCACGCTCAGGCCCTGCCACACGGACGCCCCGGCACTGAGCGCTGTCTCGGGCTGCTTTGTCCTCTGCAGGCAACTCTGGTGATGTGGAAGATCCTCCAGGGGCCTTGTTGGCCACAGATCCTCACAGTCTATTTCCCCCGCCTCTTTGTGCATCTGCTCTTCCAAACGTACTTCAGTATTTTGTATATGACAGAGGACGTCCATACCTTCTGGAAGGAATGCCAGGAGCAACACGGCCTCTCCACCAGCCCCAACAGGTGCTCCATGCCACTCCTCCTGTCCCTGCCACTTCCCCAGCCTCAGAGCCAGCGCTCCCAGCGTCACCTGGGCTTTGCTGTGCACACAGGTTTGCAGTGCAGACCCTGAAGGCCCTGCTCTGCAGTCTCCACTTGGAGCATGTGGTGGTGGCAATGGAACGCAAGCGTGGCTGGGACACGCTGCTCTGTGCTGACACCCACCACTATGCCGTGGGTCTGCTGGCCAGGTGAGCCCCCCTTCTCCCCACTGCCTCTGACATTTGTGCCCCCTGCCCGGGATGCCCCCCACAGTCCCCGTGGCCATGGGCCTGAGGGCCTCGTCACCGAGGGCCACGTCAGCGAGGGATGGCCAAGGAGACTGCAAAAGGCTGTGAGAGGAGGGTGCCCAGGAGCAGCCACATCTCACGGGCCCACATCCCCTGACAGAGTGCTGGGGCAATAGGACAACTGTGTCAGTCAGTCCTGGGAGAAGTTTTTCGCACCCTTGCTGAGACTCTTTCTGCCATTTTCTGCCTTCCAGGGTAATGCGCCGTGCATCTGGCCACTTGTGTAAAGGCATCTTAAGCTACCTGCTTGAGGTGCTCAGCAAACCGTTGCCACACTGGGATGTCTCTGCCATGGCATTCCTTGTGGAGGTGAGTCTGATGGCCAGCACTACCTCGCTCAGCTCCCTGCCAGCCCTGTCCCCTGGCATAGCCACAGCTGCCTGGGATGGCACCCGCGCCCTGTGCTGCTGCCTGGGCCCAGCCCTGCGCACTTCCAGGCTCCTGCCGGTTGGCTCCCCTCTCACTGCCCTGTGCCTTTCAGCTCCTAGATTGCCTGGACTTGAGTGACTGTGGTGACAGCCTAATGGATATCTTGTATAAGTACCTGTGGTACAATTCCAGAGAGATGCATCACCAGGTGCTCAGGGCTCTCCTCCTGCTAAGGGACCATCCCTCCATGGTGAGAAGGGGGCAGCAGCTGAAGCCGTGTGGGCAGCATGAGGCTGGGCAATGCTGTCCCTTGGCCTTGGCTGGCCTTTGCCTTGGGCGCTGAGGCAGCTCCTCGCAGCTCTCCTGCCTCCTGCTTCAGCTGCCCGAGTGCTTTGGGACAGCCCTTTGGCCTCTGGGCCCTGCGGCAGCTGCCCGGGCTTTCACACCCTTGTGTTCTGCACAGGCCGAAAGAATTCAGAGCCTGACAGGAAGACTAGTGCACCTCCTGTGGGACTTGGACAGTGACGTGGCCAGGATGAGCATTGCTCTCCTGAGCCATATTTTCACGGATGAAGACACCCCAATATCCTGGCGCAGGGCCCTGCAGCTGGCTGAGCCGCTCCTGAAACTCCTGGACAATGTAAGGCTCTGTGCCCCAGCCACGGCCACTGCCTGCTGCCCGGACACTTTGTGCCCTGTGCATTTGCAGGCCTGTGCCGATGTGGGCCACAAGAAGCCAATGATGAGGTCATTTTTCCTTCCTTCCTTTCATACAGCCTGATAGCCAGGTGCAGCTGCTCTCCATGTCTCTCCTTCAAAGAGTGATGTCTTCGGCAGAAGAAGAAGGAAGAAAGCCCCTGAAGGAACGAGTGTACCAGAGCCTGCTCCCACTCTTTTTCCACTGCCAAGATGAGAATCGGCATGTGGCAGAGGTGAGGACTCCTGGGCTGCTGCTGCGCCTTGGCAGGGGGCTCAGCTGCCTCCTGCCCTGACGCAGGCTTGCAGGCTGCAGCCTCCTCCAGCCCTTGGCACTGGGACACTCCTGTGCCCTGCCTTGTGGGGCCATTTGCGGCTCTCTGCTGCTCCCCAGGCCTCTCGGACAACGCTCCTTCGCGCGGCTGGCTTTCTGAAGAGGCCAGACCTAGAAAAAGCTGTCAGGAAGGAGAAGCTGTGGAAGTTTGCCAAGCTCGTGGTAAGGGCGGCCTGCAAGTGCCAGCCTCAGACTAGAGAAGCCCCCTGGCCCCGGTGCTCAGTGTGTGGGGCTGGCAGCTGTGCCCCTGCCCACTGCTGCACCTGGGGGCCGCACGGCTTCTCAGGGCTGGCCGGGCACGGGAGGCCGGGGCTGGCTGCAGGCAGCAGCGCCCGGCCGAGGGGCAGAGCCCGCGCCAACCCTTCCCTCCTGCCGCTCTCTCCAGCTGGCCGACCACAGGATCCCCTTGGCCGAGCACCTGCGCCGGGCCCTGCAGTACCTGCAGGACCCACAGGAGACCCTGCGAGCGGCGGCCATCAGGGTCATCGGTGAGTCCCGAGCCCGGGCTCCCTCCCTGCCCCGCCGCAGCTCGGCCCCAGCCCCGGCTGCTGCCCCGGCAGCGGCACCCGGGCCCGGCGCCCTGGAGCCCCGGCTGCCCTCGGGGCTGCTGCTGCCGGCCTCTGGCAGCCGTGCCCTTGGACTGAGTCAGGGTGCGGTAAGGGCCCGGGCTGAGCCCTGCCGGGGCAGGAGGCCGTGTGGCCACAGGGCTGGCAGCGCCGCTGGCAGGGAGCTGTGCTGCTGGGACCCTGACAGGCTCTGTGTTCTCAGGGATGGCCGGGGAGCAGCTGAGGGGGCAGCACGCAGAGCTCCAGGTGTTGTGCAGAGGTGAGCCATGGCAGCGGGCTGACAGCGGTGGCTGTCGGGGGCAGCTGCAGCCCTGGCCAGGCTGTGGAGGGCTCTGCTCCCTGTCCCGATGAGGGGTGGCGTGGGCAGAGCACAGTGAGATTTCAGGGCCACGTGGGGCATTTGTGGACAGCAGCTTTGGGCTGACCCCCTTGGTCCCTGCTCCCTCCTGGCCAAGGCAAGAGCCGGCTGGCATGGCCCTGGCAGGGGGCTTTCGCTGGGCCCCCACAGCTCTAGGGTGTGACCGTGGCTCTGTTCGTCTCTCTTGCAGCCCTCGAACGCCTGACGGAGGACAGAAGCGGTGCCGTGTCAGACCTGGCACTTGAAACGCTGTATGTCCTCCGGGCCATCCAGAGTGCCCGTTACTCCATCCTGCAGAGGATGCAAGACCAAATCCTCAGGGCATGGAGGACACGGCCTCGTTTGTCGGGCTTGGGCTGGCTGCGCTGCTGGAGCTGTGCTCAGAGATGATTTGGGACGTTCTGTTTGCTGGGGCCACTTGGGCAAGCCAGGATTTTTAATTTCATAAGAATTGTTTTCTTCTCTTTTTTTCTTTTTAGTATGTAAATAATATAGTATATGTTAGGGCTGAGAGGCTCTATCTTCTGGGGCCACATGGGCCATCCGTTATTTTTTTTTTCATAGAGATTGTTCTTTTCTTCGTTTCGTTTCCATCTAGTATGTAAATAATATAGGATATGTTATAAACCACAAGAGTCCCAAGACCTTTCTTTTGCTGCCCAGGGTGTGTGGGGCATAGGGGAAGAGAGGGAAAAGGGTTCTTGTGTTCAGCAACCTGCCGGGGCGTGCAGTGGCGCAGGGGAAATGGCCAGAAGCCCCTTGGCCTTTGGTGGTTGTGCTGAAGCCACAAGCCCTGTGGCAGGCAGGAAGCGCCATCTGTGTCCTGCTGCCCGTGTGTTGCTGCTGTGATGGCTGAGGAGCTGCTGGAGCTCCTGTGGGGCTGTGGCGCTGCTGCCGGGCCAGGCTGGGGGAGCCCCTGAGGGCACGGGGTGCTGGGAGGCCGTGAAGGGATGAGGGGCTGCGGAGGCCCAGACGGGACAAGGCAGTGGGAAGGCACGAGGGGGATGTGTGAGGGAGTGGGTGGCAGGAGGTTCCAAGGGGACAGAAGGCCCTAGAGGAGCCGGGGTGGTGGGAAGCCCTGAGGAATTGGGTGTCAGAGGGCCATAAGCAGCCCCCGGACAGCCGCCTGGTCCCTTACACCTGGCTGCTCCGGTGCTGCCCCAAAATGTCCCCCAGGCCTGCAGCAGAAGGCCTGGAGGCTGGGACACCACCCCAGCGGGAGGGTGGGGACAGCCCGAGGTGCCCAGGCTGGGCTGGCTGGGGACATGGAGGGCAGGGGGTGCTGCCAGGCCACGGCCACTGGGTGCCTCCAGGAAGGGGCAGTGGGCAGAGGCAGGGCTGGCGGCCAGCCCGGGCCCTCACGGCTGCCCAGTCCACGCTGCTGTGACCGAGGCCTCCCTGACACAGAGCTCGGGGCCCACAGAGCTGCTGCCACCATGGGGAGGGTGGCGATGTCTCCTCCAGCAGGGCTGCCCAGTGGCTGCTGCCCAAGCGGCTCTGGAGCCCACAGAAACAGCAGCAGAGTGTGCCCAGGAACAGCAGCAGCCCCAACGTCGGCACCTGCGCACTGAGGCGTCCGCAGCAGCCCAGTGCCAAACAGGGGGAGGCTGTGGGCACAATTGCCTTTGCTTTGGCAAAAGGCTTCAGCACAGTTGGCCACAATGGCTTTCTCTTCACTTGCAGCCTCACAGCAACGCTTGCCAGCTTCAGCTGCAGCCTGTGCCTGTGACTGACTTGGATGGCCGTGCTTGAGGGCGAGCTCGCCTTCCACACTCAGGTGTCCCAAGGCAGCGGCATTGGCACCATCCTGAGAAAGAGAGAGAGAGAGAGAGAGAGAGAGAGAGAGAGAGAGAGAGAGAGAGAGAGAGAGTCTGATGGGGTAGCTGTCCTCCCTCTCATCTGTCCAGGCACCTTAAAGACACATGAAACCAAATCCTGGACTTGCTTGGAGCAAAGGAAGAAGCAGCATGCGCTGAAAAGAAGTAGGGACTTACACGGCTCAGTTTTGCTCTCCACTTGGGCAATCCCAGAATCCCTGAGCACTTGGTGTTGCAAATTAGCATCAACATCATGCAGTCTCCAAGCACCCTGCCATGGGCACAGGTGGTGTGCAGGCACAGGTGTCACTAGAATTGGGAGAACACTTTTCCATGTTGACCTTTTCCTCTCCTGGATTTCAAGCAGAGATGAAAACATCATCTGGTGAATGACAGGTGAATAGTGTAGCTCACAGAACTAGGAGTAGGAGTCTCCAGTGGCCCATGGTGTGTCCATTCAACCATTGTTAGATTGTCCACTTGGAGCTCAGCACGGTGCAGCCCGGGCACAGGCACCAGGCTGGTCCATTTCAGCATCCCAAAGTCTTGGTGGCTCCCTGTGCACCCACTGTCTCCTGAATCCATTCTTGAATTCCCAGTTACTGCTGTGCCGGACATGAGAACACAGGAACAGCTTGTTTGGCTCATTCTTGCCTTTGCTGCTCCTGCCTAAAGGAATCATCAGGACTATATGCTGATGGAATGGGATCGCCGAACAGCAGGGACTTTTTTGTAGTGTCTAAAACTAAAACCTTGTCTGACTGTTCAGACACTCTAAAATCCAGGGTGAGAATGACAGTATGGAAGAATCCTAGAAATCTTGACTTGTGATTTTTCTAGTCAAGGATTTTAATGCCAATGTGGAACCTACCAAAATATTCAAACTTGTTTTCATTGGCAACCCCTTTGAAACGGCATCAGCACACCTCCAGGGGACAGGGTATGACAGTGGGGACAGTACTTGGCAGCTCATGGCTTCAGATGTGGGAGGTAAATATTTTGCCTAGGTACACATTGAAGTTCAAGTTTCCCCAGGGTTTGGATTGACTGGTCATTACAGGTAACTTTAATCAATGCAAAAGGATGTAAAAGCAGAGTTTCTGGAGAATGTGCACTAGGGAGGAAATAGGGAGAAAACCTTGAACACAGCCAGCAGGCTCTGGAAAAATTTATAAAAGTTAAAATTAAAAATAGGTGTAGCTTTGTGACTGTTCAGACAGGACTCTTTGTGTCTGGAGGTGATCGTAAAACATTTTAAAATCTTAGGAAATTTGGGATCTCAGAAAGAAAGTTAGGCTTGGCAAGCCCTGGGAAAAGTAGGCCCTGGAAATGTTAGGCCTTGTGCTTGCTAAAGATCATGTGAAACTGCATCTGTGTAATCAATATATGATAAATGATAGAATTGTTAGATGTGATTAGATATAATTATTGTTTAAAGAACATGAGGAACAATGTTAGGGGGTTGACGTGGGATCACGAGAAATCCATGCTTGGGTAAAAACAATGCATACAATAGAACAATGTAAGTTTAATAATTAATATGTAAGTTGTATGACGATAGAGTATAAAACATGTTCAACTCAAAAACAAATCGGGTCAGATTTGGGTCTGTGTACCCCTGACACCCAGAGCTCTTCAATAAAGCACCTTCATATAATCATTGTGTGATGATGTATGTTCCAGATCTCTAACAATTTCATCAGATTTTACTGGAATTGTGTGGGACATTTCTGGAATTTTGTGGATTTTTTTTGTAGAATTTTGTTGGATATTGATGAGATTCAGGGAAATCTGGGATATTTCTTGAACTTTGTGAACATTTGTAGACATTTTGTGAGATGTCGCTGGAATTCTGTAATGTTTTGAGAAGATTTAAGGAATTTTGTGGGATTTTTCTTGAATTTGCTGGACATTTGTGGCAATTTTGTGAGATATTTCTTGAATTTGGTAAGGTTTTGAGATGATTAAGGGAATTTTGTGGAATTTTTCTGGAATTTTGTGGAGCTTTTCCAGAATTTTGTTGGACTTGTAGGAGACCTGAAGTATTTTGAGGGACTTTTCTTAGATTTTCTGGAAATTTGTGGAGATTTTGTGAGATATTTCAGGTATTTGGTTGGGTTTTGGGATGATATAGGGAATTTTGTGTGGTTTTTCCTGTATTTTGTGAACATTTTCTGGGATTTTTCTGGAATATGGTAGAATTTCTCTAAAATTTAGTGAAAATTTGTGGAAATTTTGAGGAATTTTGCTTAGATTTTGGGGAAAGCAGTGGAGATTTTGTGAGATGTTTCTGGAATTTGGTAGGGTTTTGAGAAGATTCAGGGAATTTTGTGGGAGTTTTTTGCAATTTTGTGGACATTTCTACAGATTTTGTGGGATGTTTCTGGAATTTGGTAGGGTTTTGAAAAGATTTAAGGAATTTTGTGGTGCTTTTCAAGAATTTTGTGGGATTTTTCTTGAATTTTGTGGATATTTGTGGTCATTTTGTGAGATGTCTCTGGAATTTGGTAATGTTTTGAGAAGATTTAAGGAATTTTTTGGCATTTTCCTGGAATTTTGAGGAGTTTCTTTTGTATTGGTTTAGATTTGCTAATTTCATTTTTCCGGCTAATGCACCCAATAAATGTCGTGTTTTAGAGGCAGGAACTAAAAAATTACTAGAAAACTCACTTATTTTTTGCTGTGAGATATGGATTAGAGCAGGAGAAAAACAGGCTTAAAACTTAAAAGGAATAAAGAAATTTTATTAACAAACTACAAGAATAAGAACACCAGAATAAACCGCCAGAAAACCCTTTTTTCCCCCACTACCGAACCATTCCCTTGTTCACATGGCAACATAGAGACAAAAAACCTTGGAACTTTGGTGTTTAAAATGTCCTAATTCCTGCTAGAGTCTTTTCATCAGTCCTTGTAGAGAAACAGAAGTCTTCTTCTGCTAATTTGTGGAGTTTTTCACAGGAAAATTATTTCTGTTATAGTTTTCTATTTCTCTGATGCCAGCTGCCCAGAAATCCTGTCAGCAGTTCACTCCTCCCATTTCACATCACTCTGAGGTGTGTATGGGTCAATGAGTCTAGGGGTGTCATTTTAAGGATGACACCTTTATTCAAAGGCAAAAGTTCTCTTCATCTGTCTCTGTGAGCTTCCCTGGAAACAGAAGTTTTCTCTTTGCCTCTCAAGGCCGCAAATCTTCAACTATTACTTCTCCCCGCTCTGTTCCAGCACCTCACTGTATCACAATTACTCCACCTCTTGCTGAAAATCCACACTTTGAACACTCCATTCCTCCCAATATATCCTGTCATGAATTAAAGGAGTTTTTTCAGGACCTTATTATCCATCCCCGTAGCTTTAACAGAAAAATATTTCAGCTTAATTAAAGCATCTCCTTATTCTCTACCTCTTCTGAAGCTTAATTCTTTTCTTTACTGTCTCTAATAGTTTATAAAGTCTCTTTACATGTTGATTCCTCTCTTTTTCTCTCTCTGGGTAAAAGGATTAATCTGCAAGTCTCATCTGGGTAATGAAAAGGTTAAAATCTTGCCCAGGCTTTGTAGATGGTTCTGTGATCTCTGCCGGAGCAGCGGCTGGAGCTGTGTGCGCTGGAAGATTCTTCATGGCTGCTCTGGAGAGTGTGGTCACTGTCTCAGCCCGCCACAGCTCAAGAGCTTTTTCTTTCTTTCCTGGGCAGTCTGTGGTGAATTCAGTCGCAGCAAAAAGTGCAGCCGAGCCAGGGAGCGGCCTGGCCCGGCCAGAGCCCGGGGCAAGCCCCGCAGGCCCCATCTCCCGGCCGGGAGCCGCGGCAGGCCCAGCCCAGCCCCTGCCCGGGCCGCATGGGCTGGGCCGGGGACGGGAAGCCAGCTGGAGCTCAGTTACCTTTCACAGCCAGCAAACCAAGAGACAAAGAAATTCCCAGCCTTAGGGCTTAAGCTGCTGTTCACAGCTTGATCTCACTTTGCAGTGCTTAAAACTGCTGTCAATTCTTAGAAATGGCCAGCTGTTGGCGAGGAGACAAACTCCCATCAGCCGCCAGCAGTTTGAACTTCCTTAGGTGTTTCTCTTTGTTTTCTTCAATGCCAATCAATCACAAAACCCGACCAAATTCCAGAAACATCCCACAAAATCCCCACAAATGCCACAAAATGCCAGAAAAATCCCTCAAAATTCTTCAGCTCTCCTCAAAATCCCACAAAATCCCATAAAAATCCCACAAAATTCCCTAAATCTTCTCAAAAGTCTACCAAATTCCAGCAACATCCACCAAAATGTCCTCAAATGTCAAAAAAATTCAACAAAAATGCCCTAAAATTCCCTAAATATCCTCCTTATCCCACAAAATTCATGAAACATCTCACAAAAACTCCCCAATTTTCCACAAAATTCCAGAAAAATCCCAAAAAATTCTTGAAACATCCCACAAAATTCCCAAAGAATCCCAAAAAATTACCTAAATCTTTTCAAAACCCTTCCAAATTCCAGAGACATTCCACAAAACCTACACAAAAATCCACAAAATTTCAGAAAAATCCTACAAAATTTCCTAAATTTTCCCAATACCCTAACAAATTCCAAAAACATCCCATAAAATCTATACAAATGCCAACATATTTGAATAATCCTACAAAATTCCCAGAGCTCCTCAAAATCCCTAGAAATTCTTGAAAAGCCTTAGAATATTCCAGAAAAAATCCTACAAAATTGCCTAAATCATCTCAATATTCCAAAAAATTCTAGAAACAACACAAAAAAATCTCCACAAATGTCAAAAAAATTCAAGAAAAATCCCACAAAATTCCCTAAATCTTCCCAGAACCATACCAAACTCCAGAAACATCCCACAAAATCTAAACCAACTCCCACCAGATCTAAGAAAAAATGCCTCAAAATTCTTCAAGTCTCCTCAAAATCCCACAAAATTCTTGAAAATCCTTAGAATATTCCAGAAAAAATTCACAAAATTCCCTAAATTTTCTCAAAACCCTACAAAAATCTGGAACCATCCCACCAAATCTCCACAACTGCCCACAAAATCTAAGAAAAATCCCTCAAAATTTTCATCTCTTTTCAAAATCCCTCAAAATCTCTTAAAGATCCACCAAAATTCCAGAAACATCCCACAAATACCCTAAATCTTCTCAAAATTCTACCAAATTCCAGCAACATCCCACAAAATGTCCTCAGAAGTCCACAAAATTCAAGAAAAATCCCACAAACTTCCATAAATCTCCTCAATATGCCAAAAATTCTTGAAACATCCCACAAAATCTCCACAAATGCCCACAAAATCCAAGAAAAATCCCTCAAAATTCTTCAAGTCTCCTCAAAATCCCACAAAATTTTGGAAAAGTCCCACAGAATTCCAGAAACATCCCTCAAAACTCCCTAAATCATCGCAAAACCCAACCAAATTCCAGAAACATCCCACCCAATCTCCACAAATTTCCACAAAATCTAAGAAAATACCTCAAAATTCTTCATGTCTCCTCAAAATCCCTCAAGATTCCAGAAAAAGTCCCACAAAATTCCCTAAATCTTCTCAAAACACTACCAAATTCCAGAAACATCCACAAAATCCCAACAAATTTCCACAAAATTCAAGAAAAATCCCTCAAAATTTTTCAAGTCTCCTCAAAATCCCACAAAATAGCAGAAAATTCCACAACATTACAAAAAAAAATCCTACAAAATTCCTGCAACATCTCACAAAATCTCCACCAATTTCCACAAAATTCAAGAAAAATCCCTCAAATTCTTCAAGTCTCCTCAAAATCCTACAAAATTTTGGAAAAGCCCCACAAAATTCCAGAAACATCCCACAAAACTCTCGAAATCTTCTCAAAACCCAAACAAATTCCACAACCATCCCACCCAATCTCCACAAATTTCCACAAAATCTAAGAAAATACCTCAAAATTCTTCATGTCTCTCCAAAATCCCTGAAAATTGCAGAAACTTTCCACAAAATCTCCACACATTTCCAAAAAATCTAAGAAAATCCTACAAAATTGAAGAAAAATCCCACACTATTCTCTAAATGTTCTGAAGTCCCTACCAAATTCCAGAGACATCCCACAAAATCCCCACAAATTTCCACCAAGTCTAAGAAAAATCCCACAAAATGCTTCAAGTCTCCTCAAAATGTTTCAAGATTCCAGAAAAAGTCCCACAAAATTCCCTAAATCTTCTCAAAACCCTACCAAATTCCAGAAACATCCCACAAAATCTCAACAAATTTCCACAAAATCTAAGAAAAATCTCATAAAATTCTTCAAGTCTCCTTTTAAAATCCCTCAAAATTCCAGAGAATCCCACAAAATTCCAGTAAAATCGAATGAAATTGTTGGCATTCAGGAACACAGATGATTTTTCCCCATGGCTGCTGTGGGGAGTGTGGCCATTATCTGAGCACAAAGCTGCAAGCTGCTATCTTTCCCTGCCTTTAGTGGCAGCCTGTGGTGAAACTGAGCAGCGGCACAAAGTGCAGGCCAGGCAGGGAGCGGCCTGGCCCGGCAGCCCCGCTGTGCAAGGCCCAGCCAAGCCTCTGAGAAGGGGCTCCTGGCACTTGCCAGTCTCCATCCTCCCCGGGAAGCGCAGAGCTGCGGCCAGCCCCGCTCCCCTCCCGTGGCCTTGGCTGGCCTGGGGGGAAGGAGGCTGAAGCCGAGCCCTGCTACCTCTTCAAAAGGCGCAAAGCAAAGAGAGCCAAGAGAAATTGCCGGCCTTAGGGCTTCAAGTGCTGTTCCCAGCTTGATGGCACTTTGCAATGGGCAAAACTGCTGGCACTTCTCAGCAATGGCCTCTTATGGGCCAGGAGAAAAACTCCTCTCGGCCTCCAGCAGCTTCAACTTCCTTAGGTCTTTGTTTTTTGAAATGTCAGTCCATCACATGTGGCATTTTGAGAAAATGTAGGAAATTTTGTGGGAATTTTGTGGAAGTTTCTGGAATTTCTCTGGAATTTTGTGGGATTTTTGTGGAATTTTGTGTATTTTTTGTGGAATTTTGCGGGATATTGCAGAGATTTATGGAATTTTGTGGAAGTTTTGTGGAATTTTGTGGGATTTTGAGGTGGTTTAGGGAATTTTGTGGAGTTTTTCTGGAATTTTGTTGGACTTTGAGATAATTTACAGAATTTAGTTAAGGTTTTTTGTAGGGTGCATTTTATGGACTATTTGTGGAATTTTTCAAAGTTTTCAGGAATTTTGTGGAATTTTCTGAAATTTAGTGGGATTTTGAGGAGATTTCAAGAATTTTGAGGGAATTTGTTGGATGTTGTGGGAATTTGAAGAGATTTAGGGAATTTTGTTGGGTTTTTTGTGGAATTTTGTGCATTTTTTCAAGAATTTTGTGGGATTTAAGGAAAAATTAAAGCATTATGGGGTTTTTCCAGTACTTTTTGTGGAATTCTTCTGCAATTTCGTGGATTTTTTCGGCAATTTGTGAGATTTAAACAAAGTTTAGGGAATTTTGTGGAATTTTTCTGCCATTTTATGGGATTTTTGTGGGAATTTTGTCAGATTTTACTGGAATTTTTTGGGATTTTTTTATTAATGGAGAAGACAATGGATATTTTGCCAAACCTCCTTTCAAACAACAATACATTGATCAGCACGACAGAAAAGAGGAAAAGAAAATATTCCCCAGTTAGAACAGAGCCAGAGACCCACCATTTTCCCCTCCACTTTCATTTCTTTTCTCCATTTAGAGGCAAACCTTCCGTCTCCAAAAGCTTCCATCTCTCACTTCCTGATGCCGTTTGCCACCCTTTAGCCTCGACCCCCACGGATCTGAGTGCTGTCCATGTGGGGCTGGGGATGCTCAGCCTGGAAAGAGAAGGGGCTGGGGAGGCCTCCCTGCAGCTCTAGGAAAGATGGGCACAGAGAGGAGAAGGCTTTCAACTGCAGGAGTGAGATTGAAGTTGGATCTAATGCAGCTGCTCTTTTCCACTCAGGCTGCTGGGCCACTGGCCCAGGCTGGGCACAGAGGCTGGGGATGCTCCATCCTTGGCAACATCCAAGGCCAGCTGGGAGCAGGGCTCTGAGCAACCTGTTCTGGGGGAAGATTGCTCAGCTTGGAACAAGATGGTCTTTAGGGTCCCTTCCAAGCCCAAGCACCCAGGGATTCCATCATTCTAGCATCTCCCTTGTCCACTTCAGCCTGGGCCTGGGCTCCTGGCACTGATGTCACAGTGCACGCTCCAGCTAGAACTTCCAGCATCCAGCAACGGCCACAACACAACCCTTGGCTCCTTGTGTCAGCACGCTCTTCACCCTGCTCCAGGCCTACCCCTGTCACCTTGTTGTCACCTGCTCCCTCATACCCCCAGCAGTCCCCAAAGCTCCCCGTTGTGTGCATTTTGCTCTCCATCCCTGCAGGATGTCTGCATTTGCTCCAAAGAAGGTATGGTACTATTCCACGGAGGTGGACACCCCGCAGCTGCCTGGCTGGGCTGGAGCTCTGTGGGATAGTGTGGGAAAAGGACCCCACTGGGAGATTTTGCTACCTCTGCAGGCTGTCACAGACACAGAGGAGGAGATGGAGGTGGATACACAGATGGATACCGAAGAGAAAATGGAAGTGGATGGAGAGGAGACGGGAGAGGAAGAGATGGATGTGGATGTGACAGAGGAAGAAATGGAGGTGGACGTGGAAGACAATATTGAGGAGATGGATATTGATGTAAAAGACGAGGAGGAGGACATGGTGTAGGGATGAAGAGCGATGCCAGCAGCAGAACAGGCAGGTGCTCCCCACAGGCAGAGTGGGTCCCCTGCTGCCAGCCTGGGGCTGGGCTGGGCACTCCCTGCTCAGGGACACGCTAGCCCATGCACTGGATTCTGCTGGCCATCCCTGGCCTGGCCTGGGCTTGCTTTGGGCCACACAAGCCCTGTTCCAGTGCCTGGGCCACAGCCCCCAGCCCCAGCCAGCCTCACTTCTGGCAGCAGAGTCCCACTGTGCCAGTGTCCCAGCCTGGCAGCACATGGAACACCCCTCCATGCCTGACTGCACTGACCGTGCTACTTGTTTTCCTTCCAGGACTGAGGCACATCCCGGACACAGATGCCACCCTGCTGTATATACGTTTTACAGTTGTTGTGTTCTGATAGACGTTTTAGGGTTTGCTGTAGTGTTCTGTAAATACATTTCATGTAGTTTTGTTAGATATGTTCTTAGGTAAATAGGTTCTATAGTTTATTGTTGTTGTTGTTACCAAGGCTTGGATGTCCCTGCGGGAGCTGGCACAGCCACCCCAGGAGTGGGCTCCCTGTGCACAGGGGGTCCCACTGACAGAGCTCACCCTCTCCTTGCAGTTTCTCTGCACACACTTGGTAGCTGGAGGGGCAAATCCCAGTGGGCCCTGTCCCATGGCATCCCACATGGGAGCAGGGCTCAGCCTCATCCATGGCTCTTCCCTGGCTAGCCCCAGGGCTAAGGAGGCTGCACTGGGCTGTGGGCAGCCTGCTTCCTGGGCACCCTGAGGGGCTGGAGCCAGCCTGGAGGGAGCCTCAGCACAGGGGCCTCTGGCCCACATGCACCAAGATTTCCTTTGGAAGCCCCCTCTCTCACCACACTCTGCTACAAGCACAACATCAATTGTTCCTCCTAGTTAAAGGGGAGACCTTAATTGGCACAAACTTGTCCCTTGGACTTTCTAGCCCAGCAAATGTCAGCACTTGTAATCCCTGTTCTGCACTCCCTGCTCGGGCACCAAAACATTGGAACCTGCCAGAACATCTTGAATTAGCACCAACCTGCAGAGAGCTACAGGGGGAGAACAACCCCCAACCACACAGGGACATTGATGGGCTGAGGCAGAGCTGAAACTAAAGTATTTTAATGCCAAGAGACAGGATTTTTTATTGCTGAATTCATTCTCCCAGGAGAAGAATGAAAGCTTTGTCTCCTCACCTGCCACACATGTCTATTGCCAAGGTTTGCTTCTGAGTTATGACTGATTTTTATTCATCTCTTCAGAACTCTGACGCTCTTCCTGCCTAAGGTGCAGAGATGATATTTCAGCTATTTCAGAGCCAGGTGAGCTCAGCACAGCTTGGGCAACACGCAGAATTTCCAGACCCACAGATTCAGGCCATGCAAACTGATACTTTTTCATCTCTGTGCAAAGATCACTGCAAGGATGTCATGATGTACCACACACTGCTCAGAGCTGTCCCTTCTATCCAGCTCTCCCCAGTCACTTCACACACTTCACTCCAAGCACTTTCTGATAGAGTTCAGTAGCACATGGGATTTCATCCTGGCTTTTCTTCCTTTTCTCCTGAGCTGTCTCCAGACACAGTGTGTGGGCACTGCAGCAGCATGAACGTGGCACCTCCCTGACACTGAGATTCATGTCACAACTTTTCATCCAAAGCAGCAAAGAAATGATTCCCACTGGCTCCCACACGGCTCCCTGGCAACTTGGTGCTGCTGCAGCTCCAGCACCAGCCCTGGTACACAGCAATTTCAGGAGGAGACACACCAAAGGAATCAGCCATTCCCAGAGAAGAAACATCTGTTTGCATGGCCCAAATCCCCACAACACTGCAGACTGTGGTGACCCTGCACACTCTGCATTTGCACTTCAGCCTCTGTGCCTCACTTTTCCTCTCACTAAAGTCCCCCCAGTTTCCCTCATGCTCACATTCCCAAGAGAATTCAAAGCAGCATTAGGAGCAGGGAGTGATGATGGGAGCTGTCCCAAGGCTCAACAAAATTTCTCAGGCCTGACAATTCTAGCCAAGGACAGAGGAAAAACCTGCATGGAAGAGGTGTGAAATCAAAGCAGTCATCAAATTTAGGTAGAATGAGAGAAGCTAAAGAGGTTTTCAATGTTTGCAACAAGATTAGCAGCTCCAGGCACAGGAGGGATGCGACATTTTCCCCACTGTAACAACTCTGGGATGCAAATTGCATCTCAAATCCTTCTCCCCAGCTCTGGGACTTGTTCAGCCACCCACATTGTGCTGAATTTTACAAGCAAAGTGGAAGCTGGTCAGAGAGATGGCTTGCAAATCCAAATCACAGAGGACAGCTTGGAAGCAGCAGCCAGAGCAAAGAGAGGCAGAGCCTGGCCCTGGGGTGCAGCACAATGTTGTGGTTTAGATTTGCTAATTTCGTTTCCCAGCCAACGCACCAAATAAATGTTATGGTTTTAAAGCAGTAGCTAAAAAATTACAAGAAAACTTACTTATTTCTTGCTGTGAGATATACATTAGAACAAGAGCAAAAGAGACTTAAAAGGAATAAAGAAAGTTTTTTAACAGAACTACAAGAATAAGAAAACCAGAATAACTTCCAGAAAACCTCTTTCTCCCCCACTACCCAACCATTCCTTTGTTCACATGACAACATAGAGACAAAAAACTTTTAACTTTGGTGTTTAAAACACTCCCAATTCCTGCTAGAGTCTTTTCATCAGCTTTGTAGAGAAACAGAAGTCTTCTGCTAATCTATGGAGTTTTTCGCAAGAAAACCATTTCTGTTATAGTTTTCTATTTCTCTGATGCCAGCTGCCTGGAAAAAATCTGTCAGCAGTTCACTCCTCCCATTTCACATCACTCTGAGGTTATGGGTCAAATGAGTCTTGGGATGTCATTTTTAAGGATGAGTTATTCAAAGGCAAAAGTTCTCGTCATCTGTCTCTGTGAGCTTCTCTGGAAACAGAAGTTTTCTCTTTGCCTCTCAAAAGGCTACAAATCTTCAACTATTACTTTTCCCTCTGTTTCAGTATCTCACAGCATCACAATTACTCCACCTCTTGCTCAAAATCCACACTTTGAACACTCCATTCCTCCCAATATATTCTATCATGAATTAAAGGAGCTCTTTTTCAGAACACTGTTGTCCATCTCCATAGCTTTAACAGAAAAATATTTCAGTTTAATTAAAGCATCTCCTTATTCTCTCTTCCCCATCTAAAACTTAACTCTTTTCTTCACTGTTTTTGATGGTTTTATCATGTCTTCTTCATGTTATCTCTCTCTCTCTCTCATCCTTCTCTCTCTCTCAGAAAAAGAGTAATCTGCAAGTCTCATCCAGGTAGTAAAAGAGTTAAAGTCTTGGAAAGCTGCAGATGTTGATGGTGTCAGGTTTCAGTCCAGCAGCAGAAACTGCAAACCAAGCCAGGCCGGCCGGCTCCGTTTCTCCCCCCCCCGCCCTCTGCGGCCTTGTCCGGCCTGGAGGGGGGAGGAGGCCGAGACAGAGCCTGTTACCTCGTCAGAAGCCAGAAACCAAAGAGAACAAGAGAGCCCTGGCTTTACATCTTAAGGTGGTGTTCACAAGTTGATCTCACTTTTCAATGGTCAAAACTGCTGTCAGTTCTTAGAAATGACCAATAATTGGTCACAAGAAAAGACTCCCATCAGCCTCTCGCAGCTTCAACTTCCTCCCAGCTCCCAAAGCTGTCTTAAAGGTAAAGTCACCCCATGACACACCTGTCTTCCAAAACAAAGACAGATGGGGAGTTTCTCCATCCTCCTTACCTTTGCAGGGCCGGTAGAGGTCTTGGTTCCGCATGCTCTTTTTGTGGGGCTTTTTGTGTCTGTCCCCCTCCACTATGGGGGGGCTCGAGTTGTGTCTGTGCCCCTCCGACTTAGGGGGACAGGGGATATTTGCTGCCCCCTTTCTGCTTCTGGGAAGCCTGTGTGGGCTCTTTGTCCCCCTCTGATTTGGGGGGTGCCAGTGTTGTCACCATCCTGGCAGCCCCCAACCGCTCTTTGACCTTTTCCAGACCAAGGGTGTTCTCTGTCCCGTTGCAATTTGTGGGGCTGGCACAGGCACCTCCTCTTTGGGGGGGCTGGCAGTCTCCCCTTCCCACTCGCACTTGGGGGCTACTCTGGGCTCCATTAATCTCTTATTTTGGGGGGGTTGGGTATTTATCTCCCTTCAGTTTGGGGGGCCCAGGGATCATCTCCATCCTCCTCCAGTTTTGAGGGGCCTGGGAGTAGTCTCTGCCTCTCACCGATTTGGGGGGACTGGTGCAGGCTCCACCCTGCTCTGATTTTGAGGGACAACCTGGAGGAAAAGCATCAAAAGCTTGACAAAGGCTGAAGGGAACGCTCTGATTACCCCATTTGCCAAGAGGTTCCCTTAGCTGAAGTTGCTAACAAGGACCAGAATTGCCAGCCCGCAGTGGGTTTCGGGTTGTTTTATTTCCTGGGCCCTCAGTCCTGCGTGGGACACGGGAACTGGCTGCTGCAGAGGCTGCGGCAAGGCATCAGAAATGCCCGCCCAACACCCAAGGATGGTAGAAGATCTGCTCCAGCACTGGCCGGTCCATGGGGTGCTTGGACAAACAGCAGCGGATCAGATGTTGGCACTCTGGGGAGAGAAGGCAGAAAGCAGCGCTCACTTGCAGAAGGCTCCTGCCCAGCTGCTCCCAGTGCCTGCAGAAGCCGGGCCACGCTGCGTGTGCTCGGAGCTGCCCTGGGCGGGAGAGCGGCACGGCAGGATAAGCCGTGGCCTTGATTGGGAGGTGGCCCCTGCCTGGACCCACCACCGCTGTTTGGCATCCCCGGGCCCGCCGTGCTGGGCCTCGCACGCTGAGCCCACACCCGCTGCCCGTGGCCATGTCCCACCCTCGGCCCCGGCCATATCCCTGCTTGCCACAGCCCGCTCTGTCCCGCTGTCCCCGCTCACTCACCAGCTCGTCCCACGGCAGGACCGTGTCCTGGGCCACGCACTTGATGGCCACCTGCAAGCCGTGGAGAGAGGGGGGCTGAGCTGAAGCCTGGCTCCAGGACACTTGCTGCTCCTCCACCTGCTCCTGAGATGGCTCCCCTGGATCAGGCTGGGCTCACACTTGGACCTGTGGGCTTTCCCTGGCCATGTCAGTGGTCAGGGTTGCACCCGTGTTCTTGAGGTTCAAGGGTCCAAGGGAGCTGGGAGACCTGTCCCTGGGCTCTGCACCTTCTGCAGGCTGACAGGTCTGGCTGAGCCTCTCTGAGGGATGGAGGCTGTCAGAGATAGCGGAGGCTCCTGGCACCATGGACATTCTCTGACAGCCTGAGCTTCTTGCATGGGTGGCAGGTGTTTTCTGCTGTGCCATCCTTGCAAGGGTTGATGCTCTCCCAGGGATGGTGAATCTTGCTGGGAGCAGCCTCCTGAAGGGATGGCAGCTTCTGGAGAAGCTGGGCGAGCCACAGCAGGACACGTGGCCTCACTTCATCAGCTTCTCCAGTTCTTTCCACATCGCCTGCCACATCCCAAAGAAGAGCGGCACAGATGTCCCACTGAATGCCCAGTGCTGGATCATCACTTCCTGCAGCTCTTGGGCCACTGCCATGCAGGGACTGCAGCTGCAGGAGCTCTCCAGAGGGCTTGCAGGAGCACCTGGCCGCTTGCGAGGGGTCGCCCGAGGCCTGGAGAACCTGGGAGCTGCAGGGGCTGCTCGGTTCCTCCATGAGCCTCTGGGCCTAACCCTGGGGCGCTTCCATCTCCTCCTCGTCTGCTGCCTCTATGGTTTCCAGTGGCCAATGGCCCACCAGCCACAGCAACCAGCAGCAGGACAAGTGCAGGCATCGGGATGCCACCGTCACACATGGCTACGGCACGTCCCATGGTGACTGCACTGGCAGCTGCGGGGGCTGGCCCGGTTTATATAGGGCTGGCGTGGTGATGTCACAATGCTGTGGCCAGGACAGCTGTGTGACATCATGGCCCTGCATCACCCCAGCGCTCAGCTCCTTTGTGACATCACGGCCCCACCCAATTCAGGGATCACACAACTGGCTCATCCCTGAAGATGAACATGGCCAGGAAAAGCCTGGAAATAAGAACCGGAGCTCAGCCCCTTGCAATGAATCCTTCCCTGGAGCAAGTGGCAGCACATCAGGAAGAGTGCTGCTGCCACCTGTGTCAAGCCCCAGCTCCCAGAATGCTGCAGCGGCACCAACTTCAAACAACCACTACTCTGTGCTGGAGAAGATCCCCCAGAGACAAAGGGAGGAGAAGTTCCTCTGTCTCTGGGGAGATCTCCTGAAATGTCTGGCAAGGACTGCAAGAGTTTTTTCTTAGCAGCTCACCAACTTCTGCAGAGCCTCTGTTGTAAATCAATCAGGATATTCCAAAGAGCGCTCATTCTTGTCCCACTGCTCTGGTCTTGACTGCCATAGGGTTCCTTTCTTCCCAATAGCTGGCACATGCTGCGTTTGGATTCAAGATGGGAATGCTGTGGTTCAGTCAGGGGTGGTTTGTTTTCTGCTGAGCAGGGCTTGCCCTTTTCCAGGACTTTGCAGTGTCCCTTGGTATAATGCATGTTTTCCACTGGGAAGGGATGGGTGAGATGCAAAGAGGGATGGAAAGAATGCATTAGAAAACCTGCACTGTGTCTGTGTCCGTGTTTGTCAGGTGACCATCCACATCCTGGAAGGGGATGATGTAATTTCTACATTTTTTTTATAAATGTATTTAACAAGTCAATTTTTCTTGTGTCTCACATTTTTGGCCACCTTCATCTTCAGCTGAGCTTTCACTGCACCAAATTTCTTGCTACAGTGGCAAGAAGCATCTCTGTATTCTTCTCCTGACCTTCATTCCTTGTCCTCTACCCGTCCCATCCCGCACCAGGGAGCGGGGACCTTCCTGGGGCAGATGCAGGAGGATATCCAGGACAGTCCTTGCCTGGGACGGGTGTCAAGGAGATCCAGGAGGGTTCAGTGTCCAGCTCTAAGTCCTGGGACACCCTATGCCGTGCTCCCAACAGCCCCGATTTTCAGGAAGGAGCCACAGCAGCCTCCTGGCCATCCATGGATTTTTCTCCCAGGAATTCACTGTGGAGCTTGTTTCTGTTTTCCTGCTCTTTCTGAGCTCCTGTCCACATGGCATGGAGCTGGAAGAGGTGGGAGGGGGCAGAACACACAGCTGGGGAACTCTTGAGGGCTGCTGTGTTTCTGGCACCCTGCTTTCCTCCTCTCCCTTTCGTGTAGCTGTGGGCCGGGACGGAGCATTTTTCTGCGGGAGCTCCCGGTGCCCTGGATCCCTGCCCTGAAAGGGGAGGGCCTAGAGACGGCATCTCTGCCCTGCCCCACGCAGCCAGGCTGTCCCACAGAGCTCCTGCAAAGCCCTGCTCCTGCCCGCCAGGGCATTAATTAGCGAGGTTTTAATGAGGGAGGAAGGAACGGCGTTCATTAGGGAGGGGATGGCGGGGAGCCGCTCCGAGCCGAGGGGGCGAGGCCTGAGCGGGGGGGCGGGGCCAGCACTGAGGGGAAAAAGGGCGGCAAAAGGCTCAGCCCTGCTGAGGGGAAACGTCCGGAAGAAGACAGAGTGAAATTGTTGGGGAAAAGGGAGACATGCACCCCGAACGGTGGCTGGGGAAAGCTCCACACATTCCAGCCTGCATAGCCCAGCCCCAAACCCAGGGGAAGCCCTGGCTAAAATCCAGGATAAACAGTGCTGAGGATCCAAGGAATCAGAGCCATGATCTGTGTGGAGAGTGTCCCTGACAGGAGCAACGTGAATGGAAGTGAGCGAGGCTGGGGCAGGAGGGTCAGAGCGAGCAGAGAAGGGGGAGCCTCTGTCCATGGCAAGGCCCAGGGCAGCCCTGTCCCAGCAAGTGAGCAGGGAGCGGATCCTTGAGCTGCTGCACGTTTGTGCTGCTTTCGCTCAGCCGGGAACCCCCTCATTGCCCGGGGGGAGCTGGTGGCAGTGGGGAGTGGGAGAGGAAAGAAGCGGAACACAAGGATCTGTCCTACAGCCACATGGACTGCAATGCTGTGTTCATGGGCTGTGCCAAATGGCTGCCCTGTTGGGAACAGAACCAGAAACCTCCACCAACATCCTAATTTACTGCTCTAGGGAAAGAAAAAATTCCCAACTTTAATATCAGGGAGGATAATTTAATATCTCCTTGGCATCTGGAGATCTATTATCTGAATCCAGTCATGAGTTTCCTTCAGGTCTCACCCTCGGGACCAGTTAAAAGACAGTGGGGTTAAACTCTTTCCCACTTGTTAAATCTGGATCATCCTGTTCTGTGAGGGGCTTTCTTGGTTGCCACAGCCTTAACTTGCTGTGAGGCTTTAAGGATTAGAGAGCCTCCTACTCTCCTCACTTACCATTAAAGCCGTGGCTGCACAAGTTTGCAAACAATGGGGCCACCTCTCGCCAAGTGGTCTAACATTTTAGAAAAAGGGGCCATTGGTCTTCAAGAACTGCCCTGTAGTGTTTTGCACTAGAACTCCTTTGGCCTGCTTCTGTTCAACACCCACATAAAATTCAAATTCTTTTTCCCTGTTTGGAAGGGCTAGGGCAGGTTCTTCAGTTCATCTGCTGTTTAAGACTTCAAAATTCTGACAGTAGTTTTGCCCATTGAAAAGTGACATCAGCCTGTGAACACCACCCTTTAAAAGTTAATCCCGGGAATTTCTCTTTCTCTTTGGTTTCTGGCTTTTGAAGAGGTCACAGGGCTCCGGTTCAGCCTCCTCCCCCCCAGGTCTGACAAGGGCACGGGAGGAGCAGGGCTGGCCAGAGTTCTGCGGTTCCCAGCGGGGGATGGAGACTGTGAAGTGACAGGACCCCCTTCCCAGAGGGAAGTACTCCCATCTGTACTACTGGACTGCCCTGATTGTCAATCTTTGACTTCTTCAAAGGGTCATTGCTAAACAAAACCTTGGTTTTGCCTGCTGACATTGCTGGTCAGGCAGTGTCCCAGGAGATGCTCTTGATGGTTTCCTCTTTTCCTGGTCATGGCACTGGAGGAGGTCCAGGCCCAGGTGATGCCACTGAAGGAAATGTGCCCTCATCCCAGGGACGCTCAACACGGACTCCCCCAGCCCCTCAGTGCCCCGCTGCTGGTCACAGCAGCCCCTGCCTGGCTCCTGCCACCCACACTCTGGTCAGCCCTGCCTGCTCCTGGACATGGGGCTCAGCCAGGGCTGGTGCTGTGTGGGCTTTGCTGGTGGTACCAGCCAGACACTGGGGTGAGAGCTCCATCTCTTTATTGGAACAGAAGAGCTGTGCTGGGCCCTGCCCTGGCAGGAGGGACCCACCTTCAGTCCAGGCCACAGAGCAGGGCGGGTCCCTTCAGGGACACAGGGCCTTGCTGTGGGTGGTGGCAGCATCTGCACAGCAGCAAGCTGGTAATGCAGCTGTGACAGGGACATTGGGCATGGGCATGGAGATGTGAAATGTGTGGTGCAGGTGTCCCTGAGGGAGGTGTTTGGCCTTTCTCGTGAAGCTGCAGAGGGGCACCTATTGAGAGAGGAGATGGCTGAGGTCCCAGCTGCAGCTGGCACACAGGGACCCTCCTGCACAGCGGGAGATTCTCACTGTGCTCAAAGATTCCCTCTGAAGCCTAAGAGGGGAGCTTGTCAGAAGTCCCGAAAAATATCTGGGGAAAGGTCTTAGGTTAGTTGTTGAGACTAGGTACAAATCTCCAGCGGGAAAAGAGCCTCTCCAGTAGGCTGGGTGTTTTGGGGTGTCTTAGTTCTTCCTAGAATAAAGATTACCAATTGATTGCAATTTCAGTTTTTATTCTAGAAGTGTAAAAATGTTCCGAGATTTTCTGAATTCTAAAACTACCTTGAAAAATCATGAACTACTATGGAAATAATAGTCTATAATTGTAGATTTCTTTCTACAAAAAATATTTCTAAATATTTCTAAAAATTTCATATTTCTAAAAATGAAAAGCAAAGGCAAAACGAGGTCGCCTTTTCAGAATTCTAACACTCATTTGAAAAATCCTAAACAACTGTGAATATTGGGAAGAAACATTTGGGGATTACTTGCTACCAACAATATCTCTAAAGGGTTCTAAAAATTTCTAATTTCTACAAATGAAAAACAAAGTCAACATGGTGCCCCATGCCCGGCTGCTGCCTGCCCAGCCAAGGCTGTGGCCAGCCAAGCAGCTGTGCCAGTGCTGGTGGTACCAGCCAGAGCCCAGAGCAGAAGCCCAAAGGTGTTGCTCAAGCCCTTCCCTGGCAGGAGGGGCCCACATTCAGGCCTGGCCAGGCACCAGGGCCAGCACCTGCAGGGACAGAGGGTCCTGTTCTGGGTGGTGGCGGCACAGCAATAAGCTGAAAATGGAGCTGTGGCAGGGACAATGGACACTGGCTTGCAGATGGAGAATGACAGGTGCAGGTCTCCCAGACTAACGTGTTTGGCAGGACATCTGAAGGTGCAGAGGTGCTCCTGTGGAGAGAGGAGGTGGCTGAGGCCCCCAGCTGCCGCTGGCACGCAGGGACCCTCCTGCACAGCAGGGCCCAGAGCGGCCAAGGCTCCCCAGCACGGCTGGAGCTGCTGGCACAGCTTGGCCCAGCTGGACAGCTGCCCCTCAAGGCCCCGGCGAGCAGGGGATGGCTCTGGGCAGGGTCCCTGGCCAGGAGCGGGCCCCAGAGCGCCTCTGCCTTTCAAGGGCAATCTCGTCCCCGCTCTTTCTCCTGCCCACCTTGCTTTGCCTCTGCCCGCTGCTCCTGGGGCTGCTCTTGGCCAGGCAGCCTCAGTGGGAGCCAGCACTGGCTGCAGCCCCAGCGGGCTCCCCAGGACAAGGCCCAGCAATTAAGAGGCCAATTAAAGGCCTGGGCAGCAGCAGAACTCTTGGCAGAGTTATTTGGACAACCAATGACTATCTACAGGTCCACAGCAGCCTCACTGGGAATGTTTCTATTCTACAATAGACTTTCAAAAGAAGCTGTTTGAGGGAAAGATGAACAAAACACTCACCGTTTTGTCTTCCAGCAATACCAGATTCCAACACCGCATAAAACAAGTAAATGCACCAAACAAATCAGGCCTGCCATTAATTCTGGCCAACAGCGTGTTCCCTGACAGAAACCTCTTCCAATGTCCTTCTGGGAATTGGGAACACGTGTTGTGGTGCTGGCTGCATCTGTGGGAGCAATGGGCAGTGAGAGCCCGTGCTGTGCTGCTCTGCTGAGCTGGCAGCATGGTGGGAATGTCCAGGATGTTCTCTGTTTCCCCCAGAGCTGGGGCCTGCAGGCACCTTGTTGGCCCTTGGCACAGGCTGTGCCACCCAACAAAGCCCAGAAGGCTGGGAGCAGAGCCCGGGGGACAGCACAGCTGCTTGGGCAGTGGCTCCTTCCAGAGACACGGGCCAAACCCAACCCTGAGCAGCCACTGCCACCCCTGAGCCTCCCTTCTCCATGACATCTCCCCCAGCCCAAGGGGACAGAGCCAGGCCCTGTCAGGGGCCAGTGCAGCCCCTGCCCAGTTGGGAGCCAGGGCTGGCTGTGGCCCTGGGCTCGTGGCAGGGCTCCCGCTCGGGGCTGCTCCTGTGCCTTGGGCCTCTGGGCGCTCACGGCTACCTCTGGGAGCAGCTGCAGTGGGATAGATGTTGGTGCATGAGTCCCATTTCCCAGGAGCTGGAAACGAGCTCCAGAGGCCTGGAAGCCGAGGTGCCTCCAGCTTTGGCTGCTGCTGGGTCATGCAAGGGCCAGCCCTAGGGGAAGAGCTGCTGGCACACAGCCCCGCCAAGGGCTGAGCCCAGCACAGCAATTACCTCCTGTGTCTGGGCCTGTGCCTGGCATCGCCTTCTTTCCTGCCAATGAGCCACTGCTTTCTCTGGGAAACGTCTCCACCTGCATGGTCTTTTGGTCCATCCCTTGAGAAAGGAAGAGGCACAGCTGAACCAGATGGAGAAGTTCTTGATTTGGGTGCTGGCATTTTCAGGACCTCATGCTTGTCAAATACGGGGATAAGGTTCAAAAAATGCCTTGGCTTTTGGGCCCTCCCTCCTCCAAAAAGCTGCCAATTCTGAGCAGTAGTGAGGGGATTGTGCAGGGTGAGGGCACACACGTGCACGGCTCTGTCCTGACACCTGAGCTTTGGGCTTTGGGCTCTAAGCTGGCAGCTCTCCCAGGGGGAAATGCCTTCACCTACCCTCACCATCTCCCAGAGCCTCAGTCCTGGACGTGGGTTGGGAAGCCAGATCACCTTCACCAAGAGGCTTGGCTGCAAGGAAAGGCAGAACAGAAGAGCTCCCGTGGCTCTGTAGGAGATCCTCAGGCTCCCTGGGGCTGGCAAAGGAGTCACACAAGGCACAGCCCAGGGGCACAGCCCCTTCCCTCTCTGCTCCTCTCCGTGGCTGCACAGAGCACATGGAAGGAGACACTGGCATTGCACATGGGAAGAAGATTGACAGCTAAATGCTCCTTCCTCCCACTGACAGTGATGCTGGGGGATCACTCAGGGCTCCAGAAGGGAGCAGGGCAAGGCTTCCAGAATCCTTCAGCCCTGAGATTATGTTAAGGGATATGGCACATGAGTGAGCTCTTGCCACCTTGACATTATTCCATCAGGAAAAGCACATTGAGAACTTGCCTCCAGTATTCTCCAAGTCTTGCCAGCTGTCATCTAGCCAGGCTTCCAGATAATCCATGTCCTGATCCCAGTCTAGAAGCCAGTACAGATCAGAACCACGTCCATGGTGCGCTGGGATCCATTTCTGCCTTGGGGTAGTGGGCACTGCAAGGGGTTTGGGTTAGATCGTGAGTACCAGATGTCAATGGACATGGCCAAAGCTGCAGAGGGGCCTGAGGAGCTCTGGGCTGGCTCTGGTCACTGTCCACCCTCTTTGCAGGCCCTGTGCAACATCCCTGGTGGGGGGTGACAGGGCCAGAGCAGGGGTCCTGGCTGCTGAGTCTCAGGAGAAGGCTGAGGGACATGGACCCACCTTGTCCTCCCTGCAGCATTTCCTTCAGCATTTGTTTCATGGGTTTTGATGGCACATGGAGTTTCTGGTGTCCTGCAGCTTTGTTCTTTCCACTTGGAGGACCTTAAGAGAAAACAGTTCCCCTTTGCAGGAATGGATCCCAGAAAACCAGTGCTCAGCCTGTGGGGTCAGGAGGGACACACCACTCACCCCTGCGATGGGAGCTGGGCTTGCGTACAGTTACCAACCCAGGAGCTGGGAAAGTCCTCCCTGCAGGCACACCTGTAACTCAACAGCCACAGAAGCTTCTGTCACCTCTGCTCATCTGCACAGGCAGCACTGAGCCACGGGAGTGGTGAGGGGAACGCGATGGGCGAGGGCACACACGTGTATGTCTCTGTTCTGACACCTGCAGTGGTGCCAGGACATTGAAACTGCTTATTCTGCCAGGAAAGGACCATTGAGAACTTACCTCCAGCATTTCTCAAGTGTTTCAAGCTGTCATCCAGCAGGGCCTCTGGATAATGCAAGTTGTGATTCCAATCTAGAAGGGAGCCCAGATCAGAACCCTGCCATGGTGTGCTGAGATCCCCTTCTACTTTTGACAACTGGGCACTGCAGGGGTGTCAGGTAAGACCCTGGGTGCCAAATGTCAAAGGAGAATGGCCAAAGCTGCACAGGGGCCAGAGGACCTCTGGGTTGGTGTCTGGTCACTCTCCAAGCTCTTTGCAGTCCCTGTGCAACATCCCTGGAAGAGGTGGCTGGGGCAGCCCAAGGCCCATTGGGGCTCTCTCACAGCTACAGCTGAAAGTCTTGCTAAAGCAATGAGGAAAAACTGCAGCACGCAGTTGCACAACTATCCCTCCCTCACTCCTGCCCTCTCTCCCTCCCTTCCTGCCTTCCTCTCTGTCTCCATCCCTCTTTTCCCTGGGACAGCTCCCCCAGCCCAAGGGGGCAGAGCCAGGCCCTCTCAGGACACACTGGAGCCTTGGCCTCCCCCTCTGCCCATTCCCCACCCTGGGCACCCCTTTGCAGTCGCTGCCAGGTTTTGGGACGTGTCTCCCATGGATGGACCCCAGCAGGACTGCTCAGTAGCCGAGTGCCCTGAGCCTGCTGGGGATAATTCCTCTGGGCTGTGCCGGTCTTGGCTGGGCTGTGCCTGCACTGCCAAGCAGCAGAGATGGCAGCTCAAGCCTCAGCAGGGCTCAGGCCCAGAGGCACAGCAATTACCTCCTGTGACTGTGCCTGGCATGGCCTCCCTTCCTGCAGCAGAGGCTGCCCATGGGCCACTGCTTCCTCCGGGAAACGCCGCCTTCAGCACAGCCGCTCTGTCCACTTCTGCAGAAAGGGGCAGCTGGATCAGATGGAACCATTCCCCACTGGGGAAACTTCAGGAGGCAATGCTTGTCAAAGGCATGGTTAAGGATCAGGAATCCCTGAAAATTTTTTGGCATTGGCCAGGGCCTACACTCATCAAAACAGCTGCCCTTTCTTATCTACCTGGGGACCGAGAAATTGTAGGGGATCTCAGTGTGAGCATGACCCTTGCTGCACTTTGGGCTCCCTGCCTGCTGATGCCAAATGCCTTTCTGCAGAGGCTGGGGAGAAGCTGCAGCCAGGCCAGGCTGGGAAACAGCCCTGCAGGCCAGGAAAGCAACAGTGGGATAGCGAGGCTGCCATGGATCCGCTTCCCGCTGTGCAAAGAAAGCCCCTGGCTGCTGAGTCTCAGGAGAAGGCTGAGGGACATGGACCCACCTTGTCCTCCCTGCAGCATTTCCTTCAGCATTTGCGGAGTGATTTTGGATGGCACATGGAGATTCTGGTGTCCTGCAGCTTTGTTCTTTCCACTTGGAGGACCTTAAGAGAAAATAGTTCCCCTTTGCAGGAATGGATCCCAGAAAACCAGTGCTCAGCCTGTGGGGTCAGGAGGGACACACCACTCACCCCTGCGATGGGAGCCGGGCTTGCGTACAGTTACCAACCCAGGAGCTGGGAAAGTCCTCCCTGCAGACACACCTGTAACTCAACAGCCACAGAAGCTTCTGTCACCTCTGCTCATCTGCACAGGCAGCACTGAGCCACGGGAGAGGTGAGGGGATGGCGCAGGGTGAGGGCACACACGTGCACGGCTCTGTCCTGACACCTGCAGCGATGCTGCCCTGGCTGAGCTTTGGGCTCTGAGCTGGCAGCTCTCCCAGGGGGAAAGGCCTTCACCCACCCTCGCCATCTCCCAGAGCCTCAGTCCTGGACGTGGGTTGGGAAGCCAGATCACCTTCAGCAAGAGGCTTGGCTGCAAGGAAAGGCAGGACAGAAGAGCTCCCGTGGCTCTGTAGGAGATCCTCAGGCTCCCTGGGGCTGGCAAAGGAGCTGTGCAAGGCAAAGCCCTGGGCACAGCCCCTTCCCTCTCTGTTCCTCTCCGTGGCTGCACAGAGCACATGGAAGGAGACACTGGCATTGCACACAGTTAGAAGATTGACAGCTAAATGCTCCTTCCTCCCACTGACAGCAATGATGGGGGATCACTCAAGGCTCCAGAAGGGAGCAAGGAAAAATTTCCAGAATCCTTCAACCCTCACGCGACCTTAACACAAATGGCACATAAGTGAGCACTTCCCACCTTGACAGATTATTCTGTCAGTACAAGTGGCAATTCAGAACTTACCTCCAGCATTCTCCGAGATTTTCAAAGTCTCATTCACCAGCGATCCCAAATAATTCAAGTCATGATCCCAATCTAGAAAGAAGCACAGATCAGAACCATGGCCATGGTGCTGGGATCCCCTTCTGCCTTAGGGAACTGGGCACTGCGAGGGGTTTGGGTAAGGCTGTGGGAGCCAGGTGTCAATGGACATGGCCAGAGCTGCAGAGGGGCCTGGGGAGCTCTGGGCTGGCTCTGGTCACTCTCCACCCTCTTTGCAGGCCCTGTGCAACATCCCTGCAGAGGCAGCAGGACCAGCCCAGGGCCCCTGGGGACTCTCTCCCTCCCACAGAGGAAACCCTCCCTAAAGCCCTGTGGAAAACCATCCCCAACTCTTCCCAGGAGAAGGAAGTGCTGTCCCAGGAAAGGGAAGCCAGGCCGCGGGCTCACCTGCTCCCTGTGCTCGCTGCGGAGCAGCCTGGGCAGCCCTGTCAGGCAGGGCCACTGCCAGGAGGAGCAGGAGGAGGAGACGCAGATGAAAGGCCATGGTGCCTTGCCCTCTGCCAGTCCTGCAGCTCTTGCTGCCACCACTGTCCTGACACCGCTGTCCCAATGTCAGCACCGCTGCTGCCGCCGCCGCTGCTGCCGCAACAGTCATGGTCAAGGACTGACTGCTCGGTCCTCGTGGTGCTGTGCAACCACGGGGCTCTGGGACCTCTGTGACCTCAGAGCCTGCTGTCACCTCAGCCTGCTGTCACCCCACAGGCTGCTGTGACCTCATGGCCAGCGTGGAATTGTGTGGGGAGTGGGATCTGCCTTCTTCACTAGGGAGCTCATCCTGCCCAGCAGCTCGGTCCAAGGGCTATGACAGGGTCCCAGCCCAGCTGATCTCACAGGCTGGGGGATGAAGGGATGGAGAGCAGCCCTGCTGAGAAGGACTTGTGGCTGCTGCAAGGAGAGAGGCTGGACATGAGCCAGCCATGTGCCTCCAAAGGAGGCTGCCCAGCAGCTTGAAGGAGGTGATTCCACCACCCCTCTGCTCTGGTGTGAGCCCTCCTGGAGTACTGCATCCACCTCTGGGTGCCCAGCACAGAAAGGACATGGTCCTGTTGGAGCTAGTCCAGAGGAGGGACAAAATGCTCTGAGGGCTGGAGCCCTTCTGCTTTGGAGAAAGGCTGGGATAGCTGGGCGTGTTCAGCCTGGAAGAGGGAAGGCTCCACGCAGACCTGATTGCTACCTTTCAGTACTTTAAGGGGGCTTGTAAAAAAGACAGGACAGAATTTTTAGTAGGGCCTGTTGTGACAAGACTGAGGGGGAATGTTTTCAATCTAAAAGACAGTAGATTCAGACTAGACATAATGAAGATGTTTTTTACACTGTGGGTTTTGAAACCCTGGCACAGGTTGCCCAGAGAGGTGGGCATCCATCCCTGCTGACATTCAAGCTCATGCTCTGAGCAACCTGATCCAAAGGTGTCCCTGCTCACTGCAGGGCACTGCACTAGATGGCCTTTAAATGTCCCTTCCAAGCCAAGCCATTCTGTGCTGCTGTGCACCTGCAGAGCAGTGCTGGAATAATGCTGGGGTGATGGTGCTGGCACCTGTGTTTTGGTAGTTGTGCCATTTAGCTGTTGGCCAAGAGAGGATTGATGGGCTGCACAGTGAAGTCTGCAAAGAACAGTGTGCTCAAGGAGAAACAGGAGAGGAACAGGGCTTCCAGCTCAGATAAATGCCATAATTTTGCTGCCCATTCCTTGTTAAGAAATAAAGCAATGTTCTGAAGATCCCTTCAGTGTGGGTGCACTATTGGCTGTATCAGTGCTTGTGTTCTGTAAAACAGGTAAGTTGTTACAGCTTCTTGCCCCATTTACCACTGGATAAAACCCAAATACTGCATTGCTCCATGTCTCCTTTCTTCCAAGTAAAGGCAGATTTTCTTCATTCTTCAGTGGGACATAATCATCTGTTGACAAGCAAATTCTTCTTGCCACTCACACAATGTTGATTTGCTCTAATCCGATTATAATTAAGACCGTAATTTATCAGAGTATAATTAAGACCATATAATTAATTGTAATTAAGGCTGATGGATTGTGAGGCAAAGTGTTGCATCATTTGCCTTGGAGAGAGTTTTTCTCTAATTCAATGACATTTGAAGACAGCTGTAGCCTACCATACTTCTGGCATACTAGAAATGAAAAAACAGCCATGGAAACAGGCTGTTCTATCCTTTTCTCCTCCTCCCTGAAGTCTGAGCTCTTCAGCTGTCTCACAAACATTGTTTTAATTCACACAGGCATCCATCAGGACAGTGGCTGTGAAGCTTGGAGCAATGTAGGTTTAGAGCAGCAAAAATAATAATCCATTTCCCAGGTTAAGCCAAGCATTTCCCAAATAACTCTAGCTATCGTCAGGGATGTTTCCAAAAGTATCATAGTAAATGTTGGGAGCAGGGAGAGAGAATGTGAACAAAATTAAAAATACAGCTTTCTGAGATCTTTTTATTCCTATAAAAACAGAGTCAAAATTGTTTATAGATAGAACATTAACTAAGAAGTGAACAACAGATTGTCAAGATAATTGCTTAGGAATCAAAAATATCTAAATAAAAATAAGTTAACATGTGGATTTATAAGAAAACAATCATACTAAGAAAAAAAAAAAAACCCCTACCAAATCTAAAAACAATATGGCTGCCTCATCTGTCTCAATATCAAAAAAAAAAAAAAAAAAAAAAAAAAAAAATTGAAAATAATCAGATCCTCATGACCATTACTACATTACTATATACAGGACCCTCCAGGTAATGGGAATAAAGAAAGGAACTTTTGGACATTTTTTTTCTCCTTGGGCTGGGGGAGCTGTCACAGGGAAGGGAGGGTCAGGAGTGGCAGTGGCTGCTCAGGGATGGGTTTGGCCCGTGTCCCTGGAAGGAGCCACTGCCCAAGCAGCTGTGCTGTCCCCCGGGCTCTGCTCTCAGCTTTCTGGGCTCTGTTGGGGGGCACAGCCTGTGCCAAGGGGTGGCAAGGTGCCTGCAGGCCCCAGCTCTGGGGGAAACAGAGAACGTCCTGTCTGTATCCAGCGTGCTGCCAGCTCAGCAGTGGAGCACAGCACAGGCTCACGCTGCCTATTGCTCCCACAGATGCAGCCGGCACCACAAGACATGCTCAGAAGATCTGGGAGAGCATGAGAAGAGTTTTCTACCAGGGAACACATGGTTTGATTAAGTTAATGGCCACTGTGGCTGGTGGAGCACTTTTCCTGATGATGTGCTATGCTGGAATCTGGTATTGCTGGAAGAGAAAACAGTGAGTGTTTTGCTGATCTCGGCCTCAAACAGCTTCTTGAAAGGCTGCTCATAGTCAGGAAACATTCCCAGTGAGTCTGCTGAGGACCTGTAGATAGTCAGTGGTTGTCCAAATAACTCTGCCAAGAGTTCTGCTGCTGCCCAGGCCTTTAATTGGCCTCTTAATTGCTGGGCCTTGTTCTGGGGAGCCCGCTGGGGCTGCAGCCAGTGCTGGCTCCCACTGAGGCTGCCTGGCCAAGAGCAGCCCCAGGAGCAGCGGGCAGAGGCAAAGCAAGGTGGGCAGGAGAAAGAGCGGGGACGAGATTGCCCTTGAAAGGCAGAGGCGCTCTGGGGCCCGCTCCTGGCCAGGGACCCTGCCCAGAGCCATCCCCTGCTCGCCGGGGCCTTGAGGGGCAGCTGTCCAGCTGGGCCAAGCTGTGCCAGCAGCTCCAGCCGTGCTGGGGAGCCTTGGCCGCTCTGGGCCCTACTGTGCAGGAGGGTCCCTGCGTGCCAGCGGCAGCTGGGGGCCTCAGCCACCTCCTCTCTCCACAGGAGCACCTCTGCACCTTCAGAAGAGCAGCCAAAGACTTTAATCACCGAGAAGCTGACCTCTCATCCCCACTCTTCACCTCTGTCTCCCTCTGCTCTGCTGTGGCTCCATCCCCGTCTTGAGTGTGTCCCAAGACCCACAACTGCAAAGTGAGAGCCTCTGCCCCTGAGCCCCCTGGCCCTGGTTCCTGGCCAGGACTGAAATTGGGCAGCCCCTGTCCACCAGAGCAGGGCTTGGCCCATGGTTTTTGTTCAAATAAAGAGATGGAGCTTTCATCTCAGTGTCTGGCTGGTACCACCAGAAAAGCCCTCATGGCACCAGCCCTGGCTGAGCTCCATGTCCAGGAGCAGCCGGGTGTGCCCACAGTGTGGACAGGCAGGAGCCAGGCAGGGGCTGCCATGACCAGTGGTGGGGCCACGAGGGGCTGGGGGAGCCTGTAATAAAGAATTGGGTAAATAAAAATTCGGAATAAGACGTTTAAATAAAGTATGTGTAATTATAACTAATGAAAATATGGAATAAGGAATTCTCCTCCAGGTCGAGGTAGAATTCCTTTTCCAAAGTCACGGATTGCAAAAGAACCCCCCCAGATAACAAGCTTCAGCGGGCTCATCAACTCGGAGGAAAGGACAGGACACAGACCATCACAGAAACAAAAGAACTAGCCTGAAAGTCTACCTCCAGATAAAGGCAACGCCCGGCCGATTTCGGCCGGAGACCATCAAGCAAGACAAAAGGGACGAGCCCCAGGAAAATGGTCGTTGCCAGAATCGAACACCACACCCGCCAAACCCATACTACAGAAACTCAATCAAGAAAGACAAAGAAGAGACTACTCCTCCGAGATATCCATCGGCGCTAGCCCGGATCCCTCGATTCTGCTGTGATGAAATATGTTAAAATACATACAGACTCACTTTGCATTTGAGGAGACTCTGCCCGGACACTTACTGACTCAATGTTCTAGGCCAGGAAATCCATTCACCAGACAATCAGGGACATTTGGTGAATGGAAACTGGTTGGAATTCTAGCCTGGGGACATAAAATCCCTATAAAAACCCAGGCCAAAGAACCCTCAGACGTGGATTTGGGAACACCTATACCTTGCGTATAGACCCTGTCCACCCAGCGCTGCGCTGTCCATTTATTGTGGTTTTTCCTCGCTGTTCGTTGCTTTATTAATTTATAATAAATTTATCTTTGTTAATCTTTAATCTGCCGTTGCATTTATAACAGAGCCTATGCTGAGCGTCCCTGGGTTGTGAGGGCACATTTCCTTCAGTGGCATCACCTGGGCCTGCACCTCATGAGGCACCCAGGGCTAATTTGGGCTCTCTGCTAAGGTGTGCAGGGATCCCCCATGAGGTGTGCAGCGGGGTTAAATTGAGAGGGTTTTTTCCTCTTCTCAGCACAGCAAAGGGGACACTCTTGGCTGAGGTTTTGCAGAGCTGGGAGGAAGCCTCTTGCGAGCCCTTGGGCCCGGTCTGTGGGCACAGCGGGCAGGCAGAGCCCATCCCTTGAGGCCAGTCCGGGCTGCTCGGGCTGGGCCAGGCCGGGCCAGGTGAGGGCCCCGGCAGGGAAGGGCCGTGGCCGTGGGCTCTGATGAGGCTGCCGAGCTTCACCCTGGCCCTGTGCTGCAGCCAAACACACATTTACAGCCACAGCCATTCTCTGGGGCACAGGAGGCACCCGGGGCTGGAACTGAGGCCATGGCTTCTCACCCTGAAGGGAGGATGGCTCTCTTGGTTTGGAGGGCACAGCTTAGATCCCAGTTCCCTTTGTAAACCTGCTGGGGAAGTGTGGAGGGGCAGAGAGTTCCAACCCTTCTCATTGGGAAGTGTGGCTGATGCTGTGGGGTTTTGCAATTTTTTGCCCTCTGAATTTGTGTCCTGGCAGAGGATTAAGTTTGCTTGCTCTCACAAAGGCCCTTTTCTTCTTGGTGCTCAGTGGGACTGCAATGCAGCCCGGGTTGAAGGAGGATTTGCGGTCGCTTGGGCCATGATTGTGGGACACCGTGTGGGACCTGCTGCTTTTGGCTGTGCTTTGTGGTGCTGCTGGTTCAGGCCTTTTACAGTAACTGACTTCAGTTTCTTCATCTTGTCGCCAAAGGTTGGGAATAAATCTCTTGAACACCCCTGTAGTATTAAGAGGCAGGCATTGCTTTCTTGAAGTGATGCATGCACAGGCCATAGGGATCACAGGGCCTTCTTGGTGGGGTCTTCAGGGAGCCTGGTGGTCATTGAGGGAGGAAGCTGATTCTACTGGAAAAAAGAGGGTTTTCCATGTGTGGAAAAGAATAACCTCTCACTTCCCCATCCCTTTCTATACAAAGTTATACAGGCAAGTGCATTCAAATATCTCTATCTGCCATGTCAAACTATTTTTCTTTCTATATCTATCTATCTATCTATCTATCTATCTATCTATCTATCTATCTTGTTGTAGTTTAAGGCCTGGCGATGTGGAAGAAACCGGGATGTAACGGAAAGTTAGCAAAAACCCCTCTCTGTTAGGATCGTAAAACCTTCTGTAATTAGCCAATAGCACTCAAGTGTGACATGAGCAGATGGGAGTAACACAATGACCCTAGGTTATAAAAGGTCAAATTCTCCTGCAATAAACGCCATTGCTTCACCATCCATCACATTGATGTCTTGTGGTTAGAATGGTCCGAGTGGCCAAGGGGGAGCCACCATGCTGGCTTCTGAACTAGGGTGTCTGCCTTGCTTGAAAAACCAACACTACCTATCTATCTTTATCTATCTATCTATCTATCTATCTATCTATCTATCTATCTATCTATCTACTTTACTAATCTATGAAATATTTTTATGCACGAGATTTTGTTTATATATAAATTATGACACATCTATTGAGAGCTGGAAAATGATACCATCCATGTTTGATATAGCAAAGCTTGGGTTTAGGAACACACATGAAGTGTGATTTCTTTCTTGCTAGACATATGCTGGCTCGTTTAGATTGACTATGAACTGATATCCTGCAAAGCTGGAAAATGCCTGGTGGCCATTGCTGTGATATCCTTTAAAATCCTTTTTTCATTTTTATTTTTTTCTTTTGTGCAGGTTGGTAAATACCTTTCTTCCTTAAGCTGTGTGCTGGCAATATTGGAAGTAGAAAATAACAGAATACTGCATCTTTTAGATACTTGATAGCTGTCCTGTGAAATTTTATTGTAGTATGTTCTGTCTAATACCCACTCAGAATTAAATCAGCTGGTCAGCTACTGAGCACAACTTACTGCACAGCTGCAGCTCAAGTTTCCACAGTGCAAGTGGCTTTTTCTTCTTCTGTATATGTATCAAACACATTCAAGTGCAATGCTGCTGACAGAGGAAAGAGCCTTGTTTAGTGGAGCCTGGACTTTGGGAAGGTGGTAGCTGTTAGATCAACACCCAGCAAAGTGCCTAAATTCCTTTTTGTGACTGCTGTCTGGTGACTTTGGCCTGGCTTCTTGAGGAGGTTCAATTTTCATTTAGAAATGGCACGAGAACACTCCGTGTGCTCCCGTGGAGCCAGGGCTGTCCCAGGACACATGGAGCTGGGACAAAGGGCACATTGATTCTCATCTCAAGAAGCCACCTGAGCTCCTCATGGCAGCAACCCCACGCACTGCTAATGGATCCATTACAATTAACTCATCACACAGCTTGGAACTTGAAGCTCTGACATACGGAGCTTGTTCAGTTCTGCCACGGAGGAATGGAGTTTGGAAACAGAGCGGTTTAGCAAGGAGATCCACGCACAGATAAACTCTTTGTACTCTAGCAAAGGAAGTCTTAGGATGTAAACCCTCACCCATCCTCTGGTTTTACCCCTCCATTGAGCCAAATTCTTGGTCTTCATTCCTGTGTCAGTAGGAAAATATGACAGGGAAGTGGAGATCCTCCTAGGCTTCTTCAGCTGGCCAGCTTGTAACCTCATCCTCTGCCACAAACAGGAACAGACAAACTGGGATTTTGTTATGAAACCTACTTGGTGTTTGATTTTACCCAGAAGTAACTGAGATTCACTGGAATATTTACAAGCCATAAATGATGGATTTTTTGTGGTTGCTAGAATCTTTCAGATTTTACAACTTTTCTGCTGCACGAGAACCTGGCACTTGCAGAACTCTTGCCCCATGCACTTCTCTAGTGCTTCTTGCAGAGAAGTGCTTTGGGATTAATCAGGATGAGTGCCACGTTCACGTGTGGTTTCTGGAGCCCACAGGACAGGGAATTGTCTTTGCTGAGGGCACTGGCTGTCATTCCAACACCTGCATCACTTTTTCTACAGTAATCCTTGTGAGAAAGGTTGTTCTTTGCCATAGAGATTTTTAGTCCACATTTTTTATCTCAAACAGCCAGAAGTTTTCCATCTCACACGTTTCTGATGCTGATTTTTCCATTTCAGTCTGTTGTTGGCCTTGTCAGGAAAATTCATCTACAAACACCAGAGGTTTATGTCTAAAAAGGAGACAGAGGAGTCCTTTTACTTGATTTGAATAAAGGGAGAGGCCATGGGCCATTCTCCTGGGGTCTCTCAAATTTTTGGAGGACACAGCCTCCTTTTTATCCGAATTTCCCAGCCACGTCCCTGTCTCTTTCCCCATTGGCTGAGGTACTTGAGAGGTCCAGACTCCCCGGACTGCCTGATACCTAAGATTCCCCTCTAATGTATAACCCTCCTTCTTCATTTTTAATTCTTATTGAATTTATGGTTTTCCCCCATTGTTTCTTTCATCTTTCAGTATCAAATTTCATTTATCAGCAAACTTACAGTTTGTAAAGGCAAATATCTTTTTTCCATTCATCAATCAGAGGAATCCTTCCCATTGTTTCTTTTATCTCTCAGTGCTAGTTTTATTTACTAGCAGACCCACAGCTTGTTTTTAAAGACAAATCTCTCATTCCTCTCAACCTCTCTTTTTAAAAAAAATTTCTTACTAATTGTCTTTACAAACTTTAGTTATCATTGACTTTATTTCCTATTCCTCGATTTTTTTTTTGTTTTGCAATTATTTGCAGTGACATCAATTTCTGTCCTTTTGTAGCTATTCCTGGATTAGTAGCTATGGCTACTACCTGCATCCTCTTTATCAAATGTTGCAGAAATTGTACTAAGCAAGGGATCATGCATGCTAAAAAGATTAGAGTTGCTACAGCACAAGAAAAGCATTTGTTAAACCCACAGTTTACTAAATAACCACAAAAACATGTCTTATTCTCAATTCTTTCTATGTTTGGACTGATACATGAGTTAACTTTCCTATTGCTTTTGTAATTTGTTTCACCACCTTTTAACTATCATTTAATTTGCCACACTCTCCCTTCTTCTGCTGACAGCGTTTGCATTTCTAAGCTCTCACACGAAGCTTCTACCTGCAGTTCCATTTAAATCTGTTTTGTTGGATCTGGACCAGAACCTATTACAAAGGATTTGAGTTTTGTTTCAGTGTTGCTACTTCTACTGATCATCACGGACAACACGTGTCCTGCTTGTGGAATTGTTTTGGGGGCAGCTTAAAAATAAGGGCTCCAAAAAACCTTCTCTTTCCCCTCTGCTTTATAGCCTTCAAAATCTTTTTGGTAATTATGGAAGGAACACCTTGCTTAGCTGCTGGTAGTGACCTTAACATACATTTGATTCTATTTGCCTTGATATCTGAAACAATTATAAGGAGGGAAGTTGGGGGTCTAACACTCTGAACCTAAAGTCTGGTCAGAAATGCTTTTTCCCACGTATGTGCTTCTTGTTCTATTTAGACAATAAATGCTTTTTTTCAGAAGAATGAAGCCACCATAGACTTCCTTCTTCATCTCAAAATCTTGTTTATTATGGACTTAACTCACTGGTTAGGTTTGACTGGGCTGGCCACCCACAGCCAGTCTTCAGATCTTCCTGGCCTTCCACAGACTTCACAATTTTTCAGGTAAAAGGATTTGCTACTTCTTCTCTTATGGTTAAAAATTACTTTTCTACTTTTGGCTTCAACTTCAACTGGCTGACAATATCAAGGTAAGATTATTAAGGCAGACATTTTAATGGTGTAATTTAATTTCCTAACTTAACTTTTACTTTTGCGTTCTCTTTACACGACCTGTAAAGGCGAGTGAAGGCACAGAAAGAGCTTTAACATAAAGAAAACAATGACAGTGAGGATTGGCCTCTAATGACTGGAGATTTGAGAGAAGGGATGCCCACACAAACTATTTCAGCAGCCAGGCTGTGGGAGGCACACGGGGCTTCCCCTGATGTTGATGGCCTGGCTACTGCTCCAGTCCCCTCTTGTGGAGCATCAGTGGCAGCCTGCCGAGCTTGTCCTCTAGCTGAGATGTCTGAATTTCTGGGGCCTTAGAGACCTTGACTCGAGAGGGATGGCTCTACCCGTGTTCAGCTCTCCTGACGGCTGTTTCTGTGCTCAGCAACACTTGCACAGGTCTACACTACTTTGCTGCTGCTGCTGCTGCTTCTCTCTACTCCTTCACTAGGACTCAATCTCCTGGCTGGATGTTGTGAACAGCAAAGTCTAAAGGCAGGCTCTGTGCTAGCTGAGCTTCTTGTCAAAGAGCTTTTACAAGAGACACTATCCAGGCTACATATTGTTTCCAATAGATATCCTTTATCCCTACCCCGAGGTAATTCTCAAGGCTGAGGATTACCAGGATAAGGAATTCTAAACATCAGTTCAAAGGGAGATAATTGAGTATCCCCACTGGGTCTGGCCCTTCTTCTTGCCCAAGCCAGTGGCAAGAGCTGGCATCTTAGTTTCTATCACCAGCTTCAGAAGGTGTTTCTTTATTTCCCCATTCATCTTTTCATCTCAGCCAGAACTCTGGGGGTGCCAGGGGCTATGGAGGTTCCATTGGATCCGTAAAGCAGTCAAAACTCTGAGACATAAACTTTGAAGAATTTAAGATTTTAGAGAAGCTGAGGCCTTAATTAGAAAGAAGCCTTGCTAAATCTAAATAAAATAAATAGATGGGCCTTGCTAAAATTAAAGGGAGCTAGAGAAACTTTGCTAAAATTAGAGGTTAATCATTGGCTAATAACTAATTGTCTGTCAACTCTATGCTTGTTCAGCTGGGCTTATAATGAGAAGCAATGAATCTGGTAAGGAACTTGAAGAACAGAAGAGAATTGCAAATCAGAAACTCCTGGAAGACATGAAACTAGGAGCCCAGCCAAGGGTCCATTTGTCACTTTGCATTGAAAAGGTAGAAAGGTCAGAAGGAGGAAGAGCCATATCCCTTCCCTCCCTTCTCTCACCCCTCCTCATAAAAGGACCACCAACTCATTTCAAGGAACAAACTACGCATGCTTAATTGCTTTTTTCCTAATTAGCATAGGAAGCAGAGTGTGGGTGGCAAGGGGGTTATGAATATGCATTTGTGTTCCATATTTCTGGAAATAAAAAGCCTGTATTCACGAGTATTCAGGGCCATGTGTATTAAGGGGTGATCTGACACATCGGCCCAGCGCTGCTAATAATCATACACTTTTTAACCCTAAACCAGTTCAAGAGTCTTTGTCTGTCTCAGTTGGATAGTGATACTAGATCATATCCATATTTTAGTAAATCAGTCTTAGAATGCAGCCAAAAATTGCATGTGGAAAAAGGAAAAGAACTTGTGGGTTTGGGAAGATGAGGATGGATTTTGTTAACAGCACATTGGAAACAGCACCAAGAGAAGGAACAATTGTTTTTGGAATGCTCCCATGTGAAGGTACAGCAGGTTTTAGTCTTGAGCTCAGGTTTATTTGTGCAAGTGAAACAACAAAAACAACAATGATGATGATGATAATGATAGTAATAATGATATTAATAGTAATAATTATAATAATGATAATAATAATAATCAATAATATATATTTATATCCAAAATTAAAAATTGATAATGTGAAATAATGTTGACAATACTAATTTGTGAGCTTTGGTTGCTCACTGTAACACTAAATACCCTACAAAAAAGGACTAGCAAAGACCCAAATGTCAATGGTAAACTTTGTGAATTGTATACACGGAATAAAGGAGGAAGGGGTGAAGTTGGCTGTTTTTATATGGCTTGCTGATGCTGTGATGTGGAATGCTTTGTCTGTTCCTGGGAAAAATACAGAGATTAAAACTGCTGGGTTTTTCATGTACCACACTATCCACAAATGGCAGGATTGGTTCCATGGCTGGAGAGGCTGTTAAAAGAGCAGCTGATAAAACGAGGAGATGGGAACCTGTCCCGGTGGAGAACCCATCTCCCAGATGGGCTCCATGCCCTTAACAATGGGCCCACTGGGAAATGGAAACCCCTGGGTGTGCACAGCTGCACCCAATTTGCAAACACAGCCATGGACAGTGAGACTTGGGCTGCCTGGGAAATTGTTCTGGCTGTGATGGCCCCTGCCAGGGCCACCCCAGAGGCTGCAGGGCTGGACCTTCATGCACTGGAATTCATTAGGAGAAATCAGAAGCAAATGAGAGTTTACAATACAGGAATAAGAATTCAGATTCCTCCAGGACACTTTGGTTTGATAACTGCTCATTGGAGCTTGGCCTTGCAAAGGGTTCATGTCACGGGAGGAGGAATTGATGCAGATTATCAAGGAGAAATTGGAGTAAGTCTGTTAAACAATAGTGAACAAGATTTGATTGTTCAACCCCATGACAAGGTAGAAGAAATATTGATATCGCAATTGAAAAAATAATTGTGAAGAAAGAATATCCACTTCAAATTGCCTCCATTTGTGGATAAAAGGAGTTTGGACCCAGCAGTCCTAATAAAGGAGCCAGAGTGTGGGTCCAGAGGCCAAATGGCCCTCCCGAGCCAGCTGAAGGAACAGCTCTGGGCAAAGGCAACACTGTTTGAATCCTGAGACCTGAGCAGGAACAATGGGAATATGTCCCTGCAGCCAAGTGTTCTCTGCCAGAACAAGTCGATGGGATGGGATATTGTTTTACAGACCCTGCCAGACCAAATCTCCCTGTTTGCCCCAACGGCCCCTTTGGAAAATGGTCAGATCCACGGGGCTCCATGTGAAGGCTGATGTGACCCTGAGGGACTTCCACACCAATTCCAGACAGGAGCCTGGCTGTCCCTCAGGGACTGGGACCCGGCACCTCTCCAGCCGAAGGGAAAAGGACCCCAGCAAGCCTTGTTAGCCACAGACAGCGCGGTAAAGCTGAACAGCAAAGGACCTTGGGGACATTATTCTGGAATTCAAAAGGTGCCAGCTCCATGGACAACAGAATTATTGTTCCTAACGTGAATGAGGGTGAGGAAAAGGAATGAGTAAGCTTGTGATGGTAAAGCACAGAAATCCTTTCACATTGTGGCCTCCAGCTAGAACAGGGCTTGGTTTCTCCTGAAGGGAAATCTCAGTCAATCCTGTAAAACTGATAATTGCATTCCTGTGTTCCACAGCACAGTTTTCTCTGAGTGTCCCTGCACTGGATCTGTTACGAGTCAGAGCCCATTGACAGAGTTTTGGCCACCCCACAGGGTGAGCCCTCCGAGGGAACCCCATTCCTCCCAACCTGAGCTGAGAACATACCCAGCAATTAGTTACATTGAGTATTTTGGCTACTTTGATCTTTAAATTTTCAAAATAATTTTGATTACTAATGCCTTGATTAAACTTCAGAGGTGTTTCTGGCAAACAAAGATCCTGGCTGACTCTCAAGATACAACTTACAGGTGTTGGGGGTTAGGTGTCCTTTATTTTCTATTTAGTTCTGGCTTGCCTGTGGAATTTTTACTCATGACTTGCAGGGAAAACTTAACTGCGGGTACCTGGTGCGTGCTTGAGGAAAAACAAAGAGTTTGGCTGGGCCCAAGGGGGGAAGGGGGCAGGAAAAGGGGAGGGTGGGGACAGTTTGGTGGCTTCTTCAGCTTCGGAGAAGAACACTTTGGGTGCAGAGCTGTTGTGGTGGGGAGAAGGGAATTTCGCCATCACCCAGATGGAGCTGCTGCTTCTTCTCCTTCTTCCCTCTTCATTGGTGGCCTCGCACCCCCTGTCCTGCCGGGACGTGTGGCAGTGCCAGCCACCACCGTGGAGCTGCTGATCCACCTCAGCCACTGGCCCGGGATCTCAGCTCATCCCTGCTGTTTCCAGCTGAGTGTTCCTCAGAGCCCTGCAGGAGCACCAGCACTGACTGCCAACCCGAGGGGGTTTGTGAAACAAAGCCTCTCCTCCATCCTTTCCCGTCTCAGCCCAGAAAGCTGTCACGGGGTCCCTGGCTCTGTTTTCTTGCTAATGCTGTAGTTATTGTTGTTTGTTTGCCTGGTTATAAATATTAGTAAAGAACTGTTATTCCTATCCCCAGATCTCTGCCTGAGAGCCCCTTGATTTCAGGATTATCATAATTCGGAGGGAGGGGGTCTACATTTTTCATTCCAAGGGAGGCTCCTGCCGTCCCTAGCAGTCACCTGTCTCTCAACACTGAGACATTTCCATGAGTAAATTTTACAAAGTTTTCAATAAAATTCTTATTGATAAATTTGCCTCCATTTCATTTCTAACAAGCTGTTCCTAAAGATCCCGTCAGGCTGTCTTAGACACTTTGGGCAAGGGATTCCTTCCAAGCTGGGCCACTTGGGGGGGGGATGGGGGCGGCCCCAGGGCGCAGGGCAGGGTGTGCAAGGGCCCTTTGTGACACGCTGCAGCACGGTCACCGTGGGATGGTGGCAACGGGAGCAGATGTCAAAGGGCCCTTTGTGACACGTGCTGACATAGGAGCTGGCGGTGACAGGGCCACGCCACAGTGCTCGGTGCACGCGACGGGTCAGGACGCGCCAGAGCGGTGCTGTGAGGAGCCCCCGCACAGCGCACTCCTTTGTGTCGGACCTGGAGCTTTTCTGAAGGATTATTCCTACAGGTGACCTCGAGGCCAGACCACAGGTCTTGCTGACCTGTGGCCTTGCTGAGCCTTCCTTCTTAAGGTTCTCTTGAGGGCAGACCGTGGGACTTGGTGACCCGGAGCTTTTCCGACGTGTCGCCCATCCCTGCAGTCTCTGCCCTTGAGACCAGACCACAATCCCTGTCGAGGAGCCTCCTGTCCTTGTGGCAGGAGCCCTCAAGACCCAAGTGCAGGACTCGCTGTCTTGCAATCTTGCCAGGACTTGAGTCTTGCAGGTGCCTTCCAGGCACGACTGCAGGACTTGCTGACTCTGAGCTTTTCCGAGCCATCTCTCCTGCAAGCAGCCATAAATCAAGTCACTGCCATGGAGCAGCGACCCCCAAGAGTGCCCAAGTTGGCCTGGCTTGAGGAGCAGGAAGAAGAAGGCTCTGGAGCTGTCCTGGCACAGGAGTCTGAAGAGGTGCAGGACTTCCAGGCACCACAGGAGGGTGAGTTGCAGAGCTCGGCCTTAGGGCTAGTGCCTGTTGCCAGCTTGGCCCCATCCCATTCCATGCCATGCCATCCCCTGGTGCTGTTCCTATGGAAAGGATTGGAGAGTCTGGAGGAAGATATGGAGCAGCGACCCCCAAGAGTGCCCAAGCTGGCCTGGGTGGAGGAGGAGGAGGTCGAGGAAGAAGGCCCTGGAGCTGCCCCAGCACCAGAGACCGAAGAGGTGCAGCAGTTGCAGCCGCTGGAGGAGGGTGAGTGGCAGAGCTGGGCCACAGGGCTGGTGCCTGTGGCCATCTTGGCCCCATCCCATCCCATTGCATCCCATCTCATCCCATCCCACACTGTCCTGTGGACACACACCCATGGACAGCACAAAAAAGGGCCTGGGGCTGCCCCCGCAGCAGTGGCCGTGCTGCATCCCCTGGGGCATCCCGGGACTGTCCCTGCCTGGGGAACGCAGGGCTGGGCTGTGCTCTCCCGCCTCTCCTGCAGCCCCTCAGCTCTGGCTGCTCTTTGCCAGATGCAGCCATGGACGGCACACAAGAGCAGGACACCGCCCGTGGCCGCTTCCGCAGAGCAGCGCAGGTACCTGCAGCCATCCCCACCTGCGCTGGGCCTGCTGGCACTGCTCAGCCCAGCACCGCACTTGGAGCACTCCATGCAACTTCCCTGCCTTCCTTCCCTTCTCCTACAGTTTCTTTACCAAATCATCACGAGAATTGGCAAGGAAGACACCAGACCTATGGACACTGAGGTCAAAGCATCCTCAGAGGTCTTGGTAGAACAAAGCAGCGCTGCCCAGCTGGATCTGCTTGTAGAGACGGCTCTTTTCAATCCAGAGCAAGTAAGCAGCCTGTGGCCAGCCTTTGATCCTCCAGCAATTGCTTGGCTTTCCCAAGCCACGCCTGTTGCTCACTTGGAGCTTTTGAGCCCATGGCAGCGTGCTGGAAGAGAAGCACTTGTCTGGGGAAGAAGCTGGGCACATTGCTGACTCCCTCTGCTAGCATTCCAAGTCTCCAGGTGCCTTCTCCAGGTGCCCGGCGTGGTGAGGTACATCCACCAGTGGCTCATGGCCAATGAGGCTGCTGAGCACAGGATGGACTGGGCCCTGATGCAAGTGGCCGAGGCAGAGCCCGATGATGTGGCCATCACTCTCCTGCGGGTGGCCCCAACGTGTGACAGGTATGGGGCCCAGCTGCCCCGAGGCCTCAGGGCTCCCCAGCCCATCACCCTGTACAGCCCGGCCCAGGGCTGTGAGCAACACAGACTTGCAGGGCCCTCTGGCTGCTCCCTTTGCCAACCCTGCTACAAAGTCGGCCCCCGAGCCTGCTGCCATGCTGCCAGCCTGCCCCTCAGGGGCCTGTCCCCACAGGGCTGGGCTGCCTGGCTGCTGCTGCCGCTCAGGGCCAGTGGGCACAGGCAGAGCTGGCGGCCAGCTCAGCTCCCCGCTGCTGCCCAGCCCACGGTGCTGTGTCTGACCCCGCAGAGCTGCTATGGCCATGTGGACGACCATCTTGCTCTCGCCCTGGATTTCAGAGGAAGTGACACCGCTCCTCATCAATGTGGTGGGGAGCTGGCCGCAGAAAAACCTGGGCACCTCTGATGGGGACAAGACGGCTGTCTTTTCCCTGACTGTGAGTTTCTGGAGCTGGCCTTTGCTCACCGCAAGGCCGGCCGCCTCTCCAGCAGCTCTGTTGCCTCCTTCCCCCACTGCATCTCCCTGCTTCAGGCACTGGCCACAAACCTGGCCTAGGGGCAGCTTCAGGGCCACCAGGCCCGCTGCTCCCCCTGCGTCTGTCCCGGCCTCTCCCTGCCACGCTCAGGCCCTGCCACACGGACGCCCCGGCACTGAGCGCTGTCTCAGGCTGCTTTGTCCTCTGCAGGCAACTCTGGTGATGTGGAAGATCCTCCAGGGGCCCTGTTGTCCACAGATCCTCACAGTCTATTTCCCCCGCCTCTTTGTGCATCTCCTCTTCCAAACATACTTCAGTACTTTGTATAGGACAGAGGACGTCCATACCTTCTGGAAGGAATGCCAGGAGCAACACGGCCTCTCCACCAGCCCCAACAGGTGCTCCATGCCACTCCTCCTGTCCCTGCCACTTCCCCAGCCTCGGAGCCAGCACTCCCAGCGTCACCTGGGCTTTGCTGTGCACACAGGTTTGCAGTGCAGACCCTGAAGGCCCTGCTCTGCAGTCTCCACTTGGAGCATGTGGTGGTGGCAATGGAACGCAAGCGTGGCTGGGACACGCTGCTCTGTGCTGACACCCACCACTATGCCGTGGGTCTGCTGGCCAGGTGAGCCCCCCTTCTCCCCACTGCCTCTGACATTTGTGACCCCTGCCCGGGATGCCCCCCACAGTCCCCGTGGCCATGGGCCTGAGGGCCTCGTCAGCGAGGGATGGCCAAGGAGACTGCAAAAGGCTGTGAGAGGAGGGTGCCCAGGAGCAGCCACATCTCAAGGGCCCAAATCCCCTCACAGGGTGCTGGGGCAATAGGACAACTGTGTCCATCAGTCCTGGGAGAGGTTTCTCGCACCCTTGCTGAGACTCTTTCTGCCATTTTCCGCCTTCCAGGGTAATGCGCCGTGCATCCATCCACTTGTGCAAAAGCATCTTAAGCTACCTGCTTGAGGTGCTCAGCAAACCGTTGCCACTCTGGGATGTCTCTGCCATGGCATTCCTTGTGGAGGTGAGCCTGATGGCCAGCACTACCTCGCTCAGCTCCCTGCCAGCCCTGTCCCCTGGCATAGCCACAGCTGCCTGGGACGGCACCCGCGCCCTGTGCTGCTGCCTGGGCCCAGCCCTGCGCACTTCCAGGCTCCTGCCAGCCAGCTCCCCTCTCACTGCCCTGTGCCTTTCAGCTCCTAGATTGCCTGGATTTGAGTGACTGTGGTGACAGCCTAATGGATATCTTGTATAAGTACCTGTGGTACAATTCCACAGAGATGCATCACCAGGTTCTCAGGGCTCTCCTCCTGCTAAAGGACCGTCCCTCCATGGTGAGAAGGGGGCAGCAGCTGAAGCCGTGTGGGCAGCATGAGGCTGGGCAATGCTGTCACTTGGCCTTGGCTGGCCTTTGCCTTGGGCGCTGAGGCAGCTCCTCCCAGCTCTCCTGCCTCCTGCTTCAGCTGCCCGAGTGCTTTGGGACAGCCCTTTGGCCTCTGGGCCCTGCGGCAGCTGCCCGGGCTTTCACACACTTGTGTTCTGCACAGGCCGAAAGAATGCAGAGCCTGACAGGAAGACTAGTGCACCTCCTGTGGGACTTGGACAGTGACGTGGCCAGGATGAGCACTGCTCTTCTGAGCCATATTTTCCTGAAAGAAGACACCCCAATATCCTGGCGCAGGGCCCTGCAGCTGGCTGAGCCGCTCCTGAAACTCCTGGACAATGTAAGGCTCTGTGCCCCAGCCACAGCCACTGCCTGCTGCCTGGACACTTTGTGCCCTGTGCATTTGCAGGCCTGCACCAATGTGGGCCACAAGAAGCCAATGATGAGGTCATTTTTCCTTCCTTCCTTTCATACAGCCTGATAGCCACGTGCAGCTGCTCTCCATGTCTCTCCTTCGAAGAGTGATGTCTTCGGCAGAAGAAGAAGGAAGAAAGCCCCTGAAGGAACGAGTGTACCAGAGCCTGCTCCCACTCTTTTTCCACTGCCAAGATGAGAATCGGCATGTGGCAGAGGTGAGGACTCCTGGGCTGCTGCTGCGCCTTGGCAGGGGGCTCAGCTGCCTCCTGCCCTGACGCAGGCTTGCAGGCTGCAGCCTCCTCCAGCCCTTGGCACTGGGACACTCCTGTGCCCTGCCTTGTGGGGCCATTTGCTGCTCTCTGCTGCTCCACAGGCCTCTCGGACAACGCTCCTTCGCGCGGCTGACTTCCTGAAGAGGCCAGACCTGGAGAAAGCTGTGAGGAAGGAGAAGCTGTGGAAGTTTGCCAAGCTCGTGGTAAGGACAGCCTGGAAGTCCCAGCCTCAAGCTACAGAAGCCCCCTGGCCCCGGTGCTCGGTGTGTGGGGCTGGCAGCTGTGCCCCTGCCCACTGCTGCAGCCGGGGGCCGCACGGCTTCTTCTCCAGCCCCCTGTGGCCCCGAGCCGGGTGCCGATGGAGCCCCGGCCCAGCGGGGCTGCGGGCCGGGCCGGCACCGCGGCTCCCCGGGCAGCAGCCGGCCCTCTGCCCCCTCCAGAGCCCGGCGCCAGCGGCTGCTGGCCGGGCCTCAGGGCTGGCCGGGCACGGGAGGCCGGGGCTGGCCGCAGGCAGCAGCGCCCGGCCGAGGGACAGAGCCCGCGCCAACCCTTCCCTCCTGCCGCTCTCTCCAGCTGGCCGACCACAGGATCCCCTTGGCCGAGCACCTGCGCCGGGCCCTGCAGTACCTGCAGGACCCACAGGAGACCCTGCGAGCGGCGGCCATCAGGGTCATCGGTGAGTCCCGAGCCCGGGCTCCCTCCCCGCCCCGCCGCAGCTCGGCCCCAGCCCCGGCTGCTGCCCCGGCAGCGGCACCCGGGCCCGGCGCCCTGGAGCCCCGGCTGTCCTCGGGGCTGCTGCTGCCGGCCTCTGGCAGCCGTGCCCTTGGGCTGAGTCAGGGTGCGGCAAGGGCTCGGACTGAGCCCTGCCGGGGCAGGAGGCCGTGTGGCCACAGGGCTGGCAGCGCCGCTGGCAGGGAGCTGTGCTGCTGGGACCCTGACAGGCTCTGTGTTCTCAGGGATGGCCGGGGAGCAGCTGAGGGGGCAGCACGCAGAGCTCCAGGTCTTGTGCAGAGGTGAGCCAGGGCAGCGGGCTGACAGCGGTGGCTGTCGGGGGCAGCTGCAAGCCCTGGCCTGGCTGTGGAGGGCTCTGCTCCCTGTCCCGGTAAGGGGCGGCGTGGGCAGAGCACAGTGAGATTTCAGGGCCACGTGGGGCATTTGTGGCCAGCAGCTTCGGGCTGACCCCCTTGGTCCCTGCTCCCTCCTGGCCAAGGCAAGAGCCGGCTGGCATGGCCCTGGCAGGGGGCTCTCGCTGGGCCCCCACAGCTCTGGGGTGTGACCGTGGCTCTGTTTGTCTCTCTTGCAGCCCTCGAACGCCTGACGGAGGACAGAAGCGGTGCCGTGTCAGACCTGGCACTTGAAACGCTGTATGTCCTCCGGGCCATCCAGAGTGCCCGATATTCCATCCTGCAGAGGGTGCACGATCAATTCCTCAGGGCATGGAGGACACGGCCTCGTCTGTCGGGCCTGGGCTGGCTGCGCTGCTGCAGATGTGCTCAAGGCTGATATGGGACGTTCTGTTTGCTGGGGCCACCTGGGCCAGCCGGGATTTTTTATTTCATAAGAATTGTTTTCTTCTATTTTTTTCTTTTTAGTATGTAAATAGTATAGGATATGTTAGGGCTGAGAGGCTCTATCTTCTGGGGCCACATGGGCCATTTGTTATTTTTTTTTTTCATAGAGATTGTACTTTTCTTCGTTTCGTTTCCATCTAGTATGTAAATAATATAGGATATGTTATAAACCACAAGAGTCCCGAGACCTTTCTTTTGCTGCCCAGGGTGTGTGGGGCATAGGGGAAGAGAGGGAAAAGGGTTCTTGTGTCCAGCAACCTGCCGGGGCGTGCAGTGGTGCAGGGGAAATGGCCAGAAGCCCCTTGGCCTTTGGTGGTTGTGCTGAAGCCACAAGCCCTGTGGCAGGCAGGAAGCGCCATCTGTGTCCTGCTGCCCGTGTGTTGCTGCCGTGATGGCTGAGGAGCTGCTGGAGCTCCTGTGGGGCTGCGGCGCTGCTGCCGGGCCAGGCTGGTGGAGCCCCTGAGGGCACGGGGTGCTGGGAGGCCGTGAAGGGATGAGGGGCTGCGGAGGCCCAGACGGGACAAGGCAGTGGGAAGGCACGAGGGGCATGTGTGAGGGAGTGGGTGGCAGGAGGTTCCAAGGGGACAGAAGGCCCTGGAGGAGCCGGGGTGGTGGAAAGCCCTGAGGAATTGGGTGTCAGAGGCCATAAGCAGCCCCCGGGCAGCCGCCTGGTCCCTTACTCCTGGCTGCTCCGGTGCTGCCCCAAAATGTCCCCCAGGCCTGCAGCAGAAGGCCTGGAGGCTGGGACACCACCCCAGCGGGAGGGTGGGGACAGCCCGAGGTGCCCAGGCTGGGCTGGCTGGGGACATGGAGGGCAGAGGGTGCTGCCAGGCCACGGCCACTGGGTGCCTCCAGGAAGGGGCAGTGGGCAGAGGCAGGGCTGGCGGCCAGCCCGGGCCCTCGCGGTTGCCCAGGCCACGCTGCTGTGACCAAGGCCCCCCTGACACAGAGCTCGGGGCCCACAGAGCTGCTGCCACCATGGGGAGGGTGGCGATGTCTCCTCCAGCAGGGCTGCCCAGTGGCTGCTGCCCAAGCGGCTCTGGAGCCCACAGAAACAGCAGCACAGTGTGCCCAGGAACAGCAGCAGCCCCAACGTCGGCACCTGCGCACTGAGGCGTCCGCAGCAGCCGGATGCCAAACAGGGGGAGGCTGTGGGCACAATTGCCTTTGCTTTGGCAAAAGGCTTCAGCAGAGTTGGCCACAATGGCTTTCTCTTCACTTGCAGCCTCACAGCGACGCTTGCCAGCTTCAGCTGTAGCCTGTGCCCGTGACTGACTTGGATGGCCGTGCTTGAAGGCGAGCTCGCCTTCCACACTCAGGTGTCCCAAGGCAGCGGCATTGGCGCCATCCTGAGAAAGAGAGAGAGAGAGAGTGTCTGATGGGGCAGGAGCCCTGTGCTGCAGCTGCCCTCCCTCTCTTCTGTCCAGGCACCTTAAAGACACATGAAACCAAATCCTGGACTTGCTTGGAACAAAGGAAGAAGCAGCATGCGCTGAAAAAAAGCAGGGACTTACACGGCTCAGTTTTGCTCTCCACTTGGGCAATCCCAGAATCCCTGAGCACTTGGTGTTGCAAAGTATCATCAACATCATCCAGTCTCCAACCATCCTGCCATGGGCACAGGTGGTGTGCAGGCACAGGTGTCACTAGAATTGGGAGAACACTTTTCCATGTTGACCTTTTCCTCTCCTGGATTTCAAGCAAAGATGAAAAAATCATCTGGTGGATGACAGGTGAATAGTGTAGCTCACAGAACTAGGAGTAGGAGTCTCCAGTGGCCCATGGTGTGTCCATTCAACCATTGTTAGGTCGTCCATTTGGAGCTCGGGCACAGGCACCAGGCTGGTCCATTTCAGCATCCCAAAGTCTTGGTGGCTCCCTGTGCACCCACTGTCTCCTGAATCCATTCTTGAATTCCCAGTTACTGCTGTGCAGGACATGAGAACACAGGAACAGCTTGTTTGGCTCATTCTTGCCTTTGCTGCTCCTGCCTAAAGGAATCATCAGGACTATATGCTGATGGAATGGGATCGCCGAACAGCAGGGACTTTGTCTCTAGTGTCTGAAACTAAAACCTTGTCTGACTGTTCAGACACTCTAAAATCCAGGGTGAGAATGACAGCTTTGGTATGGAAGAATCCTAGAAATCTTGACTTGTGATTTTTCTAGTCAAGGATTTGAATGCCAGTGTGGAAATTACCAAAATATTCAAACTTGTTTTCATTGGCAACCCCTTTGAAATGGCATCAGCACACCTCCAGGGGACAGGGTATGACAGTGGGGACAGTACTTGGCAGCTCATGGCTTCAGATGTGGGAGGTAAATATTTTGCCTAGGTACACATTGAAGTTCAAGTTTTCCCAGGGTTTGGATTGACTGGTCATTGCAGGTAACTTTAATCAATGCAAAAGGATGTAAAAGCAGAGTTTCTGGAGAATGTGCACTAGGGAGGGAATAGGGAGAAAACCTTGAACACAGCCAGCAGGCTCTGGAAAAATTTATAAAAGTTAAAATTAAAAATAGATGTAGCTTTGTGACTGTTCAGACAGGACTCCTTGTGTCTGGAGGTGATCATAAAACATTTTAAAATCTTAGGAAGTTCGGGAACTCAGAAAGAAAGTTAGGCTTGGCAAGCCCTGGGAAAAGTAGGCCCTGGAAATGTTAGGCCTTGTGCTTGCTAAAGATCATGTGAAACTGCACCTGTGTAATCAATATATGATAAATGATAGAATTGTTAGATGTGATTAGATATAATTATTGTTTAAAGAACATGAGGAACAATGTTAGGGGGCTGGGGTGGGATCACGAGAAATCCATGCTTGGGTAAAAACAATGCATACAATAGAACAATGTAAGTTTAATAATTAATATCTAAGTTGTATAACGATAGAGTATAAAAGATGTTCAACTCAAAAGCAAGATGGGTCAGATTTGGGTCTGTGTACCCCTGACACCCAGAGCTCTTCAATAAAGCACCTGCATATAATCATTGTGTGATGATGTGTGTTCCTGAACTCTAACATTTTGGTGCCCCAGATGGGACCTTGTGAGTGCTGCTGAGCGAGCTCGCGACCCGATCCTGCTCCAGCCGGCACCGAGGGATTCTCGGGGAGCCCATCGGCCGCGACCGTCTGCGCTGCTCACAGCGTCCCCAGGAGAAGAGGTAAGGTGCTTTCACTTTGGTTTGGGTGCCTGCCAATAAGACGCAGCAAAAGCTGCGCTTGGTTGGGCTAAAGGAATTCCTGTTGGGATTGCCCGGGCGCCGTCCGTCAGACGACTGCGAAAGCGTTGCAGGTTCGGCATTTGTGGTGTATTGTAGTTGTGACATGGAGAAGCTTAAAGGGGTTTTGGGCAGCAATGCTCTCATAGCAGGAACTTCTCCTTTGGGGTGCTTATTAGCACATTGGAAACAAGGTCACTTTGGGGAAGAATTACATAAGGCTGAATTGATTTTGGTGAGATCTCCCCATGGAAAAAGACCCCTGTGACACTGTCTCATCTGTTGGTAGCTATAACCTCTCTCTTTCTTTACTTTGTTTTCTTTCTCCTCTCTCTCTCTCTCACTCCCTCTCCTCTATCACATAACCCTTGTTATCACTAAAATAAATGTACATTATTGCTGTTGTGATTTCAACTGAAATCCCTTGTGTCCTTTGTGCCTTCTGAGATCAAAGAAACTTCTCGCGACTCCCACTGGCGTTAGCGAATCGTGACATTTAAACTGGAGTCACGGACAGGATTTGTGACAGACAGAAGGGGCTGCAGGTTTGTTGTGCAGTCTGTATTAGGGGAAAGATGTTTTGCTCCAGCCGCACCCAGCCCGACACTCCCAAGAGAGTGAGCGGTGTCTAGAAAGCAAGGGGGAGCGACTCGAATTTCCCACAAACTGCACACGCCGAGGTGAAAAGCACCCCACACTCACTTGAGGGCTCTGTCTGCAGAATTTCACAAAAGATCTCTTAGTGCAAAAGGGTGGGAATGTTTTTGTTGTTGTTGTGTGTGTGAATTTTGAGTGCTTGGTGTAGCAAAGAGACAATCAGAATTTTAAACTGAAAGAGTGCCTCCCGAGCAGATTTGGTCTTTTTACCCACACAGGGAAGCAAAAAGCAGTGTGTGTGTGGGTGTGGGTGTGGGTGTGGGTGTGTGTGGGTGTATAATTGAAGTTTATACCTCCCTGTAGTGGTTTTCCCTTTGTAAAAATGACTGAAAAGGGCAGTGCAGAAGTTAAAGCTGCATTTTATGCTCTGTTAGCAAAACACAATGCCAGACCTTCTCCGGGAGGGGAAAAGCAGGCGCTTAGTTCCTGATTTAATTTGGAAAATGTGATTGATAGAGTGTGTTCTTTACAAGGTGAAAGAAAATTTAAACTAGGCAAAAATCAAACTCTACTCTGCTCAGTTTTGGGAGCTTGTTTTACAGCAGCTCTAAAAACTGGCTTTAAGCAAAGAAGTGAGGAAAGAACTAGAATAGACTCCTTCTAAAACCTAGTTGAAATTTTGCAAAAACAATTAAATGAAGAAAAGAGTAAGATCCATCTGTTGCGAGCAGCCCTCCAGGATGAAAATTCAAAAATGCTGACTCGCTAAAAGAAACAGAAGAGGGGGATACCCCTGTCCTGAATCAAATTTACCCTCCAAAAGAGCTAATTCATTCCAGTAGAAATGATGGACCTGTAAAAATGGCAGAAGAAAAATCAGAGAAAGCAAAGGTGTTAGATGCATTGGTTCTCTTAAGGAAAACCCAGACAAGAGAAAAGAAATCTCTCACTGCCAGTATTGGTGGTCACTGGAGATAAAGAAGGGGGTCCCCAACAAGGTAATAGATGGCTTCTCACTTCAAGGTTGAGTGAAGTTGTTTCTAATTGGCACTGTCCCAAGTTCATTGTATGGAATGCCCCATTGGATAACCCAGCACAGCTCCACAGGCTCTGGGCTGTGAGCCAAAGCCGTCTCCTTCTCAGCTTCTGGGAGTGGAGCCCAAAGAGCCTCAGAATCAGGGAAACTGGGAACTCTGCCTCTCCTGGGTGAGCAGAGAGGCAGAGGTTGCTTTTATTTCAAGTGCTCACTAGAGATAACAAAACTGGACACATACTGATTACAGCAATAGTGTGTAGAGAATATTTGAACAGAAGGTGGGCATGATATTTTAGTAAAGGCCTGTCTGCATAAACCAGCTTTTGGTATAAGTTGTGATATTAAAGGCTCATGTCCTTGAAACTTTCCTGAAGCAGAGAGAATGAAGCAAAACAATATCCTTGTGTATAAGAGAAAAAAATGTAAACCTGTGTGGATTAACCAAGAGTAACTTGCTTAGCCCAGGGACCCTGTAAAACCCTATAAAAGTGTGCTAAAAATAGAAATAAATGGTGTTCTCCATACTTCTGTGAAGACTAGGCTGAATAGTCTGAGCTGTTTCTCAATAATAGTGGGTCCTATACATCCACTTTTTACTTTTGCAGTTAACACTGGAGCCCAAATTTCTGTGTTGACCAATAAAGACTAGTGCAGGATTTGAGAGCAATATATGGAATAACTAAAGATATTTACCCAGTGGTAGCTAATCCTTGCACATTGTTAACATCTATAAAAATGAAATATAAATGGTTTACTGTACTTGAATTAAAAGATGCCTTTTTCTGCACACCCCTTGACAAAAAAAAGCAGGAAACTGTTTGTCTTTGAGTGGGAAAATCCAGAAAATAGAAGGAAAACTCAGCTCACTTGGACACGACTCCCACAAGGACACAAGAACATTCCAACCCTATTTGGAAGCCAGCTGGGGAAGGAGCTGGAGATTTGGACCGAGAACGGGCAAGTACTGAGAAAACAATACCTGCTGTTACAGTATGTTGAGGATATACTGATAGCTACAGAAGAGAAAACAACCTGCATAAAGGTACCAATTGAAATTTGAAATCAGCTGGGAATGGGAGGATATAAGGAGTCTAAAGAAAAGGCACAAATTGCCTGGCAGACTGTGATTTCCCTGGGATGTGAAATCTCACCAGGGCAATGTAAGCTGGGTACTAATTGTATTCAAGCTATTTGTGCTATTCCAGAACCCCAGAACGTGCATGAGCTGCGAGTCTTCCTTGGGATGACAGGGTGGTGCTGCCTGTGGATCATGGACTATGGACTAATTGCAAAAGCCCTGGATGAGGCCCAGAAGACGCAGCCGTTTACCTGGGGCAGAGCACAGAAGGAGGCCTTCCTCAAACTGAAGGAGGCATTGACAACTGCTCCGGCGTTCGGATTGCCAGATTTGTCCAAAGATTTCCAGCTGTTTGTGCATGAAAGGCTACACCTAGCACTGGGAGTGCTGAGCCAAGGTTTGGGAAGCTGGGAAAGGCCGGTCGGCTGCTTTTCCAAACAGCTTGACAAGGGGAGTGCTGGGTGGCCTTCATGCCTGCGGGCAGTTGCAGCCAACGTGATGCTGCCACAAGAAGCCAGGAAACTCACCATGGGTAGACACATAGATGTCTCTGTGCCACACATGGTGAGCACTGTTTTAGAACAAAAGAGGGGCCATTGGCTATCTCCAAGCAGGATGATGAAATTCCAGGTAATCCTGACTGAGCAGGATGATGTCACACTAAAGACAACTGACCTCTTGAATGCAGCTCTGTTCCTGGGTACCACAACTGAAGAAGGCCCATTAGAGCATGACTGTGCAGAAGTAATAGAGGACACCTATTTGGCAAGAGAAGACCTGAAAGACATCCCACTGGAGCAAGCAGAGTGAGAGCTATTCACAGATGGAAGCAGCTTGGTGGAGAACGGGACCAGATACGCTGGGTATGCGGTAACAACAGTCAGTGCAATAGCGGAGGCAAAAGCATTATCAGCAAATGCATCTGCCCAGAGGGCAGAACTGGTTGCCTTAAGCAGAGCACTAGAATTGAGTAAAGGGAAAAGGGGAAACATCTGGACTGGCTCAGAGTATGCTTTGGAGTAGTGCATGTCCACAGAGTGCTGTGGAAAGAAAGAAGACTGCTGTCTGCTCAAGGCACACGCATTAAACATCAAGATGCAGTCCTGCAATTGATAAAAGCAATACAAAACCTGAACAAGTAGCAATTATGCACTGCAAAGGACACCAATCAGGAAACTCCAAAATTTGTGAAGAAAATGGAAAAGCAGACTGGACAGCTCGACAGATTGCTCGAAAACGGCAAAGAACAATGGCATTGATATCTTAAAAAGTTAATGTATCTCAATTTAATTTGCCTCCAAAACAAAAATATTCAATAGGAGATGAGAAATTGGGGCATTTGCTAAATGTTTTTTTTTTTTTTTTGAGACAACTTAGGGAATTTTGTGGGATTTTAATGGAATTTTGTGGGAAATTGAGGAGATTTAGGGAATTTCGTGTGATTTTTCTGGAATTTTGTGGACCTTTGTGTAGATTTTGTGGGATGTTTCTGGAATTTGTTAAGGTTTTGAGGAGATTTAGGAAATTTTGTGGGATTTTTCATGAATTTTTTTTATATTTGAGGACATTTTGTAGGATGTTGGTGGAATTTGGTAGGGTTTTGAAAAAAGTCAGGGATTTTTGTGAGATTTTCTGGGATTTTGAGCTAACTTGAAGAATTTTGAGGGATTTTTCTTAGATTTTCTGTGAATTGATGGAGATTTTATGGGATGTTTCAGGAATTTGGTTGGGTTTTGAGAAGATTTAGGGGATTTGTGAGATTTCTCTGGAAATTTGTGGGGCTTATAAATTTTGTGGGATTTTTCTCAAATTGTGTGGACATTTGTGGAAATTTTGTGAGATGGTCCTGGAATTTTGTGGGATATTGAGGAAATTTAGTGATTTTTGAGAAATTCTTCTTGAATTTTGTGGACATTCGTGTAGATTTTGTGGGATGTTGCAGGAATTTGGTAGAAATTGGAGAAGATTTAAGGAATTGTGTGGGGCTTTTCCAGAATTTTGTGGGATTTGGAGGAGACTTGAAGAATTTTGAGGGATTTTTGCTAGATAATGTGGAAGTTTGTGGAGATTTTTTTGCGATGTCTCTGGAATTTTGTAATGTTTTGAGGAGATTTAGGGAAGTTTGTTGCATTTTATGCAATTTTGTGGGGCTCTCCCAGAATTTTTTGCGATATTGAGGAGATTTTGTGGGATGTTTCTGGAATTTTGTGGGATTTTTGTGGGATTTGTACGAGACATGAATAATCTTGGGGGATTTTTCTTAGATGTTTTTTGAAATTGTTGGAGATTTTGTGAGATGTTGCAGGAATTTGGTTGTGTTTTGAGAAGATTGAGGGAATTTTGTGGGATTTTCCTGGAATTTTGTGGAATTTCTCTAGAATTCGGTGGGATATTGAGGAGATTTTGTGAGATGTTTGTGGGATTTTGAGGAGACTTGAAGAATTTTGTGAGATTTTTCTTGAATTTTGCGGACATTTGTGGACATTTTGTGGGATGTTTCTGGAGTTTGGTCAGGTTTTGAGAAGATTCAAGGAATTTTGTAACATTTTCCTGGAATTTTGAGGATTTCTCTCGAATTCTGTGAGATTTGGAGGAGACTTGAAGAACTTTGAGGGAATTTTCTTAGATTTTGTGGGACATTTGTGGAGATTTTTTGAGATGTCTGTGGAATTTTGTGGGATATTGAGGAAATTTAGTGATTTTTGTGGGATTTTTCTTGAATTTTGTGGACATTTGTGGAGATTTTGTAGGATGATGCAGGAATTTGGTTGTGTTTTGAGAAGATTGTGGGAATTTTGTGGGATTTTTCTGGAATTTTGTGGAAATTCTCTAGAATTTTGTGGGATATTGAGGAGATTTTGTGGGATGTTTGTGGGATGTTTGTGGAATTTTGAGGAGACTTGAAGAATTTTGAGGGATTTTTCCTAGATTTTGTGGAAATTGTTGGAGATTTTGTGGGATGTTGTTGGAGTTTGGTAGAATTTTGAGAAGATGGAAGGAATTTTGTAACATTTTCCGGGAATTTTGAGGATTTCTCTTGAATTTCTTGGAATCTGGAGGAGACTTGAAGAATTTTGAGGGAATTTTCTTAGATTTGGTGGAAATTTGTGGGGATTTTGTGAGATGTCTTTGGAATTTTGTAATGTTTTGAGAAGATTGTGGGAATTTTGTGAGGATTTTCCAGAATTTTGAGGGGCTTTCAAGAATTTTGTGGGAGTTTTCTTGAATTTTGTGGAAATTTGTTGAGATTTTTGTGAGATGGTTCTGGAATTTTGTGGGATATTGAGGAAATTTAGTTAATTTTGTGGGATTTTTCTTGAATGATGTGGACATTCGTGGAGATTTTGTGGGATGTTACAGGAATTTGGTAAGGTTTTCAGAAGATTTAGGGAATTGTGTGGTGCTTTTCCAGAATTTTGTGGGATTTTTCTTTGATAATGTGAAAATTGGTGGAGGTTTTGTGAGACGTCTGTGGAATTTTGTAATGTTTGGAGAAGATTTAGGGAATTTTGTGGCATTTTTCTGCAATTTTGTGGAATTTCTCTAGAATTTTCTGTGATATTGAGGAGATTTTGTGGGATGTTTCTGGAATTTTGTGGGATTTTTGTGGGATTTGGAGGAGACTTGAAGAATTTTGCGGGATTTTTCCTAGATTTTGTGGAAATTGGTGGAGATTTTGTGAGATGTTGCAGGAATTTGGTTGGGTTTTGAGAAGATTCAGGGAATTTTGTGGGATGTTGCTGGAATTTTGTGGAATTTCTCTACAATTTTGTGGGATATTGAGGAGATTTTGTGGGATTTTGTGGGATGTTTGTGGGATTTTGAGGAGACTTGAAGAATTATGGGGGAATTTTTTTAGATTTTCTGGACATTTGTGGAGATTTTGTGGGATATTGCAGGAATATGGTTGGGTTTTGAGTAAATTTGGGGAATTTTTGAGATTTTTCTGCAATTTTGTGGGATTTTGTGGGATGTTTGTGGGATTTTGAGGAGACTTGAAGAATTTTGTGGGATTTTTCTTGAATTTTGTGGACATTTGTGGACATTTTGTGGGATGTGGCTGGAGTTTGGTAGGGTTTTGAGAAGATTGAAGGAATTTTGTAACATTTTCCTGGAATTTTGAGGATTTCTCTTGAATTTTGTGAGATTTGGAGGAGACTTGAAGAATTTTGTGGGAATTTTCTTAGATTTTGTGGAAATTTGTAGACATTTTGTGAGATGTCTGTGGAATTTTGTAATGTTTGGAGAAGATTTAGGGAATTTTGTGGCATTTTTCTGCAATTTTGTGGACTTTCTCTAGAATTTTCTGTGATATTGAGGAGATTTTGTGGGATGTTTCTGGAATTTTGTGGGATTTTTCTAGGGTTTGGAGGAGACTTGAAGAATTTTGTGGGATTTTTCCTAGATTTTGTGGAAATTGGTGGAGATTTTGTGAGATGTTGCAGGAATTTGGTTGGGTTTTGAGAAGATTCAGGGAATTTTGTGGGATGTTGCTGGAATTTTGTGGAATTTCTCTAGAATTTTGTGGGATATTGAGGAGATTTTGTGGGATTTTGTGGGATGTTTGTGGGATTTTGAGGAGACTTGAAGAATTATGGGGGAATTTTTTTAGATTTTCTAGACATTTGTGGAGATTTTGTGGGATATTGCAGGAATATGGTTGGGTTTTGAGTAAATTTGGGGAATTTTTGAGATTTTTCTGCAATTTTGTGGGATTTTGTGGGATGTTTGTGGGATTTAGAGGAGACTTGAAGAATTTTGAGGGAATTTTCTTAGATTTTGTGGGACATTTGTGGAGATTTTGTGAGATGTCTGTGGAATTTTGTGCGATATTGAGGAAATTTAGTGATTTTTGTGGGATTTTTCTTGAATTTTGTGGACATTTGTTGAGATTTTTGTGAGATGGTTCTGGAATTTTGTGGGATATTGAGGAAATTTAGTGATTTTAGTGGGATTTTTCTTGAATTTTGTGGACATTCGCGGAGATTTTGTGGGATGTTGCAGGAATTTGGTAAGGTTTTCAGAAGATTTAGGGAATTGTGTGGGGCTTTTCCAGAATTTTGTGGGATTTTTCTTTGATAATGTGAAAATTGGTGGAGGTTTTGTGAGACGTCTCTGGAATTTTGTAATGTTTGGAGAAGATTTAGGGAATTTTGTGGCATTTTTCTGCAATTTTGTGGACTTTCTCTAGAATTTTCTGTGATATTGAGGAGATTTTGTGGGATGTTTCTGGAATTTTGTGGGATTTTTCTAGGGTTTGGAGGAGACTTGAAGAATTTTGTGGGATTTTTCCTAGATTTTGTGGAAATTGGTGGAGATTTTGTGAGATGTTGCAGGAATTTGGTTGGGTTTTGAGAAGATTCAGGGAATTTTGTGGGATGTTGCTGGAATTTTGTGGAATTTCTCTAGAATTTTGTGGGATATTGAGGAGATTTTGTGGGATTTTGTGGGATGTTTGTGGGATTTTGAGGAGACTTGAAGAATTATGGGGGAATTTTTTTAGATTTTCTAGACATTTGTGGAGATTTTGTGGGATATTGCAGGAATATGGTTGGGTTTTGAGTAAATTTGGGGAATTTTTGAGATTTTTCTGCAATTTTGTGGGATTTTGTGGGATGTTTGTGGGATTTAGAGGAGACTTGAAGAATTTTGTGGGATTTTTCTTGAATTTTGTGGACATTTGTGGACATTTTGTGGGATGTGGCTGGAGTTTGGTAGGGTTTTGAGAAGATTGAAGGAATTTTGTAACATTTTCCTGGAATATTGAGGATTTCTCTTGAATTTTGTGAGATTTGGAGGAGACTTGAAGAATTTTGTGGGAATTTTCTTAGATTTTGTGGAAATTTGTAGACATTTTGTGAGATGTCTGTGGAATTTTGTAATGTTTGGAGAAGATTTAGGGAATTTTGTGGCATTTTTCTGCAATTTTGTGGACTTTCTCTAGAATTTTCTGTGATATTGAGGAGATTTTGTGGGATGTTTCTGGAATTTTGTGGGATTTTTCTAGGGTTTGGAGGAGACTTGAAGAATTTTGTGGGATTTTTCCTAGATTTTGTGGAAATTGGTGGAGATTTTGTGAGATGTTGCAGGAATTTGGTTGGGTTTTGAGAAGATTCAGGGAATTTTGTGGGATGTTGCTGGAATTTTGTGGAATTTCTCTAGAATTTTGTGGGATATTGAGGAGATTTTGTGGGATTTTGTGGGATGTTTGTGGGATTTTGAGGAGACTTGAAGAATTATGGGGGAATTTTTTTAGATTTTCTAGACATTTGTGGAGATTTTGTGGGATATTGCAGGAATATGGTTGGGTTTTGAGTAAATTTGGGGAATTTTTGAGATTTTTCTGCAATTTTGTGGGATTTTGTGGGATGTTTGTGGGATTTAGAGGAGACTTGAAGAATTTTGAGGGAATTTTCTTAGATTTTGTGGGACATTTGTGGAGATTTTGTGAGATGTCTGTGGAATTTTGTGCGATATTGAGGAAATTTAGTGATTTTTGTGGGATTTTTCTTGAATTTTGTGGACATTTGTTGAGATTTTTGTGAGATGGTTCTGGAATTTTGTGGGATATTGAGGAAATTTAGTGATTTTAGTGGGATTTTTCTTGAATTTTGTGGACATTCGTGGAGATTTTGTGGGATGTTGCAGGAATTTGGTAAGGTTTTCAGAAGATTTAGGGAATTGTGTGGGGCTTTTCCAGAATTTTGTGGGATTTTTCTTAGATTTTGAGGAAATTGGTGGAGATTTTGTGAGACGTCTCTGGAATTTTGTAATGTTTGGAGAAGATCTGGGGTATTTTGTGGCATTTTTCTGCAATTTTGTGGACTTTCTCTAGAATTTTCTGTGATATTGAGGAGATTTTGTGGGATGTTTCTGGAATTTTGTGGGATTTTTCTAGGGTTTGGAGGAGACTTGAAGAATTTTGTGGGATTTTTCCTAGATTTTGTGGAAATTGGTGGAGATTTTGTGAGATGTTGCAGGAATTTGGTTGGGTTTTGAGAAGATTCAGGGAATTTTGTGGGATGTTGCTGGAATTTTGTGGAATTTCTCTAGAATTTTGTGGGATAATGAGGAGATTTTGTGGGATTTTGTGGGATGTTTGTGGGATTTTGAGGAGACTTGAAGAATTATGGGGGAATTTTTTTAGATTTTCTAGACATTTGTGGAGATTTTGTGGGATATTGCAGGAATATGGTTGGGTTTTGAGTAAATTTGGGGAATTTTTGAGATTTTTCTGCAATTTTGTGGGATTTTGTGGGATGTTTGTGGGATTTAGAGGAGACTTGAAGAATTTTGAGGGAATTTTCTTAGATTTTGTGGGACATTTGTGGAGATTTTGTGAGATGTCTGTGGAATTTTGTGCGATATTGAGGAAATTTAGTGATTTTTGTGGGATTTTTCTTGAATTTTGTGGAAATTTGTTGAGATTTTTGTGAGATGGTTCTGGAATTTTGTGGGATATTGAGGAAATTTAGTGATTTTAGTGGGATTTTTCTTGAATTTTGTGGACATTCGTGGAGATTTTGTGGGATGTTGCAGGAATTTGGTAAGGTTTTCAGAAGATTTAGGGAATTGTGTGGGGCTTTTCCAGAATTTTGTGGGATTTTTCTTTGATAATGTGAAAATTGGTGGAGGTTTTGTGAGACGTCTCTGGAATTTTGTAATGTTTGGAGAAGATTTAGGGAATTTTGTGGCATTTTTCTGCAATTTTGTGGACTTTCTCTAGAATTTTCTGTGATATTGAGGAGATTTTGTGGGATGTTTCTGGAATTTTGTGGGATTTTTCTAGGGTTTGGAGGAGACTTGAAGAATTTTGTGGGATTTTTCCTAGATTTTGTGGAAATTGGTGGAGATTTTGTGAGATGTTGCAGGAATTTGGTTGGGTTTTGAGAAGATTCAGGGAATTTTGTGGGATGTTGCTGGAATTTTGTGGAATTTCTCTAGAATTTTGTGGGATATTGAGGAGATTTTGTGGGATTTTGTGGGATGTTTGTGGGATTTTGAGGAGACTTGAAGAATTATGGGGGAATTTTTTTAGATTTTCTAGACATTTGTGGAGATTTTGTGGGATATTGCAGGAATATGGTTGGGTTTTGAGTAAATTTGGGGAATTTTTGAGATTTTTCTGCAATTTTGTGGGATTTTGTGGGATGTTTGTGGGATTTAGAGGAGACTTGAAGAATTTTTGAGGGATTTTTCTTGAATTTTGTGGACATTTGTGGACATTTTGTGGGATGTGGCTGGAGTTTGGTAGGGTTTTGAGAAGATTGAAGGAATTTTGTAACATTTTCCTGGAATTTTGAGGATTTCTCTTGAATTTTGTGGGATTTGGAGGAGACTTGAAGAATTTTGTGGGAATTTTCTTAGATTTTGTGGAAATTTGTAGACATTTTGTGAGATGTCTGTGGAATTTTGTAATGTTTGGAGAAGATTTAGGGAATTTTGTGGCATTTTTCTGCAATTTTGTGGACTTTCTCTAGAATTTTCTGTGATATTGAGGAGATTTTGTGGGATGTTTCTGGAATTTTGTGGGATTTTTCTAGGGTTTGGAGGAGACTTGAAGAATTTTGTGGGATTTTTCCTAGATTTTGTGGAAATTGGTGGAGACTTTGTGAGATGTTGCAGGAATTTGGTTGGGTTTTGAGAAGATTCAGGGAATTTTGTGGGATGTTGCTGGAATTTTGTGGAATTTCTCTAGAATTTTGTGGGATATTGAGGAGATTTTGTGGGATTTTGTGGGATGTTTGTGGGATTTTGAGGAGACTTGAAGAATTATGGGGGAATTTTTTTAGATTTTCTAGACATTTGTGGAGATTTTGTGGGATATTGCAGGAATATGGTTGGGTTTTGAGTAAATTTGGGGAATTTTTGAGATTTTTCTGCAATTTTGTGGGATTTTGTGGGATGTTTGTGGGATTTAGAGGAGACTTGAAGAATTTTGAGGGAATTTTCTTAGATTTTGTGGGACATTTGTGGAGATTTTGTGAGATGTCTGTGGAATTTTGTGCGATATTGAGGAAATTTAGTGATTTTTGTGGGATTTTTCTTGAATTTTGTGGACATTTGTTGAGATTTTTGTGAGATGGTTCTGGAATTTTGTGGGATATTGAGGAAATTTAGTGATTTTAGTGGGATTTTTCTTGAATTTTGTGGACATTCGCGGAGATTTTGTGGGATGTTGCAGGAATTTGGTAAGGTTTTCAGAAGATTTAGGGAATTGTGTGGGGCTTTTCCAGAATTTTGTGGGATTTTTCTTTGATAATGTGAAAATTGGTGGAGGTTTTGTGAGACGTCTCTGGAATTTTGTAATGTTTGGAGAAGATTTAGGGAATTTTGTGGCATTTTTCTGCAATTTTGTGGACTTTCTCTAGAATTTTCTGTGATATTGAGGAGATTTTGTGGGATGTTTCTGGAATTTTGTGGGATTTTTCTAGGGTTTGGAGGAGACTTGAAGAATTTTGTGGGATTTTTCCTAGATTTTGTGGAAATTGGTGGAGATTTTGTGAGATGTTGCAGGAATTTGGTTGGGTTTTGAGAAGATTCAGGGAATTTTGTGGGATGTTGCTGGAATTTTGTGGAATTTCTCTAGAATTTTGTGGGATATTGAGGAGATTTTGTGGGATTTTGTGGGATGTTTGTGGGATTTTGAGGAGACTTGAAGAATTATGGGGGAATTTTTTTAGATTTTCTAGACATTTGTGGAGATTTTGTGGGATATTGCAGGAATATGGTTGGGTTTTGAGTAAATTTGGGGAATTTTTGAGATTTTTCTGCAATTTTGTGGGATTTTGTGGGATGTTTGTGGGATTTAGAGGAGACTTGAAGAATTTTGAGGGAATTTTCTTAGATTTTGTGGGACATTTGTGGAGATTTTGTGAGATGTCTGTGGAATTTTGTGCGATATTGAGGAAATTTAGTGATTTTTGTGGGATTTTTCTTGAATTTTGTGGACATTTGTTGAGATTTTTGTGAGATGGTTCTGGAATTTTGTGGGATATTGAGGAAATTTAGTGATTTTAGTGGGATTTTTCTTGAATTTTGTGGACATTCGTGGAGATTTTGTGGGATGTTGCAGGAATTTGGTAAGGTTTTCAGAAGATTTAGGGAATTGTGTGGGGCTTTTCCAGAATTTTGTGGGATTTTTCTTAGATTTTGAGGAAATTGGTGGAGATTTTGTGAGACGTCTCTGGAATTTTGTAATGTTTGGAGAAGATCTGGGGTATTTTGTGGCATTTTTCTGCAATTTTGTGGACTTTCTCTAGAATTTTCTGTGATATTGAGGAGATTTTGTGGGATGTTTCTGGAATTTTGTGGGATTTTTCTAGGGTTTGGAGGAGACTTGAAGAATTTTGTGGGATTTTTCCTAGATTTTGTGGAAATTGGTGGAGATTTTGTGAGATGTTGCAGGAATTTGGTTGGGTTTTGAGAAGATTCAGGGAATTTTGTGGGATGTTGCTGGAATTTTGTGGAATTTCTCTAGAATTTTGTGGGATATTGAGGAGATTTTGTGGGATTTTGTGGGATGTTTGTGGGATTTTGAGGAGACTTGAAGAATTATGGGGGAATTTTTTTAGATTTTCTAGACATTTGTGGAGATTTTGTGGGATATTGCAGGAATATGGTTGGGTTTTGAGTAAATTTGGGGAATTTTTGAGATTTTTCTGCAATTTTGTGGGATTTTGTGGGATGTTTGTGGGATTTTGAGGAGACTTGAAGAATTTTGTGGGATTTTTCTTGAATTTTGTGGACATTTGTGGACATTTTGTGGGATGTGGCTGGAGTTTGGTAGGGTTTTGAGAAGATTGAAGGAATTTTGTAACATTTTCCTGGAATATTGAGGATTTCTCTTGAATTTTGTGAGATTTGGAGGAGACTTGAAGAATTTTGTGGGAATTTTCTTAGATTTTGTGGAAATTTGTAGACATTTTGTGAGATGTCTGTGGAATTTTGTAATGTTTGGAGAAGATTTAGGGAATTTTGTGGCATTTTTCTGCAATTTTGTGGACTTTCTCTAGAATTTTCTGTGATATTGAGGAGATTTTGTGGGATGTTTCTGGAATTTTGTGGGATTTTTCTAGGGTTTGGAGGAGACTTGAAGAATTTTGTGGGATTTTTCCTAGATTTTGTGGAAATTGGTGGAGATTTTGTGAGATGTTGCAGGAATTTGGTTGGGTTTTGAGAAGATTCAGGGAATTTTGTGGGATGTTGCTGGAATTTTGTGGAATTTCTCTAGAATTTTGTGGGATATTGAGGAGATTTTGTGGGATTTTGTGGGATGTTTGTGGGATTTTGAGGAGACTTGAAGAATTATGGGGGAATTTTTTTAGATTTTCTAGACATTTGTGGAGATTTTGTGGGATATTGCAGGAATATGGTTGGGTTTTGAGTAAATTTGGGGAATTTTTGAGATTTTTCTGCAATTTTGTGGGATTTTGTGGGATGTTTGTGGGATTTAGAGGAGACTTGAAGAATTTTGTGGGATTTTTCCTAGATTTTGTGGAAATTGGTGGAGATTTTGTGAGATGTTGCAGGAATTTGGTTGGGTTTTGAGAAGATTCAGGGAATTTTGTGGGATGTTGCTGGAATTTTGTGGAATTTCTCTAGAATTTTGTGGGATATTGAGGAGATTTTGTGGGATTTTGTGGGATGTTTGTGGGATTTTGAGGAGACTTGAAGAATTATGGGGGAATTTTTTTAGATTTTCTAGACATTTGTGGAGATTTTGTGGGATATTGCAGGAATATGGTTGGGTTTTGAGTAAATTTGGGGAATTTTTGAGATTTTTCTGCAATTTTGTGGGATTTTGTGGGATGTTTGTGGGATTTAGAGGAGACTTGAAGAATTTTGAGGGAATTTTCTTAGATTTTGTGGGACATTTGTGGAGATTTTGTGAGATGTCTGTGGAATTTTGTGCGATATTGAGGAAATTTAGTGATTTTTGTGGGATTTTTCTTGAATTTTGTGGACATTTGTTGAGATTTTTGTGAGATGGTTCTGGAATTTTGTGGGATATTGAGGAAATTTAGTGATTTTAGTGGGATTTTTCTTGAATTTTGTGGACATTTGTGGACATTTTGTGGGATGTTACAGGAATTTGGTAAGGTTTTCAGGAGATCTAGGGAATTGTGAGGGGCTTTTCCAGAATTTTGTGGGATTTTTCTTTGATAATGTGAAAATTGGTGGAGGTTTTGTGAGACGTCTCTGGAATTTTGTAATGTTTGGAGAAGATTGAGGGAATTTTGTGGTATTTTTCTGCAATTTTGTGGAATTTCTCTAGAATTTTCTGTGATATTGAGGAGATTTTGTGGGATGTTTCTGGAATTTTGTGTGATTTTTCTAGGGTTTGGAGGAGACTTGAAGAATTTTGTGGGATTTTTCCTAGATTTTGTGGAAAGTGGTGGAGATTTTGTGAGACGTTGGAGGAATTTGGTTGTGTTTTGAGAAGATTCAGGGAATTTTGTGGGATTTTTCCTGGAATTTTGTGGAATTTCTCTAGAATTTTGTGGGATATTGAGGAGATTTTGTGGGATGTTTGTGGGATTTTGAGGACACTTGAAGAATTTTGTGGTATTTTTCTTGAATTTTGTGGCAATTTGTGGACATTTTGTGGGATGTGGCTGGAGTTTGGTCAGGTTTTGAGAAGATTCAAGGAATTTTGTAGCATTTTCCTGGAATTTTGAGGATTTCTCTCGAATTCTGTGAGATTTGGAGGAGACTTGAAGAATTTTGAGGGAATTTTCTCAGATTTTGTGGGACATTTGTGGAGATTTTGTGAGATGCCTGTGGAATTTTGTGGGATATTGAGGAAATTTAGTGATTTTTGTGGGATTTTTCTTGAATTTTGTGGACATTTGTGGAGATTTTGTAGGATGATGCAGGAATTTGGTTGTGTTTTGAGAAGATTCAGGGAATTTTGTGGGATTTTTCCTGGAATTTTGTGGAAATTCTCTAGAATTTTGTGGGATATTGAGGAGATTTTGTGGGATGTTTGTGGGATGTTTGTGGAATTTTGAGGAGACTTGAAGAATTTTGAGGGATTTTTCCTAGATTTTGTGGAAATTGTTGGAGATTTTTTGGGATGTTGGTAGGATTTTGAGAAGATTGAAGGAATTTTGTAACATTTTCCTGGAATTTTGAGGATTTCTCTTGAATTTCTTGGAATCTGGAGGAGACTTGAAGAATTTTGAGGGAATTTTCTTAGATTTGGTGGAAATTTGTGGGGATTTTGTGAGATGTCTTTGGAATTTTGTAATGTTTTGAGAAGATTTAGGGAATTTTGTGAGGATTTTCCAGAATTTTGAGGGGCTTTCAAGAATTTTGTGGGAGTTTTCTTGAATTTTGTGGAAATTTGTTGAGATTTTTGTGAGATGGTTCTGGAATTTGGTGGGATATTGGGGACATTTAGTTAATTTTGTGGGATTTTTCTTGAATGATTTGGACATTCGTGGACATTTTGTGGGATGTTACAGGAATTTGGTAAGGTTTTCAGAAGATTTAGGGAACTGTGTGGGGCTTTTCCAGAATTTTGTGGGATTTTTCTTTGATAATGTGAAAATTGGTGGAGGTTTTGTGAGACGTCTCTGGAATTTTGTAATGTTTGGAGAAGATTTAGGGAATTTTGTGGGATTTTTCTGCAATTTTGTGGAATTTCTCTAGAATTTTCTGTGATATTGAGGAGATTTTGTGGGATGTTTCTGGAATTTTGAGGATTTTTCTAGGGTTTGGAGGAGACTTGAAGAATTTTGTGGGATTTTTCCTAGATTTTGTGGAAATTGGTGGAGATTTTGTGAGACGTTGGAGGAATTTGGTTGTGTTTTGAGAAGATTCAGGGAATTTTGTGGGATGTTGCTGGAATTTTGTGGAATTTCTCTAGAATTTTGTGGGATATTGAGGAGATTTTGTGGGATTTTGTGGGATGTTTGTGGGATTTTGAGGAGACTTGAAGAATTATGGGGGAATTTTTTTAGATTTTCTAGACATTTGTGGAGATTTTGTGGGATATTGCAGGAATATGGTTGGGTTTTGAGTAAATTTGGGGAATTTTTGAGATTTTTCTGCAATTTTGTGGGATTTTGTGGGATGTTTGTGGGATTTTGAGGAGACTTGAAGAATTTTGTGGGATTTTTCTTGAATTTTGTGGACATTTGTGGACATTTTGCGGGATGTGGCTGGAGTTTGGTAGGGTTTTGAGAAGATTGAAGGAATTTTGTAACATCTTCCTGGAATTTTGAGGATTTCTCTTGAATTTTGTGGGATTTCGAGGAGACTTGAAGAATTTTGAGGGAATTTTCTTAGATTTGGTGGAAATTTGTGGGGATTTTGTGAGATGTCTGTGGAATTTTGTAATGTTTGGAGAAGGTTTAGGGAAATTTGTGGGATTTTTTTAGAATTTTGAGGAGCTTTTCAAGAATTTTGTGGCAGTTTTCTTGAATTTTGTGGAAATTGGTGGAGACCTGAAGAATTTTGAGGGAATTTTCGTAGATTTTGTGGAAATGTGTGGAGATTTTTTGAGATGTCTGGTATTTTGTAATGTTTTGGGAAGATTGTGGGAATTGTGTGGGATTTTTCTGGAATTTTGAGAGGCTTTCAAGAATTTTGTGGGAGTTTTCTTGAATTTTGTGGCAATTTGTTGAGATTTTTGTGAGATGGTTCTGGAATTTTGTGGGATATTGAGGAAATTTAGTGATTTTAGTGGGATTTTTCTTGAATTTTGTGGACATTCGTGGAGATTTTGTGAGATGTTGCAGGAATTTGGTAGAAATTTGAGAAGATTTAGAGAATTGTGTGGGGCTTTTCCAGAATTTTGTGCGATTTGGAGGGGACTTGAAGAATTTTGAGGGATTTTTCTTAGATTTTTCTGGAAATTGTTGGAGATTTTGTGAGATGGTGCAGGAATTTGGTTGTGTTTTGAGAAGATTGAGGGAATTTTGTGGGATTTTTCCTGGAATTTTGTGGAATTTCTCTAGAATTTTGTGGGATATTGAGGAGATTTTGTGAGATGTTTCTGGGATTTTGAGAAGACTTGAAGAATTTTGTGGGATTTTTCTGGAATTTTGTGGCAATTTGTGGACATTTTGTGGGATGTGGCTGGAGTTTGGTCAGGTTTTGAGAAGATTCAAGGAATTTTGTAGCATTTTCCTGGAATTTTGAGGATTTCTCTCGAATTCTGTGAGATTTGGAGGAGACTTGAAGAATTTTGAGGGAATTTTCTTAGATTTTGTGGGACATTTGTGGAGATTTTGTGAGATGCCTGTGGAATTTTGTGGGATATTGAGGAAATTTAGTGATTTTAGTGGGATTTTTCTTGAATTTTGTGGACATTTGTGGAGATTTTGTAGGATGATGCAGGAATTTGGTTGTGTTTTGAGAAGATTCAGGGAATTTTGTGGGATTTTTCCTGGAATTTTGTGGAATTTCTCTAGAATTTTGTGGGATATTGAGGAGATTTTGTGGGATGTTTGTGGGATGTTTGTGGAATTTTGAGGAGACTTGAAGAATTGTGTGGGATTTTTCCTAGATTTTGTGGAAATTGTTGGAGATTTTGTGGGATGTTGCTGGAGTTTGGTAGGATTTTGAGAAGATTGAAGGAATTTTGTAACATTTTCCGGGAATTTTGAGGATTTCTCTTGAATTTCTTGGAATCTGGAGCAGACTTGAAGAATTTTGAGGGAATTTTCTTAGATTTGGTGGAAATTTGTGGGGATTTTGTGAGATGTCTTTGGAATTTTGTAATGTTTTGAGAAGATTTAGGGAATTTTGTGAGGATTTTCCAGAATTTTGAGGGGCTTTCAAGAATTTTGTGGGAGTTTTCTTGAATTTTGTGGAAATTTGTTGAGATTTTTGTGAGATGGTTCTGGAATTTTGTGGGATATTGAGGAAATTTAGTTAATTTTGTGGGATTTTTCTTGAATGATGTGGACATTCGTGGACATTTTGTTGGGATGTTACAGGAATTTGGTAAGGTTTTCAGAACATTTAGGGAATTGTGTGGGGCTTTTCCAGAATTTTGTGGGATTTTTCTTTGATAATGTGAAAATTGGTGGAGGTTTTGTGAGACGTCTCTGGAATTTTGTAATGTTTGGAGAAGATTTAGGGAATTTTGTGGCATTTTTCTGCAATTTTGTGGAATTTCTCTAGAATTTTCTGTGATATTGAGGAGATTTTGTGGGATGTTTCTGGAATTTTGAGGATTTTTCTAGGGTTTGGAGGAGACTTGAAGAATTTTGTGGGATTTTTCCTAGATTTTGTGAAAATTGGTGGATATTTTGTGAGATGGTGCAGGAATTTGGTTGGGTTTTGAGAAGATTTAGGGAATTTTGTGGGATTTTTCTGCAATTTTGTGGAATTTCTCTAGAATTTTCTGTGATATTGAGGAGATTTTGTGGGATGTTTCTGGAATTTTGAGGATTTTTCTAGGGTTTGGAGGAGACTTGAAGAATTTTGTGGGATTTTTCCTAGATTTTGTGGAAATTGGTGGAGATTTTGTGAGACGTTGGAGGAATTTGGTTGTGTTTTGAGAAGATTCAGGGAATTTTGTGGGATGTTGCTGGAATTTTGTGGAATTTCTCTAGAATTTTGTGGGATATTGAGGAGATTTTGTGGGATTTTGTGGGATGTTTGTGGGATTTTGAGGAGACTTGAAGAATTATGGGGGAATTTTTTTAGATTTTCTAGACATTTGTGGAGATTTTGTGGGATATTGCAGGAATATGGTTGGGTTTTGAGTAAATTTGGGGAATTTTTGAGATTTTTCTGCAATTCTGTGGGATTTTGTGGGATGTTTGTGGGATTTTGAGGAGACTTGAAGAATTTTGTGGGATTTTTCTTGAATTTTGTGGACATTTGTGGACATTTTGCGGGATGTGGCTGGAGTTTGGTCAGGTTTTGAGAAGATTGAAGGAATTTTGTAACATCTTCCTGGAATTTTGAGGATTTCTCTTGAATTTTGTGGGATTTCGAGGAGACTTGAAGAATTTTGAGGGTATTTTCTTAGATTTGGTGGAAATTTGTGGGGATTTTGTGAGATGTCTGTGGAATTTTGTAATGTTTGGAGAAGGTTTAGGGAAATTTGTGGGATTTTTTTAGAATTTTGAGGAGCTTTTCAAGAATTTTGTGGCAGTTTTCTTGAATTTTGTGGAAATTGGTGGAGACCTGAAGAATTTTGAGGGAATTTTCGTAGATTTTGTGGAAATGTGTGGAGATTTTTTGAGATGTCTGGTATTTTGTAATGTTTTGGGAAGATTGTGGGAATTGTGTGGGATTTTTCTGGAATTTTGAGAGGCTTTCAAGAATTTTGTGGGAGTTTTCTTGAATTTTGTGGCAATTTGTTGAGATTTTTGTGAGATGGTTCTGGAATTTTGTGGGATATTGAGGAAATTTAGTGATTTTAGTGGGATTTTTCTTGAATTTTGTGGACATTCGTGGAGATTTTGTGAGATGTTGCAGGAATTTGGTAGAAATTTGAGAAGATTTAGAGAATTGTGTGGGGCTTTTCCAGAATTTTGTGCGATTTGGAGGGGACTTGAAGAATTTTGAGGGATTTTTCTTAGATTTTTCTGGAAATTGTTGGAGATTTTGTGAGATGGTGCAGGAATTTGGTTGTGTTTTGAGAAGATTGAGGGAATTTTGTGGGATTTTTCCTGGAATTTTGTGGAATTTCTCTAGAATTTTGTGGGATATTGAGGAGATTTTGTGAGATGTTTCTGGGATTTTGAGAAGACTTGAAGAATTTTGTGGGATTTTTCTGGAATTTTGTGGCAATTTGTGGACATTTTGTGGGATGTGGCTGGAGTTTGGTCAGGTTTTGAGAAGATTCAAGGAATTTTGTAGCATTTTCCTGGAATTTTGAGGATTTCTCTTGAATTCTGTGAGATTTGGAGGAGACTTGAAGAATTTTGAGGGAATTTTCTTAGATTTTGTGGGACATTTGTGGAGATTTTGTGAGATGCCTGTGGAATTTTGTGGGATATTGAGGAAATTTAGTGATTTTAGTGGGATTTTTCTTGAATTTTGTGGACATTTGTGGAGATTTTGTAGGATGATGCAGGAATTTGGTTGTGTTTTGAGAAGATTCAGGGAATTTTGTGGGATTTTTCCTGGAATTTTGTGGAATTTCTCTAGAATTTTGTGGGATATTTAGGAGATTTTGTGGGATGTTTGTGGGATGTTTGTGGAATTTTGAGGAGACTTGAAGAATTGTGTGGGATTTTTCCTAGATTTTGTGGAAATTGTTGGAGATTTTGTGGGATGTTGCTGGAGTTTGGTAGGATTTTGAGAAGATTGAAGGAATTTTGTAACATTTTCCGGGAATTTTGAGGATTTCTCTTGAATTTCTTGGAATCTGGAGGAGACTTGAAGAATTTTGAGGGAATTTTCTTAGATTTGGTGGAAATTTGTGGGGATTTTGTGAGATGTCTTTGGAATTTTGTAATGTTTTGAGAAGATTTAGGGAATTTTGTGAGGATTTTCCAGAATTTTGAGGGGCTTTCAAGAATTTTGTGGGAGTTTTCTTGAATTTTGTGGAAATTTGTTGAGATTTTTGTGAGATGGTTCTGGAATTTTGTGGGATATTGAGGAAATTTAGTTAATTTTGTGGGATTTTTCTTGAATGATGTGGACATTCGTGGACATTTTGTTGGGATGTTACAGGAATTTGGTAAGGTTTTCAGAAGATTTAGGGAATTGTGTGGGGCTTTTCCAGAATTTTGTGGGATTTTTCTTTGATAATGTGAAAATTGGTGGAGGTTTTGTGAGACGTCTCTGGAATTTTGTAATGTTTGGAGAAGATTTAGGGAATTTTGTGGCATTTTTCTGCAATTTTGTGGAATTTCTCTAGAATTTTCTGTGATATTGAGGAGATTTTGTGGGATGTTTCTGGAATTTTGAGGATTTTTCTAGGGTTTGGAGGAGACTTGAAGAATTTTGAGGGATTTTTCCTAGATTTTGTGGAAATTGGTGGAGATTTTGTGAGATGTTGCAGGAATTTGGTTGGGTTTTGAGAAAATTCAGGGAATTTTGTGGGATGTTGCTGGAATTTTGTGGAATTTCTCTAGAATTTTGTGGGATATTGAGGAGATTTTGTGGGATTTTGTGGGATGTTTGTGGGATTTTGAGGAGACTTGAAGAATTATGGGGGAATTTTTTTAGATTTTCTAGACATTTGTGGAGATTTTGTGGGATATTGCAGGAATATGGTTGGGTTTTGAGTAAATTTGGGGAATTTTTGAGATTTTTCTGCAATTTTGTGGGATTTTGTGGGATGTTTGTGGGATTTTGAGGAGACTTGAAGAATTTTGTGGGATTTTTCTTGAATTTTGTGGACATTTGTGGACATTTTGCGGGATGTGGCTGGAGTTTGGTAGGGTTTTGAGAAGATTGAAGGAATTTTGTAACATTTTCCTGGAATTTTGAGGATTTCTCTTGAATTTTGTGGGATTTCGAGGAGACTTGAAGAATTTTGAGGGAATTTTCTTAGATTTGGTGGAAATTTGTGGGGATTTTGTGAGATGTCTGTGGAATTTTGTAATGTTTGGAGAAGGTTTAGGGAAATTTGTGGGATTTTTTTAGAATTTTGAGGAGCTTTTCAAGAATTTTGTGGCAGTTTTCTTGAATTTTGTGGAAATTGGTGGAGACCTGAAGAATTTTGAGGGAATTTTCGTAGATTTTGTGGAAATGTGTGGAGAGTTTTTGAGATGTCTGGTATTTTGTAATGTTTTGGGAAGATTGTGGGAATTGTGTGGGATTTTTCTGGAATTTTGAGAGGCTTTCAAGAATTTTGTGGGAGTTTTCTTGAATTTTGTGGCAATTTGTTGAGATTTTTGTGAGATGGTTCTGGAATTTTGTGGGATATTGAGGAAATTTAGTGATTTTAGTGGGATTTTTCTTGAATTTTGTGGACATTCGTGGAGATTTTGTGAGATGTTGCAGGAATTTGGTAGAAATTTGAGAAGATTTAGAGAATTGTGTGGGGCTTTTCCAGAATTTTGTGCGATTTGGAGGGGACTTGAAGAATTTTGAGGGATTTTTCTTAGATTTTTCTGGAAATTGTTGGAGATTTTGTGAGATGGTGCAGGAATTTGGTTGTGTTTTGAGAAGATTGAGGGAATTTTGTGGGATTTTTCCTGGAATTTTGTGGAATTTCTCTAGAATTTTGTGGGATATTGAGGAGATTTTGTGAGATGTTTGTGGGATTTTGAGGAGACTTGAAGAATTTTGTGGGATTTTTCTTGAATTTTGTGGCAATTTGTGGACATTTTGTGGGATGTGGCTGGAGTTTGGTCAGGTTTTGAGAAGATTGAAGGAATTTTGTAGCATTTTCCTGGAATTTTGAGGATTTCTCTCGAATTCTGTGAGATTTGGAGGAGACTTGAAGAATTTTGAGGGAATTTTCTTAGATTTGGTGGAAATTTGTGGGGATTTTGTGAGATGTCTGTGGAATTTTGTAATGTTTGGAGAAGGTTTAGGGAAATTTGTGGGATTTTTTTAGAATTTTGAGGAGCTTTTCAAGAATTTTGTGGCAGTTTTCTTGAATTTTGTGGAAATTGGTGGAGACCTGAAGAATTTTGAGGGAATTTTCGTAGATTTTGTGGAAATGTGTGGAGATTTTTTGAGATGTCTGGTATTTTGTAATGTTTTGAGAAGTTTGTGGGAATTGTGTGGGATTTTTCTGGAATTTTGAGAGGCTTTCAAGAATTTTGTGGGAGTTTTCTTGAATTTTGTGGAAATTTGTTGAGATTTTTGTGAGATGGTTCTGGAATTTTGTGGGATATTGAGGAAATTTAGTGATTTTAGTGGGATTTTTCTTGAATTTTGTGGACATTCGTGGAGATTTTGTGAGATGTTGCAGGAATTTGGTAGAAATTTGAGAAGATTTAGAGAATTGTGTGGGGCTTTTCCAGAATTTTGTGCGATTTGGAGGAGACTTGAAGAATTTTGAGGGATTTTTCTTAGATTTTTCTGGAAATTGTTGGAGATTTTGTGAGATGGTGCAGGAATTTGGTTGTGTTTTGAGAAGATTGAGGGAATTTTGTGGGATTTTTCCTGGAATTTTGTGGAAATTCTCTAGAATTTTGTGGGATATTGAGGAGATTTTGTGGGATGTTTGTGGGATGTTTGTGGAATTTTGAGGAGACTTGAAGAATTTTGAGGGATTTTTCCTAGATTTTGTGGAAATTGTTGGAGATTTTTTGGGATGTTGGTAGGATTTTGAGAAGATTGAAGGAATTTTGTAACATTTTCCTGGAATTTTGAGGATTTCTCTTGAATTTCTTGGAATCTGGAGCAGACTTGAAGAATTTTGAGGGAATTTTCTTAGATTTGGTGGAAATTTGTGGGGATTTTGTGAGATGTCTTTGGAATTTTGTAATGTTTTGAGAAGATTTAGGGAATTTTGTGAGGATTTTCCAGAATTTTGAGGGGCTTTCAAGAATTTTGTGGGAGTTTTCTTGAATTTTGTGGAAATTTGTTGAGATTTTTGTGAGATGGTTCTGGAATTTTGTGGGATATTGAGGAAGTTTAGTTAATTTTGTGGGATTTTTCTTGAATGATGTGGACATTTGTGGACATTTTGTGGGATGTTACAGGAATTTGGTAAGGTTTTCAGGAGATCTAGGGAATTGTGAGGGGCTTTTCCAGAATTTTGTGGGATTTTTCTTTGATAATGTGAAAATTGGTGGAGGTTTTGTGAGACGTCTCTGGAATTTTGTAATGTTTGGAGAAGATTTAGGGAATTTTGTGGGATTTTTCTGCAATTTTGTGGAATTTCTCTAGAATTTTCTGTGATATTGAGGAGATTTTGTGGGATGTTTCTGGAATTTTGTGTGATTTTTCTAGGGTTTGGAGGAGACTTGAAGAATTTTGTGGGATTTTTCCTAGATTTTGTGGAAAGTGGTGGAGATTTTGTGAGACGTTGGAGGAATTTGGTTGTGTTTTGAGAAGATTCAGGGAATTTTGTGGGATTTTTCCTGGAATTTTGTGGAATTTCTCTAGAATTTTGTGGGATATTGAGGAGATTTTGTGGGATGTTTGTGGGATGTTTGTGGGATTTTGAGGAGACTTGAAGAATTATGGGGGAATTTTTTTAGATTTTCTAGACATTTGTGGAGATTTTGTGGGATATTGCAGGAATATGGTTGGGTTTTGAGTAAATTTGGGGAATTTTTGAGATTTTTCTGCAATTTTGTGGGATTTTGTGGGATGTTTGTGGGATTTTGAGGAGACTTGAAGAATTTTGTGGTATTTTTCTTGAATTTTGTGGCAATTTGTGGACATTTTGTGGGATGTGGCTGGAGTTTGGTCAGGTTTTGAGAAGATTGAAGGAATTTTGTAGCATTTTCCTGGAATTTTGAGGATTTCTCTCGAATTCTGTGAGATTTGGAGGAGACTTGAAGAATTTTGAGGGAATTTTCTCAGATTTTGTGGGACATTTGTGGAGATTTTCTGAGATGCCTGTGGAATTTTGTGGGACATTGAGGAAATTTAGTGATTTTTGTGGGATTTTTCTTGAATTTTGTGGACATTTGTGGAGATTTTGTAGGATGATGCAGGAATTTGGTTGTGTTTTGAGAAGATTCAGGGAATTTTGTGGGATTTTTCCTGGAATTTTGTGGAATTTCTCTAGAATTTTGTGGGATATTGAGGAGATTTTGTGGGATGTTTGTGGGATGTTTGTGGAATTTTGAGGAGACTTGAAGAATTTTGAGGGATTTTTCCTAGATTTTGTGGAAATTGTTGGAGATTTTGTGGGATGTTGCTGGAGTTTGGTAGGATTTTGAGAAGATTGAAGGAATTTTGTAACATTTTCCGGGAATTTTGAGGATTTCTCTTGAATTTCTTGGAATCTGGAGGAGACTTGAAGAATTTTGAGGGAATTTTCTTAGATTTGGTGGAAATTTGTGGGGATTTTGTGAGATGTCTGTGGAATTTTGTAATGTTTGGAGAAGGTTTAGGGAAATTTGTGGGATTTTTTTAGAATTTTCAGGAGCTTTTCAAGAATTTTGTGGCAGTTTTCTTGAATTTTGTGGAAATTGGTGGAGACCTGAAGAATTTTGAGGGAATTTTCGTAGATTTTGTGGAAATGTGTGGAGATTTTTTGAGATGTCTGGTATTTTGTAATGTTTTGGGAAGATTGTGGGAATTGTGTGGGATTTTTCTGGAATTTTGAGAGGCTTTCAAGAATTTTGTGGGAGTTTTCTTGAATTTTGTGGCAATTTGTTGAGATTTTTGTGAGATGGTTCTGGAATTTTGTGGGATATTGAGGAAATTTAGTGATTTTAGTGGGATTTTTCTTGAATTTTGTGGACATTCGTGGAGATTTTGTGAGATGTTGCAGGAATTTGGTAGAAATTTGAGAAGATTTAGAGAATTGTGTGGGGCTTTTCCAGAATTTTGTGCGATTTGGAGGGGACTTGAAGAATTTTGAGGGATTTTTCTTAGATTTTTCTGGAAATTGTTGGAGATTTTGTGAGATGGTGCAGGAATTTGGTTGTGTTTTGAGAAGATTGAGGGAATTTTGTGGGATTTTTCCTGGAATTTTGTGGAATTTCTCTAGAATTTTGTGGGATATTGAGGAGATTTTGTGAGATGTTTCTGGGATTTTGAGAAGACTTGAAGAATTTTGTGGGATTTTTCTGGAATTTTGTGGCAATTTGTGGACATTTTGTGGGATGTGGCTGGAGTTTGGTCAGGTTTTGAGAAGATTCAAGGAATTTTGTAACATTTTCCTGGAATTTTGAGGATTTCTCTTGAATTCTGTGAGATTTGGAGGAGACTTGAAGAATTTTGAGGGAATTTTCTTAGATTTTGTGGGACATTTGTGGAGATTTTGTGAGATGCCTGTGGAATTTTGTGGGATATTGAGAAAATTTAGTGATTTTAGTGGGATTTTTCTTGAATTTTGTGGACATTTGTGGAGATTTTGTAGGATGATGCAGGAATTTGGTTGTGTTTTGAGAAGATTCAGGGAATTTTGTGGGATTTTTCCTGGAATTTTGTGGAATTTCTCTAGAATTTTGTGGGATATTGAGGAGATTTTGTGGGATGTTTGTGGGATGTTTGTGGAATTTTGAGGAGACTTGAAGAATTTTGAGGGATTTTTCCTAGATTTTGTGGAAATTGTTGGAGATTTTGTGGGATGTTGCTGGAGTTTGGTAGGATTTTGAGAAGATGGAAGGAATTTTGTAACATTTTCCGGGAATTTTGAGGATTTCTCTTGAATTTCTTGGAATCTGGAGCAGACTTGAAGAATTTTGAGGGATTTTTCCTAGATTTGGTGGAAATTTGTGGGGATTTTGTGAGATGTCTTTGGAATTTTGTAATGTTTTGAGAAGATTTAGGGAATTTTGTGAGGATTTTCCAGAATTTTGAGGGGCTTTCAAGAATTTGGTGGGAGTTTTCTTGAATTTTGTGGAAATTTGTTGAGATTTTTGTGAGATGGTTCTGGAATTTTGTGGGATATTGAGGAAATTTAGTTAATTTTGTGGGATTTTTCTTGAATGATGTGGACATTCGTGGACATTTTGTTGGGATGTTACAGGAATTTGGTAAGGTTTTCAGAAGATTGAGGGAATTGTGTGGGGCTTTTCCAGAATTTTGTGGGATTTTTCTTTGATAATGTGAAAATTGGTGGAGATTTTGTGAGACATCTGTGGAATTTTGAAATGTTTGGATAAGATTTAGTGAGTTTTGTGGCATTTTTCTGCAATTTTGTGGAATTTCTCTAGAATTTTCTGTGATATTGAGGAGATTTTGTGGGATGTTTCTGGAATTTTGTGGGATTTTTGTGGGATTTGGAGGAGACTTGAAGAATTTTGCAGGATTTTTCCTAGATTTTGTGGAAATTGGTGGAGATTTTGTGAGATGTTGCAGGAATTTGGTTGGGTTTTGAGAAGATTTAGAGAATTTTGTGGGATGTTGCTGGAATTTTGTGGAATTTCTCTAGAATTTTGTGGGATATTGAGGAGATTTTGTGGGATTTTGTGGGATGTTTGTGTGATTTTGAGGAGACTTGAAGAATTATGGGGGATTTTTTTTAGATTTTCTAGACATTTGTGGAGATTTTGTGGGATATTGCAGGAATATGGTTGTGTTTTGAGTAAATTTGGGGAATTTTTGAGATTTTTCTGCAATTTTGTGGGATTTTGTGGGATGTTTGTGGGATTTTGAGGAGACTTGAAGAATTTTGTGGTATTTTTCTTGAATTTTGTGGCAATTTGTGGACATTTTGTGGGATGTGGCTGGAGTTTGGTAGGGTTTTGAGAAGATTGAAGGAATTTTGTAGCATTTGCCTGGAATTTTGAGGATTTCTCTTGAATTTTGTGAGATTTGGAGAAGACTTGAAGAATTTTGAGGGAATTTTCTTAGATTTTGTGGGACATTTGTGGAGATTTTTTGAGATGTCTGTGGAATTTTGTGGGATATTGAGGAAATTTAGTGATTTTTGTGGGATTTTTCTTGAATTTTGTGGACATTTGTGGAGATTTTGTAGGATGATGCAGGAATTTGGTTGTGTTTTGAGAAGATTTAGGGAATTTTGTGGGATTTTTCTGGAATTTTGTGGAATTTCTCTAGAATTTTGTGGGATATTGAGGAGATTTTGTGGGATGTTTGTGGGATGTTTCTGGAATTTTGAGGAGACTTGAGGAATTTTGAGGGATTTTTCCTAGATTTTGTGGAAATTGTTGGAGATTTTGTGGGATGTTGCTGGAGTTTGGTAGGATTTTGAGAAGATTGAAGGAATTTTGTAACATTTTCCTGGAATTTTGAGGATTTCTCTTGAATTTCTTGGAATCTGGAGGAGACTTGAAGAATTTTGAGGGAATTTTCTTAGATTTGGTGGAAATTTGTGGGGATTTTGTGAGATGTCTTTGGAATTTTGTAATGTTTTGAGAAGATTGTGGGAATTTTGTGAGGATTTTCCAGAATTTTGAGGGGCTTTCAAGAATTTTGTGGGAGTTTTCTTGAATTTTGTGGAAATTTGTTGAGATTTTTGTGAGATGGTTCTGGAATTTTGTGGGATATTGAGGAAATTTAGTTAATTTTGTGGGATTTTTCTTGAATGATGTGGACATTCGTGGACATTTTGTGGGATGTTACAGGAATTTGGTAAGGTTTTCAGAAGATTTAGGGAATTGTGTGGGGCTTTTCCAGAATTTTGTGGGATTTTTCTTTGATAATGTGAAAATTGGTGGAGATTTTGTGAGACGTCTCTGGAATTTTGTAATCTTTGCAGAAGATTTAGGGAATTTTGTGGCATTTTTCTGCAATTTTGTGGAATTTCTCTAGAATTTTCTGTGATATTGAGGAGATTTTGTGGGATGTTTCTGGAATTTTGTGGGATTTTTCTAGGATTTTGAGGAGACTTGAAGAATTTTGTGGGATTTTTCTTGAATTTTGTGGACATTTGTGGACATTTTGTGGGATGTGGCTGGAGTTTGGTAGGGTGTTGAGAAGATTGAAGGAATTTTGTAACATTTTCCTGGAATTTTGAGGATTTCTCTTGAATTTTGTGGGATTTGGAGGAGACTTGAAGAATTTTGAGGGAATTTTCTTAGATTTGGTGGAAATTTGTAGACATTTTGTGAGATGTCTGTGGAATTTTGTAATGTTTGGAGAAGGTTTAGGGAATTTTGTGGGATTTTTTTAGAATTTTGAGGAGCTTTTCAAGAATTTTGTGGCAGTTATCTTGAATTTTGTGGAAATTGGTGGAGACCTGAAGAATTTTGAGGGAATTTTCGTAGATTTTGTGGAAATGTGTGGAGATTTTTTGAGATGTCTGGTATTTTGTAATGTTTTGGGAAGATTCTGGGAATTGTGTAGGATTTTCTGGAATTTTGAAAGGCTTTCAAGAATTTTGTGGGAGTTTTCTTGAATTTTGTGGCAATTTGTTGAGATTTTTGTGAGATAGTTCTGGAATTTTGTGGGATATTGAGGAAATTTAGTGATTTTAGTGGGATTTTTCTTGAATTTTGTGGACATTCGTGGAGATTTTGTGAGATGTTGCAGGAATTTGGTAGAAATTTGAGAAGATTTAGAGAATTGTGTGGGGCTTTTCCAGAATTTTGTGCGATTTGGAGGAGACTTGAAGAATTTTGAGGGATTTTTCTTAGATTTTTCTGGAAATTGTTGGAGATTTTGTGAGATGGTGCAGGAATTTGGTAGGATTTTGAGAAGATTGAAGGAATTTTGTAACATTTTCCTGGAATTTTGTGGAATTTCTCTAGAATTTTGTGGGATATTGAGGAGATTTTGTGGGATGTTTGTGGGATGTTTGTGGAATTTTGAGGAGACTTGAAGAATTTTGAGGGATTTTTCCTAGATTTTGTGGAAATTGTTGGAGATTTTGTGGGATGCTGCTGGAGTTTGGTAGGATTTTGAGAAGATTGAAGGAATTTTGTAACATTTTCCTGGAATTTTGAGGATTTCTCTTGAATTTCTTGGAATCTGGAGGAGACTTGAAGAATTTTGAGGGAATTTTCTTAGATTTGGTGGAAATTTGTGGGGATTTTGTGAGATGTCTTTGGAATTTTGTAATGTTTTGAGAAGATTTAGGGAATTTTGTGAGGATTTTCCAGAATTTTGAGGGGCTTTCAAGAATTTTGTGGGAGTTTTCTTGAATTTTGTGGACATTTGTGGACATTTTGTGGGATGTGGCTGGAGTTGGTCGGGTGTTGAGAAGATCCAAGGAATTTTAAACCATTTTCCTGGAATTTTGAGGATTTCTCTTGAATTTTGTGGGATTTGGAGGAGACTTGAAGAATTTTGAGGGAATTTTCTTAGATTTGGTGGAAATTTGTGGACATTTTGTGAGATGTCTGTGGAATTTTGTAATTTTTGGAGAAGATTTAGGGAATTTTGTGGGATTGTTTTAGAATTTTGAGGAGCTTTTCGAGAATTTTGTGGCAGTTTTCTTGAATTTTGTGGAAATTGGTGAAGACCTGAAGAATTTTGAGGGATTTTTCTTAGATTTTTCTGGAAATTGTTGGAGATTTTGTGAGATGGTGCAGGAATTTGGTTGTGTTTTGAGAAGACTGAGGGAATTTTGTGGGATTTTTCCTGGAATTTTGTGGAAATTCTCTAGAATTTTGTGGGATATTGAGGAGATTTTGTGGGATGTTTGTGGGATGTTTGTGGAATTTTGAGGAGACTTGAAGAATTTTGAGGGATTTTTCCTAGATTTTGTGGAAATTGTTGGAGATTTTGTGGGATGTTGCTGGAGTTTGGTAGGATTTTGAGAAGATTGAAGGAATTTTGTAACATTTTCCTGGAATTTTGAGGATTTCTCTTGAATTTCTTGGAATCTGGAGGAGACTTGAAGAATTTTGAGGGAATTTTCTTAGATTTGGTGGAAATTTGTGGGGATTTTGTGAGATGTCTTTGGAATTTTGTAATGTTTGGAGAAGATTTAGGGAATTTTGTGAGGATTTTCTGGAATTTTGAGGGGCTTTCAGGAATTTTGTGGGAGTTTTCTTGAATTTTGTGGAAATTGGTGGAGATTTTTGTGAGATGGTTCTGGAATTTTGTGGGATATTGAGGAAATTCTGTGATTTTTGTGGGATTTTTCTTGAATTTTGTGGACATTCGTGGAGATTTTGTGAGATGTTGCAGGAATTTGGTAGAAATTTGAGAAGATTTAGAGAATTGTGTGGGGCTTTTCCAGAATTTTGTGCGATTTGGAGGAGACTTGAAGAATTTTGAGGGATTTTTCTTAGATTTTTCTGGAAATTGTTGGAGATTTTGTGAGATGGTGCAGGAATTTGGTTGTGTTTTGAGAAGACTGAGGGAATTTTGTGGGATTTTTCCTGGAATTTTGTGGAATTTCTCTAGAATTTTGTGGGATATTGAGGAGATTTTGTGGGATGTTTGTGGGATGTTTGTGGAATTTTGAGGAGACTTGAAGAATTTTGAGGGATTTTTCCTAGATTTTGTGGAAATTGTTGGAGATTTTGTGGGATGCTGCTGGGGTTTGGTAGGATTTTGAGAAGATTGAAGGAATTTTGTAACATTTTCCTGGAATTTTGAGGATTTCTCTTGAATTTCTTGGAATCTGGAGGAGACTTGAAGAATTTTGAGGGAATTTTCTTAGATTTGGTGGAAATTTGTGGGGATTTTGTGAGATGTCTTTGGAATTTTGTAATGTTTTGAGAAGATTTAGGGAATTTTGTGAGGATTTTCCAGAATTTTGAGGGGCTTTCAAGAATTTTGTGGGAGTTTTCTTGAATTTTGTGGAAATTGGTGGAGATTTTTGTGAGATGGTTCTGGAATTTGGTGGGATATTGAGGAAATGTAGTTAATTTTGTGGGATTTTTCTTGAATGATGTGGACATTCGTGGACATTTTGTGGGATGTTACAGGAATTTGGTAAGGTGTTCAGAAGATTTAGGGAATTGTGTGGGGCTTTTCCAGAATTTTGTGAGATTTTTCTTTGATAATGTGAAAATTGGTGGAGGTTTTGTGAGACGTCTCTGGAATTTTGTAATGTTTGGAGAAGATTTAGGGAATTTTGTGGCATTTTTCTGCAATTTTGTGGAATTTCTCTAGAATTTTCTGTGATATTGAGGAGATTTTGTGGGATGTTTCTGGAATTTTGTGGGATTTTTGTGGGATTTGGAGGAGACTTGAAGAATTTTGTGGGATTTTTGTGGAGATTTTGTGGAAATTGGTGGAGATTTTGTGAGATGTTGCAGGAATTTGGTTGGGTTTGGAGAAGATTCAGGGAATTTTGTGGGATGTTGCTGGAATTTTCTGTAATTTCTCTAGAATTTTGTGGGATATTGAGGAGATTTTGTGAGATGTTGGTGGGATTTTGAGGAGACTTGAAGAATTATGGGGGAATTTTTTTAGATTTTCTAGACATTTGTGGAGATTTTGTGGGATATTGCAAGAATATGGTTGGGTTTTGAGTAAATTTGGGGAATTTTTGAGATTTTTCTGCAATTTTGTGGAATTTTGTGGGATGTTTGTGGGATTTTGAGGAGACTTGAAGAATTTTGTGGTATTTTTCTTGAATTTTGTGGCAATTTGTGGAAATTTTGTGGGATGTGGCTGGAGTTTGGTAGGGTTTTGAGAAGATTCAAGGAATTCTGTAGCATTTTCCTGGAATTTTGAGTATTTCTCTTGAATTTCTTGGAATCTGGAGGAGACTTGAAGAATTTTGAGGGAATTTTCTTAGATTTGGTGGAAATTTGTGGGGATTTTGTGAGATGTCTGTGGAATTTTGTAATGTTTTGAGAAGATTTAGGGAATTTTGTGAGGATTTTCCAGAATTTTGAGGGGCTTTCAAGAATTTTGTGGGAGTTTTCTTGCATTTTGTGGAAATTGGTGGAGACCTGAAGAATTTTGAGGGAATTTTCGTAGATTTTGTGGAAATGTGTGGAGATTTTTTGAGATGTCTGGTATTTTGTAATGTTTTGAGAAGATTGTGGGAATTGTGTGGGATTTTTCTGGAATTTTGAGAGGCTTTCAAGAATTTTGTGGGAGTTTTCTTGAATTTTGTGGCAATTTGTTGAGATTTTTGTGAGATGGTTCTGGAATTTTGTGGGATATTGAGGAAATTTAGTTAATTTTGTGGGATTTTTCTTGAATTTTGAGGACATTTGTGGACATTTTGTGGGATGTTACAGGAATTTGGTAAGGTTTTCAGAAGATTTAGGGAATTGTGAGGGGCTTTTCCAGAATTTTGTGCGATTTGGAGGAGACTTGAAGAATTTTGAGGGATTTTTCTTAGATTTTTCTGGAAATTGTTGGAGATTTTGTGAGATGGTGCAGGAATTTGGTAGGATTTTGAGAAGATTGAAGGAATTTTGTAACATTTTCCTGGAATTTTGAGGATTTCTCTTGAATTTCTTGGAATCTGGAGGAGACTTGAAGAATTTTGAGGGAATTTTCTTAGATTTGGTGGAAATTTGTGGGGATTTTGTGAGATGTCTTTGGAATTTTGTAATGTTTTGAGAAGATTTAGGGAATTTTGTGAGGATTTTCCAGAATTTTGAGGGGCTTTCAAGAATTTTGTGGGAGTTTTCTTGAATTTTGTGGACATTTGTGGACATTTTGTGGGATGTGGCTGGAGTTGGTAGGGTGTTGAGAAGATCCAAGGAATTTTAAACCATTTTCCTGGAATTTTGAGGATTTCTCTTGAATTTTGTGGGATTTGGAGGAGACTTGAAGAATTTTGAGGGAATTTTCTTAGATTTGGTGGAAATTTGTGGACATTTTGTGAGATGTCTGTGGAATTTTGTAATTTTTGGAGAAGATTTAGGGAATTTTGTGGGATTGTTTTAGAATTTTGAGGAGCTTTTCGAGAATTTTGTGGCAGTTTTCTTGAATTTTGTGGAAATTGGTGAAGACCTGAAGAATTTTGAGGGATTTTTCTTAGATTTTTCTGGAAATTGTTGGAGATTTTGTGAGATGGTGCAGGAATTTGGTTGTGTTTTGAGAAGACTGAGGGAATTTTGTGGGATTTTTCCTGGAATTTTGTGGAATTTCTCTAGAATTTTGTGGGATATTGAGGAGATTTTGTGGGATGTTTGTGGGATGTTTGTGGAATTTTGAGGAGACTTGAAGAATTTTGAGGGATTTTTCCTAGATTTTGTGGAAATTGTTGGAGATTTTGTGGGATGCTGCTGGGGTTTGGTAGGATTTTGAGAAGATTGAAGGAATTTTGTAACATTTTCCTGGAATTTTGAGGATTTCTCTTGAATTTCTTGGAATCTGGAGGAGACTTGAAGAATTTTGAGGGAATTTTCTTAGATTTGGTGGAAATTTGTGGGGATTTTGTGAGATGTCTTTGGAATTTTGTAATGTTTTGAGAAGATTTAGGGAATTTTGTGAGGATTTTCCAGAATTTTGAGGGGCTTTCAAGAATTTTGTGGGAGTTTTCTTGAATTTTGTGGAAATTGGTGGAGATTTTTGTGAGATGGTTCTGGAATTTGGTGGGATATTGAGGAAATGTAGTTAATTTTGTGGGATTTTTCTTGAATGATGTGGACATTTGTGGACATTTTGTGGGATGTTACAGGAATTTGGTAAGGTGTTCAGAAGATTTAGGGAATTGTGTGGGGCTTTTCCAGAATTTTGTGAGATTTTTCTTTGATAATGTGAAAATTGGTGGAGGTTTTGTGAGACGTCTCTGGAATTTTGTAATGTTTGGAGAAGATTTAGGGAATTTTGTGGCATTTTTCTGCAATTTTGTGGAATTTCTCTAGAATTTTCTGTGATATTGAGGAGATTTTGTGGGATGTTTCTGGAATTTTGTGGGATTTTTCTAGGATTTTGAGGAGACTTGAAGAATTTTGTGGGATTTTTCTTGAATTTTGTGGACATTTGTGGACATTTTGTGGGATGTGGCTGGAGTTTGGTAGGGTTTTGAGAAGATTGAAGGAATTTTGTAACATTTTCCTGGAATTTTGAGGATTTCTCTTGAATTTCTTGGAATCTGGAGGAGACTTGAAGAATTTTGAGGGAATTTTCTTAGATTTGGTGGAAATTTGTGGGGATTTTGTGAGATGTCTTTGGAATTTTGTAATGTTTGGAGAAGATTTAGGGAATTTTGTGAGGATTTTCTGGAATTTTGAGGGGCTTTCAGGAATTTTGTGGGAGTTTTCTTGAATTTTGTGGAAATTTGTTGAGATTTTTGTGAGATGGTTCTGGAATTTTGTGGGATATTGAGGAAATTTAGTTAATTTTGTGGGATTTTTCTTGAATGATGTGGACATTTGTGGACATTTTGTGGGATGTTACAGGAATTTGGTAAGGTTTTCAGAAGATTTAGGGAATTGTGTGGGGCTTTCCCAGAATTTTGTGGGATTTTTCTTTGATAATGTGAAAATTGGTGGAGATTTTGTGAGACGTCTCTGGAATTTTGTAATGTTTGGAGAAGATTTAGGGAATTTTGTGGCATTTTTCTGCAATTTTGTGGAATTTCTCTAGAATTTTCTGTGATATTGAGGAGATTTTGTGGGATGTTTCTGGAATTTTGTGGGATTTTTGTGGGATTTGGAGGAGACTTGAAGAATTTTGTGGGATTTTTGTGGAGATTTTGTGGAAATTGGTGGAGATTTTGTGAGATGTTGCAGGAATTTGGTTGGGTTTGGAGAAGATTCAGGGAATTTTGTGGGATGTTGCTGGAATTTTCTGTAATTTCTCTAGAATTTTGTGGGATATTGAGGAGATTTTGTGAGATGTTGGTGGGATTTTGAGGAGACTTGAAGAATTATGGGGGAATTTTTTTAGATTTTCTAGACATTTGTGGAGATTTTGTGGGATATTGCAAGAATATGGTTGGGTTTTGAGTAAATTTGGGGAATTTTTGAGATTTTTCTGCAATTTTGTGGAATTTTGTGGGATGTTTGTGGGATTTTGAGGAGACTTGAAGAATTTTGTGGTATTTTTCTTGAATTTTGTGGCAATTTGTGGAAATTTTGTGGGATGTGGCTGGAGTTTGGTAGGGTTTTGAGAAGATTCAAGGAATTCTGTAGCATTTTCCTGGAATTTTGAGTATTTCTCTTGAATTTCTTGGAATCTGGAGGAGACTTGAAGAATTTTGAGGGAATTTTCTTAGATTTGGTGGAAATTTGTGGGGATTTTGTGAGATGTCTGTGGAATTTTGTAATGTTTTGAGAAGATTTAGGGAATTTTGTGAGGATTTTCCAGAATTTTGAGGGGCTTTCAAGAATTTTGTGGGAGTTTTCTTGCATTTTGTGGAAATTGGTGGAGACCTGAAGAATTTTGAGGGAATTTTCGTAGATTTTGTGGAAATGTGTGGAGATTTTTTGAGATGTCTGGTATTTTGTAATGTTTTGAGAAGATTGTGGGAATTGTGTGGGATTTTTCTGGAATTTTGAGAGGCTTTCAAGAATTTTGTGGGAGTTTTCTTGAATTTTGTGGCAATTTGTTGAGATTTTTGTGAGATGGTTCTGGAATTTTGTGGGATATTGAGGAAATTTAGTTAATTTTGTGGGATTTTTCTTGAATTTTGAGGACATTTGTGGACATTTTGTGGGATGTTACAGGAATTTGGTAAGGTTTTCAGAAGATTTAGGGAATTGTGAGGGGCTTTTCCAGAATTTTGTGCGATTTGGAGGAGACTTGAAGAATTTTGAGGGATTTTTCTTAGATTTTTCTGGAAATTGTTGGAGATTTTGTGAGATGGTGCAGGAATTTGGTAGGATTTTGAGAAGATTGAAGGAATTTTGTAACATTTTCCTGGAATTTTGAGGATTTCTCTTGAATTTCTTGGAATCTGGAGGAGACTTGAAGAATTTTGAGGGAATTTTCTTAGATTTGGTGGAAATTTGTGGGGATTTTGTGAGATGTCTTTGGAATTTTGTAATGTTTTGAGAAGATTTAGGGAATTTTGTGAGGATTTTCCAGAATTTTGAGGGGCTTTCAAGAATTTTGTGGGAGTTTTCTTGAATTTTGTGGCAATTTGTGGACATTTTGCGGGATGTGGCTGGAGTTGGTAGGGTGTTGAGAAGATCCAAGGAATTTTAAACCATTTTCCTGGAATTTTGAGGATTTCTCTTGAATTTTGTGGGATTTGGAGGAGACTTGAAGAATTTTGAGGGAATTTTCTTAGATTTGGTGGAAATTTGTGGACATTTTGTGAGATGTCTGTGGAATTTTGTAATTTTTGGAGAAGATTTAGGGAATTTTGTGGGATTGTTTTAGAATTTTGAGGAGCTTTTCGAGAATTTTGTGGCAGTTTTCTTGAATTTTGTGGAAATTGGTGAAGACCTGAAGAATTTTGAGGGAATTTTCTTAGATTTTGTGGAAATGTGTGGAGATTTTTTGAGATGGTTCTGGAATTTTGTGGGCTATTGAGGAAATTTAGTGATTTTTGAGGGGCTTTTCTTGAATTTTGTGGACATTTGTGGAGATTTTGTGAGATGTTGCAGGAATTTGGTAGAAATTTGAGAAGATTGAGGGAATTGTGAAGGGCTTTCAAGAATTTTGTGGGATTTCAAGGAGACTTGAAGAATTTTGAGGGATTTTTCTTAGATAATATGGAAATTGGTGGAGAGCTTGTGGGACGTCTCTGGAATTTTGTAATGTTTTGAGAAGATTTAGGGAAGTTTGTGGCATTTTTCTGTAATTGTGTGGGGCTTTTCCATAATTTTCTTTGATATTGAGGAGATTTTGTGGGATGTTTCTGGAATTTTGTGGGATTTTTGTGGGATTTGGTGGAGAGTTGAAGAATTTATGAGATTTTTCCTAGATTTTTTGGAAATTGGTGGATATTTTGTGAGATGTTGCAGGAATCTGGTTGGGTTTTGAGAAGATGGATGGAATTTTGTGGGATTTTTGTGGAATTTTGTGGAATTTCTCTAGAATTTTCTGTGGTATTGAGGAGATTTTGTGGGATGTTTCTGGAATTTTGTGGGATTTTTGTGCGATTTGGAGGAGACTTGAAGAATTTTGAGGGATTTTTCTTAGATATTTCTGGAAATTGTTGGAGATTTTGTGAGATGTTGCAGGAATTTGGTTGGGTTTTGAGAAGATTTAGGGAATTTTGTGGGATGTTGCTGGAATTTTGTGGAATTTCTCTAGAATTTTGTGGGATATTGAGGAGATTTTGTGAGATGTTTGTGGGATTTTGAGGAGACTTGAAGAATTTTGTGGTATTTTTCTTGAATTTTGTGGCAATTTGTGGACATTTTGTGGGATGTTGCTTGAGTTTGGTCGAGTTTTGAGAAGATTGAAGGAATTTTGTAGCATTTTCTTGGAATTTTGAGGATTTCTCTTGAATTCTGTGAGATTTGGAGGAGACTTGAAGAATTTTGAGGGAATTTTCTTAGATTTTGTGGGACATTTGTGGAGATTTTGTGAGATGTCTGTGGAATTTTGTGGGATATTGAGAAAATTTAGTGATTTTTGAGGGATTTTTCTTGAATTTTGTGGACATTTGTGGAGATTTTGTAGGATGATGCAGGAATTTGGTTGTGTTTTGAGAAGATTTAGGGAATTTTGTGGGATATTTCTGGAATTTTGTGGAAATTCTCTAGAATTTTGTGGGATATTGAGGAGATTTTGTGGGATGTTTGTGAGATGTTTGTGGAATTTTGAGGAGACTTGAAGGATTTTGAGGGATTTTTCCTAGATTTTGTGGAAATTGTTGGAGATTTTGTGGGATGTTGCTGGAATTTGGTAGGATTCTGAGAAGATTGAAGGAATTTTGTAACATTTTCCTGGAATTTTGAGGATTTCTCTTGAATTTCTTGGAATCTGGAGGAGACTTGAAGAATTTTGAGGGAATTTTCTTAGATTTGGTGGAAATTTGTGGGGATTTTGTGAGATGTCTTTGGAATTTTGTAATGTTTTGAGAAGATTTAGGGAATTTTGTGAGGATTTTCCAGAATTTTGAGGGGCTTTCAAGAATTTTGTGGGAGTTTTCATGAATTTTGTGGAAATTTGTTTAGATTTTGTGAGATGGTTCTGGAATTTTGTGGGATATTGAGGAAATTTAGTTAATTTTGTGGGATTTTTCTTGAATTACGTGGACATTTGTGGACATTTTGTGGGATGTTACAGGAATTTGGTAAGGTTTTCAGAAGATTTAGGGAATTGTGTGGTGCTTTTCCAGAATTTTGTGGGGTTTTTCTTTGATAATGTGAAAATTGGTGGAGATTTTGTGAGACGTCTCTGGAATTTTGTAATGTTTGGAGAAGATTGAGGGAATTTTGTGGCATTTTTCTGCAATTTTGTGGAATTTCTCTAGAATTTTCTGTGATATTGAGGAGATTTTGTGGGATGTTTCTGGAATTTTGTGGGATTTTTCTAGGGTTTGGAGGAGACTTGAAGAATTTTGTGGGATTTTTCCTAGATTTTGTGGAAATTGGTGGAGATTTTGTGAGATGTTGCAGGAATTTGGATGGGTTTTGAGAAGATTTAGGGAATTTTGTGGGATGTTGCTGGAATTTTGTGGAATTTCTCTAGAATTTTGTGGGATATTGAGGAGATTTTGTGAGATGTTTGTGGGATTTTGAGGAGACTTGAAGAATTTTGTGGTATTTTTCTTGAATTTTGTGGCAATTTGTGGACATTTTGTGGGATGTTGCTTGAGTTTGGTCGAGTTTTGAGAAGATTGAAGGAATTTTGTAGCATTTTCCTGGAATTTTGAGGATTTCTCTTGAATTCTGTGAGATTTGGAGGAGACTTGAAGAATTTTGAGGGAATTGTCTTAGATTTTGTGGGACATTTGTGGAGATTTTTTGAGATGTCTGTGGAATTTTGTGGGATATTGAGGAAATTTAGTGATTTTTGAGGGATTTTTCTTGAATTTTGTGGACATTTGTGGAGATTTTGTAGGATGATGCAGGAATTTGGTTGTGTTTTGAGAAGATTTAGGGAATTTTGTGGGATATTTCTGGAATTTTGTGGAAATTCTCTAGAATTTTGTGGGATATTTTTAGCATTTTGAGGAGCTTTTCAAGAATTTTGTGGCAGTTTTCTTGAATTTCTTGGAATTTGGAGGAGACTTGAAGAATTTTGAGGGAATTTTCCTAGATTTTGTGGAAATTTGTGGACATTTTGTGAGATGTCTGTGGAATTTTGTAATGTTTGGAGAAGGTTTAGGGAATTTTGTGAGGATTTTCCAGAATTTTGAGGGGCTTTCAAGAATTTTGTGGGAGTTTTCTTGAATTTTGTGGAAATTTGTTGAGATTTTTGTGAGATGTTTCTGGAATTTTGTGGGATATTGAGGAAATTTAGTTAATTTTGTGGGATTTTTCTTGAATTTTGTGGACATTTGTGGACATTTTGTGGGATGTTACAGGAATTTGGTAGGGTTTTGAGAATATTTAGAGAATTTTGTGGGATTTTTCTGGAATTTTGTGGGAAGTTTGTGGGATTTTGTGGAGACTTGAAGCATTTTGGGGGATTTTTCTTAGTTTTTTTTGGAAATTGTTGGAGATTTTGTGAGATGCTGCAGGAATTTGGTTGGGTTTTGAGAAGATTTAGGGAATTGTGTGGGGCTTTTCTAGAATATTTTGGGATTTGGTGGAGACCTGAAGAATTTTGATGGAATTTTCATAGCTTTTGTGGAAATGTGTGGAGATTTTTTGAGATGTCTGTGGAATTTTGTAATGTTTTGAGAAGATTCAGGGAATTGTGTGGGATTTTTTTCTGGAATTTTGAGGGGTTTTCAAGAATTTTGTGGGAGTTTTCTTGAAGTTTGTGGAAATTTGTGGACATTTTGTGAGATGGTCCTGGAATTTTGTGGGATATTGAGGAAATTTAATGAATTTTGAGGGATTTTTCTTGAATTTTGTGGACATTTGTGGAGATTTTGTGGGATGTTGCAGGAATTTGGTAGAAATTTGAGAAGATTGAGGGAATTGTGAGGGGCTTTTCAGAATTTTGTAGGATTTGGAGGAGACTTGAAGAATTTTGAGGGAATTTCCTTAGATTTGGTGGAAATTTGTGGAGGTTTTGTGAGATGTCTCTGGAATTTTGTAATGTTTCCAGAAGATTTAGGGAATTTTGTGGCATTTTTCTGCAATTTTGTGGAATTTCTCTAGAATTTGCTTTGATATTGAGGAGATTTTGTGGGATGTTTCTGGAATTTTGTGGGATTTTTCTAGGGTTTGGAGGAGACTTGAAGAATTTTGTGGGATTTTTCCTAGATTTTGTGGAAATTGGTGGAGATTTTGTGAGATGTTGCAGGAATTTGGTTGGGTTTTGAGAAGATTTAGGGAATTTTGTGGGATGTTGCTGGAATTTTGTGGAATTTCTCTAGAATTTTGTGGGATATTGAGGAGATTTTGTGGGATTTTGTGGGATGTTTGTGGGATTTTGAGGAGACTTGAAGAATTATGGGGGAATTTTTTTAGATTTTCTAGACATTTGTGGAGGTTTTGTGGGATATTGCAGGAATATGGTTGGGTTTTGAGTAACTTTGGGGAATTTTGTGAGATTTTTCTGCAATTTTGTGGGATTTTGTGGGATGTTTGTGGGATTTTGAGGAGACATGAAGAATTTTGTGGGATTTTTCTTGAATTTTGTGGACATTTGTGGACATTTTGTGGGATGTGGCTGGAGTTTGGTAGGGTTTTGAGAAGATCCAAGGAATTTTGTAACATTTTCCTGGGATTTTGAGGATTTCTCTTGAATTTTGTGGGATTTCCAGGAGACTTGAAGAATTTTGAGGGAATTTTCTTAGATTTTGTGGAAATGTGTGGAGATTTTTTGAGATGGTTCTGGAATTTTGTGGGATATTGAGGAAATTTAGTGATTTTTGAGGGGTTTTTCTTGAATTTTGTGGACATTTGTGGAGATTTTGTGAGATGTTGCAGGAATTTGGTAGAAATTTGAGAAGATTGAGGGAATTGTGAGGGGCTTTCAAGAATTTTGTGGGATTTCAAGGAGACTTGAAGAATTTTGAGGGATTTTTCTTAGATAATATGGAAATTGGTGGAGAGTTTGTGGGACGTCTCTGGAATTTTGTAATGTTTTGAGAAGATTTAGGGAAGTCTGTGGCATTTTTCTGTAATTGTGTGGGGCTTTTCCATAATTTTCTTTGATATTGAGGAGATTTTGTGGGATGTTTCTGGAATTTTGTGGGATTTTTGTGGGATTTGGTGGAGAGTTGAAGAATTTATGAGATTTTTCCTAGATTTTTTGGAAATTGGTGGATATTTTGTGAGATGTTGCAGGAATCTGGTTGGGTTTTGAGAAGATGGATGGAATTTTGTGGGATTTTCGTGGAATTTTGTGGAATTTCTCTAGAATTTTCTGTGGTATTGAGGAGATTTTGTGGGATGTTTCTGGAATTTTGTGGGATTTTTGTGCGATTTGGAGGAGACTTGAAGAATTTTGAGGGATTTTTCTTAGATATTTCTGGAAATTGTTGGAGATTTTGTGAGATGTTGCAGGAATTTGGTTGGGTTTTGAGAAGATTTAGGGAATTTTGTGGGATGTTGCTGGAATTTTGTGGAATTTCTCTAGAATTTTGTGGGATATTGAGGAGATTTTGTGAGATGTTTGTGGGATTTTGAGGAGACTTGAAGAATTTTGTGGTATTTTTCTTGAATTTTGTGGCAATTTGTGGACATTTTGTGGGATGTTGCTTGAGTTTGGTCGAGTTTTGAGAAGATTCAAGGAATTTTGTAGCATTTTCCTGGAATTTTGAGGATTTCTCTTGAATTCTGTGAGATTTGGAGGAGACTTGAAGAATTTTGAGGGAATTTTCTTAGATTTTGTGGGACATTTGTGGAGATTTTGTGAGATGCCTGTAGAATTTTGTGGGATATTGAGGAAATTTAGTGATTTTTGTGGGATTTTTCTTGAATTTTCTGGACATTAGTGGAGATTTTGTAGGATGATGCAGGAATTTGGTTGTGTTTTGAGAAGATTTAAGGAATTTTGTGGGATATTTCTGGAATTTTGTGGAAATTCTCTAGAATTTTGTGGGATATTTTTAGAATTTTGAGGAGCTTTTCAAGAATTTTGTGGCAGTTTTCTTGAATTTCTTGGAATTTGGAGGAGACTTGAAGAATTTTGAGGGAATTTTCCTAGATTTTGTGGAAATTTGTGGACATTTTGTGAGATGTTTGTGGAATTTTGAGGAGACTTGAAGGATTTTGAGGGATTTTTCCTAGATTTTGTGGACATTGTTGGAGATTTTGTGGGATGTTGCTGGAGTTTGGTAGGATTTTGAGAAGATTGAAGGAATTTTGTAACATTTTCCTGGAATTTTGAGGATTTCTCTTGAATTTCTTGGAATCTGGAGGAGACTTGAAGAATTTTGAGGGAATTTTCTTAGATTTGGTGGAAATTTGTGGGGATTTTGTGAGATGTCTTTGGAATTTTGTAATGTTTTGAGAAGATTTAGGGAATTTTGTGAGGATTTTCCAGAATTTTGAGGGGCTTTCAAGAATTTTGTGGGAGTTTTCTTGAATTTTGTGGAAATTTGCTTAGATTTTGTGAGATGGTTCTGGAATTTTGTGGGATATTGAGGAAATTTAGTTAATTTTGTGGGATTTTTCTTGAATTTTGTGGACATTTGTGGACATTTTGTGGGATGTTACAGGAATTTGGTAAGGTTTTCAGAAGATTTAGGGAATTGTGTGGTGCTTTTCCAGAATTTTGTGGGGTTTTTCTTTGATAATGTGAAAATTGGTGGAGATTTTGTGAGACGTCTCTGGAATTTTGTAATGTTTGGAGAAGATTGAGGGAAATTTGTGGCATTTTTCTGCAATTTTGTGGAATTTCTCTAGAATTTTCTGTGATATTGAGGAGATTTTGTGGGATGTTTCTGGAATTTTGTGGGATTTTTCTAGGGTTTGGAGGAGACTTGAAGAATTTTGCGGGATTTTTCCTAGATTTTGTGGAAATTGGTGGAGATTTTGTGAGATGTTGCAGGAATTTGGTTGGGTTTTGAGAAGATTTAGGGAATTTTGTGGGATGTTGCTGGAATTTTGTGGAATTTCTCTAGAATTTTGTGGGATATTGAGGAGATTTTGTGGGATTTTGTGGGATGTTTGTAGGATTTTGAGGAGACTTGAAGAATTTTGTGGGATTTTTCTTGAATTTTGTGGACATTTGTGGACATTTTGTGGGATGTGGCTGGAGTTTGGTAGGGTTTTGAGAAGATCCAAGGAATTTTAAACCATTTTCCTGGAATTTTGAGGATTTCTCTTGAATTTTGTGGGATTTCGAGGAGACTTGAAGAATTTTGAGGGAATTTTCTTAGATTTGGTGGAAATTTGTGGACATTTTGTGAGATGTCTGTGGAATTTTGTAATGTTTGGAGAAGGCTTAGGGAATTTTGTGGGATTTTTTTAGAATTTTGAGGAGCTTTTCAAGAATTTTGTGGCAGTTTTCTTGAATTTTGTGGAAATTGGTGGAGACCTGAAGAATTTTGAGGGAATTTTCGTAGATTTTGTGGAAATGTGTGGAGATTTTTTGAGATTTCTGGCATTTTGTAATGTTTTGAGAAGATTTAGGGAATTGTGTGGGATTTTTCTGGAATTTTGAGAGGCTTTCAAGAATTTTGTGGGAGTTTTCTTGAATTTTGTGGAAATTTGTTGAGATTTTTGTGAGATGGTTCTGGAATTTTGTGGGATATTGAGGAAATTTAATGAATTTTGAGGGATTTTTCTTGAATTTTGTGGACATTCGTGGAGATTTTGTGAGATGTTGCAGGAATTTGGTAGAAATTTGAGAAGATTTAGAGAATTGTGTGGGGCTTTTCCAGAATTTTGTGCGATTTGGAGGAGACTTGAAGAATTTTGAGGGATTTTTGTGGAGATTTTTCTGGAAATTGTTGGAGATTTTGTGAGATGTTGCAGGAATTTGGTTGTGTTTTGAGAAGATTGAGGGAATTTTGTGGTATTTTTCCTGGAATTTTGTGGAATTTCTCTATGATTTTGTGGGATATTGAGGAGATTTTGTGAGATGTTTGTGGGATTTTGAGGAGACTTGAAGAATTTTGTGGGATTTTTCTTGAATTTTGTGGACGTTTGTGGAGATTTTGTAGGATGTTGCAGGAATTTGGTTGGGTTTTGAGAAGATTCAGGGAATTTTGTGGGATGTTGCTGGAATTTTGTGGAATTTCTCTAGAATTTTGTGGGATATTGAGGAGATTTTGTGGGATTTTGTGGGATGTTTGTGGGATTTTGAGGAGACTTGAAGAATTATGGGGGAATTTTCTTAGATTTTCTGGACATTTGTGGAGATTTTGTGGGATATTGCAGGAATATGGTTGGGTTTTGAGCAAATTTGGGGAATTTTTGAGATTTTTCTGCAATTTTGTGGGGATTTTGTGGCATGTTTGTGGGATTTTGAGGAGACTTGAAGAATTTTGTGGGATTTTTCTTGAATTTTGTAGACATTTGTGGACATTTTGTGGGATGTGGCTGGAGTTTGGTAGGGTTTTGAGAAGATTGAAGGAATTTTGTAACATTTTCCTGGGAATTTGAGGATTTCTCTTGAATTTTGTGGGATTTCCAGGAGACTTGAAGTATTTTGAGGGAATTTTCTTAGATTTGGTGGAAATTTGTAGATATTTTGTGAGATGTCTGTGGAATTTTGTAATGTTTGGAGAAGGTTTAGGGAATTTTGTGGGATTTTTTTAGAATTTTGAGGAGCTTTTGAAGAATTTTGTGGCAGTTTTCTTGAATTTTGTGGAAATTGGTGGAGATTTTGTGAGATGGTTCTGGAATTTTGTGGGATATTGAGGAAAGTTAGTGAATTTTGTGGGATTTTTCTGGAATTTCGTGGACATTTGTGGAGATTTTGTGGGATGTTGCAGGAATTTGGTTGGGTTTTGAGAAAATTTAAGGAATTTTGTGAGATTTTTCCGGAATTTTGTTGGATTTTTGTGGGATTTCGAGGAGAGTTGAAGGATTGTGAGGGGTTTATCCTGGATTTTGTGGAAATTGTTGGAGATTTTGTGAGATGTGTCTGGAATTTGGTTGGGTTTTGATAAGATTTAAGGAATTTTTTGGGACTTTTCTGGAATTTTGAGGAGCTTTTCAAGAATTTTGTGGGATTTTTCTGGGATTTGGAGGAGATTTGGAGGATTGTGAGGGATTTTTCCTTGATTTTGTGGAGATTGGTGGAGATTTTGTCAGATTTTGCAGGAATTTTGTTGGGTTTTGAAAAAATTTAGGGAATTTTGTGGGTTTTTTCTTAAATTTTGTGGGAATTTGTGGAGATTTTATCAAATGTTTCTGGAATTTGGTTGGGTTTTGAGAAGTTTCAGGGAATTTTTTGGTATTTTTCTGCAATTTCCTGGGATTTTTCTTGAATTTTGTGGATGTTGAGAAAACCTGAAGAATTTTGTGTTGTTTCACTTGATTTTTTTCTGGAGTATTTCTGGAGTTTTTTCGAATTAGAGTAGATTTTGGGGATATTTTTGGAATTTAGTGGAATTTTGTGTAATTGCATCAGATTTGTCTGTAATTTATGGTGGTTTTGTGGAATTTTGTGAATTTTTTAAAGAATTTTGTGGGATATTTAAAAGCTTTGGAGATTTTTGTGGGGTATTTCTATAATTTTGTGAGATATTTCTGGAATTTTCAGGATTTTGAGTCTGGTGAATTTGGTGGTATTTTTCTGGAATTTTGTGGGGATTTCAGGAGGTTTTGTGTGATTTTTGTGGAATTTTGTGGAGTTTTTCTGGAATTTCGTAGGATTTTGAGAACATTTGGGACAATTTTTATGAAGATTTTGATAAAAAAGCTGGGAAAAAAGTGTTAAAACTGCTGAAATTTCAATAAACAAAGGAGAAAAGCAAAATCATATAAAGGGACCTAAACTGCGCGCTAAATCCGCATAGTTTGGCCTAACATCAGCCAAATGGGGTTAAAATCATCCCAAGGGGTCCCAAGTGCAATCACAAGGGCATAAAAATGCCCAAAGCTGTGTCAAACCCACTCCAAATGGCCTAAAATCACCCTGGGATCTCCCAAATGGGTGCAAGGTCCACCCTGAAAGTCGCTGGTTTTGCCTCAAATCACCCAAAGGGCCCCAACATCAGCCAAAGTGGCCTGAAACGCCCAAAAGGGACCTGAAATCACCTGAAAAGGGCTCGGTTCGAGCGGCACCGGGACTGGGAGCGAGACCCAGATGGAGACCGAGACCGAGACTGAGGCCTAGAGCGGGCCTGAGACTGGGACTGAATCCGGCACCGGCACCGAGAGCGGCACCGCTCCGGGACCGGGACTGAGACCGGGACCGGCACCGCTGCGCCATTGAGATCGACACCGGGACCGGAATCGGCTCCGGGAGTGCCCCGGGACTGCTCCGAGACTGAGAGCGAGGCCAGCACAGGGACTGGGATCAACACCAGGAGTGCTCTGAGACCGAGACTGAGACCAGAACCGGGATCAGCACCGGGATCACTCCAGGACCAGCACCGGGACCAGCACTGGGATCGGTCCAGGACCAGCACCGGGATCAACACCGGGATCACTCCAGGACCAGCACTGGGATCAGCACTGGGATCAGCACCGGGATCACTCCAGGACTAGCAATGGGATCAGCACCGGGATCACTCCTGGAGCAGCACTGGGATCAGCACCGGGATCACTCCAGGACCAGCACTGGGATCAGCACCGGGATCACTCCTGGAGCAGCACTGGGATCAGCACCGGGATCACTCCAGGACTAGCACTGGGATCAGCACCGGGATGACTCCAGGACCAGCACTGGGATCAACACCAGGATCACTCCAGAACCAGCACTGGCACTGGGACAGGAACTGCTCCGAGGCCAAGACCAAGACCAGGACTGAAACCAGCACTGGCACCGGCACTGAGACTGGCACTGCTCCGGGACCGAGACCGAGACTGAGAGTGAGATGGAGACAAAGAGTGGGACCATGAGCGCTCTGGGACCGACACTGGCACCACCACAGCTCCAGGACAGAGATCGACACCGGGACCAGAATCAGCATTGGGATCGCTCTGGGACCACCGCATTCACTCCGGGCAGTTTTGGCCATGCCCCCAGATGAGACTGGGAAGGGCTGGGAGGGAACTGGGAGGGTGTTGGAGTCTGAGATACAGAGTGTGTGCCCTTGTTTCTAATGCTTAGTTCTAGGATCCCGAAAAACACTGAATTTCATATAAGATGAAATTCATGAGCATGTTTTCATGGTGATACATGAAAACAAATGTTAAAATTAGATAGGAAAAGTGTGAGTGTGTAGATTAGAAAGTTTTCTAAATCACTGGGTGAAAAAGTAGTTTAGAGAACAGGAGACAAGATGGAGGATTTAGGGTGTTGTCTCTTGTCCTCCTTCTTTCTTCTTCATGTTCTTCTTCTAGGGGTTTTGGGGTAGTAGTAGGTGATTGGATAGAAAATACCGTAGTGCAGCACACAGGTGTTGGGTCATTGGGTCACTAAGAAAAATAACTTAGTTGGCATCAGTTAATTGGGTAAATGGACATATAAAAGACCTTGAAGAGGATCTTTGTTAGCCATTTTACCCTTTTCTATCATAGTGCACATAGCTCCTTGTACCTTGTAATGCTGATAAGAAAAGAATAAACAACTGAGACCGAACAAGAGAAAACTGCCTCCCTCTCGTCAGTCTTTAGTTCAAAGGGAAAAAGAACCCAAATCCAAAAGTCCTTAATGAGACACCCGTCGCGTTTTTCTTGAACCGGGTCGCCTTGCCCCCACCAAGGCAACAGGTTTTGAGAAGCTTGAAGGAATTTTGTGGGATTTTTCTTGAATTTTGTGGAAATTTGTGGAGATTTTGTGGGATGCTTCTGGAATTTGGTGGGGTATTGAGGCGATTTTGAGAAATTTGTGGCATTTTCCAGGAATTTTGTGGGGCTTTTCCAGAATTTTGAAAGATTTGGAGGAGACTTGAAGAATTTTGAGGGATTTTCTTAGATTTTCTGGAAAATTGTGGAGATTTTGTCAGATGTTTCTGGATTTTTTTGAGGTTTTGAAAAGATTTAGGGAATTCTGTGGGATTTTTCTGGGATTTTGAGGATGTCTCTTGAATTTTGTTGGATTTTGAGGGGACTTGAAGAATTTTAATAGCTTTTTCTTGGATTTTGTGGAAGTAGGTGGGGATTTTGTGAGATGCTGCAGGACTTTGGTTGAGTTTTGAAAATATTTAAGAAATTTTGTGGGATGCTTCTGGAACCTTGTGGGATATTGAGGAGATTTAGGGAAATTTGTGGGATTTTTCTGGAATTTTGAGGAGCTTTTCCAGAATTTTGTGGGATTTTTCTTGAATTTTGTGGAAATTTGTGGAGATATTGTGAGATGTTTCCTGAATTTTGTGGACATTTGTGGACATTTTGTGAGATGTTGCAGGAATTTGGTAAGGTTTTGAGAAGATTTAGGGAAATTTGTGGGGCTTTTCAAGAATTTTATGAGATTTTTCTGGAATTTTGTGGAAATTGGTGGGGATTTTCTGGGATGTTTCTGAAAATTTGTGGGATATTGAGGAGATTTAGGCAATTTTGTGGTATTTTTTCTGAGATTTTGTGGTCATTTGTGGACATTTTGTGGGATATTGCAGGAATTTGGTAGGGTTTTGAGAAGATTGAAGGAATTTTGTGGGATATTTGTGGAATTTTGAGGGGCTTTTCCAGAATTTTGTGGGATTTGGAGGAGACTTGAAGAATTTTGAGGGATTTTTCTTAGATTTTGTGGAAAATGGTGGAGATTTTGTGAGAAGTTGCAGGAATTTTGTTGGGTTTTGAGAAAATTTAGGGAATTTTGTGGGATTTTTCTGGAATTTTGTTGACATTTGAGGACATTTTGTGGGATGCTTCCAGATTTTCGTAGGGTTTTGAGAAGATTTAGGGAATTCTGTGGGATTTTTTTCTGGAATATTCTAAGGCCCTTCAAAAATTTTATGCGATTTTTAGGAGCTGTGGGAATTTTGTGGGATTTTTCTGGAATTTTGTGGACATTTGTGGACATTTTGTGGGATGTTTCTGGAATTTGGTAGAATTTTGAGAAGATTTAGGGAATTCTGTGGAATTTTTTCTGGAATATTAAAAGGCGTTTCAAGAATTTTGTGGGGTTTTTAAAACGTGTGGGAATTTTGTGGGATTTTTTTGGAATTTTGTGGGGCTTTTTCTTGAATTTTTTGGACATTTCAAGACATTTTGTGGGATGTGGCCAGAATTTGGTAGAATTTTGAGAAGATATAGGGAATTTTGTGTGATGTTTCTGGAATTTTGTGGGATGTTTATGGGATTTTGTGGGATTTTTTAGGAGATTTGAAGAATTTTGAATGACGTTTTCTGGAATATTCTAAGGCTTTTCAAGAATTTTGTGGGATTTTGAGAAGATTTAAGGAATTTTGTGGGATTCTTCTCAAATTTTGTGGGATTTTTATGGGATTTTGTGAGATTTTGAGGAGACTTGAAGATTGCTGAGGTTTTTTTCTTAGATTTTGCGAACATTTGTGGAGATTTTGTGGGATGTTGCTGGAATTTGGTAGTGTTTTGAGAAGTTTGAGGGGATTTTGTGGGATTCTTTGGGAATTTTGTGGGATGTTTCAAGAATTTTAAGAGATTTTTCTGGAATTTTGTGGAAAATCATGGAGATTTTGTGAGATGTTTCATGAATTTTGTAGGTTAAGGAGGATATTTAGGGAATTTTAGGGCATTTTTCTTGAATTTTGTGGACATTTGAGGACATTTTGTTGGATGTTGCAGGAAATTGGTTGAATTTTGAGAAGATTTAGGGAATTTTGTGGGATGTTTCTGGAATTTTGTGGGATTTTTATGGGATTTTGTGGGATTTTGGTAGATTTTGCGGGATGTTTCTGGAATTTGGTCGGGTTTTGTGATAGATTGGCATTAAAGAAAACAAAGAGAAACACCTAAGGAAGTTCAAACTGCTGGCGGCTGATGGGAGTTTGTCTCCTCGCCAACAGCTGGCCATTTCTAAGAATTGACAGCAGTTTTAAGCACTGCAAAGTGAGATCAAGCTGTGAACAGCAGCTTAAGCCCTAAGGCTGGGAATTTCTTTGTCTCTTGGTTTGCTGGCTGTGAAAGGTAACTGAGCTCCAGCTGGCTTCCCGTCCCCGGCCCAGCCCATGCGGCCCGGGCAGGGGCTGGGCTGGGCCTGCCGCGGCTCCCGGCCGGGAGATGGGGCCTGCGGGGCTTGCCCCGGGCTCTGGCCGGGCCAGGCTGCTCCCTGGCTCGGCTGCACTTTTTGCTGCGACTGAATTCACCACAGACTGCCCAGGAAAGAAAGAAAAAGCTCTTGAGCTGCGGCGGGCTGAGACAGTGACCACACTCTCCAGAGCAGCCATGAAGAATCTTCCAGCACACACAGCTCCAGCCGCTGCTCCGGCAGAGATCACAGAACCATCTACAAAGCCTGGGCAAGATTTTAACCTTTTCATTACCCAGATGAGACTTGCAGATTAATCCTTTTACCCAGAGAGAGAAAAAGAGAGGAATCAACAGGTAAAGAGACTTCATAAACTATTAGAGACAGTAAAGAATTAAGCTTCAGAAGAGGTAGAGAATAAGGAGATGCTTTAATTAAGCTGAAATATTTTTCTGTTAAAGCTATGGAGATGGACAATAGTGATCTGAAAAAAACTCCTTTAATTCATGACAGAGTATATTGGGAGGAATGGAGTGTTCAAAGTGTGGATTTTCAGCAAGAGGTGGAGTAATTGTGATACAGTGAGGTGCTGGAACAGAGCGGGGAGAAGTAATAGTTGAAGATTTGAGGCCTTGAGAGGCAAAGAGAAAACTTCTGTTTCCAGGGAAGCTCACAGAGACAGATGAAGAGAACTTTTGCCTTTGAATAACTCATCCTTAAAATGACACCCCTAGACTCATTGACCCATACACACCTCAGAGCGATGTGAAATGGGAGGAGTGAACTGCTGACAGGATTTCTGGGCAGCTGGCATCAGAGAAATAGAAAACTATAACAGAAATAATTTTCTTGTGAGAAACTCCACAAATCAGCAGAAGAAGACTTCTGTTTCTCTACAAAGGGTGATGAAAAGACTCTAGCAAGAATTTGGACTGTTTTAAACACCAAAGGTCCAAAGTTTTTTGTCTCTATGTTGTCATGTGAACAAGAGAATGGTTGGGTAGTGGGGGATAAAGGGGTTTTCTGGAGGTTTATTCTGGTGTTCTTATTCTTGTAGTTTTGTTAATAAACTTTCTTTATTCCTTTGAAGTTTTAAGCCTGTTTTGCTCTTGTTCTAATCCCTATCTCACAGCAAAAAGTAACTACATTTTCTAGTAGTTATTTAATTTCAACTTTAAAACCATGTCAATGTCTCATCAAAATCCCACAAAATTCCACAAAAATCCACAAAATTCTACAAACATCCCAGAAAGCCTCCACCAATTTCCACAAAAACTAAGAAGAATCTCTCAAATTCTTCAAATCTCCTCAAAATCCCACAGGATTCCTGAAAATTCCACAACATTCTAAAAAAATAGCACAAAATTCCTGAAATCTTCTCAAAACCCTACCAAATTCCTGAAATTTCTCACAAAATGTCCACAAATTTCCACAATAACTTTCAAAATTCTTAAAAAGACCCACAAAAGTACAAAAAATATCCCAAAAATTCCCTAAATCTTCTCAAAACCCTGCCGAATTCCAGCAACATCCCACAAAATGTCCACAAACGTCCACAAATGTCCACACAATTTCGGAAAAATCCCACAAATTTCCCTACATCTTTTCAATATCCCTCAAAATTCTAGAAACATCTCACAAAAATTCCACCAATTTTCACAAAATCTAAGAAAAATCCCTCAAAATTCTTGAAAAGCCACACAAAAATCCAGAAAAATCCCTCAAAATCCCCTAAATCTTCTCAAAACCCTTCCAAATTCCAGCAACGTCCCACAAAATGTCCAAAAATGTCCACACAATTATGGAAAAAATCCCACAAATTTCCTCACATCTCCTCAATATCCCACAAAATTCCAGCAACATCTCATAAAATGTCCACCAATTCCCACAAAATCTAACAGAAAAATCCCACAATTTTCCCTAAATTTCAATGTCCCAAAAAATTCCTGAAACATCCCAAAAAATTTACTAAGTCTTGTCAAAATCCTACCAAATTCCCACAAACATCCCACAAAATGTCCACAAATGTCCACAAAATTATGGAAAAATCAAACTAAAATCTTGAAACGCCACAGAAAATTACAGAAAAATCCCATAAAATTCCCTAAATTTTCTCAAAACCCTACCAGATTCCTGAAACATCTCACAAAATCTCCACAAATTTCCACAAAATTCCAGAAAAATCTCTCAAAATTCTTCATTTCCTCTAAATCCCACAAAATTCTTGAAAAGCCCCACAAAATTCCCGGTAAATCCCATAAAATTCCCTAAATCTTCTCACAACACTACCAAATTCCAGAAACATCCCACAAAATCTGCACAAATCTCCACAAAAATTCAAAAACCATCCCACAAAATTTTTAAAATTTTCTTAATATCCCACAAAATTCCAGAAACATCCCACAATATTCCCTAAATCTTCTCAAAATTCTACCAAATTCCAGAAACATCCCAGAAAATCTCCACACATTTCCACAAAATTCTATAAAAATCCCTCAGAATGCTTCAAGTCTCCTCAAAACCCCACAAAATTCTTAAAAGCCCCACAAAATTCCAGGAAAATCCCACAAAATTTACTAAATCTTCTCAAAACCTTACGAAACTCCAGAAATATCGCACAAAATGTCCTCAAATGACCACCAAATTCAAGAAAAATCCCACAGAATTCACTAAATCTTCTCATTATTTCACAAAATTCCTGAAATATACAACAAAATCTCCTCAAATTCCCACAAAATCCCCTAAATCTTCTCAAAACCCTACCAAATTCCAGAGACATCCCAAAAAATCTAAACCAACTCCCAGAAAATCTAAGAAAAGTCCTTCAAAATTTTTCAAGTCTCCTCAAAATTCCACAAAATTCTTGAAAAGCCCCACAAAATTCCAGAAAAATCCCACAGATTTCCGCAAAATCTAAGAAAAATCACTCAAAATTCTTCAAGTCTCCTCAAAATGCCACAAATCCCACAAAAATCCCACAAAATTCTGAAAATATCCCACAAAATCTACTCAATATCCCACAAAATTCCTAAAACATCAAACTGAATCTCCATAAATCTCACAAAATCTCCACCAATTCCCTCAAAATCTAAGAAAAATCCCTCCAAATTCTTCAAATTTCCTCAAAATCCCACAAAATTCCAGAAAATTTCACAAAATTCCAAAAAAATCCCACAAAATTCCAGAAACATACCACAGAATTCTTAAAATTTTCTTAAAATACCAAAAATTCCAGAAACATCTAACAAAATCTCCACCAATTCCCTCAAAATTCTACCAAATTCCATAAACATCCCACAAAATCCACAAAAAATTCCTCAAAATCTAAGAAAAATCCCTCAAAATTTTTTTCAAATTTCCTCACAGTCCCACAAAATTCCAGAAAAATCCCACAAAATCCCCAGAAATTCTCACTAAATCTAAGAAAAGCCTCACAAAATTCTTCAAGTCTCTTCACAAATCCCACAAAATTCCAGAAACATACCACAGAATTCTTAAAATTTTCTTAAAATCTCAAAAAGTCCAGAAACATCTCACAAAATCTCCACCAATTCCCCCAAAATCTAAGAAACATCCCTCAAAATTTTTCAAATTTCCTCAAAATCCCTCAGAATTCCAGAAAAATCCCACAAAATTCACTAATTCTTTTCAAAATTCCACAAAATGTCCACAAATTTCCACAAAATCTAAGAAAATTCCCTCAAAATTTTTCAAGTCTCCTCAAAATCACAAAAATCCCACAGAAATTTCCACAAAATTCCATAAATATCCCACAAAATCTACTCAATATCCTACAAAATTCCAGAAAACATCAAACAAATTCCAGAAACATCTCACAAAATCTCAACAAATTTCCACAAAATCTAAGAAAATTCCGTCAAAATTCTTCAACTCTCCTCTAAATCCCACAGAATTCCAGAAAATCCCACAAAATTCCAGTGAAATCTGCTGAAATTGTTGGCATTCAGGAACACAGATGATTTTTCCCCATGGCTGCTGTGGGGAGTGTGGCCATTATCTGAGCACAAAGCTGCAAGCTGCTATCTTTCCCTGCCTTTAGTGGCAGCCTGTGGTGAAACTGAGCAGCGGCACAAAGTGCAGGCCAGGCAGGGAGCGGCCTGGCCCGGCAGCCCCGCTGTGCAAGGCCCAGCCAAGCCTCTGAGAAGGGGCTCCTGGCACTTGCCAGTCTCCATCCTCCCCGGGAAGCGCAGAGCTGCGGCCAGCCCCGCTCCCCTCCCGTGGCCTTGGCTGGCCTGGGGGGAAGGAGGCTGAAGCCGAGCCCTGCTACCTCTTCAAAAGGCGCAAAGCAAAGAGAGCCAAGAGAAATTGCCGGCCTTAGGTCTTCAAGTGCTGTTCCCAGCTTGATGGCACTTTGCAATGGGCAAAACTGCTGGCACTTCTCAGCAATGGCCTCTTATGGGCCAGGAGAAAAACTCCTCTCAGCCTCCAGCAGCTTCAACTTCCTTAGGTGCTTCTCTTTCTTTTCTGAAACGTCAACCCATCAGACGTGGCATTTTGGGAAAATGTAGGAAATTTTGTGGGATTTTGGTGGAATTTTGTGAATTTTTTCTGGAATTTTGTGGGATTTTGATGAGATTTAGGTAATTTTGTAGAATTTTTCTGGAATTCTAAAGGATTTTGAGGAGATTTAAATAATTTTGTGGGATTATTCGGGAATTTTCTGGAATTTTGAGGAGATGTATGGAATTTTGTAGAAGTTTTGTGGAATTTTGTGGGATCCATCTGGAATTTTGCAGGATTTTGGGGAGATTTAAATAATTTTGTGTGATTTTGAAGAGGTTTAGAGAATTTTGTAAGATTTTTGTGGAATCCTATGGGATATTGAGGAAATGTATGGAATTTTGGGAATTTTTCTAGATTTTTGTGGAATTTTTCTAGATTTTTGTGGAAATTTTGAGGATATTTCAATGATTTTGTGGGATTTTTGTGGAATTTTGTGGGATTTTTGGAGATTTTTGACAGAGTCAAAACTGCTGGCACTTCTCAGCAATGGCCTCTTATGGGCCAGGAGAAAAACTCCTCTCAGCCTCCAGCAGCTTCAACTTCCTTAGGTGCTTCTCTTTGTTTTCTGAAACATCAACCCATCAGACGTGGGATTTTGAGAAAATGTAGGAAATTTTGTGGGATTTTTGTGGAAGTTTCTGGAATTTCTCTAGAATTATTTTGGATTTTGATGGAATTTTGTGGATTTTTTCTGGAATTTTGTGGGATATTGATAAAATATAAAGTATTTTGTGGGATTTTTTCTGTATTTTTGTAGATTTTATGAAAATCTGAAGAATTCTGTGGGATTTTTGTAGAATTACGTGGGATCTTTGTGGAATTCTTGGGATTTTTGTGTCATTTTATCAGAGTTTACTGCAATTTTGTGGAATTTTTCTTGAATTCTGTGAGATTTTTGTAGAATTTTATCAGATTTTACTGGATTTTTGTGAATTTTTGGTGGAATTTTGAACATTTTTTGTGGAATTTTGTGGGATTTTGAAGAGACTTAAGGAATTCTGTGAGATTTTCCTGGATTTTTGTGGACTTTTGTGGGATTTTTGTGGAATTTTTCTGGAATTTTGTAGAATTTTGAGGAAATTTAAATATTTTTGTGGAGTTCTTTTGGAATTTTGTAGGGTTTTTTTGAATTTTAAGCAATTTTGAGAAAATTTAGGGAATTTTGAGGAATTTTGAAGTGATTTGGGAAACCGTGGGATTTTTCTGAAACTTTGTGGATTTTTTCTGGAATTTTGAGGGTTATTTCTGGCTGTCTTTGAAAACTGGAGGAGATTTTGTGGTATAGTTCTGGAATTTGGTAAGATTATGAGTAGATCTAGTGAATTTTGTGGAGCTTTTCTGCAATTTTGTGGGAATTTCAGGTAATTTAGAGAATTTAGTTACTTTTTGTAGAATTCTGTGGATTATTTGTGGAATTTTCTGAAATTTTGTGGGATTTTCAGGAGATTTCAAGAATTTTGAGGGATTTTTGTTGGATGGAGTTTGGAGTTTAGTTGTGGGAATTTGAGGAGATTCAGGGAATTTTGTTGGTTTTTTTCTGGAATTTTGTGCATTTTTTCTAGAATGTTGTGGGATTTAAAGAAAAATTAAAGAATGATGGGATTTTTCAGTAATTTTTGTGGAATTCTTCTGGAATTCTGTGGATTTTTTCTGCAATTTAATGGATTTTTTCCGCAATTTGTGGGATTTTAACAAAATTTAGAGAATTTTGTGGGATTTTTGTAGGAATTTTGTCAGATTTTACTGGAATTTTGTGGGGTTTTTTTATTAATGGAGAAGACAGTGAATATTTTGCCAAACCTCCTTTCGAACAACAAAACTTGGGGCAGCACGACAGAAAAGAGGAAAAGAAAATCTTCCCCAGTTAGAACAGAGCCAGAGTCCCACCATTTTCCCCTCCACTTTCATTTCTTTTCTACATTTAGAGGCAAACCTTCCATCTCCAAAAGCTTCCATCTCTCACTTCCTGATGCCGTTTGCCACCCTTTAGCCTCGACCCCCACGGATCTGAGTGCTGTCCATGTGGGGCTGGGGATGCTCAGCCTGGAAAGAGAAGGGGCTGGGGAGGCCTCCCTGCAGCTCTAGGAAAGATAGGCACAGAGAGGAGAAGGCTTTCAACTGCAGGAGTGAGATTGAAGTTGGATCTAATGCAGCTGCTCTTTTCCACTCAGGCTGCTGGGCCACTGGCCCAGGCTGGGCACAGAGGCTGGGGATGCTCCATCCTTGGCAACATCCAAGGCCAGCTGGGAGCAGGGCTCTGAGCAACCTGTTCTGGGGGAAGATTGCTCAGCTTGGAACAAGATGGTCTTTAGGGTCCCTTCCAAGCCCAAGCACCCAGGGATTCCATCATTCTAGCATCTCCCTTGTCCACTTCAGCCTGGGCCTGGGCTCCTGGCACTGATGTCACAGTGCACGCTCCAGCTAGAACTTCCAGCATCCAGCAACGGCCACAACACAACCCTTGGCTCCTTGTGTCAGCACGCTCTTCACCCTGCTCCAGGCCTACCCCTGTCACCTTGTTGTCACCTGCTCCCTCATACCCCCAGCAGTCCCAAAAGCTCCCCGTTGAGTGCATTTTGCTCTCCATCCCTGCAGGATGTCTGCATTTGCTCCAAAGAAGGTGTGGTACTATTCCACGGAGGTGGACACTCCGCAGCTGCCTGGCTGGGCTGGAGCTCTGTGGGATAGTGTGGGAAAGGGACCCCACTGGGAGATTTTGCTACCTCTGCAGGCTGTCACAGACACAGAGGAGGAGATGGAGGTGGATACACGAATTAATAGTGAAGAGAAAATGGAAGTGGATGGAGAGAAGACAGGAGAGGAAGAGATGAATGTGGATGAGACAGAGGAAGAAATGGAGGTGGATGTGAAAGACGATATTGAGGAGATGGAGATTGATGCAAAAGACGATGAGGAGGACATGGTGTTGGGATGAAGAGCGATGCCAGCAGCAGAACAGGCAGGTGCTCCCCACAGGCAGAGTGGGTCCCCTGCTGCCAGCCTGGGGCTGGGCTGGGCACTCCCTGCTCAGGGACACGCTAGCCCATGCACTGGATTCTGCTGGCCATCCCTGGCCTGGCCTGGGCTTGCTTTGGGGCACGCAAGCCCTGTTCCAGTGCCTGGGCCACAGCCCCCAGCCCCAGCCAGGCTCCCTTCTGGCAGCAGAGTCCCACTGTGCCAGTGTCCCAGCCTGGCAGCACATGGAACACCCCTCCATGCCTGACTGCACTGACCGTGCTACTTGTTTTTCTTCCAGGACTGAGGCACATCCCGGACACAGATGCCACCCTGCTGTATATACGTTTTACAGTTGTTGTGTTCAGATAGACGTTTTGGAGTTTGCTTAAGTGTTCTGTAAATACGTTCCATATAGTTTTGTTAGATATGTTCTTAGGTAAATAGGTTCTATAGTTTGTTGTTGTTGTTACCAATATTCTTACAATGTAAACATGTTGTGTAGTTCATTCTTGTTCCTTTTCTTCTACCAATAAACATTCTTTGTTTTTCACACCCCAGTTCTCTTTGCATTTGCCTCGGGCACATTTGCAAAGTTGTGCTTTCCACTCGCTCCAGGTTCCCAGGGCTGGATGTCCCTGCAGGAGCTGGCACAGCCACCCCAGGAGTGGGCTCCCTGTGCACAGGGGGTCCCACTGACAGAGCTCACCCTCTCCTTGCAGTTTCTCTGCACACACTTGGTAGCTGGAGGGGCAAATCCCAGTGGGCCCTGTCCCATGGCATCCCACATGGGAGCAGGGCTCAGCCTCATGCATGGCTCTTCCCTGGCTAGCCCCAGGGCTAAGGAGGCTGCACTGGGCTGCGGGCAGCCTGCTTCCTGGGCACCCTGAGGGGCTGGAGCCAGCCTGGAGGGAGCCTCAGCACAGGGGCCTCTGGCCCACATGCACCAAGATTTCCTTTGGAAACCCCCTCTGTCACCACACTCTGCTACAAGCAAAACATCAATCGTTCCTCCTAGTTAAAGGGGAGACCTTAATTGGCACAAATTTGTCCCTTGGACTTTCTAGCACAGCAAATGTCAGCGCTTCTAATCCCTGTTCTGCACTCCCTGCTCGGGCACCAAAACCTTGGAACCTGCCAGAACATCTTGAATTAGCACCAACCTGCAGAGAGCTACAGGGGGAGAACCTACCCCCAACCACACAGGGACATTGATGGGCTGGGGCAGAGCTGAAACTAAAGTATTTTAATGCCAGGAGACAAGATTTCTTATTGCTGAATTCATTCTCCCAGGACAATAATGAAAGCTTTCAGTCTCCTCACCTGCCACACATGTCTATTGCCAAGGTTTGCTTCTGGGTTACGACTGATTTTTATTCATCTCTTCACAACTCTGATGCTCTTCCCGCCTGTCCTAGTTTAGGGCAAATCAGGAAGGAAAACTCTAAATGGGGATCTCCACAGGGAAATGCTTCTCTCTACTAACGGGTCCGGGAAAAGGGAAAAAAAAATTCCGTGGAGAGAAGTGGAAAAAGCTGTTTATTTAACAGAAATTGAGTAATATTAAATAATAAAACTTTTTGCTGTTCGATGGGATGGTAAGTCTAGGAAGAAAAGTCTTTTTTCATGTGGTGTAGCTCGGCTCGCTCAGGTTCTTATCAGTCCCTCCGGCGCTGGAAAGTGCCGAGGCCCAGGCCCGGTGAGCCACAGGCGTGAGCTCCCGGGGTTTGGCTGGGTGTTCAGTCCAGAGCAGGCTTGCACAGATCCAAGAAAATTGGAAAAAAACAAAGGTCCAGGGAACTCCTCTGCCTCAGCTAGCTTAAACTAACTAAAAGCCAGAGAGAAGCTCTGTCCCACTGTCTGTCCGTGCTGCAGACAACACAGTCCAGGAGTGGGGTGTGTGGGAGTGATGTTTTCCTTAACACACTGCGCACTTCTTTTTCCTCTTTTCTTGCTTTCAAAGACAGTCTTAAATGTGCAGGACTTAATATATAACATAAACTAGACGATTGGGGATACCAGTATCATAAAGTCACCCCAGGACATTCCACCTCTTATCTCCATATTGTCAACTTATTATCAAAGTTAATATATATATATATATTTTAACCTTACAACACATACATTATATACAGACAAGGGCACTTATTCATAATTTTCACTCAACTATCAGATTTCTCTGAGGTACACATTGTGTTGTTCTATCTTTCTTCATTATCTACTGTGTGCAACTCGGTCTTTGAGCAAAAACAACTCCATGAATGGGTTTGTCTGTACTCGAAGTAGAATTGATTTAAACTGTCTTTCTTAACAAACTTCTGAGATGTACTGCTGCGACCTTGTTTCTGTCTACTTTGTGCAGGGGCTCGGATTGGGCTGGGCCTGCTCGATTGGTGGAACTTCGGGTGTTAACTATCCAGGTGGCCTTTGCTAGATGTTGCTCTTAATTTTTGAAAGATCTCTCACTCAACGCTTTCAAGGTAGTCTTTAACAGTTCATTGTACTTCTCCACTTTTCTCGCAGCAGGTGCATGGTAAGGGATATGGTACACCCACTCAATGCCATGTTCCCTAGCCCAGCTATTTATAAGGCTGTTCTTGAAATGAGTCCTATTGTCTGACTCAATCTTCTCAGGGGTGCCATGCCTCTAAAGGACCTGCTTTTCAAGTCTCAGGATGGTGTTACGGGCTGTAGCATGAGGCACAGGGTAGGTTTTTAACTATCCAGTGGTGGCTTTTACCATTGTGAGCACGTAGCGCTTGCCTTGGCGGGTTTGGGGCAGTGTGATGTAGTCAATCTGCCAGGCTTCTTTATATCTATATTTGGACTAACGCCTACCATACTATAGCGGCTTCAACCGCTTGACCTGCTTGATTGTGGCACACATCTCACAGTCATGGATAACTTGGGAAATACTGTCTATGGTTAGGTTCACTCCTCGGTCTCGTGCTCACTTATAGGTGGCATCTCTACTCTGATGGCTTGAGGCGTTATGGGCTCATCGAGCTAGGAACAACTCTCCCTTGTGTTGCTAATCTAAGTCTATCTTTGACACTTCTATCTTTGCAGCCTGATCCACCTGCTCATTGTTTAGGTGTTCTTTATTAGCCCTACTCTTGGGGACATGGGCATTTACATGACGGACTTTCACAGACAGTTTTTCTACTCTGGTGGCGATGTTTTTTTACTCATCAGTAGCTCAGATTGGCTTTCTTCTGCGTTGCCAGTCGGCCCTTTTCTACTTTTCTAGCCATCTCCACAGAGCATTGGCTACCATCCATGAATCTGTGTAGAGGTAGAGTTTTGGCTACTTCTCTCTTTCAGCAATGTCTAGGGCCAGTTGAACAGCTTTGAGTTCAGCAAGTTGGCTTGATCCACCTTCTCATTCAGTGGCTTCTGCGACCTGTCGTGTGGGGCTCCATATGGCTGCTTTCCACTTCCGGTTTATCCCTACGACGCGACAGGAACCATCAGTAAACAGAGCATAGCGTGCTTCTTCTGCTGGCAGTTGGTTGTACAGTGGAGCTTCTTCAGCCCGTGTCACTTGTTCCTGCTCCTCTTCATCAGTGAGACCAAAGTTTTCACCTTCCGGCCAGTTTGTAATTATCTCTAAAATCCCAGGGCGATTTGGGTTTCCAATACGGGCGCGCTGCGTGATGAGGGCGATCCACTTGCTCTATGTAGCGTCAGTGGCGTGGTGGGTAGCAGGAACCTTTCCTTTAAACATCCACCCCAGCATTGGCAGTCGGGGTGCCAGGAGGAGTTGTGCTTCTGTGCCAATCACTTCTGAGGCGGCTTGAACTCCTTCATAGGCCGCTAAAATTTCCTTCTCTGTAGGAGTGTAGTTGGCGTCGGACCCTCTGTAACTTCAGCTCCAGAATCCCAGTGGTCGGCCTCGAGTCTCCTCAGGCACTTTCTGCCAAAGGCTCCAGGACAGGCCGTGGCTCCCGGCTGCAGAGTAGAGCAAGTTCTTCACATCTGGTTCTGTTCTGACTGGGCCAAGGGCTACTGCATGAGCGATCTCCTGTTTGATCTGAGTAAAGGCTTGTTGTTGTTCAGGGCCCCACTGGAAAGTGTTCTTTTTGCGGGTGACCAGGTAAAGAGGGCTCACAATCTGGCTGTACTCAGGAATGTGCATCCTCCAAAAACCTATGGCACCTAGGAAAGCTTGCGTTTCCTTCTTGCTAGTGGGCGGAGACATTGCTGTGATCTTATTGACGACCTCAGTGGGAATCTGATGCCGTCCTTCTTGCCACTTTACCCCCAGGAACTGAATTTCACGAGCTGGTCCCTTAACTTTGCTCTTCTTGATGGCAAAACCGGCTTTCAGAAGAACCTGGATGATTTTCTCTCCTTTCTCAAAGACGTCTTCTTCCGTCTTTCCCCAAACAATGATGTCATCAATGTACTGCAGATGTTCTGGAGCCTCACCCTTTTCCAGGGCAGCCTGGATCAGTCCATGGCAGATGGTGGGGCTGTGCTTCCACCCCTGGAGCAGTCGGTTCCAGGTGTACTGCACTCTCCTCCACGTGAAGGCAAACTAAGGCCTGCATTCTGCTGCCAGGGGAATGGAGAAAAATGCATTGGCAATGTCAATAGTGGCGTAGCACTTCACTGCTTTGGACTCCAGCTCGTACTGGAGCTCCAACATATCCGGCACAGCAGCGCTCAGAGGTGGAGTCACTTCATTCAATGCACGATAGTCCACAGTCAATCTCCATTCTCCTTCAGATTTACGCACAGGCCAGATGGGGCTGTTGAAGGGTGAGTGAGTTTTGCTGACCACCCCTTGGCTCTCCAGTTCTCGGATCATCTTGTGGATGGGGGTCACAGCATTTCGATTTGTCTTATACTGCCGGCGGTGCACCGTCGAGGTGGCAATTGGTACTCGCTGTTCTTCCACCTTCAGGAGTCCTACTACAGATGGGTTCTCTGACAGTCGAGGCAAAGTGTTCAATTGCTTGATGCTCTCTGTCTCTATAGCTGCTATCCCAAATGCCCACCTAAGCCCCTTTGGGTCCTTAAAATACCCGCTTCGGAGGTAGTCTATGCCTAAAATGCAGGGGGCCTCTGGGCCAGTCACAATGGGGTGCTTCTTCCACTCATTTCCAGTCAGGCTCACATCAGCTTCCACTAAAGTAAAGTCCTGTGATGCCCCTGTCACACCAGCAATAGAAACAGATTCTGCCCCTACATATCTTGATGGGATTAGGGTACACTGTGCACCAGTGTCAACCAAGGCCTCATATTTTCGTGGTTTTGATGTGCCAGGCCAACGAATCCACACAGTCCAAAAGACACGGTTTTCCCTAGCCTCTACCTGGCTAGAGGCAGGGCCCCTCTAAGCTTGGTTATCATCATACTTGTCGGTTTGACTACAGGCTACTGGAGTGGCTTTCTTTTTGGTGGAGTATTCCCCCTGAGTCTTGCTGTCTTTCAGTTCAAGCATCCGTTTTGCCAGAGCAGCAGTAGATTTTCCATCCCATCTTTTCATGTTTTCTCCACAGTCACGTAGGAAAAACCACAGCTCAGCTCGTAGCTTTTTCTCTCTATCTGGGGAACTTCTGCGTTGAGTACCAGGGCTCCTGGTCTGTACTGCTGAGACTGGAAGAAGGTCTTCCCTGAGTTTCTTGAAATTCTCCTCCATTTTGTCGTGGAAGTTTTGCATACGTGTTTCCATAGCTGCAATTGTTGCCTGCATGGGGCCATGCACGGTATCTGCATATGCTCGAAGCTTCTTCGCCATATCCAGCACAGTCTCTTCCCGGTCATCCTGCTTCATTGTTGCTAAAGCAGAAGCGTATTCTTGTGGCCCAAGTCGAACAAGTTTTCGCCACATCACAGATGTGCATGGCACCAAGTCTGGATTTCTAGTACCTAAGTCACCCACAAAGACAATCTCTACTATTGCCATTTCTCTCAAGCGCTGAATCCCTTGTTCTATGGTTTTCCAACGAGTTTGCTGTATATAGAGATCGTCTGCACACAGATATCTTTGTGCCACACTTCTTAGGACCCGTTCCCAGAGACTATAAGGGTCAGCCCCCCTCATCATCTCCTGGTCAATAACCGGATCGTGTGACAGGGATCCCAGATGCCTCGCTTCAGTGCCATCCAGAACTGTAGCCTCACCTGCAGCATCCCACAGACGGACTAACCAACTAATTATAGATTCATCAGGTCGTCGAGTGTAATCTTTTCTCAGGCCACGAAGGTCCTTCAGGGAGAAAGGTTCACCAGTGCCTTCTGATTTTTGGTCAGTTGCTGGTCTTGAGGGTCCTTCCCCTGCATCACCATTATCATCATCTACTGGCCGATCGGTTTTGGTTTTGAATTTCATGCCTCTCGTGGCAGGAGCAACAGACACTGGCTTAGGCTCACTGTCTGGTTTGGCTGCTGGCTTGGGCTCACTGTCTGGTTTGGCTGCTGGCTTAGGCTCACTGTCTGGTTTAGCCTGAGTCACTGGGGTAGCTGCTGATTTATCTGCCTGCCCTACAGTATCTAGCAGCGTGCGATAAGCATACGCTAGGGCCCAGCTTATTGCAATGAGATTTTTCTTTTTAGAATCATCACAGCAATTCTCTTCCAGATATTTCCCTATTTCATCTGGGCTCTGAATTTGTTCACGTGAAAATTCCCAGGCTGGGGGATCAGAAAATGCCTTCAGAGTTCGGCCAATTCTCTCCCATTCTCTACACCACTCAGGATTTCCCACACCTGAGTCTACTTCTGGGGCAGGGGTCTCGTTGGCTCTTCTGGATATCTCAGCCCTCATCCTAGAGAAGCTGCAGACTATATAGAGGAAGCGTAACAGCTGAACCAGCTGTACTACCAGGAAAGTGGTATCCTTAACACTCAGGGGAAACTGGGTATTCTCAAAGAGGGACATAACAGATTCAAAGGAGAAGAAGGAAAGAAAAGGCTGAAAAGCCTCATCCCCTGGTCTTCCTCTAACAAACTGGGTGCAATTACCAATAAACTCCCAAAATGTGCTACTAGGACTGGGAGGCAGGGTCGGGCGAAGAAACCATGAGCCAAACATACCTGACAGAAACTTCAGTAGTTCTATAAACTTCCTATAAATCATTATCACCGAGCCCAGCACAATAACCATTCTAATCCGTGCCCCTCTACTGTGAAAGAGGGCAAAGACAGGTATTAAAACCTCAAAAACTTTTAGGGACCAGGTCCACATAAAGGCCTCCACCCCGAGAGACATTATGTATCCAAACAACATGACTACTGACTGCTTTATCCCAATACAGAATAAATACAACCAACAATCAGTACAGGTTTTTCCACTTTCTCTTGCCCCACGTTCGGGCGCCAAAAACTGTATTTGTCCTAGTTTAGGGCAAATCAGGAAGGAAAACTCCAAATGGGGATCTCCACAGGGAAATTCCCCTCCCCACCAACGGGTCCGGGAAAAGGGAAAAAAAAAATTCCGTGGAGAGAAGTGGAAAAAGCTGTTTATTTAACAGAAATTGAGTAATATTAAATAATAAAACCTCTTGCTGTTTGATGGGATGGTAAGTCTAGGAAGAAAAGTCTTTTTTCATGTGGTGTAGCTCGGCTCGCTCAGGTTCTTATCAGTCCCTCCGGCGCTGGAAAGTGCCGAGGCCCAGGCCCCGGTGGGCCACAGGCGTGAGCTCCCGGGGTTTGGCTGGGTGTTCAGTCCAGAGCAGGCTTGCACAGATCCAAGAAAATTGGAAAAAAACAAAGGTCCAGGGAACTCCTCTGCCTCAGCTAGCTTAAACTAACTAAAAGCCAGAGAGAAGCTCTGTCCCACTGTCTGTCCGTGCTGCAGACAACACAGTCCAGGAGCGGGGTGTGTGGGAGTGATGTTTTCCTTAACACACTGCGCGCTTCTTCTTCCCCCTCTCTTGCTCTCAAAGCCAGTCTTAAAGGTGCAGAACTTAATATATAACATAAACCAGACGATTGGGGATACCAGTATCATAAAGTCACCCCAGGACATCATCCTAATACCCCTTTGCCGTATATTATTGAAATAACCACAATACATTGTCATAAAACATTTACACAGGTCAGGTGTGATATTCCAGGGGTAAAAAATAAAAATTGGGAGCAATTCTTAAAACGGCAGTCTCGAGAGAAAGGGTCTTTCCCTGAAAGTTATCCCTGCTGCTGAGAAGATGGAACACCCCGTGGTTCGAAGCAACCGAATCGACGGGCGAGGCAGAGGGGTAAAAGAAAAGGGAAGCAAGATCTCACATGGGATCCAGCCAAGATGCTGGCTGAACTGCCACAATCTTTTTAAAGTTCTTAAAGGACTATCTCTGATCCGGTTGTTATGGTGGTTTACCATGATAAAGGGAAATGAAGGGGTTTTGATTGACATGGATGAGAGACAAAATATGTGGATAATGTGGGCTAATCAAACTGGACAGGATAATTTTTGCCTTTCAATGGCCACCCCTTCAGATCCTTTTCAAACTTGTTTAGTGGGAGTATGGATGCTAAATCCGAACCAGAGTGCCTGTAGTTATTACAGGCCACATAGCTCTCAGGCCTGACTGAGGGCTAGCCTGAGAAATTCATGAGAAGGAATTAAAACAATTCTTAGAGATACTAAACAGCCTTGCAGGTGTTGTTTTGCAGTCTTGTTTTCTCTTGCAGGAGAAGGCCGGGGGGGTGATGGGCCCCCCTGACCAATGATGGTAATGTAGCACTTTGTTAACCAATAGGAGTTTCTTTTCTGTACTTTCCACGTATCTGTCTATAAGACAGAGCTGAAGCAATAAACTGAGGAGTTCTCGTGTTGTGACTCCTTTGAGAGTCCAGTGTCGTTCTTTATCGCCGTTCCCAATCGGAGCGACATGGGAGCACCTTTAGGCGATTCACTCAATGCCACAATGTTTAAAAACTGGACAAAGAATTGGAAAACGCCCGAAGAAGCAAACAAAACATTATGTTAAATTCCATCAGGTAAATTCACGATCAATATTTGTGACACAGGTTTAATCCCAGCAAATCCCATTGGTGCTCAAATTTGGTACATTGCTACAGGTTTAAATGTTACCGGGTCAGAGCCACGAGAGTTAAGACTGTTAGGCTCAGCCCCTGGCAATTATTGGTTAACTTTTGTCAATTGGGCTAGGAACAATCATGCAAAAAAGTCTCATGGGCCAAATGGTACAAGTATTTCTCCACAAAATTTGATGTATTTGCAAAATAATGATGCATACTGTGGCAATTGGTCTCACAAGGTAAATTCTAGCAGTTCACCTCTACAATTACCACCTGGTATTTTTCTAATCTGTGGAGATCGTGCATGGCAAGGACTGCCAGCAAACATTTATGGAGGGCCTTGTTATTTCGGGAAATTGACATTGTTTGCACCCACTATACAGCAACTATGAGGAGCCAATAGAACCAGGTTACGAACAAAGAGAAGTGTGTTCCAATTGGGGCCAGAATGCAAGGATCAGGTTGAACTTTGGGAACGTCCTACAGTGATTGTGTCATCTGTTTTTACACCTGGAGTATCTAGTGCTCAAGCCTTAACACAGTTACGACGACTGGCATGTTGGACAGGAAAACAGTTTAATATTACATCAAAGGTTTTCTCTGATTTGCTTTTGGATATGAAGAGTGTTAGGCATGCTGTATTGCAGAATAGAGCTGCTATTGATTTTTTACTATTAGCACAGGGCCACGGCTGTGAAGACTTTGATGGAATGTGTTGCATGAATATTTCTGACCATTCAGTGTCTATTCATGCTCATCTCCGACAACTACAGAACAATATGAAAATATTAACCATGGAAACAAATCCATTAGAGGAATGGTTTCAATCCCTAGGTCTCACAGGATGGTTAAAATATTTGGCACAAATGGCAATTGTTGTTATATTGATCATTGTGATTGTGCTACTGTTTATTCCTTGCATACTGCAATGCTTGCAAAACATGATGAAAAGGGCTACTTCTACAGTTTTGTTAGTACAAAAAGAAAACAGGGGAATTGTAGAGGAATGGCTAGAGAGCAAAGGTCATGTTCCCATGCAGCAGTTAGCTGGGAAAGAATGAGAAAATAGAGTACAGTTGGTGTGAGATGTTGCAAGGTCAGGAAGGCCTTAGTGATAACTGTTAACAGAGAACAGGACGCTGTGATCAGAAGAATGTGAATTCAGCATAGATGAGCGATCACAGGAATGTGGAATTAGGTGGAGTTGACCTTAAATAAAAATATCCAATAATGAGCTTGTTTTTACACTTTGTATGAGCTTAATTATTGATGCTATATAAGTGGTTTTAGAGTTACCAATAAATGAGACTTGCTGATCATTCATATTGAGTGCTGCATTTCTCCCGCCGAACTCATCATTTAGGTCCAAGTTCCAAACTGCAAATTTTTACACTCAAGACACAGTCATGAAGAACATGTATTTCAATTTTCTATTCCTTTAACTGCAGTGTAAAATATCTTAATATTGTAAAACATCCATAAAATCTCTCAAGGAAGGCAGCTAATGGATCCTTTTCACTAGCACGTGAACAAACTAAGGAACTAAAATCAAAGCTGAGTTCTCTTTTTCAAAAGATCAGTTACCTCTCTCTTACTCCAGTGTTATAGAAGATTTTTCAATACACATTTGGGGGTAATTTTTATCTTTCATATTTTTGGGGGGGGTTTTTTTGCTTGCTTTTGTTGTTTTTGTTGTTTTTTTTTACAGAAAACATGTCCTAGAAAAGGCATGTCCTTTGCTCCTGGTTCCCGTGTGGAGCAGCTCCCTTCCCGCTGGCTGAGCTGCTCAGGCAGAGCCCGGCAGCTCCTGGCCCTGCAGGGCTGAGGCTTTTCCCCATTGCTGGGCACAGACTGATGGAGCAGCAGTGCTGAACACGGGCACACGCAGAGGGAGCAGAGCAGCTGCCTTTGCCCACCTGAAGCTCCAAGGCCAAACTCTGAGCAGGCACGGCTGCAAGAGACTCGCAGGCTCCCTGTTGGCTCTGCTGCCCCACTTGTGCCCGGCCCAGCTCTGCGGGAGGCAGAGGGAGAACAAGGGGCAGCTCCCTCCCAGCCCCAGCCCAGGGACCCCTCCAGCCCCGGGCCTTGGGCCACTGTCAGCACCCGCTACTCCAGCCACGGCTTCTGCTGGCACTGACAGCAACAACCAAACTGGGGCTGGTCCCGAGGGAGCAGCAGCAGTGCCTGCATCTGATCCCTCAGTCTGGGGCAGCCCCCTGGGGGAACAGAGGGCACAGCAAGAGGGACAAAACCAGTCAAGGTCAGAGACTGGGAAGAGCCAGAGCTGGGAGCAGGAACAGCTGCTTCATTGAATCCTGGAGAAAGCTCTTGGCTGGGTCAAAGCACTGAAAGGTGTGAAGAGCAGAGAGGAGGCCACACCAAACAATGCTCCTGTTTTCACATTTCCCCTCTCCGTGTCCCAGAAGGAATTGAATGAACTTATTCTTCTCTCCCAGTTGTCTCCTTCATCTTGAGCAGCTCAGCACCGGGAGCTGAAGGAGCTGAAGCCTCAGGCCACAAGAGCTGAGCAAGAGGGGGCTTCTGGACTAAAGTAATGCTGCTAAGTAATGGACCTAGCTGAATGCAGCAGATAGAATCCTGGTATTATAGAATCCATTCTGCTGGAAAAGACCTCTGAGTTCATCCAGTCCAGCCAGTCACCCAGCAGTGTCAAGCCCCCCACTAAACCTCGTTTCTGAAGTGCCAAGGTCTGCACAACAGGCCCTGAGTGAGGCCTGAACAACAGGCCCTGAGCCAAAGGTGATCTCTGAATGAACCTTCCAGCCAAAGGTTACCTGTCCATCTGCTCATTACTGAAATATTCATGGTCATGAACACTGTGATAGATGTATCCACTCATCAATGAAACATGGATTGACCTTTCTGTGTTTAGAAGCCAGACAAGGCCATGAAATCCGACATCTGGCCTTGTTTGGGGTGTATGGTCAGGGTCGACTCCCTTGGTTCCTCCTTGAGGCCTGGCCAGGCTTTGGCAGGGACGCAAGAGGAGGATGAAACCAGATGTTCCCACACCAGAAGTGCTGTCAGTTTGTTTATTCAGCACTATCAAAGCTGGGCCCTCTCTCACAGCGGGGTTGGAGCCTCACCTGTGGCTGGAGGCACCTGCAGGAATTCCCAGTGTCTGGAGTGGCTCTCCAGCCCTTGGCTGTGACAGCTTCCCCAGCTGATGGGTGGATCTGGGGATGGCAAAGTCTGAGGGGAACTGGTGCTGGATCTTTGTTAATCCCTGCAGGCAATCTTTGGCACTGATGATTGGATTCATTGCTGAGCTGCTCCTTTTGTCATCTTTTGCTGCTTGGAGCTGCAGTTAGTGACACTGATTCCTTCAGGTGGTGTTTGTGCCTTTGGTGCTGACTCTGCCTGCTGCTGAAACAAAACTGGCAAAGTCTAGCCAGATCACAACAAAATGTCACTTTTAAAATGTAAATGTAAGGAATCAGTCCCATCTGTAATTCCCAGAAGGGAAGCTCTCCCCAGAGTTCGCTGGCTCTGGAGTGGGGCTGAGGTCGGAGCACCGTGCGAGCAGTGGGGCAGTCGGTTAAAAGAGGCTGAACCGCTGGATGTCTTAAAATGCATCCAAACATTGCATATGGGAAAATGAAAAGAACTCATGGGTTTGGGAAGACGAGGATGGATTTTGTTAACAGCACCAAGAGAAGGAACAATTGTTTTCGGAATGCTCCCACGTGGAGTGACAGAAGAAGGTTTTAGTCTTTAGCTCAGGTTTGTTTGTCCAAGTAAAATAATAATAACAATAACAATAATAATAGTAATAACAACACAATAATATATATTTATATATATAACTAAAAATCAAAAATGTGAAATAATGCTGACAATTCCAATTTGTTAGCTTTGGCTGCTCACTGTAACACTAAAATACCCTACAAAAAAGGACTAGCAAAGACCCAAATGTCAATGGTAAACATTGTGAACTGTATACAAGGAATAAAGGAGGAAGGGATAAAACTGGCTATTTTTATAGGGTTTGGTGATGCTGTGATGTGGAATGCTTTGTCTGTTCCTGGGAAAAACACAGTGATTAAGACTGCTGCGTTTTTCATGTACCACACGATCTACAAGCTAGAGGATTGGTTGAACAATTGTTAAAAGAGCAGTTGATAAAACGGGGAGATGGGAACCTGTCCCGGTAGAGAACCCATCTCCCAGATGAGCTCCATGCCCTTAACAATGGGCCCACTGGGAAATGGAAACCCCTGGGTGTGCACAGCTGCACCCAATTTGCAAACACAGCCATGGACAGTGAGACTTGGACTGCCTGGGAAATTGTTCTGGCTGTGATGGCCCCTGCCAGGGCCACCCCAGAGGCTGCAGGGCAGGACCTTCATGCACTGGAATTCATTAGGAGAAATCAGAAGCAAATGACCGTTTACAATACAGGAATAAGAATTCAGATTCCTCCAGGACACTTTGGTTTGGTAACTGCTCACTGGAGCTTGGCCTTGCAAAGGGCTCATGTCATGGGAGGAGGAATTGATGCAGATTATCAAGGAGAAATTGAAGTAAGTCTGTTAAACAATAGTGAACAAGATTTGATTGTTCAACCCCATGACAAGGTAGAAGAAATATTGATATCGCCATTTAAAAATTAATTGTGAAGAAAGGATATCCACTTCAAATTGCCTCCATTTGTGGATAAAAAGAGTTTGGACCCAGCAGTCCTAATAAAGGAGCCAGAGTGTGGGTCCAGAGGCCAAATGGCCCTCCCAAGCCAGCTGAAGGAACAGCTCTGGGCAAAGACAACACTGTTTGAATCCTGAGACCTGGGCAGGAACAATGGGAATATGTCCCTGCAGCCCAGTGTTCTCTGCCAGAACAAGTCGATGGGATGGGATATTGTTTTACAGCTGCTGCCAGACCAAATCTCCCTGTTTGCCCCAACGGCCCCTTTGGAAAATGCTCAGATCCACGGGGCTCCATGTGAAGGCTGATGTGACCCTGAGGGACTTCCACACCAATTCCAGACAGGAGCCTGGCTGTCCCTCAGGGACTGGGACCCGGCACCTCTCCAGCCGAAGGGAAAAGGACCCCAGCAAGCCTTGTTAGCCACAGACAGCGCGATAAAGCTGAACAGCAAAGGACCTTGGGGACATTATTCTGGAATTCAAAAGGTGCCAGCTCCATGGACAACAGAATTATTGTTCCTAACGTGAATGAGAGTGAGGAAAAAGAATGAGTAAGCTTGTGATGGTAAAGCACAGAAATCCTTTCACATTGTGGCCTCCAACTAGAACACTGAAGGTTTCTCCTGAAGGGAAATCTCAGTCAATCCTGTAAAACTGATAATTGCATTCCTGTGTTCCACAGCACAGTTTTCTGTCAGTGTCCCTGCACTGGATCCCATACGAGTCAGAGCCCATTGACAGAGTTTTGGCCACCCCACAGGGTGAGCCCTCCGAGGGAACCCCATTCCTCCCAACCTGAGCTGAGAACATACCCAGCAATTAGTTACATTGAGTATTTTGGCTACTTTGATCTTTAAATTTTCAAAATAATTTTGATGACTAATGCCTTGATTAAACTTCAGAGGTGGTTCTGGCAAACAAAGATCCTGGCTGACTCTCAAGATACAACTTACAGGTGTTGGGGGTTACGTGTCCTTTATTTTCTATTTAGTTCTGGCTTGCCTGTGGAATTTTTACTCATGACTTGCAGGGAAAACTTAACTGCGGGTACTTGGTGGGTGCTTGAGGAAAGATAAAGAGTTTGGCTGGGCCCAGGGGGGGAAGGGGGCAGGAAAAGGGGAGGGTGGGGACGGTTTGGTGGCTTCTTCAGCTTCGGAGAAGAACACTTTGGGTGCAGAGCTGTTGTGGTGGGGAGAAGGGAATTTCACCATCACCCAGATGGAGCTGCTGCTTCTTCTCCTTCTTCCCTCTTCATTGGTGGCCTCGCACTCCCTGTCCTGCCGGGACGTGTGGCAGTGCCAGCCACCACCGGGGAGCTGCTGATCCACCTCAGCCACTGGCCCGGGATCTCAGCTCATCCCTGCTGTTCCAGCTGAGTGTTCCTCAGAGCCCTGCAGGAGCACCAGCACTGACTGCCAACCCGAGGGGGTTTGTGAAACAAAGCCTCTCCTCCATCCTTTCCCGTCTCAGCCCAGAAAGCTGTCACGGGGTCCCTGGTTCTGTTTTCTTGCTAACGCTGTAGTTATTGTTGTTTGTTTGCCTGGTTATAAATACTAGTAAAGAACTGTTATTCCTATCCCCAGATCTCTGCCTGAGAGCCCCTTGATTTCAAGATTATCATAATTCGGAGGGAGGGGGACTACATTTTTCATTCCAAGGGAGGCTCCTGCCCCCCCTAGCAGACACCTGTCTCTCAACACTGAGACATTTCCATGAGTAAATTTTACAAAGTTTTCAATAAAATTCTTATTGATAAATTTGCCTCCATTTCATTTCTAACAAGCTGTTCCTAAAGATCCCGTCAGGCTGTCTTAGACACTTTGGGCAAGGGATTCCTTCCAAGCTGGGCCACTTGGGGGGGGATGGGGGCGGCCCCAGGGCGCAGGGCAGGGTGTGCAAGGGCCCTTTGTGACACGCTGCAGCACGGTCACCGTGGGATGGTGGCAAGGGGAGCAGATGTCAAAGGGCCCTTTGTGACACGTGCTGACATAGGAGCTGGCGGTGACAGGGCCACGCCACAGTGCTCGGTGCACGCGACGGGTCAGGACGCGCCAGAGCGGTGCTGTGAGGAGCCCCCGCACAGCGCACTCCTTTGTGTCGGACCTGGAGCTTTTCTGAAGCACTATTACTGCAGGTGACCTCGAGGCCAGACCACAGGTCTTGCTGACCTGTGGCCTTGCTGACCCTTCCTTCTTAAGGTTCTCTTGAGGGCAGACCGTGGGACTTGGTGACCCGCAGCTTTTCCGACGTGTCGCCCATCCCTGCAGTCTCTGCCCTTGAGACCAGACCACAATCCCTGTCGAGGAGCCTCCTGTCCTTGTGGCAGGAGCCCTCAAGACCCAAGTGCAGGACTCGCTGTCTTGCAATCTTGCCAGGACTTGAGTCTTGCAGGTGCCTTCCAGGCACGACTGCAGGACTTGCTGACTCCGAGCTTTTCCGAGCCATCTCTCCTGCAAGTAGCCATAAATCCAGTCACTGCCATGGAGCAGAGACCCCCAAGAGTGCCCAAGTTGGCCTGGCTTGAGGAGCAGGAAGAAGAAGGCTCTGGAGCTGTCCTGGCACAGGAGTCTGAAGAGGTGCAGGAGTTCCAGGCACCACAGGAGGGTGAGTTGCAGAGCTCGGCCTTAGGGCTAGTGCCTGTTGCCAGCTTGGCCCCATCCCATTACATGCCATGCCATCCCCTGGTGCTGTTCCTATGGAAAGGATTGGAGAGTCTGGAAGATTTGGAGCAGCGACCCCCAAGAGTGCCCAAACTGGCCTGGGTGGAGAAGGAGGAAGAGGAGGTCGAGGAAGAAGGTCCTGGAGCTGCCCCAGCACCAGAGACCGAAGAGGTGCAGCAGTTGCAGCCGCTGGAGGAGGGTGAGTGGCAGAGCTGGGCCACAGGGCTGGTGCCTGCGGCCATCTTGGCCCCATCCCATCCCATTGCATCCCATCTCATCCCATCCCACACTGTCCTGTGGAGACACACCCATGGACAGCACAAAAAAGGGGCTGGGGCTGCCCCCGCAGCAGTGGCCGTGCTGCATCCCCTGGGGCATCCCGGGACTGTCCCTGCCTGCGGAACGCAGGGCTGGGCTGTGCTCTCCGGCCTCTCCCGCAGCCCCTCAGCTCTGGCTGCTCTTTGCCAGATGCAGCCATGGACGGCACACAAGAGCAGGACACCGCCCGTGGCCGCTTCCGCAGAGCAGCGCAGGTACCTGCAGCCATCCCCACCTGCGCTGGGCCTGCTGGCACTGCTCAGCCCAGCACCGCACTTGGAGCACTCCATGCAACTTCCCTGCCTTCCTGCCCTTCTCCTACAGTTTCTTTACCAATACATCAAGAGAATTGGCAAGGAAGACACCAGACCTATGGACACTGAGGTCAAGACATCCTCAGAGGTCTTGGTAGAACAGAGCAGCGCTGCCCAGCTGGATCTGCTTGTAGAGACGGCTCTTTTCAATCCAGAGCAAGTAAGCAGCCTGTGGCCAGCCTTTGATCCTCCAGCAATTGCTTGGCTTTCCCAAGCCACACCTGCTGCTCACTTGGAGCTTTTGAGGCCATGGCAGCGTGCTGGAAGAGAAGCACTTGTCTGGGGAAGAAGCTGGGCACATTGCTGACTCCCTCTGCTAGCATTCCAAGTCTCCCTGTGCCTTCTCCAGGTGCCCGGCGTGGTGAGGTACATCCACCAGTGGCTCATGGCCAATGAGGCTGCTGAGCACAGGATGGACTGGGCCCTGATGCAAGTGGCCGAGGCAGAGCCCGATGATGTGGCCATCACTCTCCTGCGGGTGGCCCCAACGTGTGACAGGTATGGGGCCCAGCTGCCCCGAGGCCTCAGGGCTCCCCAGCCCATCACCCTGTACAGCCCGGCCCAGGGATGTGAGCAACACAGACTTGCAGGGCCCTCTGGCTGCTCCCTTTGCCAGCCCTGCTACAAAGTCAGCCCCCGAGCCCGCTGCCGTGCTGCCAGCCTGCCCCTCAGGGGCCTGTCCCCACAGGGCTGGGCTGCCTGGCTGCTGCTGCCGCTCAGGGGCAGTGGGCACAGGCAGAGCTGGCGGCCAGCTCAGCTCCCCGCTGCTGCCCAGCCCACGGTGTTGTGTCTGACCCCGCAGAGCTGCTATGGCCATGTGGACGACCATCTTGCTCTCGCCCTGGATTTCAGAGGAAGTGACACCGCTCCTCATCAATGTGGTGGGGAGCTGGCCGCAGAAAAACCTGGGCACCTCTGATGGGGACAAGACGGCTGTCTTTTCCCTGACTGTGAGTTTCTGGAGCTGGCCTTTGCTCACCGCAAGGCCGGCCGCCTCTCCAGCAGCTCTGTTGCCTCCTTCCCCCACTGCATCTCCCTGCTTCAGGCACTGGCCACAAACCTGGCCTAGGGGCAGCTTCAGGGCCACCAGGCCCGCTGCTCCCCCTGCGTCTGTCCCGGCCTCTCCCTGCCACGCTCAGGCCCTGCCACACGGACGCCCCGGCACTGAGCGCTGTCTCAGGCTGCTTTGTCCTCTGCAGGCAACTCTGGTGATGTGGAAGATCCTCCAGGGGCCCTGTTGCCCACAGATCCTCACAGTCTATTTCCCCCGCCTCTTTGTGCATCTCCTCTTCCAAACGTACTTCAGTACTTTGTATATGACAGAGGACGTCCATACCTTCTGGAAGGAATGCCAGGAGCAACACGGCCTCTCCACCAGCCCCAACAGGTGCTCCATGCCACTCCTCCTGTCCCTGCCACTTCCCCAGCCTCGGAGCCAGCACTCCCAACATCACCTGGGCTTTGCTGTGCACACAGGTTTGCAGTGCAGACCCTGAAGGCCCTGCTCTGCAGTCTCCACTTGGAGCATGTGGTGGTGGCAATGGAACGCAAGTGTGGCTGGGACACGCTGCTCTGTGCTGACACCCACCACTATGCCGTGGGTCTGCTGGCCAGGTGAGCCCCCCTTCTCCCCACTGCCTCTGACATTTGTGCCCCCTGCCCGGGATGCCCCCCCACAGTCCCCGTGGCCACGGGCCTGAGGGCCTCGTCACCGAGGGATGGCCAAGGAGACTGCAAAAGGCTGCGAGAGGAACCTGTCCAGGAGCAGCCACATCTCAAGGGCCCAAATCCCCTCACAGGGTGCTGGGGCAATAGGACAACTGTGTCCATCAGTCCTGGGAGAGGTTTTTCGCACCCTTGCTGAGACTCTTTCTGCCATTTTCCGCCTTCCAGGGTAATGCGCCGTGCATCCATCCACTTGTGCAAAAGCATCTTAAGCTACCTGCTTGAGGTGCTCAGCAAACCGTTGCCACTCTGGGATGTCTCTGCCATGGCATTCCTTGTGGAGGTGAGCCTGATGGCCAGCACTACCTCGCTCAGCTCCCTGCCAGCCCTGTCCCCTGGCATAGCCACAGCTGCCTGGGACGGCACCCGCGCCCTGTGCTACTGCCTGGGCCCAGCCCTGCGCACTTCCAGGCTCCTGCGGCCAGCTCCCCTCTCACTGCCCTGTGCCTTTCAGCTCCTAGATTGCCTGGACTTGAGTGACTGTGGTGACAGCCTAATGGACATCTTGTATAAGTACCTGTGGTACAACTCCACAGAGATGCATCACCAGGTGCTCAGGGCTCTCCTCCTGCTAAAGGACCATCCCTCCATGGTGAGAAGGGGCAGCAGCTGAAGCCGTGTGGGCAGCATGAGGCTGGGCAATGCTGTCACTTGGCCTTGGCTGGCCTTTGCCTTGGGCGCTGAGGCAGCTCCTCGCAGCTCTCCTGCCTCCTGCTTCAGCTGCCCGAGTGCTTTGGGACAGCCCTTTGGCCTCTGGGCCCTGCGGCAGCTGCCCGGGCTTTCACACACTTGTGTTCTGCACAGGCCGAAAGAATGCAGAGCCTGACAGGAAGACTAGTGCACCTCCTGTGGGACTTGGACAGTGACGTGGCCAGGATGAGCACTGCTCTCCTGAGCCATATTTTCCTGAAAGAAGACACCCCAATATCCTGGCGCAGGGCCCTGCAGCTGGCTGAGCCGCTCCTGAAACTCCTGGACAATGTAAGGTTCTGTGCCCCAGCCACGGCCACTGCCTGCTGCCCGGACACTTTGTGCCCTGTGCATTTGCAGGCCTGCGCCAATGTGGGCCACAAGAAGCCAATGATGAGGTCATTTTTCCTTCCTTCCTTTCATACAGCCCCATAGCCAGGTGCAGCTGCTCTCCATGTCTCTCCTTCGAAGAGTGATGTCTTCGGCAGAAGAAGAAGGAAGAAAGCCCCTGAAGGAACGAGTGTACCAGAGCCTGCTCCCACTCTTTTTCCACTGCCAAGATGAGAATCGGCATGTGGCAGAGGTGAGGACTCCTGGGCTGCTGCTGCGCCTTGGCAGGGGGCTCAGCTGCCTCCTGCCCTGACGCAGGCTTGCAGGCTGCAGCCTCCTCCAGCCCTTGGCACTGGGACACTCCTGTGCCCTGCCTTGTGGGGCCATTTGCGGCTCTCTGCTGCTCCCCAGGCCTCTCGGACAACGCTCCTTCGCGCGGCTGACTTCCTGAAGAGGCCAGACCTGGAGAAAGCTGTGAGGAAGGAGAAGCTGTGGAAGTTTGCCAAGCTCGTGGTAAGGACAGCCTGGAAGTCCCAGCCTCAAGCTACAGAAGCCCCCTGGCCCCGGTGCTCGGTGTGTGGGGCTGGCAGCTGTGCCCCTGCCCACTGCTGCAGCCGGGGGCCGCACGGCTTCTTCTCCAGCCCCCTGTGGCCCCGAGCCGGGTGCCGATGGAGCCCCGGCCCAGCGGGGCTGCGGGCCGGGCCGGCACCGCGGCTCCCCGGGCAGCAGCCGGCCCTCTGCCCCCTCCAGAGCCCGGCGCCAGCGGCTGCTGGCCGGGCCTCAGGGCTGGCCGGGCACGGGAGGCCGGGGCTGGCCGCAGGCAGCAGCGCCCGGCCGAGGGACAGAGCCCGCGCCAACCCTTCCCTCCTGCCGCTCTCTCCAGCTGGCCGACCACAGGATCCCCTTGGCCGAGCACCTGCGCCGGGCCCTGCAGTACCTGCAGGACCCACAGGAGACCCTGCGAGCGGCGGCCATCAGGGTCATCGGTGAGTCTCGAGCCCGGGCTCCCTCCCCGCCCCGCCGCAGCTCGGCCCCAGCCCCGGCTGCTGCCCCGGCAGCGGCACCCGGGCCCGGCGCCCTGGAGCCCCGGCTGCCCTCGGGGCTGCTGCTGCCGGCCTCTGGCAGCCGTGCCCTTGGGCTGAGTCAGGATGCGGCAAGGGCCCGGGCTGAGCCCTGCCGGGGCAGGAGGCCGTGTGGCCACAGGGCTGGCAGCGCCGCTGGCAGGGAGCTGTGCTGCTGGGACCCTGACAGGCTCTGTGTTCTCAGGGATGGCCGGGGAGCAGCTGAGGGGGCAGCAGGCAGAGCTCCAGGTGTTGTGCAGAGGTGAGCCTGGGCAGCGGGCTGACAGCGGTGGCTGTCGGGGGCAGCTGCAAGCCCTGGCCAGGCTGTGGAGGGCTCTGCTCCCTGTGCCGATGAGGGGCGGCGTGGGCAGAGCACAGTGAGATTTCAGGGCCACGTGGGGCATTTGTGGCCAGCAGCTTCGGGCTGACCCCCTTGGTCCCTGCTCCCTCCTGGCCAAGGCAAGAGCCGGCTGGCATGGCCCTGGCAGGGGGCTCTCGCTGGTCCCCCACAGCTCTGGGATCTGACCCTGGCTCTATTTGTCTCTCTTGCAGCCCTCGAACGCCTGACGGAGGACAGAAGCGGTGCCGTGTCAGACCTGGCACTTGAGACGCTGTATGTCCTCCGGGCCATCCAGAGTGCCCGATATTCCATCCTGCAGAGGATGCACGATCAATTCCTCAGGGCATGGAGGACACGGCCTCGTCTGTCGGGCCTGGGCTGGCTGCGCTGCTGGAGATGTGCTCAAGGCTGATATGGGACGTTCTGTTTGCTGGGGCCACCTGGGCCAGCCGGGAGTTTTTATTTCATAAGGATTGTTTTCTTCTATATTTTTCTTTTTACTATGTAAATAATATAGGATATGTTAGGGCTGAGAGGCTCTATCTTCTGGGGCCACATGGGCCATCTGTTATTTTTTTTTTCATAGAGATTATTCTTTTCTTCGTTTCGTTTCCATCTAGTATGTAAATAATATAGGATATGTTATAAACCACAAGAGTCCCAAGACCTTTCTTTTGCTGCCCAGGTTGTGTGGGGCATAGGGGAAGAGAGGGAAAAGGGTTCTTGTGCTCAGCAACCTGCCGGGGCGTGCAGTGGTGCAGGGAAATGGCCAGAAGCCCCTTGGCCTTTGGTGGTTGTGCTGAAGCCACAAGCCCTGTGGCAGGCAGGAAGCGCCATCTGTGTCCTCCTGCCCATGTTTTGCTGCCGTGATGGCTGAGGAGCTGCTGGAGCTCCTGTGGGGCTGCGGTGCTGCTGCCGGGCCCGGCTGGGGGAGCCCCTGAGGGCACGGGGTGCTGGGAGGCCGTGAGGGGATGAGGGGCTGCGGAGGCCCAGACGGGACAAGGCAGTGGGAAGACACGAGGGGGATGTGTGAGGGAGTGGGTGGCAGGAGGTTCCAAGGGGACAGAAGGCCCTGGAGGAGCCGGGGTGGTGGGAAGCCCTGAGGAATTGGGTGTCAGAGGCCATAAGCAGCCCCCGGGCAGCCGCCTGGTCCCTTACACCTGGCTGCTCCGGTGCTGCCCCAAAATATCCCCCAGGCCTGCAGCAGAAGGCCTGGAGGCTGAGACACCACCCCAGCGGGAGGGTGGGGACAGCCCGAGGTGCCCAGGCTGGGCTGGCTGGGGACATGGAGGGCAGGGGGTGCTGCCAGGCCACGGCCACTGGGTGCCTCCAGGAAGGGGCAGTGGGCAGAGGCAGGGCTGGCGGCCAGCCCGGGCCCTCGCGGCTGCCCAGGCCACACTGCTGTGACCGAGGCCCCCCTGACACAGATCTCGGGGCCCACAGAGCTGCTGCCACCATGGGGAGGGTGGCGATGTCTCCTCCAGCAGGGCTGCCCAGTGGCTGCTGCCCAAGCGGCTCTGGAGCCCACAGAAACAGCAGCAGAGTGTGCCCAGGAACAGCAGCAGCCCCAACGTCGGCACCTGCGCACTGAGGCGTCCGCAGCAGCCGGGTGCCAAACAGGGGGAGGCTGTGGGCACAATTGCCTTTGCTTTGGCAAAAGGCTTCAGCAGAGTTGGCCACAATGGCTTTCTCTTCACTTGCAGCCTCACAGCAACGCTTGTCAGCTTCAGCTGCAGCCTGTGCCCGTGACTGGCTTGGATGGCCGTGCTTGAGGGCGAGCTCGCCTTCCACACTCAGGTGTCCCAAGGCAGAGGCACTGGCACCATCCTGAGAAAGAGAGAGAGAGAGAGAGAGAGTCTGATGGGGCAGGAGCCCTATGCTGCAGCTGCCCTCCCTCTCATCTGTCCAGGCACCTTAAAGAAACAAGAAACCAAATCCTGGACTTGCTTGGAACAAAGGAAGAAGCAGCATGCGCTGAAAAAAAGCAGGGACTTACACGGCTCAGTTTTGCTCTCCACTTGGGCAATCCCAGAATCTCTGAGCACTTGGTGTTGCAAAGTATCATCAACATCATCCAGTCTCCAAGCACCCTGCCATGGGCACAGGTGGTGTGCAGGCACAGGTGTCACTAGAATTGGGAGAACACTTTTCCATGTTGACCTTTTCCTCTCCTGGATTTCAAGCAAAGATGAAAACATCATCTGGTGAATGACAGGTGAATAGTGTAGCTCACAGAACTAGGAGTAGGAGTCTCCAGTGGCCCATGGTGTGTCCATTCAACCATTGTTAGATTGTCCAGTTGGAGCTCAGCGCAGTGCAGCCCGGGCACAGGCACCAGGCTGGTCCATTTCAGCATCCCAAAGTCTTGGTGGCTCCCTGTGCACCCATTGTCTCCTGAATCCATTCTTGAACTCCCAGTTACTGCTGTGCAGGACATGAGAACACAGGAGCAGCTTTTTTGGCTCATTCTTGCCTTTGCTGCTCCTGCCTAAAGGAATCATCAGGACTATGTGCTGATGGAATGGGATCGCTGAACAGCAGGGACTTTGTCTCTAGAGTCTAAAACTAAAACCTTGTCTGACTGTTCAGACACTCTAAAATCCAGGGTGAGAATGACAGTATGGAAGAATCCTAGAAATCTTGACTTGTGATTTTTCTAGTCAAGGATTTGAATGCCAATGTGGAAACTACCAAAATATTCAAACTTGTTTTCATTGGCAACCCCTTTGAAATGGCATCAGCACAACTCCAGGGGACAGGGTATAACAGTGGGAACAGTACTTGGCAGCTCATGGCTTCAGATGTGGGAGGCAGATATTTTGCCTGAGTAGAGATCGAAGTTCAAGTTTTCCCAGGGTTTGGATTGACTCGTCATTGCAGGTAACTTTAATCAATGCAAAAGGATGTAAAAGCACAGTTTCTGGAGAATGTGCACTAGGGAGGAAATAGGGAGAAAACCTTGAACACAGCCAGCAGGCTCTGGAAAAAATTCTAAAAGTTAAAATTAAAAATAGATGTAGCTTTGTGACTGTTCAGGCAGGCCTCTTTGTGTCACTCTGGAGGTGATAGTAAAACATTTTAAAACCTTAAGAAATTCGGGAACTCAGAAAGAAAGTTAGACTTGGCAAGCCCTGGGAAAAGTAGGCCCTGGAAATGTTAGGCCTTGTGCTTGCTAAAGATCATGTGAAACTGCACCTGTGTAATCAATATATGATATATGATAGAATTGTTAGATGTGATTAGATATAATTTTTGTTTAAAGAACATGAGGAACAATGTTAGGGGGCTGGGGTGGGATCACGAGAAATCCATGCTTGGGTAAAAACAATGCATACAATAGAACAATGTAAGTTTAATAATTAATATGTAAGTTGTATAACGATAGAGTATAAAACATGTTCAACTCAAAAACAAATCGGGTCAGATTTGGGTCTGTGTACCCCTGACACCCAGAGCTCTTCAATAAAGCACCTTCATATAATCATTGTGTGATGATGTGTGTTCCTGAACTCTAACATTTTGGTGACCCAGATGGGACCTTGTGAGTGCTGCTGAGCGAGCTCGCGACCCGATCCTGCTCCAGCCGGCACCGAGGGATTCTCGGGGAGCCCATCGGCCGCGACCGTCTGCGCTGCTCACAGCGTCCCCAGGAGAAGAGGTAAGGTGCTTTCACTTTGGTTTGGGTGCCTGCCAATAAGACGCAGCAAAAGCTGCGCTTGGTTGGGCTAAAGGAATTCCTGTTGGGATTGCCTGGGCGCCGTCCGTCAGACGACTGCGAAAGCGTTGCAGGTTCGGCATTTGTGGTGTATTGTAGTTGTGACATGGAGAAGCTTAAAGGGGTTTTGGGCAGCAATGCTCTCATAGCAGGAACTTCTCCTTTGGGGTGCTTATTAGCACATTGGAAACAAGGTCACTTTGGGGAAGAATTACATAAGGCTAAATTAATTTTGGTGAGATCTCCCCACGGAAAAAGACCCCTGTGACACTGTCTCACCTGTTGGTAGCTATAACCTCTCTCTTTCTTTACTTTGTTTTCTTTCTCCTCTCTCTCTCTCTCACTCCCTCTCCTCTATCACATAACACTTGTTATCACTAAAATAAAGGCACATTATTGGTGTTGTGATTTAAACTGAAATCCCTTTGTGTTCTTTTTGTCCTCTGAGATCAAAGAAACTTCTCGCGACTCCCACTGGCGTTAGCGAATCGTGACATTTAAACTGGAGTCACGGACAGGATTTGTGACAGACAGAAGGGGCTGCAGGTTTGTTGTGCAGTCTGTATTAGGGGAAAGATGTTTTGCTCCAGCCGCACCCAGCCCAACACTCCCAAGAGAGTGAGCGGTGTCTAGAAAGCAAGGGGGGCAACTCGAATTTCCCACAAACTGCCCACGCCGAGGTGAAAAGCACCCCACACTCACTTGAGGGCTCTGTCTGCAGAATTTCACAAAAGATCTCTTAGTGCAAAAGGGCGGGAATGTTTTTGCTGTTGTTGTGTGTGTGAATTTTGAGTGCTTGGTGTAGCGAAGAGACAGTCAGAATTTTAAACTGAAAGAGTGCCTCCCGAGCAGATTTGGTCTTTTTACCCACACAGGGAAGCAAAAAGCAGTGTGTGTGTGTGTGTGTGTGTGTGTGTGTGTGTGTGTGTGTGTGTGTGTATAATTGAAGTTTATACCTCCCTGTAGTGGTTTTCCCTTTGTAAAAATGACTGAAAAGGGCAGTGCAGAAGTTAAAGCTGCATTTTATGCTCTGTTAGCAAAACTAGTTACTGGTTTAATTTGGAAAATGTGATTGATAGAGTGTGTTCTTTACAAGATGAAAGAAAATTTAAACTGGTCAAAAATCAAACTCTACTCTGCTCAGTTTTGGGAGCTTGTTTTACAGCAGATCCAAAAACTGGCTTTAAGCAAAGAAGTGAGGAAAGTACTAGAATAGACTCCTTCTAAAGCTTAGTTGAAATTTTGCAAAAACAATTCAATGAAGAAAAGAGTAAGATCCATCTGTTGCGAGCAGCCCTCCAGGATGAAAATTCAAAAATGCTGACTTGCTAAAAGAAACAGAAGAGGGGGAAACCCCTCTCCTGAATCAAATTTACCCTCCAAAAGAGCTAATTCATTCCAGTAGAAATGATGGACCTGTAAAAATGGCAGAAGAAAAATCAGAGAAAGCAAAGGTGTTAGATGCATTGGTTCTCTTAAGGAAAACCCAGACAAGAGAAAAGAAATCTCTCACTGCCAGTATTGGTGGTCACTGGAGATAAAGAAGGGGGTCCCCAGCAAGGTAATAGATGGCTTCTCACTTCCAAGTTGAGTGAAGTTGTTTCTAATTGGCACTGTCCCAAGTTCATTGTATGGAATGCCCCATTGGATAACCCAGCACAGCTCCACGGGCTCTGGGCTGTGAGCCAAAGCCGTCTCCTTCTCAGCTTCTGGGAGTGGAGCCCAAAGAGCCTCAGAATCAGGGAAACTGGGAACTCTGCTTCTCCTGGGTGAGCAGAGAGGCAGAGGTTGCTTTTATTTCAAATGCTCACGAGAAATAACAAAACTGGAGACATACTGATTACAGCAATAGTGTGTAGAGAATATTTGAACAGAAGGTGGGCATGATATTTTAGTAAAGGCCTGTCTGCACAAACCAGCCTTTGGTATAAGTTGTGATATTAAAGGCTCATGTCCTTGAAACTTTCCTGAAGCAGAGAGAATGAAGCAAAACAATATCCTTGTGTATAAGAGAAAAAATGTAAACCTGTGTGGATTAACCAAGAGTAACTTGCTTAGCCCAGGGACCCTGTAAAACCCTATAAAAGTGTGCTGAAGTTAGAAATAAATGGTGTTCTCCATACTTCTGTGAAGGCTAGGCTGAATAGTCTGAGCGGTTTCTCCATAATAGCGGGTCCTATACATCCACTTTTTACTTTTGTAGTTCACACTGGAGCCCAAATTTCTGTGTTGACCAATAAAGACTAGTGCAGAATTTGAGAACAATAAATGGAACAACTAAAGATATTTACCCAGTGGTAGCTAATCCTTGCACATTGTTAACATCTATAAAAGAGAAAGAGAAATGGTTTACTGTACTTGATTTAAAAGATGCCTTTTTCTGCATACCCCTTGAGAAAGAAAGCAGGAAACTGTTTGTCTTTGAATGGGAAAATCCAGAAAATGGAAGGAAAACTCAGCTCACCTGAACACGACTCTGACAAGGATACAAGAACAGTCCAACCCTATTTGGAAGCCAGCTGGGGAAGGAGCTGGAGATTTGGACCAAGAACAGGCAAGTAGTGAGAAAACAATACCTGCTGTTACAGTATGTTGATGATATACTGATAGCTACAGAAGGGAAAACACCCTGCATAAAGGTAACAATTGAAATTTGAAATCAGCTGGGAATGGGAGGATATAAGGAGTCTAAAGAAAAGGCACAAATTGCCTGGCAGAGTGTGATTTCCCTGGGATGTGAAATCTCACAAGGGCAATGTAAGCTGGGTACTAATTGTATTCAAGCTATTTGTGCTATTGCAGAACCCCAGAACGTGCATGAGCTGCGAGTCTTCCTTGGGATGACAGGGTGGTGCTGCCTGTGGATCATGGACTATGGACTAATTGCAAAAGCCCTGGATGAGGCCCAGAAGACGCAGCCGTTTACCTGGGGCAGAGCACAGAAGGAGGCCTTCCTCAAACTGAAGGAGGCATTGACAACTGCTCCGGCGTTCGGATTGCCAGATTTGTCCAAAGATTTCCAGCTGTTTGTGCATGAAAGACTACACCTAGCACTGGGAGTGCTGAGCCAAGGTTTGGGAAGCTGGGAAGGGCCGGTAGGCTGCTTTTCCAAACAGCTTGACAAGGGGAGTGCTGGATGGCCTTCATGCCTGCGGGCAGTTGCAGCCAACGTGATGCTGACACAAGAAGCCAGGAAACTCACCATGGGTAGACACATAGATGTCTGTGTGCCACACATGGTGAGCACTGTTTTAGAACAAAAGAGGGGCCATTGGCTATCTCCAAGCAGGATGATGAAATTCCAGGTAATCCTGACTGAGCAGGATGATGTCACACTAAAGACAACTGACCTCTTGAATGCAGCTCTGTTCCTGGGTACCACAACTGAAGAAGGCCCATTAGAGCATGACTGTGTAGAAGTAATAGAGGACACCTATTTGGCAAGAGAAGACCTGAAAGACATCCCACTGGAGCAAGCAGAGTGAGAGCTATTCACAGATGGAAGCAGCTTGGTGGAGAACGGGACCAGATACGCTGGATATGCGGTAACAACAGTCAGTGCAATGGTGGAGGCAAAAGCATTATCAGCAAATCCATCTGCCCAGAGGGCAGAACAGGTTGCCTTAAGCAGAGCACTAGAATTGAGTAAAGGGAAAAGGGTCAACATCTGGACTGGCTCAGAGTGTGCTTTGGAGTAGTGCATGTCCACAGAGTGCTGTGGAAAGAAAGAAGACTGCTGTCTGCTCAAGGTACACACATTAAACATCAAGATGCAGTCCTGCAATTGATAAAAGCAATACAAAACCTGAACAAGTAGCAATTATGCACTGCAAAGGACACCAATCAGGAAACTCCAAAATTGGTGAAGAAAATCGGAAAGCAGACTGGACAGCTTGACGGATTGCTTGAAAAGGGCAAAGAACAATGGCATTGATATCTTTAAAAGTTAATGTATCTCAATTTAATTTGCCTCCAAAACCGAAATATTCAATAGGAGATGAGAAATTGGGACATTTTCTAAATGCACAAAAGAATTCAGAAGAGTGGTATGTAACTGCACAAAGACAAATAGTGTTAACCCCCTTGATAATGAGAGAAGTTCTATAAATGAAACATAACAAATGTCATTGGTGTGCAGAGGCATTGGTGAAATGGATGAAACAAAAATTAATCTTGGTACAGATGCTAACAATGGTAAAATCAGTAATGTCAAAATGTGAAATGTGCTTAAAAACAACTCAGTGGCTAGACACAGGCATAGCTAGGGAAGATTAGGATAGGAACAGAATCAGGATGACACTTGGCAAGAACCCTCTTGTAGAGTGAAATTTGGCTGGGCCCTAGAGTCTTTGCTTGGTCCTATAGCAAACTATCAGAATAAAGAAATGTTGTACAAACCTACAGGTCAGGTAGAGAAATTGGCAAGAGTGATCTGGGAAAGATTTAAAGAACTAAATGTACAATTACAATTTATTACTCCTGAAAGAGCATGGAATGTGTGGGTTTTTAAATGGATGGATTGATCATTGCTGTGTCCACATCCCAAATGTGACTGCAGATGTAGAATATGACATCAATCAGTTGCAACAAATAGAGCACAAAACACAGGAAGAGCAAAAGGATTTGACTACAAGTTGGTTAGGCAAAATCTTCCAAGGGTTAGGGTGGAATGTGAGTTCACGGATTAAATCTATCATTAAGAGTGTGATAATCTTACTAATTGTATTCTTAGCAATTTGGTTAATTTACAGCATCTTCAAGGGAGAAATACAGAAGAAAACATCCTGGAACCAGAAAATAATAAAGGCACTGAGACGAGATCCACCCCCACCATCTTCTGGTTCTCCAGTTCCTGACAGCATCCAGGACAACGTTTACATCAATCAAGGATTCGAAGAACATCTAGTGTAAACTCAGAAACAAAGGACTGTATCAAGTGAAAACATTTGCACTTAGAGTGAAGTGAAAATGCTTTCAAAGGGAGGAATGATAGTAAAAGGTTCTAAAATCATAGAAAATTTGGGGACTTAGAAAGAAAGTTAGGCTTGGCAAGCCCTGGGAAAAGTAGGTCCTGGGAAATGTTAGGCCTTGTGCTTGCTAAAGATCATGTGAAACTGCACCTGTGGAATCAATATATGATAAATGACACAATTGTTAGATGTGATTAGATATAATTATTGTTTAAAGAACATGAGGAACAATGTTAGGGGTCTGAGGAGGGAACACGAGAAATCCATGCTTGGGTAAAAACAATGCATACAATAGATCAATGTAAGTTTAATAATTAATATGTAAGTTGTAGAATGATAGAGTATAAAGCATGTTCAGCTCAAAACCAAGATGGGTCAGATTTGGGTCTGTGTACCCCTGACACCCAGAGCTCTTCAATAAAGCACCTTCATATAATCATTGTGTGATGATGTGTGTTCCTGAACTCTAACAATTTCATCAGATTTTACTGGAATTTTGTGGGATTTTGTGAAATTTTGTGGACATTTTTGGATATGTTGTGGATGTTGCTGGAATTTGGTAGAATTTTGAGAAGTTATAGGGAATGTTGTGGCATTTTTCTGGAATTTTTTGAGGCTTTTCCAGAATTTTGTGGGATATTGAGGAGATTTTGTGGAATGTTTCTGGAATTTTGTGGGATTTTTGTGGGATTTGGAGGAGACTTGAAGAATTTTGAGGGATTTTTCTTGGATTTAGTGGGAAATGGTGGAGATTTAGTAAGCTTTTGCAGGGAGTTATTTTTCTTAGTGACCCAATGACCCAACACCTGTGTGCTGCACTACGGTATTTTCTATCCAATCACCTCCTACTACCCCAAAACCCCTAGGAGAAGAACATGAAGAAGAAAGAAGAAGGACAAGAGAAAAACCCTAAATCCTCCATCTTGTCTCTTGTTCTCTAAACTACTTTTTTGCCCAGTGATTTAGAAAACTTTCTAATCTACACACTCACACTTTTCCTATCTAACTTTAACATTTGTTTTCATGTATCACCATGAAAACATGCTCATGAATTTCGTATTATATGAAATTCAGTGTTTCTTTGAATCCTAGAAGTAAGTATTAAAAACAAGGGGACACACTCAGACTCCAACATGTTATCTACCTTTGACTGATCCAAGGAGCTATTAATCATAATGCTGCCTTAATTAATAGGATTAGTCACCCAAGTCTCAGGCTAGATAGTGAAGACACAGGCAAGCAGCTTAGCAGAAGGTTTTCTAGGAACATAAAGAAGGAATCCAGGACATTGTCCTGTATTTTCCTTTAAAACAGCTCTGAGAAATCCCCAGGATACTCATGTTAGGAGAAAAGTCCTACATGATTTACATGACCCTGCTGAGCTTCCGAGATCAGGCGGGATCGGGCGCTCTCAGGGCGCTCTGGCCGTAGGCGCTGCTTCCCCTCTCAGGAGCGCTCACCTTCCTGCCGTGCCCCGCAGCCTCACCAACACAGCCCAGACACGCAGAGCACACAGCCCGGCCACCAGGGCTGCCTATGGCCACAGCGGACTCGGAGCCACAGCCAGCAGCACACAGGCCACACAAAGCACAAAACCCACACCAGGCCAGGCACACAAGGCACACAGAGCACACCAGCCACCTGTGCCCACAAGCTCCTGCCCCTCGCCAAGGCTGCCCAAGGAAAACAAGGCACCTGCCGGGACCTGTGCTACTGTTCAAAGTTATTAGTCTCTGCCATATAACAGGAATAGATGGTCCAAAATTAAATGGCCTCAATGTCACCAGGAGTTCTTCACACAGTGCAGGTGTGACATTTGAAAGCAGACAGACTACAGTCCTTTTTTTCTGTGTAACTTCTGGCTGCAAGTCTGTGGCCATAGGGAGATGCCACAATGTGTCATTTAAAAATCATCATTTTTAAAAGCCCAACCAACCAACCACAGCTTCATCTTTCTTGGAGGACTTCATCAGTTTATTCCATAACAGGAGCACAATCTAACCAAGAGAACGCAGAACTGTCATTCCAAATACATGGGCTATGCCCCTTCCACTTGGGCTAAGGGGCTGGATTTCCATCAGTGACCACAAGCCAGGACTTTCAACAGTGTTTGCTGCCTTTTTCTCTAAGGCATCATTTGGGATATTTTATGGCCTTTAATTAAATGTAAAAAAATGCTACCTTTTCAAATACTTTGTAAGGAACTGAAAAGACAAACTTTCCACAGCCAAACAAAAATAGTGTGTATGTCTCTAGATGCATATCTGGAGGTGAAAAAAGACAAGAGGATAGAAGGTAAGAAAAAATAGGATTTTTTCTTAATAGGATTTTTCTTAAAATAGGATTTTTCGTCTGGGATTGGGGGGAGGAGAGGAGGGAGGGGCAGGAATGGGACAGTGCTCCAGGGTCTGTGGCAAACAGTAAAGAAAAATATGGAGAGGTGTCAGAGAAGTAGAGGTGTCAGAAAATTAAAGGTGTCTCCAATAACATAACTATTTGAATTTTAAGATGGAGTGTCTGTAGGCAGCTAAGTAGGGAGATGACAAGGATGGGAGTGTGAAAGAGTTAAGGATCAAAGGAATTGCTCGGGATGGATCTATCTGTGAATAGCACTAACACAAGTTTGCTGCCATTTTAAGCACCAAGTGCTCCACTCAGCCATACTTTGAGATCAAGTTCCTGTAAAAGTATATATTTAAGTTACGTATGAGGGCATTTCTTCACACAGGAACAATTTGAGCTATTCCTGCAAAGGCAGGCAGCTCAATATTTGAGATATAGAGTGGTTCTGCAAGGAGATTTGTTTTCTTAGACTGATGGACTTGGAATACAAATATGAGTCCGATGTTTCTTGTGACACCCATGTCTGGAAGTTTACAGTAACCCTGAGGTGATGGCCCTGCTTCAAATTCATGCATTATGTCAATGAAGAACTGTGCACGGACTGGAAAAGCTACTAAGCCGTATTTTCCCAGGAGACTGAGCTGTGTGAAATCATCTGAGTGTTTCATGGGGCTTTCCATTTCTGTTCCTGTTGGGAAGGCAGATTGCCTCAGTGAGCTGAGCAGTGAGTCATAAAGGTCACACAACAAAAAAAAGTGGAAAAAACTATTTCAGTTGGAAGAGTCCTACACCAGTCATAGAATGACAGAATCATAGAATGGCTTGGGTTGGAAGGGACTTTGAAGATCATCTAGTTCCAATCACGCTGCCACGGGCAGGGACACCTTCCTCTAGAGCAGGTTACTCCAAGCCTTGTCCAGCCTGCTCTTGAACACTTTCAGGCACGGAGCACCCACAGCTTCTCTGGGCAACCTGTTCCAGTGCCTCACCAGCCTCACCCTAAAGAATTTCTAACATTTCATCTAAATGTACTTTCTTTTGGTTTCAAGCCATTTCCCCTTATCCTATCACTACATGTCCTTTAAAAGTCTCTCCAGCTTTCTTGGAGCCCCCCTTTAAGGTGCTTTAAGGTTGCCCCAGAGCCTTCTGTTCTCCATGCTGAACAAACCAAACTCTCTCAGCTTGTCATCGTAGGAGAGGTATTCCAGCCCTCTGATCCTATCCATGGTCTCCAGCAGTCCCATGGCCTCCTTCAGCTGCTTGAATCAATTCAGGGCTGAGCAAAATGTTAAGAATGTTATTCAGCTCATTGTCCAAGTACCTCTCAAACAGACAGGCTTGGAACCATCAATCATCTCTTTAGGAAGCCTGTTAGGAAGTGTTTGACCCATGTCTATTGATAAAAATGCTTGCTAAACCTCATCTAGCTCAGTTTGGAACCATTCCCATCTGTCTTATCACTGGATACCGGGGAGAAGAGATCAGCACCTTGCCTTCCTCAGGTGTTTGGAGAGAGCAAAGAGTTTTGCTGCTCAGCCTCATTTCCCCCAGCTGCCAGCACTGCTGGGTAATTCCCCCTTTTGACCAATTAATGATGCTGTGTTTCATTTGCCCCAGCATGACGTTCCCTGGGGGCACACTGCTGACTCCTCTTTAGCCAACACCCCCAGATCCTTTTCTGTAGGGCTGCTCTCCCCCCACTTCTGTCCAAACCTATACTTGTGTCCAGCTTGACTTTTTTTCTTAGTGTTGACCTCTACAATTCTGCATCACCAGCAGACTCTGCTGATCATGTCCTCACATGCTTCTGCTAAATTTATTTGGCCCATCTCAGCTTTTATCCGTGTATCTACTTGTCCAAATTAGAGGATACATATGAAAATATTTCCCAGCCTTGTTTGTGCATTTCTCACGGTCAAATACATCCATTGCTTTGAATTGAAGAAGTATTTCAATAGGTGAATGAAAACTATCAGCATTATACAAGGCAAGGTAGAAATGCAAATTAGAGGGAGAAGTTGGTTTTAAAGACACAAGCGATTAGGGCCAGTCACATCGGTTAGTTTTGATTGCAAGGCCACAACTTAGACCTAGTGCTTGGGATTTTCCACAGAAGCATTCAGTCTGGCTTTGATGACATTGAGTTATGAGGCATCTACTCTTTTCTTCATGTTTTGATTTACTGGCCATTCACTCCACATTACAAAAAAAAAAAAAAAAAAAAAAAAGTTTGATAAGTATTTTCTCCTGAATTTTTGTATCTTTTGTACCCATAGTATTGTTTGCTGCTAGATGAAACAGTTATTTCATATCCTGTACTTTTACCCTGAGAAGGCAGTTAGAAACTATGATCAAATAACCCCTCAGTCCTCTTTTGGATAAGTACATTGATCTCTAAAAGATCTATTTAAAGAGTAAAACTGGTGGGGGAGAAGGCAATGATCATTTTACTTTCATGCTCCTGTAATTACTGATGCCATGAGAAAGATATTTATTACAACAATATGTATGGAACTGTACAACATACAGAGAAATGTGTGCTCTCCAAATTTACTTGGATTATCTCTAGGTTTTTCCTAAGACTGCATTTATATTGCATTGCCTTGACTGTCAATGCATCATTGCTTTTACGTTCTTAGAGGAGCAAGAACGAAGACACTCTGAAATGGTATTAGAATTCCAGCCTGGATTTCTTCCAGTGCTGTTCAGCATAAGTAATTGAAACCCAATATTGTATTTTTATATACTCTGGAGCATTTCTTCCAAGGGGCAAATTTCTACTCACTTACTGTTGTGTAGGTCATAAATGACATTGTGCATTTCTTCAGATCCATTCTTTTAGCCTGGGATTAAGATTTTCTGAGGTGGAACAAGCCCTTTGGAGTTGGGATCGAGCCCTTTTGGGGTCAAATGGAGCTGTTTTGCGTGGGATTGAGTTGTTTTGAGGTGACAGATGGATCCCTCCTGGCTTTTGGAGTGCAAAGAGATGGAGATGAGAAGCAAACTGTGGCCAAAGGAGAAGGATAAGCAGCCAGGTGTATTGCCAAGGTGGATCCCAGGAATGTGCCCAAGGTGGCTCCTCCAGTGGGGGATAGAGCTGCAGCAGTGCACGAAGCTCTTCCCGCACTCGGGGCACTCGCAGGGCTTCCCTTCCGTTGGTGTCGGGTCAAGTGAGAGCTCTGTGAGAAGCTCTTCCCACACTGGGAACACTCGTGGGGCCTCTCCCCGCTGTGGATGCGCCGCTGCTTGACCAGGTTGCTGTTGTGCTTGAAGCCCTTCCCGCAGTCGGGGCAGCGGAAAGGCCTCTCATCCCTGTGAATCCGATAGTGCCGGAAGAGAATGGATCTGTTGGGAAACCTCTTCCCACACTGAGAACACTCGGAGATCCCTGTTCTGCTCTGGGAGCGCTCCTGGTGTTGATCCCAGTCCCTGTGCTGGCCTCGCTCTCAGTCTCGGAGCAGTCCCGGGGCACTCCCGGAGCCGATTCCGGTCCCGGTGTCGATCTCAATGGCGCAGCGGTGCCGGTCCCGGTCTCAGTCCCGGTCCCGGAGCGGTGCCGCTCTCGGTGCCGGTGCCGGATTCAGTCCCAGTCTCAGGCCCGCTCTAGGCCTCAGTCTCGGTCTCGGTCTCCATCTGGGTCTCGCTCCCAGTCCCGGTGCCGCTCGAACCGAGCCCTTTTCGGGTGATTTCAGGTCCCTTTTGGGCGTTTCAGGCCACTTTGGCTGATGTTGGGGCCCTTTGGGTGATTTGAGGCAAAACCAGCGACTTTCAGGGTGGACCTTGCACCCATTTGGGAGATCCCAGGGTGATCTTAGGCCATTTGGAGTGGGTTTGACACCGCTTTGGGCATTTTTATGCCCTTGTGGTTGCATTTTGGACCCCTTGGGATGATTTTAACCCCATGTTGTGGTTTTAAACCAGTAACTAAAAAAATTACTTATTTCTTGTGAGATATGGATTAGAACAAGAGCAAAACAGGCTTAAAACTTAAAGGGAATAAAGACAGTTTATTAACAAACTACAGGAATAAGAATACCAGAATAAACTTTCAGAAAACTCCTTTATCTTCTACATCTTAACTATTTCTCTGTACACATGACAACATAGAGACAAATAACTTTAGGACTCTGGTGGTTAAAAACAGTTTTAATTTTTGCTACAGTTTTTTATTAGTCTTTGTAGAGAAACAGAAGTCTTCTTCTGTTAGCTTACGGAGTTTCTCACGAGAAAACTATTTTTCATCATAGTTTTCTATTTCTCTAATGCCAGCTGCTCGGAAATCTGTCATTAGATCTTCTCTTCTCATTTCACATCTCTGAGGTGTGTATGGGTCACAGAGTTTAGGAATTTTATTTTTAAGGATAAGTTATTCAAAGGCAGAAGTCTTCCTTATTTGTCTCTGTGAGCCTTCCTGGAAAACAGTTTTCTCTTTGCCCCCCAAAGCTTCAAAATCTTCACTCAACTCAATTCCAGCAACTCACAGTATCACAAGCACTCTCTCTCTCTTCTGCTCAAAAGTTACACTTTGAATATCTCATTCTTCTTAATACTCTTATCGTGAATTAAAGGAGTCTTTTTATACTATTATTGTCCATCTTCATAGCTTTAACAGAAAGATATTTCAGCTGTAAAGCATCTCCTTATTCTCTCTTTCTTATTTAAACTTAACTCTTTTCTTCACTGTTTTTGGTGGTTCTATGATGTCTCTTTTATGTTGATTGTCTCTCTCTCTGTCTTTCTGAGAAAAGGCGTAATCTGTATGTTTATCCAGGTAGTAAAAGAATTAAAAGCTTTACGAAAACTGCAAGAGTTCATGGTGTTAAGTTTCAGTCTAGTAACAAAAACTGAAAACCAAGCTTGGCTGACCAGCGCTGCTTCTCTTCCCCCTCCCTCCCCCCTCCACCGCAGCCTGGTCGGCCTGGAGAGGGGGGAGGAGGCCGAGACAGAATTTTGTTACTTCTTCAAACGCCGGAAACTAAAGAGGGCAAGAGAATTCTGTCTGTACTTCTTAAGGGGGTGTTTACAAGTTGAATTCATTTTTAATGGTCAGATTTGCTGTCAATTCTTGGAAATGACCGATAATTGGTCAGGAGGAAAAACTCCCATCAGCCACCAGCAGCTTCAACTTCCGCTCTTACTAAGCTGTCTTAAAGGTAAAGCTACTCCATGACACCCCATTTGGCTGATGTTAGGCCAAACCATGCGGATTTAGCGCGCAGTTTAGGTCCCTTGGGATGATTTTGCTTTTCTCCTTTGTTTATTGAAATTTCAGCAGTTTTAACACTTTTTTCCCCAGCTTTTTTATCAAAATCTTCATAAAAATTGCCCCAAATGTTCTCAAAATCCTACAAAATTCCAGAAAAACTCCACAAAATTCCACAAAAATCCCACAAAACCTCCTGAAATTCCCACAAAATTCCAGAAAAATACCACCAAATTCACCAGACACAAAATCCTGAAAATTCCAGAATTATCTCACAAAATTATAGAAATATCCCACAAAAATCCCTAAAGCTTTTAAATATCCCACAAAATTCTTTAAAAAATTCACAAAATTCCACAAAACCACCATAAATTACAGAAAAATCTGATACAATTACACAAAATTCCACTAAATTCCAAAAATATCCCAAAAATCTACTCTAATTTGAAAAAACTCCAGAAATATTCCAGAAAAAAATCCAGTGAAACACCACAAAATTCTTCACGTTTTCTCAACATCCACAAAATTCAAGAAAAATCCCAGGAAATTGCAGAAAAATACCAAAAACTTCCCTGAAACTTCTCAAACCCCAACCAAATTCGAGAAATATTTGATAAAATCTCCACAAATTCCCACAAAATGTAAGAAAAAACCCACAAAATGCCCTAAATTTTTTTCAAAACCCAACCAAATTCCTGCAACATCTCACAAAATCTCCACCAATTTCCACAAAATCCAGGAAAAATCCCTCACAATCCTCCAACTCTCCTCCAAATCCCACAAAAATCCCACAAAATTCCAGAAACATCCCACAAAATCTCCTCAATATCAAAGAAAATTCTAGAGAAATTCCACAAAATTGCATAAAAATCCCACAAAATTCCCCAAATCTTCTGGAAACATTACAAAATTCCAGAGACATCTCACAAAACCTCCACAAATTTCCAAAAAACCTAAGGATATTCCCTCAAAATTCTTCAAGTCTCCTCCAAATCATACAAAATTCTGAAAAGCCCCACACAATTCCCTCAATTTTCTCCAATTTCTACCAAATTCCTGCAACATCTCAAAAAATCTCCACAAATGTCCACAAAATTCAAGAAAAATCCCACAAAATTCATTAAATTTCCTCAATATCCCACAAAATTCCAGAACCATCTCACAAAATCTAAACAAATTTCCACAGACTTCAAGAAAACTCCCACAAAATTATTGAAAAGCCCTCAAAATTCCAGAAAAATATCCCACACAATTCCCACAATCTTCTCAAAACATTACAAAATTCCACAGACATCTCAAAAAATCTCCACACATTTCCACAAAATCTACGAAAATTCCATCAAAATTCTTCAGGTCTCCACCAAATCCCAAAATATTCTAGAAAAGCCACACACAATTCCCTAACTTTTCTCAAAACCCAACCAAATTCCTGCAGCATCTCACAAAATCTCCCAACAATTTCCAAAAAAACCTAAGAAAAATCCCCCAAAATTCTTCAAGTCTCCTCAAAATCCCACAAACATCCCACAAAATTCCAGAAAAATCCCACAAAATTCTCTAAATTTTCTCAGAACTCTACCAAATTCCTGCAAGATGTCGCAAAATCTCCACCAATTTCCACAAAATCTAGGAAAAATCCCTCAAAATTCCTCAAGTCTCCTCCAAATCCCACAAAAATCCCACAAAATTCCAGAAACATCCCACAAAATCTCCTCAATATCACAGAAAATTCTAGAGAAAGTCCACAAAATTGCAGAAAAATGCCACAAAATACCCCAAATCTTCTCCAAACATTACAAAATTCCAGAGACGTCTCACAAAATCTCCACCAATTTCCTCAAAATCTAAGAAAAATCCCTCAAAATTCGTCAAGTCTCCTCCAAATCCCACAAAATTCAAGAGAAATCCTCAAAATTCCAGGAATTGCCACAAAATTCCCTAAATCTTCTCAAAACCCAACCAAATTCCTGCAACATCCCACAAAATCTACACGAATGACCACAGAAATGCCAAAAAAATCCCCAAATTTCATCAATATCCCACAAATTTCCTGAACCATCTCACAAAATCTCAACAAATTCCCACAATATTCAAGAAAACTCTCACAAAATTCTTCAAGTCTCCTCAAAATCCCAAAACATCCCACAAAATCCCACAAAATCTCCTCAATATCCCACAAAATTCTACAGAAATTCCACAAAATTCCACGAAAATCCCACAAAATTCCATCCATCTTCTCAAAACCCAACCAGATTCCTGCAACATCTCACAAAATATCCACCAATTTCCAAAAAATCTAGGAAAAATCCCATAAATTCTTCAACTCTCCACCAAATCCCATAAAAATCCCAGAAAATTCCAGAAACATCCCACAAAATCTCCTCAATATCAAAGAAAATTTTGGAAAAGTCCCACAGAATTACAGAAAAATGCCACAAACTTCCCTAAATCTTCTCAAAACATTACAAAATTCCAGAGACGTCCCACAAACTCTCCACCAATTTTCACATTATCAAAGAAAAATCCCTCAAAATTCTTCAAGTCTCCTCCAAATCGCACAAAATTCTGGAAAAGCCCCACACAATTCTCTAAATCTTCTCAAATTTCTACCAAATTCCTGCAACATCCCACAAAATCTCCACAAATGTCCACAAAATTCAAGAAAAATCCCACAAAATTCACTAAATTTCCTCAATATCCCACAAAATTCCAGAACCATCTCAAAAAAGTCTCAACAAATTTCCACAAAATTCAAAAAAACTCCCACAAAATTCTTGAAAGCCCCTCAAAATTCCAGAAAAATCCCACACAATTCCCACAATCTTCCCAAAACATTACAAAATACCAGACATCTCAAAAAATCTCCACACATTTCCACAAAATCTACGAAAATTCCCTCAAAATTCTTCAGGTCTCCACCAATTTCGACAAAATTCAAGAAAACTGCCACAAAATTCTTGAAAAGCTCCTCAAAATTCTAAAAAAATCCCACAAAATTCCCTAAACCTTCTCCAAACATTACAAAATTCCACAGACATCTCACAAAATGTCTACAAATTTCCACCAAATCTAAGAAAATTCCCTCAAAATTCTTCAAGTCTCCTCGAAATCCCACAAAATTCAAGAGAAATCCTCAAAATTCCAGGAAAATGTTACAAAATTCCTTCAATCTTCTCAAAACCCTACCAAACTCCAGCCACATCCCACAAAATGTCCACAAATTGCCACAAAATTCAAGAAAAATCCCTCAAAATTCTTCAAGTCACCTCAAAATCCCAAAAACATCCCACAAAATCCCCACAAAATTGCAGAAAAATCTCAAAAAATCCCCAAATTTACTCAAAACCCAACCATATTCCTGCAATATCCCACAAAATCTCCACAAATGTCTAGAAAATCTAAAAAAATTCCCCCATAATTCTTCAAGTCTCCTCAAAATCCCACAAACATCCCACAAAATCCCACAAAATCTCCTCAATATCCCACAAAATTCTAGAGAAATTCCACAAAATTCCAGCAACATCCCACAAAATTCCCTAAATCTTCTCAAAATCCAACCAAATTCCTGCAACATCTCACAAAATCTCGAACAATTTCCACAAAATCTAGGAAAAATCCCACAAAATTCTTCAAGTCTCCTCCAAATCCTACAAAAATCCCACAAAATTCCAGAAACATCCCACAAAATCTCCTCAATATCACAGAAAATTCTAGAGAAATTCCACAAAATTGCAGAAAAATGCCACAAAATTCCCTAAATCTTCTCCAAACATTACAAAATTCCAGAGACGTCTCACAAAATCTCCAACAATTTTCACATTATCAAAGAAAAATCCCACAAAATTCTGGAAAAGCCCCACACAATTCCCTCAATCTTCTGAAAACCTTACCAAATTCCTGCAACATCTCACAAAATCTCCACAAATGTCCACATCATTCAAGAAAAATCCCACAAACTTCACTAAATTTCCTCAATATCCCACAAAATTCCAGAACCATCTCACAAAAATCTCAACAAATTTCCACAAAATTCAAGAAAACTCCCACAAAATTCTTGAAAGCCTCTCAAAATTCCAGAAAAATCCCACACAATTCCCACAATCTTCTCAAAACATTACAAAATACCAGACATCTCAAAAAATCTCCACACATTTCCACAAAATCTACGAAAATTCCCTCAAAATTCTTCAGGTCTCCACCAATTTCCACAAAATTCAAGAAAACTGCCACAAAATTCTTGAAAAGCTCCTCAAAATTTTAAAAATTCCCACAAAATTCCCAAAACCTTCTCCAAACATTACAAAATTCCACAGACATCTCACAAAATGTCTACAAATTTCCACAAAATCTAAGAAAATTCCCTCAAAATTCTTCAAGTCTCCTCAAAAGCCAACAGAATTCAAGAGAAATCCTCAAAATTCCAGGAAAATGTTACAAAATTCCTTCAATCTTCTCAAAACCCTACCAAACTCCAGCCACATCCCACAAAATGTCCACAAATGTCCACAAAATTCAAGAAAAATACCACAAAATTGTTCAAGTCTCCTCAAAATCCCACAAGCATCCCACAAAATCCCACAAAATCTCCTCAATATCCCACAAAATTCTAGAGAAATTCCACAAAATTCCAGCATCATCCCACAAAATTCCCTAAATCTTCTCAAAACCCAACCAAATTCCTGCAACATCTCACAAAATCTCCACCAATTTCCACAAAATCTAGGAAAAATCCCACAAAATTCTTCAAGTCTCCTCCAAACCCTAGAAAAATCCCACAAAATTCCAGAAACATCCCACAAAATCTCCTCAATATCACAGAAAATTCTAGAGAAATTCCACAAAATTGCAGAAAAATGCCACAAAATTCCCTCAATCTTCTCCAAACATTACAAAATTCCAGAGACGTCTCACAAAATCTCCACCAATTTTCACATTATCAAAGAAAAACCCCACAAAATTCTGGAAAAGCACCACACAATTCCCTAAATCTTCTGAAAACCTTACCAAATTCCTGTAACATCCCACAAAATGTCCACAAATGTCCACAAAATTCAAGAAAAATCCCACAAAATTAACTAAATTTCCTCAATATCCCACAAAATTCCAGAACCATCTCACAAAATCTAAACAAATTTCCACAAAATTCAAGAAAACTCCCACAAAATTCTTGAAAGCCTCTCAAAATTCTGGAAAATCCTCACTAAATTCCCTAAATCTTCTCAAAACATTACAAAATTCCAAAGACATCTCACAAAATCCCCACAAATTTCCACCAAATCTAAGAAAATTCCCTCAAAATTCTTCAAGTCTCCTCCAGATTCCAAGAAATTCAAGAGAAATCCTCAAAATTCCAGGAAAATGTTACAAAATTCCTTCAATCTTCTCAAAATCCTATCAAACTCCAGCAACATCCCACAAAATCTCCAACAATTTCCACATTATCTAGGAAAAATCCCTCAAAATTCTTCAAGTCTCCTCCAAATCCCACAAACATCCCACAAACATCCCACAAAATCTCCTCAATATCCCACAAAATTCTAGAGAATTTCCACAAAATTCCAGAAATATCCCACAAAATTCCCTAAATCTTCTCAAAACACAAACAAATTCCTGCATCATCCTACAAAATCTCCACTAATGTCCACAAAATTCAAGAAAAATCCCACAAAAATCACTAAATTTCCTCAATATCCCACAAGATTCCACAGGCATCTCACAAAATCTCCACAAATGTCCCACAAAATCTAAGAAAATTCCCTCAAAATTCTTCAAGTCTCCTCCAAATCTCACAGAATTCAAGAGAAATCCTCAAAATTCCAGGAAAATGCTACAAAATTCCTTCAATCTTCTCAAAACTCGACCAAACTCAAGCAACATCCCACAAAATGTCCACAAATTGCCACAAAATTCAAGAAAAATACCACAAAATTCTTCAAGTCTCCTCAAAATCCCACAAACATCTCACAAAATCTCCTCAATATCCCACAAAATTCTAGAGAAATTCCACAAAATTCCAGCAACATCCCACAAAATTCCCTCAATCTTCTCAAAACCCAACCAAATTCCTGCAACATCTCACAAAATCTCCAACAATTTCCAGAAATATCTAAGAAAAATCCCTCAAAATTCTTCAAGTCTCCTCCAAATCGCACAAAAATCCCACAAAATTCCAGAAACATCCCACAAAATCTCCTCAATACCACAGAAAATTCTAGAGAAATTCCACAAAATTCCACGAAAATCCCACAAAATTCCATCCATCTTCTCAAAACCCAACCAGATTCCTGCAACATCTCACAAAATATCCACCAATTTCCAAAAAATCTAGGAAAAATCTCATAAATTCTTCAACTCTCCACCAAATCCCACAAAAATCCCACAAAATTCCAGAAACATCCCACAAAATCTCCTCAATATCGAAGAAAATTATGGAAAAGCCCCACACAATTACAGAAAAATGCCACAGACTTCCCTAAATCTTCTCAAAACATTACAAAATTCCAGAGACGTCCCACAAGCTCTCCACCAATTTCCATATTATCTAAGAAAAATCCCTCAAAATTCTTCAAGTCTCCTTGAAATCCCACAAAATTCTTGAAAGCCCCTCACAATTCCTTCAATCTTCTCAAATTTCTACCAAATTCCTGCAACATCTCACAATATCTCCACAAATGTCCACAAAATTCAAGAAAAATCCCACAAAAATCATTAAATTTCCGCAATATCCCACAAAATTCCAGGACCATCTCACAAAATCTCAACAAATTTCCACAAAATTCAAGAAAACACCCACAAAATTCTTGAAAGACTCTCAAAATTCAAGAAAAATCCCACACAATTCCCACAATCTTCTCAAAACATTACAAAATTCCAGACATCTCAAAAAATCTCCACACATTTCCACAAAATCTACGAAAATTCCCTCAAAATTCTTCAGGTCTCCACCAATTTCCACAAAATTCAAGAAAACTGCCACAAAATTCTTGAAAAGCTCCTCAAAATTCTAAAAAAATCCCACAAAATTCCCTAAACCTTCTCAAAACATTACAAAATTCCACAGACATCTCACAAAATGTCCACAGATTTCCACAAAATCTAAGAAAATTGCCTCAAAATTCTTCAAGTCTCCTCCAAATTCCAAGAAATTCAAGAGAAATCCTCAAAATTCCAGGAAAATGTTACAAAATTCCTTCAATCTTCTCAAAACCCTACCAAACTCCAGCCACATCCCACAAAATGTCCACAAATGTCCACAAAATTCAAGAAAAATCCCACAAAATACTTCATGTCTCCTCAAAATTTCTACAAACATCCCACAACATCCCACAAAATTGCAGAAAAATCTCACAAAATTCCACAAATTTACTCAAAACCCAACCATATTCCTGCAATATCCCACAAAATCTCCACAAATGTCCAGAAAATCTAAAAAAATTCCCCCATAATTCTTCAAGTCTCCTCAAAATCCCACAAACATCCCACAAAGTCCCACAAAATCTCCTCAATATCCCACAAAATTCTAGAGAAATTCCACAAAATTCCAGCAAGATCCCAAAAATTCCCTCAATCTTCTCAAAATCCAACCAAATTCCTGCAACATCTCACAAAATCTCCAACAATTTCCACAAGATCTAGGAAAAATCCCTCAAAATTTACTGAATTTCCTCAACATCCCACAAAATTCCAGAACCATCTCACAAAATCTCAACAAATTTCCACAGAATTCAAGAAAACTCCCACAAAATTCTTGAAAGCCCCTCAAAATTCCAGAAAAATCCCACACAATTCCCTAAATCTTCTCAAAACATTACAAAATTCCACAGACATCTCAAAAAATCTCCACACATTTTTACAAAATCCACGAAAATTCCCTCAGAATTCTTCAGGTCTCCACCAAATCCCAAACTATTCTGGAAAAGCCCCACACAATTCCCTAAATTTTCTCAAAACCCAACCAAATTCCTGCAACATCTCACAAAATCTCCAACAATTTCCAAAAAAAACCTAAGAAAAATCCCCCAAAATTCTTCAAGTCTCCTCAAAATCCCACAAACTTCCCACACAATTCCAGAAAAATCCCACAAAATTCTCTAAATTTTCTCAAAACCCTACCAAATTCCTGCAAGATGTCACAAAATCTCCACCAATTTCCACAAAATCTAGGAAAAATCCCTCAAAATTCCTCAAGTCTCCTCCAAATCCCACAAAAATCACACAAAATTCCAGAAACATCCCACAAAATCTCCTCAATATCACAGAAAATTCTAGAGAAAGTCCACAAAATTGCAGAAAAATGCCACAAAATTCCCTAAATCTTCTCCAAACATTACAAAATTCCAGAGACGTCTCACAAAATCTCCACCCATTTCCTCAAAATCTAGGAAAAATCCCTCAAAATTCTTCAAGTCTCCTCCAAATCCCACAAAATTCTGGAAAAGCCCCACACAATTCCCTAAATCTTCTCAAAACCCAACCAAATTCCTGCAACATCCCACAAAATCTACACGAATGTCCACAGAAATGCCAAAAAAATCCCCAAATTTCTTCAATATCCCACAAATTTCCAGAACCATCTCACAAAATCTCAACAAATTCCCACAAAATTCAAGAAAACTTACACAAAATTCTTCAAGTCTCCTCAAAATCCCACAAACATCCCACAAAATCCCACAAAATCTCCTCAATATCCCACAAAATTCTACAGAAATTCCACAAAATTCCACGAAAATCCCACAAAATTCCATCCATCTTCTCAAAACCCAACCAGATTCCTGCAACATCTCACAAAATATCCACCAATTTCCAAAAAAATCTAGGAAAAATCACATAAATTCTTCAACTCTCCACCAAATCCCAGAAAAATCCCACAAAATTCCAGAAACATCCCACAAAATCTCCTAAATAGCAAAGAAAATTATGGAAAAGCCCCACAGAATTACAGAAAAATGCCACAAACTTCCCTCAATCTTCTCAAAACATTACAAAATTCCAGAGACGTCCCACAAACTCTCCACCAATTTCCATATTATCTAAGAAAAATCCCTCAAAATTCTTCAAGTCTCCTCGAAATCCCACAAAAATCTGGAAAAGCCCCTCACAATTCCCTCAATCTTCTCAAATTTCTACCAAATTCCTGCAATATCTCACAAAATCTCCACAAATGTCCACAAAATTCAAGAAAAATCCCACAAAAATCATTAAATTTCCGCAATATCCCACAAAATTCCATAACCATCTCACAAAATCTCAACAAATTTCCACAAAATTCAAGAAAACACCCACAAAATTCTTGAAAGACTCTCAAAATTCCAGAAAAATCCCACACAATTCCCACAATCTTCTCGAAACATTACAAAATTCCAGACATCTCAAAAAATCTCCACACATTTCCACAAAATCTATGAAAATTCCCTCAAAATTCTTCAGGTCTCCACCAATTTCCACAAAATTCAAGAAAACTGCCACAAAATTCTTCAAAAGCTCCTCAAAATTCTAAAACAATCCCACAAAATTCCTTAAACCTTCTCCAAACATTACAAAATTCCACAGACATCTCACAAAATGTCCACAGATTTCCACAAAATCTAAGAAAATTGCCTCAAAATTCTTCAAGTCTCCTCCAAATTCCAAGAAATTCAAGAGAAATCCTCAAAATTCCAGGAAAATGTTACAAAATTCCTTCAATCTTCTCAAAACCCTACCAAACTCCAGCCACATCCCACAAAATGTCCACAAATGTCCACAAAATTCAAGAAAAATCCCACAAAATACTTCATGTCTCCTCAAAATTTCTACAAACATCCCACAACATCCCACAAAATTGCAGAAAAATCTCACAAAATTCCACAAATTTACTCAAAACCCAACCATATTCCTGCAATATCCCACAAAATCTCCACAAATGTCCAGAAAATCTAAAAAAATTCCCCCATAATTCTTCAAGTCTCCTCAAAATCCCACAAACATCCCACAAAGTCCCCCAAAATCTCCTCAATATCCCACAAAATTCTAGAGAAATTCCACAAAATTCCAGCAACATCCCACAAAATTCCCTCAATCTTCTCAAAATCCAACCAAATTCCTGCAACATCTCACAAAATCTCCAACAATTTCCACAAGATCTAGGAAAAATCCCTCAAAATTCACTGAATTTCCTCAATATCCCGCAAAATTCCAGAACCATCTCACAAAATCTCAACAAATTTCCACAGAATTCAAGAAAACTCCCACAAAATTCTTGAAAGCCCCTCAAAATTCCAGAAAAATCCCACACAATTCCCTAAATCTTCTCAAAACATTACAAAATTCCACAGACATCTCAAAAAATCTCCACACATTTCCACAAAATCCACGAAAATTCCCTCAGAATTCTTCAGGTCTCCACCAAATCCCAAACTATTCTGGAAAAGCCCCACACAATTCCCTAAATTTTCTCAAAACCCAACCAAATTCCTGCAACATCTCACAAAATCTCCAACAATTTCCAAAAAAAACCTAAGAAAAATCCCCCAAAATTCTTCAAGTCTCCTCAAAATCCCACAAACTTCCCACACAATTCCAGAAAAATCCCACAAAATTCTCTAAATTTTCTCAAAACCCTACCAAATTCCTGCAAGATGTCACAAAATCTCCACCAATTTCCACAAAATCTAGGAAAAATCCCTCAAAATTCCTCAAGTCTCCAAATCCCACAAAAATCACACAAAATTCCAGAAACATCCCACAAAATCTCCTCAATATCACAGAAAATTCTAGAGAAAGTCCACAAAATTGCAGAAAAATGCCACAAAATTCCCTAAATCTTCTCCAAACACTACAAAATTCCAGAGACGTCTCACAAAATCTCCACCAATTTCCTCAAAATCTAGGAAAAATCCCTCAAAATTCTGGAAAAGCCCCACACAATTCCCTCAATCTTCTCAAAACCCTACCAAATTCCTGTAACATCCCACAAAATGTCCACGAATGTCCACATCATTCAAGAAAAATCCCACAAAATTAACTAAATTTCCTCAATATCCCACAAAATTCCAGAACCATCTCACAAAATCTAAACAAATTTCCACAAAATTCAAGAAAACTCCCACAAAATTCTTGAAAGCCCCTCAAAATTCTGGAAAATCCTCACAAAATTCCCACAATCTTCTCAAAACATTACAAAATTCCAAAGACATCTCACAAAATCCTCACAAATTTCCACCAAATCTAAGAAAATTCCCTCAAAATCCTTCAAGTCTCCTCCAAATCCCACAAAATTCAAGAGAAATCCTCAAAATTCCAGGAAAATGTTACAAAATTCCTTCAATCTTCTCAAAATCCTACCAAACTCCAGCAACATCCCACAAAATCTCCAACAATTTCCACATTATCTAGGAAAAATCCCTCAAAATTCTTCAAGTCTCCTCCAAATCCCACAAAATTCTGGAAAAGCCCCACACAATTCTCTAAATCTTCTCAAATTTCTACCAAATTCCTGCAACATCCCACAAAATCTCCACAAATGTCCACAAAATTCAAGAAAAATCCCTCAAAAATCACTAAATTTCCTCAATATCCCACAAAATTCCAGGACCATCTCACAAAATCTCCACAAATGTCCACACAATTTAAGAAAAATCCCACAAAATTTATAAGCCCCACAAATTTCCAGAGAAATCTCACAAATCCCCTAAATCTTCTCAAAACCCAACCAAATTCCTGAAACATCCCACAAAATCTCCATCAGTTCACAGAAAATCTAAGAAAAATCCCTCAAAATTCTTCAAGTTACCTCAAAATCCCAGAAAATCTCACAAAAATCCCTAACTTTTTTCAAAACCCTACCAAATTCCACCAACATCCTACAAAATATCCTCAAATATAAAAAAAATTCATGAAAAATCCCACAAAATTCCCTAAATCTCCTCAAAACCTTACCAAATTCCAGAAACATCCTACAAAATCTACACAAAGGTTCACAAAATTCCATGAAAATTACACGAAATTTCCTAAATTGTCTCAAAACTCAAAACATTTAGCAAATGCCCCAATTTCTCATCTCCTATTGAATATTTTTGTTTTGGAGGCAAATTAAAGTGAGATGCATAAACTTTTAAAGATATCAATGCCATTGTTCTTTGCCCTTTTTGAGCAATCTGTCGAGCTGTCCAGTCTGCCTTTCAATTCCCTTCACAAATTTTGGAGTTTCCTGATTGGTGTCCTTTGCAGTGCACAATTGCTACTTGTTCAGGTTTTGTATTGCTTTTATCAATTGCAGGACTGCATCTTGATGTTTAATGTGTGTACCTTGAGCAGACAGCAGTCTTCTTTCTTTCCACAGCACTCTGTGGACATGCACTACTCCAAAGCATACTCTGAGCCAGTCCAGATGTTTCCCCTTTTCCCTTTACTCAATTCTAGTGCTCTGCTTAAGGCAACCAGTTCTGCCCTCTGGGCAGATGCATTTGCTGATAATGCTTTTGCCTCCACTATTGCACTGACTGTTGTTACCGCATATCCAGCGTATCTGGTCCCGTTCTCCACCAAGCTGCTTCCATCTGTGAATAGCTCTCACTCTGCTTGCTCCAGTGGGATGTCTTTCAGGTCTTCTCTTGCCAAATAGGTGTCCTCTATTACTTCTACACAGTCATGCTCTAATGGGCCTTCTTCAGTTGTGGCACCCAGGAACAGAGCTGCATTCAAGAGGTCAGTTGTCTTTAGTGTGACATCATCCTGCTCAGTCAGGATTACCTGGAATTTCATCATCCTGCTTGGAGATAGCCAATGGCCCCTCTTTTGTTCTAAAACAGTGCTCACCATGTGTGGCACAGAGACATCTATGTGTCTACCCATGGTGAGTTTCCTGGCTTCTTGTGGCAGCATCACGCTGGCTGCAACTGCCCGCAGGCATGAAGGCCACCCAGCACTCCCCTTGTCAAGCTGTTTGGAAAAGCAGCCTACCGGCCTTTCCCAGCTTCCCAAACCTTGGCTCAGCACTCCCAGTGCTAGGTGTAGTCTTTCATGCACAAACAGCTGGAAATCTTTGGACAAATCTGGCAATCTGAACGCCGGAGCAGTTGTCAATGCCTCCTTCAGTTTGAGGAAGGCCTCCTTCTGTGCTCTGCCCCAGGTAAACGGCTGCGTCTTCTGGGCCTCATCCAGGGCTTTTGCAATTAGTCCATAGTCCATGATCCACAGGCAGCACCACCCTGTCATCCCAAGGAAGACTCACAGCTCATGCACGTTCTGGGGTTCTGCAATAGCACAAATAGCTTGAATACAATTAGTACCCAGCTTACATTGCCCTGGTGAGATTTCACATCCCAGGGAAATCACACTCTGCCAGGCAATTTGTGCCTTTTCTTTAGACTCCTTATATCCTCCCATTCCCAGCTGATCTCAAATTTCAATTGTTACCTTTATGCAGGTTGTTTTCTCTTCTGTAGCTATCAGTATATCATCAACATACTGTAACAGCAGGTATTGTTTTCTCAGTACTTGCCCGTTCTCGGTCCAAATCTCCAGCTCCTTCCCCAGCTGGCTTCCAAATAGGGTTGGACTGTTCTTGTATCCTTGTGGGAGTCGTGTTCAGGTGAGCTGAGTTTTCCTTCTATTTTCTGGATTTTCCCATTCAAAGGTAAACAGTTTCCTGCTTTTTTTGTCAAGGGGTGTGCAGAAAAAGGCATCTTTTAAATCAAGTACAGTAAACCATTTCTCTTTCTCTTTTATAGATGTTAACAATGAGCAAGGATTAGCTACCACTGGGTAAATATCTTTAGTTGTTCCATTTATTGTTCTCAAATCCTGCACCAGTCCTTATTGGTCAACACAGAAATTTGGGCTCCAGTGTTAACTACAAAAGTAAAAAGTGGATGTATAGGACCCACTATTATGGAGAAACAGCTCAGACTATTCAGCCTAGTCTTCACAGAAGTATGGAGAACATCGTTTATTTCTATCTTCAGCACACTTTTATAGGGTTTTACAGGGTCCCTGGGCTAAGCAAGTTACTCTTGGTTAATCCACACAGGTTTACATTTTTTCTCTTATACACAAGGATATTGTTTTGCTTCATTCTCTCTGCTTCAGGAAAGTTTCAAGGACATGAGCCTTTAATATCACGACTTATACCAAAGGCTGGTTTGTGCAGACAGGCCTTTACTAAAATATCATGCCCACCTTCTGTTCAAATATTCTCTACACACTATTGCTGTAATCAGTATGTCTCCAGTTTTGTTATCTCTAGTGAGCATTTGAAATAAAAGCAACCTCTGCCTCTCTGCTCACCCAGGAGAGGCAGAGTTCCCAGTTTCCCTGATTCTGAGGCTCTTTGGGCTCCACTCCCAGAAGCTGAGAAGGAGACGGCTTTGGCTCACAGCCCAGAGCCTGTGGAGCTGTGCTGGGTTATCCAATGGAGCATTCCATACAATGAACTTGGGACAGTGCCAATTAGAAACAACTTCACTCAACTTTGAAGTGAGAAGCCATCTATTACCTTGCTGGGGACCCCCTTCTTTATCTCCAGTGACCACCAATACTGGCAGTGAGAGATTTCTTTTCTCTTGTCTGGGTTTTCCTTAAGAGAACCAATGCATCTAACACCTTTGCTTTCTCTGATTTTTCTTCTGCCATTTTTACAGGTCCATCATTTCTACTGGAATGAATTAGCTCTTTTGGAGGGTAAATTTGATTCAGGAGAGGGGTTTCCCCCTCTTCTGTTTCTTTTAGCGAGTCAGCATTTTTGAATTTTCATCCTGGAGGGCTGCTCACAACAGATTGATCTTACTCTTTTCTTCATTGAATTGTTTTTGCAAAGTTTCAACTAGGTTTTAGAAGGAGTCTATTCTAGTTCTTTCCTCACTTCTTTGCTTAAAGCCAGTTTCTAGAGCTGCTATAAAACAAGCTCCCAAAACTGAGCAGAGTATAGTTTGATTTTTGCCCAGTTTAAATTTTTTTTCATCTTGTAAAGAACACACTCTATCAATCACATTTTCCAAATTAAATCAGGAACTAAGTGCCCACTTTTCCCCTCTTGGAGAAGGTCTGGCATTGTGTTTTGCTAACAGAGCATAAAATGCAGCTTTAACTTCTGCACTGCCCTTTTCAGTCATTTTTACAAAGGGAAAACCACTACAGGGAGGTATAAACTTCAATTATACACACACCCACACCCACACCCACACCCACACCCACACACACACACACACACACACTGCTTTTTGCTTCCCTGTGTGGGTAAAAAGACCAAATCTGCTTGGGAGGCACTCTTTCAGTTTAAAATTCTGATTGTCTCTTTGCTACACCAAGCACTCAAAATTCATACACACAACAACAACAAAAACATTCCCACCCTTTTGCACTAAGAGATCTTTTGTGAAATTCTGCAGACAGAGCCCTCAAGTGAGTGTGGGGTGCTTTTCACCTCGGCGTGTGCAGTTTGTGGGAAATTTGAGTTGCCCCCCTTGCTTTCTAGACACCGCTCACTCTCTTGGGAGTGTCGGGCTGGGTGCGGCTGGAGCAAAACATCTTTCCCCTAATACAGACTGCACAACAAACCTGCAGCCCCTTCTGTCTGTCAGAAATCCTGCCCGTGACTCCAGTTTAAATGCCACGATTCGCTAACGCCAGTGGGAGTCGCGAGAAGTTTCTTTGATCTCAGAGGGCAAAAAGGACACAAGGGATTTCAGTTGAAATCACAACAGCAATAATGTACATTTATTTTAGTGATAACAAGGGTTATGTGATAGAGGAGAGGGAGTGAGAGAGGAGAAAGAAAACAAAGTAAAGAAAGAGAGAGGTTATAGGTACCAACAGATGAGACAGTGTCACAGGGGTCTTTTTCCATGGGGAGATCTCACCAAAATCAATTCAGCCTTATGTAATTCTTCCCCAAAGTGACCTTGTTTCCAGTGTGCTAAGAAGCACCCCAAAGGAGAAGTACCTGCTATGAGAGCATTGCTGCCCAAAACCCCTTTAAGCTTCTCCATGTCACAACTACAATACACCACAAATGCCAAACCTGCGACGCTTTCGCAGTCGTCTGACGGACGGCGCCCAGGCAATCCCAACAGGAATTCCTTTAGCCCAACCAAGCGCAGCTTTTGCTGCGTCTTATTGGCAGGCACCCAAACCAAAGTGAAAGCACCTTACCTCTTCTCCTGGGGACGCTGTGAGCAGCGCAGACGGTCGCGGCCGATGGGCTCCCCGAGAATCCCTCGGTGCCGGCTGGAGCAGGATCGGGTCGCGAGCTCGCTCAGCAGCACTCACAAGGTCCCATCTGGGTCACCAAAATGTTAGAGTTCAGGAACACACATCATCACACAATGATTATATGCAGGTACTTTATTGAAGAGCTCTGGGTGTCAGGGGTACACAGACCCAAATCTGACCCATCTTGGTTTTGAGTTGAACATGTTTTATACTCTATCGTTATACAACTTACATATTAATTATTAAACTTACATTGTTCCATTGTATGCATTGTTTTTACCCAAGCATGGATTTCTCGTGATCCCACCCCAGCCCCCTAACATTGTTCCTCATGTTCTTTAAACAATAATTATATCTAATCACATCTAACAATTCTATCATTTATCATATATTGATTACACAGGTGCAGTTTCACATGATCTTTAGCAAGCACAAGGCCTAACATTTCCAGGGCCTACTTTTCCCAGGGCTTGCCAAGCCTAACTTTCTTTCTGAGTTCCCGAATTTCCTAAGATTTTAAAATGTTTTACGATCACCTCCAGACACAAAGAGTCCTGTCTGAACAGTCACAAAGCTACATCTATTTTTAATTTTAATTTTTATAAATTTTTCCAGAGCCTGCTGGCTGTGTTCAAGGTTTTCTCCCTATTTCCTCCCTAGTGCACATTCTCCAGGAACTCTGCTTTTACATCCTTTTGCATTGATTAAAGTTACCTGCAATGACCAGTCAATCCAAACCATGGGAAAACTTGAACTTCAATGTGTACCTAGGCAAAATATTTACCTCCCACATCTGAAGCCATGAGCTGCCAAGTACTGTCCCCACTGTCATACCCTGTCCCCTGGAGGTGTGCTGATGCCATTTCAAAGGGGTTGCCAATGAAAACAAGTTTGAATATTTTGGTAGTTTCCACATTGGCATTCAAATCCTTGACTAGAAAAATCACAAGTCAAGATTTCTAGGATTCTTCCATACCAAAGCTGTCATTCTCACCCGTGATTTTAGAGTGTCTGAACAGTCAGACAAGGTTTTAGTTTTAGACTCTAGAGACAAAGTCCCTGCTGTTCGGCAATCCCATTCCATCAGCATATAGTCCTGATGATTCCTTTAGGCAGGAGCAGCAAAGGCAAGAATGAGCCAAACAAGCTGTTCCTGTGTTCTCATGTCCTGCACAGCAGTAACTGGGAGTTCAAGAATGGATTCAGGAGACAATGGGTGCACAGGGAGCCACCAAGACTTTGGGATGCTGAAATGGACCAGCCTGGTGCCTGTGCCCGGGCTGCACCACGCTGAGCTCCAACTGGACAATCTAACAATGGTTGAATGGACACACCATGGGCCACTGGAGACTCCTACTCCTAGTTCTGTGAGCTACACTATTCACCTGTCATTCACCAGATGATGTTTTCATCTTTGCTTGAAATCCAGGAGAGGAAAAGGTCAACAAGGAAAAGTGTTCTCCCAATTCTAGTGACACCTGTGCCTGCACACCACCTGTGCCCATGGCAGGGTGCTTGGAGACTGGATGATGTTGATGCTACTTTGCAACACCAAGTGCTCAGGGATTCTGGGATTGCCCAAGTGGAGAGCAAAACTGAGCCGTGTAAGTCCCTGCTTTTTTTCAGCACATGCTGCTTCTTCCTTTGTTCCAAGCAAGTCCAGGATTTGGTTTCATGTGTCTTTAAGGTGCCTGGACAGATGAGAGGGAGGGCAGCTGCCCCATCAGACTCTCTCTCTCTCTCTCTCTCTCTCTCTCTTTCTCAGGATGGTGCCAGTGCCTCTGCTTTGGGGCACCTGAGTGTGGAAGGCGAGCTCGCCCTCAAGCACGGCCATCCAAGTCAGTCACGGGCACAGGCTGCAGCTGAAGCTGGCAAGCGTTGCTGTGAGGCTGCAAGTGAAGAGAAAGCCATTGTGGCCAACTCTGCTGAAGCCTTTTGCCAAATCAAAGGCAATTGTGCCCACAGCCTCCCCCTGTTTGGCACCCGGCTGCTGCGGACGCCTCAGTGCGCAGGTGCCGACGTTGGGGCTGCTGCTGTTCCTGGGCACACTCTGCTGCTGTTTCTGTGGGCTCCAGAGCCGCTTGGGCAGCAGCCACTGGGCAGCCCTGCCAGAGGAGACATCGCCACCCTCCCCATGGTGGCAGCAGCTCTGTGGGCCCCGAGCTCTGTGTCAGGAGGGCCTCGGTCACAGCAGCGTGGCCTGGGCAGCCGTGACGGCCCGGGCTGGCCGCCAGCCCTGCCTCTGCCCACTGCCCCTTCCTGGAGGCACCCAGTGGCCGTGGCCTGGCAGCACCCCCTGCCCTCCATGTCCCCAGCCAGTCCAGCCTGGGCACCTCGGGCTGTCCCCACCCTCCCGCTGGGGTGGTGTCCCAGCCTCCAGGCCTTCTGCTGCAGGCCTGGGGGACATTTTGGGGCAGCACCGGAGCAGCCGGGTGTCAGGGACCAGGCGGCTGCCCGGGGGCTGCTTATGGCCTCTGACACCCAATTCCTCAGGGCTTCCCACCACCCCGGCTCCTCCAGGGCCTTCTGTCCCCTTGGAACCTCCTGCCACCCACTCCCTCACACATGCCCCTCGTGCCTTCCCACTGCCTTGTCCCGTCTGGGCCTCCGCAGCCCCTCATCCCTTCACGGCCTCCCAGCACCCCCGTGCCCTCAGGGGCTCCCCCAGCCTGGCCCGGCAGCAGCGCCGCAGCCCCACAGGAGCTCCAGCAGCTCCTCAGCCATCACGGCACCAACACACGGGCAGCAGGACACAGATGGCGCTTCCTGCCTGCCACAGGGCTTGTGGCTTCAGCACAACCACCAAAGGCCAAGGGGCTTCTGGCCATTTCCCCTGCACCACTGCATGCCCCGGCAGGTTGCTGAACACAAGAACCCTTTTCCCTCTCTTCCCCTATGCCCCGCACACCCTGGGCAGCAAAAGAAAGGTCTTGGGACTCTTGTGGTTTATAACATATCCTATATTATTTACATACTAGATGGAAACGAAACGAAGAAAAAAACAATCTCTATGAAAAAAAAAATAACAGATGGCCCATGTGGCCCCAGAAGACAGAGCCTCTCAGCCCTAACATATCCTATATTATTTACATAGTAAAAAGAAGAGAAAAAAGGAAAATAACAACCCTTATGAAATAAAAAATCCTGGCTGGCCCATGTGGCACCAGAAGACAGAGCCTCTCAGGTCAGCGCTGAGCACATCTCCAGCAGCGCAGCCAGCCCAAGCCTGACAGACGAGGCCGTGTCCTCCATGCCCTGAGGATTTGGTCTTCCATCCTCTGGAGAATGGAGTAACGGGCACTCTGGATGGCCCGGAGGACATACAGCGTCTCAAGTGCCAGGTCTGACACGGCACAGCTTCTGTCCTCCGTCAGGCGTTCGAGGGCTGCAAGAGAGACGAACAGAGCCACGGTCACACCCCAGAGCTGTGGGGGCCCAGCGAGAGCCCCCTGCCAGGGCCATGCCAGCCGGCTCTTGCCTTGGCCAGGAGGGAGCAGGGACCAAGGGGGTCAGCCCGAAGCTGCTGGCCACAAATGCCCCACGTGGCCCTGAAATCTCACTGTGCTCTGCCCACGCCGTCCCTCACCGGGACAGGGAGCAGAGCCCTCCACAGCCTGGCCAGGGCTGCAGCTGCCCCCGACAGCCACCACTGTCAGCCTGCTGCCGTGGCTCACCTCTGCACAAAACCTGGAGCTCTGCCTGCTGCCCCCTCAGCTGCTCCCCGGCCATCCCTGAGAACATAGAGCCTGTCAGGGTCCCAGCAGCACAGCTCTCTGCCAGCGGCGCTGCCAGCCCTGTGGCCACACGGCCTCCTGCCTCGGCAGGGCTCAGCCCGGGCCCTTGCCGCATCCTGACTCAGCCCAAGGGCACGGCTGCCAGAGGCCGGCAGCAGCAGCCCCGAGGGCAGCCGGGGCTCCAGGGCGCCGGGCCCGGGTGCCGCTGCCGGGGCAGCAGCCGGGGCTGGGGCCGAGCTGCGGCGGGGCGGGGAGGGAGCCCGGGCTCGGGACTCACCGATGACCCTGATGGCCGCCGCTCGCAGGGTCTCCTGTGGGTCCTGAAGGTACTGCAGGGCCCGGCGCAGGTGCTCGGCCAAGGGGATCCTGTGGTCGGCCAGCTGGAGAGAGCGGCAGGAGGGAAGGGTTGGCGCGGGCTCTGCCCTTCGGCCGGGCGCTGCTGCCTGCGGCCAGTCGCGCCCTCCCGTGCCCGGCCAGCCCTGAGGCCCGGCCAGCAGCCGCTGGCGCCGGGCTCTGGAGGGGGCAGAGGGCCGGCTGCTGCCCGGGGAGCCGCGGTGCCGGCCCGGCCCGCAGCCCCGCTGGGCCGGGGCTCCATCGGCACCCGGCTCGGGGCCACAGGGGGCTGGAGAAGAAGCCGTGCGGCCCCCGGCTGCAGCAGTGGGCAGGGGCACAGCTGCCAGCCCCACACACTGAGCACCGGGGCCAGGGGGCTTCTCTAGTCTGAGACTGGGACTTCCAGCCGTCCTTACCACGAGCCTGGCAAACTTCCACAGCTTCTCCTTCCTGACAGCTTTTTCCAGGTCTGGCCTCTTCAGGAAGTGAGCCGCGCGAAGGAGCGTTGTCCGAGAGGCCTGGGGAGCAGCAGAGAGCCGCAAATGGCCCCACAAGGCAGGGCACAGGAGTGTCCCAGTGCCAAGGGCTGGAGGAGGCTGCAGCCTGCAAGCCTGCGTCAGGGCAGGAGGCAGCTGAGCCCCCTGCCAAGGCGCAGCAGCAGCCCAGGAGTCCTCACCTCTGCCACATGCCGATTCTCATCTTGGCAGTGGAAAAAGAGTGGGAGCAGGCTCTGGTACACTCGTTCCTTCAGGGGCTTTCTTCCTTCTTCTCTTCCTTCTTCTTCAGCTGAAGACATCACTCTTCGAAGGAGAAACATGGAGAGCAGCTGCACCTGGCTATGGGGCTGTATGAAAGGAAGGAAGGAAAAATGACCTCATCATTGGCTTCTTGTGGCCCACATTGGCGCAGGCCTGCAAATGCACAGGGCACAAAGTGTCCGGGCAGCAGGCAGTGGCCGTGGCTGGGGCACAGAGCCTTACATTGTCCAGGAGTTTCAGGAGCGGCTCAGCCAGCTGCAGGGCCCTGCGCCAGGATATTGGGGTGTCTTCATCTGTGAAAATATGGCTCAGGAGAGCAATGCTCATCCTGGCCACGTCACTGTCCAGGTCCCACAGGAGGTGCACTAGTCTTCCTGTCAGGCTCTGAATTCTTTCGGCCTGTGCAGAACACAAGGGTGTGAAAGCCCGGGCAGCTGCCGCAGGGCCCAGAGGCCAAAGGGCTGTCCCAAAGCACTCGGGCAGCTGAAGCAGGAGACAGGAGAGCTGCGAGGAGCTGCCTCAGCGCCCAAGGCAAAGGCCAGCCAAGGCCAAGTGACAGCATTGCCCAGCCTCATGCTGCCCACACGGCTTCAGCTGCTGCCCCCTTCTCACCATGGAGGGATGGTCCTTTAGCAGGAGGAGAGCCCTGAGAACCTGGTGATGCATCTCTGTGGAATTGTACCACAGGTACTTATACAAGATCTCCATTAGGCTGTCACCACAGTCACTCAAGTCCAGGCAATCTAGGAGCTGAAAGGCACAGGGCAGTGAGAGGGGAGCCGGCCAGCAGGAGCCTGGAAGTGCGTAGGGCTGGGCCCAGGTAGCAGCACAGGGCACGGGTGCTGTCCCAGGCAGCTGTGGCTTTGCCAGGGGACAGGGCTGGCAGGGAGCTGAGCGAGGTAGTGCTGGCCATCAGGCTCACCTCCACAAGGAATGCCATGGCAGAGACATCCCAGAGTGGCAACGGTTTGCTGAGCACCTCAAGCAGGTAGCTTAAGATGCCTTTACACAAGTGGGCGGATGCACGGCGCATTACCCTGGAAGGCAGAAAATGGCAGAAAGAGTCTCAGCAAGGGCGTGAAAAACCTCTCCCAGGACTGATGGACACAGTTGTCCTATTGCCCCAGCACCCTGTGAGGGTATTTGGGCCCTTGAGATGTGGCTGCTCCTGGGCACCCTCCTCTCACAGCCTTTTGCAGTCTCCTTGGCCATCCCTCGGTGACGAGGCCCTCAGGCCCATGGCCACGGGGACTGTGGGGGGCATCCTGGTCATGGGGCACAAATGTCAGAGGCAGTGGGGAGAAGGGGGTCTCACCTGGCCAGCAGACCCATGGCATAGTGGTGGGTGTCAGCACAGAGCAGCGTGTCCCAGCCACGCTTGCGTTCCATTGCCACCACCACATGCTCCAAGTGGAGACTGCAGAGCAGGGCCTTCAGGGTCTGCACTGCAAACCTGTGTGCACAGCAAAGCCCAGGTGACGCTGGGAGCGCTGGCTCTGAGGCTGGGGAAGTGGCAGGGACAGGAGGAGTGGCATGGAGCACCTGTTGGGGCTGGTGGAGAGGCCGTGTTGCTCCTGGCATTCCTTCCAGAAGGTATGGACGTCTTCTGTCATATACAAAGTACTGAAGTACGTTTGGAAGAGCAGATGCACAAAGAGGCGGGGGAAATAGACTGTGAGGATCTGTGGGCAACAGGGCCCCTGGAGGATCTTCCACATCACCAGAGTTGCCTGCAGAGGACAAAGCAGCCCGAGACAGCGCTCAGTGCCGGGGCGTCCGTGTGGCAGGGCCTGAGCGTGGCAGGGAGAGGCCGGGGCAGATGCAGGGGGAGCAACGGGCCTGGTGGCCCTGAAGCTGCCCCTAGGCCAGATTTGTGGCCAGTGCCTGAAGCAGGGAGATGCAGTGGGGGAAGGAGGTAACAGAGCTGCTGGAGAGGCGTCCGGCCTTGCGGTGAGCAAAGGCCAGCTCCAGAAACTCACAGTCAGGGAAAAGACAGCCGTCTTGTCCCCATCAGAGGTGCCCAGGTTTTTCTGCGGCCAGCTCCCCACCACATTGATGAGGAGCGGTGTCACTTCCTCTGAAATCCAGGGCGAGAGCAAGATGGTCGTCCACATGGCCATAGCAGCTCTGCGGGGTCAGACACAGCACCGTGGGCTGGGCAGCAGCGGGGAGCTGAGCTGGCCGCCAGCTCTGCCTGTGCCCACTGGCCCTGAGCGGCAGCAGCAGCCAGGCAGCCCAGCCCTGTGGGGACAGGCCCCTGAGGGGCAGGCTGGCAGCACGGCAGCAGGCTCGGGGGCCGACTTTGTAGCAGGGCTGGCAAAGGGAGCAGCCAGAGGGCCCTGCAAGTCTGTGTTGCTCACAGCCCTGGGCCGGGCTGTACAGGGTGATGGGCTGGGGAGCCCTGAGGCCTCGGGGCAGCTGGGCCCCCTACCTGTCACACGTTGGGGCCACCCGCAGGAGAGTGATGGCCACATCATCGGGCTCTGCCTCGGCCACTTGCATCAGGGCCCAGTCCATCCTGTGCTCAGCAGCCTCATTGGCCATGAGCCACTGGTGGATGTACCTCACCACGCCGGGCACCTGGAGAAGGCACAGGGAGACTTGGAATGCTAGCAGAGGGAGTCAGCAATGTGCCCAGCTTCTTCCCCAGACAAGTGCTTCTCTTCCAGCCCACTGCCATGGCCTCAAAAGCTTCAAGTGAGCAGCAGGCGTGGCTTGGGAAAGCCAAGCAATTGCTGGAGGATCAAAGGCTGGCCACAGGCTGCTTACTTGCTCTGGATTGAAAAGAGCCGTCTCTACAAGCAGATCCAGCTGGGCAGCGCTGCTCTGTTCTACCAAGACCTCTGAGGATGCTTTGACCTCAGTGTCCGTAGGTCTGGTGTCTTCCTTGCCAATTCTCTTGATGTATTGGTAAAGAAACTGTAGGAGAAGGGCAGGAAGGCAGGGAAGTTGCATGGAGTGCTCCAAGTGCGGTGCTGGGCTGAGCAGTGCCAGCAGGCCCAGCGCAGGTGGGGATGGCTGCAGGTACCTGCGCTGCTCTGCGGAAGCGGCCACGGGCGGTGTCCTGCTCTTGTGTGCCGTCCATGGCTGCATCTGGCAAAGAGCAGCCAGAGCTGAGGGGCTGCGGGAGAGGCCGGAGAGCACAGCCCAGCCCTGCGTTCCCCAGGCAGGGACAGTCCCGGGATGCCCCAGGGGATGCAGCACGGCCACTGCTGCGGGGGCAGCCCCAGCCCCTTTTTTGTGCTGTCCATTGGTGTGTCTCCACAGGACAGTGTGGGATGGGATGAGATGGGATGCAATGGGATGGGATGGGGCCAAGATGGCCGCAGGCACCAGCCCTGTGGCCCAGCTCTGCCACTCACCCTCCTCCAGCGGCTGCAACTGCTGCACCTCTTCGGTCTCTGGTGCTGGGGCAGCTCCAGGGCCTTCTTCCTCGACCTCCTCCTCCTCCTCCTCCACCCAGGCCAGCTTGGGCACTCTTGGGGGTCGCTGCTCCCTGTCTTCTTTAGGACTCTCCCATCCTTTCCATAGGAACAGCACCAGGGGATGGCATGGCATGGAATGGGATGGGGCCAAGCTGGCAACAGGCACTAGCCCTAATGCCGAGCTCTTCAACTCACCCTCCTGTGGTGCCTGGAACTCCTGCACCTCTTCAGACTCCTGTGCCAGGACAGCTCCAGAGCCTTCTTCTTCCTGCTCCTCAAGCCAGGCCAACTTGGGCACTCTTGGGGGTCGCTGCTCCATGGCAGTGACTGGATTTATGGTTGCTTGCAGGAGAGATGGCTCGGAAAAGCTTGGAGTCAGCAAGTCCTGCAGTCGTGCCTGGAAGGCACCTGCAAGACTCAAGTCCTGGCAAGATTGCAAGACAGCAAGTCCTGCACTTGGGTCTTGAGGGCTCGTGCCAGAAGGACAGGAGGCTCCTCAACAGGGACTGTGGTCTGGTCTCAAGGGCAGAGACTGCAGGGATGGGCGACACCTCGGAAAAGCTCCGGGTCACCAAGTCCCACGGTCTGCCCTCAAGAGAACCTTAAGAAGGAAGCCTCGGGAAGGCCACAGGTCAGCAAGACCTGTGGTCTGGCCTCGAGGTCACCTGTAGTAATAGTGCTTCAGAAAAGCTCCAGGTCCGACACAAAGGAGTGCGCTGTGCGGGGGCTCCTCACAGCACCGCTCTGGCGCGTCCTGACCCGTCGCGTGCACCGAGCACTGTGGCGTGGCCCTGTCACCGCCAGCTCCTATGTCAGCACGTGTCACAAAGGGCCCTTTGACATCTGCTCCCGTTGCCACCATCCCACGGTGACCGTGCTGCAGCGTGTCACAAAGGGCCCTTGCACACCCTGCCCTCCGCCCTGGGGCCGCCCCCATCCCCTCCCCCACGTGGCCCAGCTTGGAAGGAATCCCTTGCCCAAAGTGTCTAAGACAGCCTGATGGGATCTTTAGGAACAGCTTGTTAGAAATGAAATGGAGGCAAATTTATCAATAAGAATTTTATTGAAAACTTTGCAAAATTTACTCATGCAAATGTCTCAGTGTTGAGAGACAGGTGTCTGCTAGGGAGGGCAGGAGCCTCCCTTGGAATGAAAAATGTAGACCCCCTCCCTCCAAATTATGATAATCCTGAAATCAAGGGGCTCTCAGGCAGAGATCTGGGGATAGGAATGACAGTTTTTTACTAATATTTATAACCAGGCAAACAAACAACAATAACTACAGCGTTAGCAAGAAAACAGAACCAGGGACCCCGTGACAGCTTTCTGGGCTGAGACGGGAAAGGATGGAGGAGAGGCTTTGTTTCACAAACCCCCTCGGGTTGGCAGTCAGTGCTGGTGCTCCTGCAGGGCTCTGAGGAACACTCAGCTGGAACAGCAGGGATGAGCTGAGATCCCGGGCCAGTGGCTGAGGTGGATCAGCAGCTCCGTGGCGGTGGCTGGCACTGCCACACGTCCCGGCAGGACAGGGGGTGTGAGGCCACCAATGAAGAGGGAAGAAGGAGAAGAAGCAGCAGCTCCATCTGGGTGATGGCGAAATTCCCTTCTCCCCACCACAACAACTCTGTACCCAAAGTGTTCTTCTCCGAAGCTGAAGAAGCCACCAAACTGTCCCCACCCTCCCCTTTTCCTGCCCCCTTCCCCCCCTGGGCCCAGCCAAACTCTTTATCTTTCCTCAAGCACCCACCAAGTACCCGCAGTTAAGTTTTCCCTGCAAGTCATGAGTAAAAATTCCACAGGCAAGCCAGAACTAAATAGAAAATAAAGGACACCGAACCCCCAACACCTGTAAGTTGTATCTTGAGAGTCAGACAGGATCTTTGTTTGCCAGAAACACCTCTGAAGTTTAATCAAGGCATTAGTCATCAAAATTATTTTGAAAATTTAAAGATCAAAGTAGCCAAAATACTCAATGTAACTAATTGCTGGGTATGTTCTCAGCTCAGGTTGGGAGGAATGGGGTTCCCTCGGAGGGCTCACCCTGTGGGGTGGCCAAAACTCTGTCAATGGGCTCTGACTCGTAACAGATCCAGTGCAGGGACACTCAGAGAAAACTGTGCTGTGGAACACAGGAATGCAATTATCAGTTTTACAGGATTGACTGAGATTTCCCTTCCGGAGAAACCAAGCCCTGTTCTAGTTGGAGGTCACAATGTGAAAGGATTTCTGTGCTTTACCATCACAAGCCTACTCATTCTTTTTCCTCACTCTCATTCACGTTAGGAACAATAATTCTGTTGTCCATGGAGCTGGCACCTTTTGAATTCCAGAATAATGTCCCCAAGGTCCTTTGCTGTTCAGCTTTACCGCGCTGTCTGTGGCTAACAAGGCTTGCTGGGGTCCTTTCCCCTTCGGCTGGAGAGGTGCTGGGTCCCAGTCCCTGAGGGACAGCCAGGCTCCTGGCTGGAATTGGTGTGGAAGTCCCTCAGGGTCACATCAGCCTTCACATGGAGCCCTGTGGATCTGAGCATTTTCCAAAGGGGCCGTTGGGGCAAACAGGGAGATTTGGTCTGGCAGGGTCTGTAAAACAATATCCCATCCCATCGACTTGTTCTGGCAGAGAACACTTGGCTGCAGGGACATATTCCCATTGTTCCTGCACAGGTCTCAGGATTCAAACAGTGTTGTCTTTGCCCAGAGCTGTTCCTTCAGCTGGCTTGGGAGGGCCATTTGGCCTCTGGACCCACACTCTGGCTCCTTTATTAGGACTGCTGGGTCCAAACTCTTTTTATCCACAAATGGAGGCAATTTGAAGTGGATATTCTTTCTTCACAATTATTTTTTCAATTGCGATATCAATATTTCTTCTACCTTGTCATGGGGTTGAACAATCAAATCTTGTTCACTATTGTTTAACAGACTTACTTCAATTTCTCCTTGATAATCTGCATCAATTCCTCCTCCCGTGACATGAAGCCTTTGCAAGGCCAAGCTCCAGTGAGCAGTTATCAAACCAAAGTGTCCTGGAGGAATCTGAATTCTTATTCCTGTATTTTAAACTCTCATTTGCTTCTGATTTCTCCTAATGAATTCCAGTGCATGAAGGTCCAGCCCTGCAGCCTCTGGGGTGGCCCTGGCAGGGGCCATCACACCCAGAACAATTTCCCAGGCAGCCCAAGTCTCACTGTCCATGGCTGTGTTTGCAAATTGGGTGCAGCCGTGCACACCCAGGGGTTTCCATTTCCCAGTGGGCCCATTGTTAAGGGCATGGAGCTCATCTGGGAGATGGGTTCTCCACCGGGACAGGTTCCCATCTCCTCATTTTATCAACTGCTCTTTTAACAATTGTTCAACCAATCCTGTAGCTTGTAGATAGTGTGATACATGAAAAACCCAGCAGTCTTAATCACTGTGTTTTTCACAGGAACAGACAAAGCATTCCACATCACAGCATTGCCAAACCCTATAAAAATTGCCAGTTTTATCCCTTCCTCCGTTATTCCTTGTATACAATTCACAAAGTTTACCATTGACATTTGGGTCTTTGCTAGTCCTTTTTTGTAGGGTATTTTAGTGTTACAGTGAGCAGCCAAAGGTAACAAATTGGAATTGTCAGCATTATTTCACATTATTGATTTTTAGTTATATATATAAATATATATTATTGTGTTGTTATAATTATTGTTGTTATTGCTATTGTTATTATTATTTTACTTGGACAAACAAACCTGAGCTAAAGACTAAAACCCTCTTCTGTCACTCCACATGGGAGCATTCCGAAAACAATTGTTCCTTCTGTTGGTGCTGTTAACAAAATCCCTCCTTGTCTTCCCAAACCCATGAGTTCTTTTTCTTTTTCCATATGCAATGTTTGGATGCATTTTAAGACATCCAGCGGTTCAGCCTCTTTTAACCGACTGCCCCACTGCTCGCACGGTGCTCCGACCTCAGCCCCACTCCAGAGCCAGTGAACTCTGGGGAGAGCTTCCCTTCTGGGAATTACAGATGGGACTGATTCCTTACATTTACATTTTAAAAGTGACATTTTGTTGTGATCTGGTTAGACTTTGCCTGTTTTGTTTCAGCAGCAGGCAGAGTCAGCACCAAAGGCACAAACACCACCTGAAGGAATCAGTGTCACTAACTGCAGCTCCAAGCAGCAAAAGATGACAAAAGGAGCAGCTCAGCAATGAATCCAATCATCAGTGCCAAAGATTGCCTGCAGGGATTAACAAAGATCCAGCACCAGTTCCCCTCAGACTTTGCCATCCCCAGATCCACCCATCAGCTGGGGAAGCTGTCACAGCCAAGGGCTGGAGAGCCACTCCAGACACTGGGAATTGCTGCAGGTGCCTCCAGCCACAGGTGAGGCTCCAACCCCGCTGTGAGAGAGGGCCCAGCTTTGATAGTGCTGAATAAACAAACTGACAGCACTTCTGGTGTGGGAACATCTGGTTTCATCCTCCTCTTGCGTCCCTGCCAAAGCCTGGCCAGGCCTCAAGGAGGAACCAAGGGAGTCGACCCTGACCATACACCCCAAACAAGGCCAGATGTCGGATTTCATGGCCTTGTCTGGCTTCTAAACACAGAAAGGTCAATCCATGTTTCATTGATGAGTGGATACATCTATCACAGTGTTCATGACCATGAATATTTCAGTAATGAGCAGATGGACAGGTAACCTTTGGCTGGAAGGTTCATTCAGAGATCACCTTTGGCTCAGGGCCTGTTGTTCAGGCCTCACTCAGGGCCTGTTGTGCCGACCTTGGCACTTCAGAAACGAGGGTTAGTGGGGGGCTTGACACTGCTGGGTGACTGGCTGGACTGGATGAACTCAGAGGTCTTTTCCAGCAGAATGGATTCTATAATACCAGGATTCTATCTGCTGCATTCAGCTAGGTCCATTACTTAGCAGCATTACTTTAGTCCAAAAGCCCCCTCTTGCTCAGCTCTTGTGGCCTGAGGCTTCAGCTCCTTCAGCTCCCGGTGCTGAGCTGCTCAAGCTGAAGGAGACAACTGGGAGAGAAGAATAAGTTCATTCAATTCCTTCTGGGACACGGAGAGGGGAAATGTGAAAACAGGAGCATTGTTTGGTGTGGCCTCCTCTCTGCTCTTCACACCTTTCAGTGCTTTGACCCAGCCAAGAGCTTTCTCCAGGATTCAATGAAGCAGCTGTTCCTGCTCCCAGCTCTGGCTCTTCCCAGTCTCTGACCTTGACTGGTTTTGTCCCTCTTGCTGTGCCCTCTGTTCCCCCAGGGGGCTGCCCCAGACTGAGGGATCAGATCCAGGCACTGCTGCTGCTCCCTCGGGACCAGCCCCAGTTTGGTTGTTGCTGTCAGTGTCAGCAGAAGCCGTGGCTGGAGCACCGGGTGCTGACAGTGGCCCAAGGCCCGGGGCTGGAGGGGTCCCTGGGCTGGGGCTGGGAGGGAGCTGCCCCTTGTTCTCCCTCTGCCTCCCGCAGAGCTGGGCCGGGCACAAGTGGGGCAGCAGAGCCAACAGGGAGCCTGCGAGTCTCTTGCAGCCGTGCCTGCTCAGAGTTTGGCCTTGGAGCTTCAGGTGGGCAAAGGCAGCTGCTCTGCTCCCTCTGCGTGTGCCCGTGTTCAGCACTGCTGCTCCATCAGTCTGTGCCCAGCAACGGGGAAAAGCCTCAGCCCTGCAGGGCCAGGAGCTGCCGGGCTCTGCCTGAGCAGCTCAGCCAGCGGGAAGGGAGCTGCTCCACACGGGAAAGAGGAGCAAAGGACATGCCTTTTCTAGGACATGTTTTCTGTAAAAAAAACCAACAAAAACAACAAAAGCAAACAAAAAAAACCCCCCCCAAAAATATGAAAGATAAAAATTACCCCCAAATGTGTAGTGAAAAATCTTCTATAACACTGGAGTAAGAAAGAGGTAACTGATCTTTTGAAAAAGAGAACTCAGCTTTGATTTTAGTTCCTTAGTTTGTTCACGTGCTAGTGAAAAGGATCCATTAGCTGCCTTCCTTGAGAGATTTTATGGATGTTTTCCAATATTAAGATATTTTACACTGCAGTTAAAGGAATAGAAAATTGAAATACATGTTCTTCATGACTGTGTCTTGAGTGTAAAAATTTGCAGTTTGGAACTTGGACCTAAATGATGAGTTCGGCGGGAGAAATGCAGCACTCAATATGAATGATCAGCAAGTCTCATTTATTGGTAACTCTAAAACCACTTATATAGCATCAATAATTAGGCTCATACAAAGTGTAAAAACAAGCTCATTATTGGATATTTTTATTTAAGGTCAACTCCACCTAATTCCACATTCCTGTGATCGCTCATCTATGCTGAATTCACATTCTTCTGATCACAGCGTCCTGTTCTCTGTTAACAGTTATCACTAAGACCTTCCTGACCTTGCAACATCTCACACCAACTGTACTCTATTGTCTCATTCTTTCCCAGCTAACTGCTGCATGGGAACATGACCTTTGCTCTCTAGCCATTCCTCTACAATTCCCCTGTTTTCTTTTTGTACTAACAAAACTGTAGAAGTAGCCCTTTTCATCATGTTTTGCAAGCATTGCAGTATGCAAGGAATAAACAGTAGCACAATCACAATGATCAATATAACAACAATTGCCATTTGTGCCAAATATTTTAACCATCCTGTGAGACCTAGGGATTGAAACCATTCCTCTAATGGATTTGTTTCCATGGTTAATATTTTCATATTGTTCTGTAGTTGTTGGAGATGAGCATGAGTAGACACTGAATGGTCAGAAATATTCATGCAACACATTCCATCAAAGTCTTCACAGCCATGGCCCTGTGCTAATAGTAAAAAATCAATAGCAGCTCTATTCTGCAATACAGCATGCCTAACACTCTTCATATCCAAAAGCAAATCAGACAAAACCTTTGATGTAATATTAAACTGTTTTCCTGTCCAACATGCCAGTCGTCGTAACTGTGTTAAGGCTTGAGCACTAGATACTCCAGGTGTAAAAAGAGATGACACAATCACTGTAGGACGTTCCCAAAGTTCAACCTGATCCTTGCATTCTGGCCCCAATTGGAACACACTTCTCTTTGTTCATAACCTGATTCTATTGGCTCCTCATAGTCGCTGTATAGTGGGTGCAAACAATGTCAATTTCCCAAAATAACAAGGCCCTCCATAAATGTTTGCTTGGCAGTCCTTTGCCATGCATGATGTCCACAGATTAGAAAAATACCAGGTGGTAATTGCAGAGGTGAACTGCTAGAATTTACCTTGTGAGACCAATTGCCACAGTATGCATCATTATTCTGCAAATACAGCAAATTTTGTGGAGAAATATTTGTACCATTTGGCCCATGAGACTTTTTTGCATGATTGTTCCTAGCCCAATTGACAAAAGTTAAACAATAATTGCTAGGGGCTGAGCCTAACAGTCTTAACTCTCGTGGCTCTGACCCGGTAACATTTAAACCTGTAGCAATGTACCAAATGTGAGCACCAATGGGATTTGCTGGGATTAAACCTGTGTCACAAATATTGATCGTGAATCTACCTGATGGAATTTCACATAATGTTTTGTTTGCTTCCTTGGGCATTTTCCAATTCTTTGTCCATTTTTTAAACATTGTGGCATTGAGTGAATCATCTAAAGGTGCGCCCACTAAACAAGTTCGAAAAGGATCTGAAGGGGTGGCCATTGAAAGGCAAAAATTATCCTGTCCAGTTTGATTGGCCCACATTATCCACATATTTTGTCTTTCATCAATGTCTATCAAGAGCCCCTCATTTCTTTTTATCATGGTAAACCACTACAACAACCGGATCAAAGATAGTCTCTTAAGGACTTTAAAAAGATTGTGGCAGTTCAGCCAGCACCTTGGCTGGATCCCATGGGAGATCTTGCTTCCCTTTTCTTTTACCCCTCTGCCTGGCCCGTCGATTTGTTTGCTTTGAACCACAGGGTGTTCCATCTTCTCAGCAGCAGGGATAACTTTCAGGGAAAGACCCTTTCTCTCCAGACTGCCGTTTTAAGAATTGCTCCCAATTTTTATTTTTTACCCCTGGAATATCACACCTGACCTGTGTAAGTGTTTTATGACAGTGTATTGTGGTAATTTCAATAATATACGGCAAAGGGGTATTAGGATGATAACAATAATTTTCTGGGTTTATCCCAAAAGCATAAATCTCCCACCATCTATCAGATCCTTTTTCAAATTGTCCTGTTTGCACATCTTCCTGTAATGCAACCTCAGTGAAATTTCTTTCAAAGTTGTAACACTCTGTACAAATCCCTCTTGGGGATCGACCCCACTTAGAATGTGCCCACCACTTTTCTTTACACACTTTACAAATGTAACATACAAAAGGATAACATTCACACTCTGGTACTGTATACAAGATTTGCATGTGAGAGTTCATCAGATCCCGTCTCTATGTTGATGGTAGAGAGCGAGAAGTATCTGCAGAATTTTCTGGATCAGCTGCAGGTAAATCCCTGGGATCAGCAGGTTTAGTCCATCGGCTCGGCACCCAGACAGGCCCTGTGGGGGTAGACACACAAAGATAACCACGTCCCCAATACAGTACCTTGCTGGGACCTCCCCACAGTCCTGTTTTTGGATCTTTATAGACCAATTGATCTGCCCTAGCATTTCTTTCTCCTAAACCCACATCCCATTTGTGACTACAAATATGGATAATAGCAAAGGCAGCAGTCCTCAACTTTACTGCTCTTTGAAGCTGCAAAAACAGTTCATATAAACGAGGATTTTTTACTTCCTTTATGTCTGCTTTTTCAATACGTTCACTCACTCCTGCAACATATAAAGAATCAGTTACCACATTAACAGGACCCTTAAACTGCACCAAAACCCAAACAACAGCGACTAATTCCAGAGTTTGTAATGTGTCCTCCTTTTGAGCTGGAATAATGTGATGATTCCATTGTCCTTCTGAATTTTGCCATGTAGCAGCAGCTGTGCGAGATTTCTTTCCAGCATCAGTGAACACCGTTGATGCCCCTGGTAACGGCACAAATGATCGTTTGGGCTTTTCAATCCAATTCTGCTGGCCTATCCTCAGTACTGACCACACTGCTGTTGTCAAGCAATGCTTCTTGCAGTGTGGAGCTGTGAATTAAATACTAGTCTAAAGTGTCCTTTTTTATTGGTATCTGAATTACAGCTGGATCTGCACCCATAATTTGTCACAATCACTTCTACCTTTGTTTTATTAAATCTGCTAAAATTTCAATTTTTTGAATTAAGGTATGTCTCTGTTGTAGTGGTGGTAACAACCACTCTAATACCCATATCTCCCCTGTTTTCTTTTGTTGCTGTGTTAAAGCACCCATGAGATGTTGAGGTCCAAACCATACAGTAAAGTTAATGTCCAAGTCTGGATCTTGCCTACAAACAACACCTGTCTGGATACCGTCCATTATTTTATTGAGAACTTCTTGTTGTTCACTGGTGACCTGTATAGGTGCTGTAGGATCGGTACCTTTTAACAAAGGTCATAAGGATTGTGAAAGTTCATTAGGAATACCCACAACAGGTTTAAGCCATTGTAAATCTCCTAGCAATCGCTGAGCATCATGAACAGTATGAAGTGACATGCTTAATGACAGTTTCTGAGGGGCAACATACTGCTCAGTTAAAGTCCCCCCGAGATATTTCCATGGGGATGACTGCTGTATTTTCTCAGGTGCAACAATCAGTCCATTCTGAAGTAGTTGTGTTTGAATGTCTTTAACTTGTTAATCTGCAAAAGGTTGTGACTGAGCAAAAAGAACGTCATCCATATAATGATAAATAATGGTTGTAGGCCACTGAACACGTAGTGGCTGCAAAGCATTATCAACATAAAGCTGGCACAAGGTAGGAGAATTACGCATACCCTGTGGTAAAACTGTCCATTCAAATCTCTTGTCTGGTTCTGCTCGATTTAATGAAGGCAAGGTAAAAGCAAATCTGCAAGTATCCTGTTCATGCAGTGAGATGGTGAAAAAACAGTCCTTTAAATCAGTTATTAACAAGGGTCAATCTTTTGGAAACATTGCAGGATTGGGCAAACCAGGTTGTAGCGCCCCCATTGGCTCCATTTGTTCATTTACTGCACGTAAGTCATGCAGCAATCGATATTTTCCAGATTTTTTTTTTATAACAAAAATAGGGGCATTCCAAGGACTTGTTGACAACTTTAAATGTCCTTGTTGATATTGTTCCAGCACTAATTGATGAGCTTGTTGCAGACTTTCCCTTTTTAAAGGCCACTGTTCAACCCATACTGGTTCCTGAATTATCCATTTAAATGGGAGTGGGAAAGTCCAAACAATGGCCTCTATTCCAAAGGGTGCTCATTGGTCAAAATAACACCGAGTTGTGACAAAATATCTCGCATTATTAGACATTGAACCTTGTCTGGTAATGGAACAATTGACAAAACAGAACTGATGACCTTCCCATCTAATTGAATCTGGATTTGTGGAGACTTTCTCGCTAAAGTTAAGCCTCCCACCCCTGTAACAGTAACCATACTGGACAACAAAGGCCATTCCTGGGGCCAATACTGTGGAGCAACAATACTTGAGTCTGTCCCAGTATCCAATATTCCTTCTAATTGGTGGGATTCTCCGTTATAATTGGGAACAACTTTTCGCTTGGGTCGAGTGTTTAAGCCCAGGGTAAGCAATGTAAGTCCTCCTGTAGAACCAAATGCACCTGTACCCTGTAATTGATTTTGCAATGGTGTCAATTGATGGGTATATTGTGGTAGTGGCACCAATTGTGCAATTCGCTGTCCCTTATCAATACTGGCTGGTGGTGCCAGTGTATATGCCATGATATATATTTCACCAGAATAGTCCACATCAATTACTCCAGGTAAAATAAACAGTCCCATTAGGCTAGCAGATGAACGTCCCAACACTATTGCACCCACAGCTTTTCCATTTATTATCACTGGTCCCATAATTCCCATGGGAATCTTGTAGGGCTGAGATGTCAATAAATCCACAGTCACTGAGGCTGCCAGGTGTCGTGGTTTTAAACCAGTAACTAAAAAATTACTTATTTCTTGTTGTGAGATATGGATTAGAACAAGAGCAAAACAGGCTTAAAACTTAAAAGGAATAAAGACAGTTTATTAACAAACTACAAGAATAAGAACACCAGAATAAACTTTCAGAAAACCCCCTTATCTTCCACATCTTAACTATTCTTCTGTACACATGACAACATAGAGACAAATAACTTTAGGACTTTGGTGGTTAAAAACAGTCTTAATTCTTGCTACAGTCTTTTCATCAGTCTTTGCAGAGAAACAGAAGTCTCTTTCTGTTAACATACGGAGTTTCTCACAAGAAAACTATTTTTCATCATAGTTTTCTATTTCTCTAATGCCAGCTGCCCAGAAATCTGTCATTAGATCTTCTCCTCCCATTTCACATCTCTCCGAGGTGTGTATGGGTCACTGAGCTTAGGGATTTTATTTTTAAGGATAAGTCATTCAAAGGCAGAAGTTTTCTTCATCTGTCTCTGTGAGCCTTCCTGGAAAACAGTTTTCTTTTTGCCCCTCAAAGCTTCAAAAACTTCACTCAAATCAATTCCAGCAACTCACAGTATCACAAGTACTCTCTCTCTCTTTTGCTCAAAACTTGCACTTTGAATAATCTATTCTTCCCAACACTCATCATGAATTAAAGGAGTCTTTTTATACTATTATTGTCTATCTCCATAGCTTTAACAGAAAGATATTTCAGCTGTAAAGCATCTCCTTATTCTCTCTTTCTTATTTAAACTTAACTCTTTTCTTCACTGTTTTTGGTGGTTCTATGATGTCTTCTCTATGTTGATTGTCTCTCTCTTTCTCTGTTTTTCTGAGAAAAGGAGTAATCTGTATGTTTATCCAGGTAGTAAAAGAATTAAAAGCTTTAGGAAAACTGCAAGAGTTCATGGTGTTAAGTTTCAGTCTAGCAGCTAAAACTGAAAACCAAGCTTGGCTGACGAGCGCTGCTTCTCTTCCCCCTCCCCTCCTCCACCCCGAGGCCTTGTCGGCCTGGAGAGGGAGGGAGGAGGCCGAGACAGAGCCTTGTTACCTCCTCAGAAGCCGGAAACCAAAGAGAATAAGAGAATTCTGTCTGTACTTCTTAAGGGGGTGTTTACAAGTTGAATTCACTTTTTAATAGTCAGATCTGCTGTCAATTCTTGGAAATGACTCATAATTGGTCAGGAGGAAAAACTCCCATCAGCCACCAGCAGCTTCAACTTCTCTTCTTTCTAAGCTGTCTTAAAAGTAAAGCTACCCTATGACAGCTCTCTTGTTCTCTTTGGTTTCTGGCTTCTGGCGAGGTAACAGGCTCTGTCTCGGCCTCCTCCCCCCTCCAGGCCGGACAAGGCCGCAGAGGGCGGGGGGGGAGAAACGGAGCCGGCCGGCCTGGCTTGGTTTGCAGTTTCTGCTGCTGGACTGAAACCTGACACCATCAACATCTGCAGCTTTCCAAGACTTTAACTCTTTTACTACCTGGATAAAACATACAGATTACTCCTTTTTCCCAGAGAGACAGAGAGAGACAGACAATCAACATGAAGAAGACATCATAAAACCATCAAAAACAGTGATGAAAGGAGTTAAGTTTTAGATGCGGAAGAGAGAATAAGGAGATGCTTTAATTAAACTGAAATATTTTTCTGTTAAAGCTATGGAGATGGACAATAGTGTTCTGAAAAAGAGCTCCTTTAATTCATGACAGAGTATATTGGGAGGAAGGGAGTGTTCAAAGTGTGGATTTTGAGCAAATAGTGAAGCGATTGTGATGCTGTGAGATACTGAAACAGAGGGAGAAGTAATAGTTAAAGATTTGTGGCCTTTTGAGAGGCAAAGAGAAAACTTCTCTTTCCAGGGAGGCTCACAGAGACAGATGATGAGAACTTTTGCCTTTGAATAACTCATCCTTAAAAATGACATCCCAAGACTCATTGACCCATACACACCTCAGAGTGATGTGAAATGGGAGGAGTGAACTGCTGACAGATTTTTTCCAGGCAGCTGGCATCAGAGAAATAGAAAGCTATAACAGAAATGATTTTCTTGCGAAAAACTCCATAGATTAGCAGAAGACTTGTGTTTCTCTACAAAGCTGATGAAAAGACTCTAGCAGGAATTGGGAGTGTTTTAAACACCAAAGTTAAAGATTTTTGTCTCTATGTTGTCATGTGAACAAAGGAATGGTTGGGTAGTGGGGGAGAAAGAGGTTTTCTGGAAGTTATTCTGGTTTTCTTATTCTTGTAGTTCTGTTAAAAAACTTTCTTTATTCCTTTTAAGTCTCTTTTGCTCTTGTTCTAATGTATATCTCACAGCAAGAAATAAGTAAGTTTTCTTGTAATTTTTTAGCTACTGCTTTAAAACCATGACATTTATTTGGTGTGTTGGCCGGGAAACGAAATTAGCAAATCTAAACCACAACATTGTGCTGCACCCCAGGGCCAGGCTCTGCCTCTCTTGGCTCTGGCTGCTGCTTCCAAGCTGTCCTCTGTGATTTGGATTTGCAAGCCACCTCTCTGACCAGCTTCCACTTTGCTTGAAAAATTCAGCACCATGTTGGGGGCTGAACAAGTCCCAGAGCTGGGGAGAAGGATTTGAGATGCAATTTGCATCCCAGAGTTGTTACAGTGGGGAAAATGTCACATCCCTCCTGTGCCTGGAGCTGCTAATCTTGTTGCAAATATTGAAAACCTCTTCAGCTTCTCTCATTCTACCTAAATTTGATGACTGCTTTGATTTCACACCTCTTCCATGCAGGTTTTTCCTCTGTCCTTGGCTAGAATTGTCAGGCCTGAGAAATTTTGTTGAGCCTTGGGACAGCTCCCATCATCTATCCCTGCTCCTAATGCTGCTTTGAATTCTCTTGGGAATGTGAGCATGAGGGAAACTGGGGGGACTTTAGTGAGAGGAAAAGTGAGGCACAGAGGCTGAAGTGCAAATGCAGAGTGTGCAGGGTCACCACAGTCTGCAGTGTTGTGGGGATTTGGGCCATGCAAACAGATGTTTCTTCTCTGGGAATGGCTGATTCCTTTGGTGTGTCTCCTCCTGAAATTGCTGTGCACCAGGGCTGGTGCTGGAGCTGCAGCAGCACAAAGTTGCCAGGGAGCCGTGTGGGAGCCAGTGGGAATCATTTCTTTGCTGCTTTGGATGAAAAGTTGTGACATGAATCTCAGTGTCAGGGAGGTGCCACGTTCATGCTGCTGCAGTGCCCACACACTGTGTCTGGAGACAGCTCAGGAGAAAAGGAAGAAAGGCCAGCATGAAATCCCATCTGCTACTGAATTCTATCAGAAAGTGCTTGGAGTGAAGTGTGTGAAGTGACTGGGGAGAGCTGGATAGAAGGGACAGCTCTGAGCAGTGTGTGGTACATCATCACATCCTTGCAGTGATCTTTGCACAGAGATGAAAAAGTATCAGTTTGCATGGCCTGAATCTGTGGGTCTGGAAATTCTGCGTGTTGCCCAAGCTGTGCTGAGCTCACCTGGCTCTGAAATAGCTGAAATATCATCTCTGTACCTTAGGCAGGAAGAGCATCAGAGTTGTGAAGAGATGAATAAAAATCAGTCGTAACCCAGAAGCAAACCTTGGCAATAGACATGTGTGGCAGGTGAGGAGACAAAGCTTTCATTCTTGTCCTGGGAGAATGAATTCAGCAATAAAAAATCCTGTCTCTTGGCATTAAAATACTTTAGTTTCAGCTCTGCCCCAGCCCATCAATGTCCCTGTGTGGTTGGGGGTTGTTCTCCCCCTGTAGCTCTCTGCAGGTTGGTGCTAATTCAAGATGTTCTGGCAGGTTCCAATGTTTTGGTGCCCGAGCAGGGAGTGCAGAACAGGGATTACAAGTGCTGACATTTGCTGTGCTAGAAAGTCCAAGGGACAAATTTGTGCCAATTAAGGTCTCCCCTTTAACTAGGAGGAACAATTGATGTTGTGCTTGAGGCAGAGTGTGGTGAGAGAGGGGGTTTCCAAAGGAAATCTTGGTGCATGTAGGCCAGAGGCCCCTGTGCTGAGGCTCCCTCCAGGCTGGCTCCAGCCCCTCAGGGTGCCCAGGAAGCAGGCTGCCCGCAGCCCAGTGCAGCCTCCTTAGCCCTGGGGCTAGCCAGGGAAGAGCCATGGATGAGGCTGAGCCCTGCTCCCATGTGGGATGCCATGGGACAGGGCCCACTGGGATTTGCCCCTCCAGCTACCAAGTGTGTGCAGAGAAACTGCAAGGAGAGGGTGAGCTCTGTCAGTGGGACGCCCTGTGCACAGGGAGCCCACTCCTGGGGTGGCTGTGCCAGCTCCCGCAGGGACATCCAAGCCTTGGTAACAACAACAACAATAAACTATAGAACCTATTTACCTAAGAACGAACATATCTAACAAAACTACATGAAACGTATTTACAGAACACTTAAGCAAACTCCAAAACGTCTATCAGAACACAACAACTGTAAAACGTATATACAGCAGGGTGGCATCTGTGTCCGGGATGTGCCTCAGTCCTGGAAGAAAAACAAGTAGCACGGTCAGTGCAGTCAGGCATGGAGGGGTGTTCCATGTGCTGCCAGGCTGGGACACTGGCACAGTGGGACTCTGCTGCCAGAAGTGAGGCTGGCTGGGGCTGGGGGCTGTGGCCCAGGCATGGGAACAGGGCTTGTGTGGCCCAAAGCAAGCCCAGGCCAGGCCAGGGATGGCCAGCAGAATCCAGTGCATGGGCTAGCGTGTCCCTGAGCAGGGAGTGCCCAGCCCAGCCCCAGGCTGGCAGCAGGGGACCCACTCTGCCTGTGGGGAGCACCTGCCTGTTCTGCTGCTGGCATGGGTCTTCATCCCAACACCATGTCCTCCTCCTCATCTTCCATATCAATCTCCATCTCCTCAATACTGTCTTCCACGTCCACCTCCATTTCTTCCTCTGTCACATCCACATCCATCTCTTCCTCTCCCGTCTCCTCTCCATCCACTTCCATTTTCTCTTCGGTATCCATCTGTGTATCCACCTCCATCTCCTCTTCTGTGTCTGTGCCAGCCTGCAGAGGTAGCAAAATCTCCCAGTGGGGTCCCTTTCCCACACTATCCCACAGAGCTCCAGCCCAGCCAGGCAGCTGCGGAGTGTCCACCTCTGTGGAATGGTACCATACCTTCTTTGGAGCAAATGCAGACATCCTGCAGGGATGGAGAGCAAAATGCACTCAACGGGGAGCTTTTGGGACTGCTGGGGGTATGAGGGAGCAGGTGACAGCAAGGTGACAGGGGTAGGCCTGGAGCAGGGTGAAGAGCGTGCTGACACAAGGAGCCAAGGGTTGTGTTGTGGCCGTTGCTGGATGCTGGAAGTTCTAGCTGGAGCGTGCACTGTGACATCAGTGCCAGGAGCCCAGGCCCAGGCTGAAGTGGACAAGGGAGATGCTAGAATGATGGAATCCCTGGGTGCTTGGGCTTGGAAGGGACCCTAAAGACCATCTTGTTCCAAGCTGAGCAATCTTCCCCCAGAACAGGTTGCTCAGAGCCCTGCTCCCAGCTGGCCTTGGATGTTGCCAAGGATGGAGCATCCCCAGCCTCTGTGCCCAGCCTGGGCCAGTGGCCCAGCAGCCTGAGTGGAAAAGAGCAGCTGCATTAGATCCAACTTCAATCTCACTCCTGCAGTTGAAAGCCTTCTCCTCTCTGTGCCCATCTTTCCTAGAGCTGCAGGGAGGCCTCCCCAGCCCCTTCTCTTTCCAGGCTGAGCATCCCCAGCCCCACATGGACAGCACTCAGATCCGTGGGGGTCGAGGCTAAAGGGTGGCAAACGGCATCAGGAAGTGAGAGATGGAAGCTTTTGGAGATGGAAGGTTTGCCTCTAAATGGAGAAAAGAAATAAAAGTGGAGGGGAAAATGGTGGGACTCTGGCTCTGTTCTAACTGGGGAAGATTTTCTCTTCTACTTTTCTGTCGTGCTGCCCCAAGTTTTGTTGTTTGAAAGGAGGTTTGGCAAAATATTCACTGTCTTCTCCATTAATAAAGAAAACCCACAAAATTCCAGTAAAATCTGATAAAATTCCTACAAAAATCCCACAAATTGCAGAAAAAATGCACAGAACTGCAGAAAAAATCCACAAAATTCCAGAAGAATTCCACAAAAATTAATGAAAAATCCCATCATTCTTTAATTTTTCTTTAAATCCCACAACATTCTAGAAAAAATGCACAAAATTCCACAAAAAAAACAACAAAATTCCCTAAATCTTTTCAAATTCACACATCCAAGAAAAATCCCTCAAAATTCTTGACATCTCCTGAAAATCCCACAAAATTTCAGAAAATTCCACAAAATTCCTGAAAACTTTCAAAAAATTCCACAAATAATCCACAAAATTCTACAAGAAACTTTAACTAAATTCTCTAAATTACCTCAAATTCCCACAAAATTGCAGAAAAGCTCCACAAAATTCCCTAAATCTACTCAAAATCCCACCAAATTCCAGAACTATACCACAAAATCTCCTCCAGTTTTCAAAGACAGCCAGAAATAACCCTCAAAATTCCAGAAAAAATCCACAAAATTTCAGAAAAATCCCACGGTTTCCCAAATCACTTCAAAATTCCTCGATATTCCCCAAATTTTCTCAAAATTGCATAAAATTCAAAAAAACTCTACAAAATTCCACAAGAACTCCACAAAAATATTTTAATTTTCTCAAAATTCCAGAAAAATGCCACAAAAATCCCACAAAAGTCCACAAAAATCCAGGAAAATCTCACAGAATTCTTTAAGTCTCTTCAAAATCCCACAAAATTCCACAAAAAATGTTCAAAATTCCACCAAAATTCACAAAACTTCAGTAAAATCTGATAAAATTCTACAAAAATCTCACAGAATTAAAGAAAAATTCCACAAAATTGCAGTAAAATCTGATAAAATGACACAAAAATCCCAAGAATTCCACAAAATCCCACGTAATTCTACAAAAATGCCACAGAATTCTTCAAATTTTCATAAAATTTACAAAAATCCAGAAAAAATCCCACAAAATACTTTACATTTTCTCAATATCCCACAAAATTCCAGAAAAAATCCACAAAATTCCATAAAAATCCAAAAGAATTCCAGAGAAATTCCAGAAACTTCCACACAAATCCCACAGAATTTCCTACATTTTCTCAAAATCCCACGTCTGATGGGTTGACATTTCAGGAAACAAAGAGAGGCACCTAAGGAAGTTGAAGCTGCTGGGGGCTGAGAGGAGTTTTTCTCCTGGCCCATAAGAGGCCATTGCTGAGAAGTGCCAGCAGTTTTGACTCTGTCAAAAATCTCTACAAAATCCCACAAAATTCCACAAAAATCCCACAAAATCATTTAAATATCCTCAAAATTTCCACAAAAATCTAGAAAATTTCCACAAAAATCTAGAAAAATTCCCAAAATTCCATACATTTCCTCAAAATCCCATAAGATTCCACAAAAATCTTACAAAATTCCCTAAACCTCTTCAAAATCCCACAAAATTATTTAAATCTCCCCAAAATCCTGCAAAAATCCAGATGAATCGCACAAAATTCCACAAAAATTCTAAAAAATGCAATACATCTCCTCAAAATTCCAGAAAATTCCAGAATAATCCCACAAAATTATTTAAATCTCCTCAAAATCCTCTAGAATTCCAGAAAAATTCTACAAAATTACCTAAATCTCATCAAAATCCCACAATATTCCAGAAAAAATCCACAAAATTCCACCAAAATCCCACAAAATTTCCTACATTTTCCCAAAATGCCACGTCTGATGGGTTGACGTTTCAGAAAAGAAAGACAAGCACCTAAGGAAGTTGAAGCTGCTGGAGGCTGAGAGGAGTTTTTCTCCTGGCCCATAAGAGGCCATTGCTGAGAAGTGCCAGCAGTTTTGCCCATTGCAAAGTGCCATCAAGCTGGGAACAGCACTTGAAGCCCTAAGGCCGGCAATTTCTCTTGGCTCTCTTTGCTTTGCGCCTTTTGAAGAGGTAGCAGGGCTCGGCTTCAGCCTCCTTCCCCCCAGGCCAGCCAAGGCCACGGGAGGGGAGCGGGGCTGGCCGCAGCTCTGCGCTTCCCGGGGAGGATGGAGACTGGCAAGTGCCAGGAGCCCCTTCTCAGAGGCTTGGCTGGGCCTTGCACAGCGGGGCTGCCGGGCCAGGCCGCTCCCTGCCTGGCCTGCACTTTGTGCCGCTGCTCAGTTTCACCACAGGCTGCCACTAAAGGCAGGGAAAGATAGCAGCTTGCAGCTTTGTGCTCAGATAATGGCCACACTCCCCACAGCAGCCATGGGGAAAAATCATCTGTGTTCCTGAATGCCAACAATTTCATCCGATTTTACTGGAATTTTGTGGGATTTGGAGGAGAGTTGAAGAATTTTATGAGATTTTTCTTAGATTTTGTGGAAATTTGTTGAGCTTTTGTGGGATGCTTCTAGAATTTGGTAGGGTTTTGAGAAGATTTCAGGAATTTTGTGGGATTATTCTGGAGATTTGTGGGACTTTGAGAAAATTTAAAGAATTTTCTGGGATGCTTCTGGAATTTTGTGGGATTTTTTTGAATTTTGTGAAACTTTCTGAAATTTTGTAGGATTTTGAGGAAATTTGAAGATTTTTGAGAGATTTTTCTTAGATTTTGAAAGAATTGGAGATTTTGTGAGATGTTTCTGGAATTTTGTTTGATGTTTCTGGAATTTTGTGGGATATTGAGTAGATTTTGTGTGATATTTACGGAATTTTGTGAGATTTTTGTGGGATTTGTGGGATTTTGAGGAGACTTGAAGAATTTTGAGGGATTTTTCTTACATTTTGTGGAAATTGGTGGAGATTTTGTGGGATGTTTCTGGAATTTTGTGGGATAATGAGGAGATTTAGGGAACTTTGTGGGATTTTTCTGGAATTTTGTGGGGATTTTCAAGAATTTTGTGGGATTTTGAGGAGCTGTGGGAATTTCGTGGGATTTTTATGGGATTTTGTGGTCATTTGTGTAGATTTTGTGGGATGTTTCTGGAATTTGGTAGGGGTTCGGGAAGATTTAGGGAATTTTGTGGGATTTTTTGTGGAATTTTGTGGGACGTTTGAAAAATTTTTTGGGGTTTTGAGGGAACTTGAAGAATTCTGAGGGATTTTTCTTGAATTTTGTGGAAATTTGTGGAGATTTTGCAGGATATTTCTGGAATTTGGTAGAATTTTGAGAAGATTTAAGGAATATTGTGGCATGTTTCTGGAATTTTGTGGGATAGTGAGAAAATTTAGGGAATTTTGTGGGATGTTTTTTGAATTTTGTGGAGATTTGTGTAGATTTTGTGGAATGTTTCTGGAATTTGGTAGTGTTGTGAGAAGATTTAGGGAATTTTGTGGGATTTTGAGGAGACTTGAAGAATTTTGACGGACTTTTCTTAGATTTTGTGGAAATTTGTGGAGATTTTGTGAGATGTTTCTGGAATTTGTTTGATGTTTTCTGAAATTTTGTAGGATATTGAGTAGATTTTGTGGGATATTTATGGAATTTTGTGGAAATTTCTGTGGGATTTCTGAGATTTTGAGGAGACTTGAAAAATTTTGAGGGATTTTTCTTAGATTTTCTGGAAATTTGTGGACATTTTGTGGAATTTTGAGAAGAATTAGTGAATTTTGTGGGATTTTTCTGGAATTTTGTAGGAATTGGTGGAGATTTGGTGGGATGTCTCTGGAATTTGGTAGGGACTTCAGAACATTTAGGGAATAGTGTGGGATTTTTCTTCAATTTTCTGGAATTTTCTTAGATTTTTTGGAAATTGGAGGAGATTTTGTGGGATGTTTCTGGAATTTGGTAGGGTTTTGAGAAGATTTAGGGAATTTGGTGGGATTTTTCTGGAATTTTGAGGGATTTTTCTAAAATTTTGTGGGTTATTGGATATATTTTGTGGGATTTTTCTGTTCCATTTTGTGGGAATTGGTGGACATTTTATGAGATGTTGCTGGAATTTTGTGGTATATTGAGGAGATGTGAGGAAATTTGTGGGATTTTTTCCATAATTGTGTGGACATTTTTGGACATTTTGTGGGACGTTGCTGGAATTTGGAAGGGTTTTGAGAAGATTTAGGGGATTTTGAGGGATTTTCCTGGATTTTTGTGTGGCTTTTCAATAATTTTGAGGGATTTTTCTTAGATTTTGTGAAAATTGGTGGAATTTTTGTGAGATGTTTCTAGAATTTTGAGGGATATTGAAAAGATTTAGGGAAATTTGTGGGATTTTTCCGAAATTGTGTGGACATTTGTGGACTTTTGTGGACATTTTGTGGGATGTTGCTGGAATTCGGCAGGGTTTTGAGAAGATTTAGGGAATTTTGTGGGATATTTTTTGTACTTTTGTGGGTCTTTTTAAGAATTTTGAGGGTTATTGTGGAAATTTGTGGACATTTTGTGAGAAATTGCAGGAATTTGGTAGGGTTTTGAGAAGATTTCCGGAATTTTGTGCTATTTTTTTAGAATGTTGTGGAATTTTCAGGAATCCTGTGGGATTTTGAGGAGATTTGAAGAATTTGAGGGATTCTTCTTAGTTTTTGTGGAAATTGGTGGAGATTTTATCGGATGTTTGTAGAATTTTGTGGATTTTTGTGGAATTTTGTGGGATTTTGATGAGACATTGACATGGTTTTAAAGCTGAAATTAAATAACTACTAGAAAACGTAGTTACTTTTTGCTGTGAGATAGGGATTAGAACAAGAGCAAAACAGGCTTAAAATTTAAAAGGAATAAAGGAAGTTTATTAACAGAACTACAAGAATAAGAACACCTGAATAAACCTCCAGAAAACCCCTTTATCCCCCACTACCCAACCATTCTCTTGTTCACATGATAACATAGAGACAAAAAACTTTGGACCTTTGGTGTTTAAAACAGTCCAAATTCTTGCTAGAGTCTTTTCATCAGTCTTTGTAGAGAAACAGAAGTCTTGTTCTGCTGATCTATGGAGTTTCTCACAAGAAAACTATTTCTGTTATAGTTTTCTATTTCTCTGATGCCAGCTGCCTAGAAATCCTGTCAGCAGTTCACTCCTCCCATTTCACATCACTCTGAGGTGTGTATGGGTCAATGAGTCTAGGGGTGTCATTTTTAAGGATGAGTTATTCAAAGGCAAAAGTTCTCTTCATCTGTCTCTGTGAGCTTCCCTGGAAACAGAAGTTTGCTCTTTGCCTCTCAAGGCCTCAAATCTTCAACTATTACTTCTCCCCCCTCTGTTCTAGCACTTCACAGTATCACAATTACTCCACCTTTTGCTCAAAATCCACCCTTTGAACACTCCATTCCTCCCAATATACTCTGTCATGAATTAAAGGAGTTTTTTCAGAACATTATTGTCCATCTCCATAGCTTTAACATACAAATATTTCAGCTTAATTAAAGCATCTCCTTATTCTCTACCTCTTCTGAAGCTTAATTCTTTTCTTTACTGTCTCTGATAGTTTATAAAGTCTCTTTACATGTTGATTCCTCTCTTTTTCTCTCTCTGGGTAAAAGGATTAATCTGCAAGTCTCATCTGGGTAATGAAAAGGTTAAAATCTTGCCCAGGCTTTGTAGATGGTTCTGTGATCTCTGCCGGAGCAGCGGCTGGAGCTGTGTGCGCTGGAAGATTCTTCATGGCTGCTCTGGAGAGTGTGGTCACTGTCTCAGCCCGCCGCAGCTCAAGAGCTTTTTCTTTCTTTCCTGGGCAGTCTGTGGTGAATTCAGTCGCAGCAAAAAGTGCAGCCGAGCCAGGGAGCGGCCTGGCCCGGCCAGAGCCCGGGGCAAGCCCCGCAGGCCCCATCTCCCGGCCGGGAGCCGCGGCAGGCCCAGCCCAGCCCCTGTCCGGGCCGCATGGGCTGGGCCGGGGACGGGAAGCCAGCTGGAGCTCAGTTACCTTTCACAGCCAGCAAACCAAGAGACAAAGAAATTCCCAGCCTTAGGGCTTAAGCTGCTGTTCCCAGCTTGATCTCACTTTGCAGTGCTTAAAACTGCTGTCAATTCTTAGAAATGGCCAGCTGTTGGTGAGGAGACAAACTCCCATCAGCCGCCAGCAGTTTGAACTTCCTTAGGTGTTTCTTTGTTTTCTTCAATGCCAGTCTATCGCAAAACCCTACCAAATTCCAGAAACATCCCACAAAATCTACCAAAAATCCAGAACATTCCAGAAAAATCCCTCAAAATCCTTCAGCTCTCCTCAATCTCCTACAAAATCCCATAAAAATCGCACAAAATTTCTGAAAAATCCCACAAAATTCCCTAAATCTTCTCAAAATCCCACAGAACTCTTGAAAAGCCCAACAAAATTCCAGAAAAAAAATCCCTCAAAATTCTTCAAATCTCTTCAAAATTCCATAAAAATCCCTTAAAATTCCAAAAACATCCCACAAAATTCCATATATTTTCTCAAAATTCTACCAAATTCCAGCAACATCCCACTAAATGTCTTGAAATGTCAAAAAAAGTCAAGAAAAATCTCACAAAATTCCCTAAATTTACTTAAAACCCCACAAAATTCCAGAAACATCCCAAAAAATCTCCACCAATTTCCACAAAATCTAAAAAAAAATCCCCCAAAATTCTTCAGATTTCCTGAATATCCGGCCAAATTCCAGAAACATCCCACAAAATCTTTACAAATTTCAACAAAATTCCAGAAAATTCCCACAAAATTCTTGAAAACCCCCACAAAATTCCAAAAAAATCCCACTGAATTACCACAAATTCCAGCAAAATCTAAGAAAAATCCCTTAAAATTCTTCAAGTCTCCTAAAAATTGCCACAAAATTCTTGAAAAGCCCCCAAAAATTCCAGAAAAATCGCAATGAATTCCCTAAATCTGTTCAAAACCCTACCAAACTCCAGGAACATCCCACAAAATCTTCACAAATTTCCTCAAAATCTAAGGAAAATCCCTCAAAATTCTTCAAGTCTCGTCACAATCCCAGAAAATTCAAAAAAAATCCCACAAAAGTCCCTAAATCTTCTCAGTATCTTGCCAAATTCCAGAAACATGTCACAAAATCCACACAAATTTCCACAAAATTCCAGAAAAATCCCACAAAATTCCCTAATTCTTCTTAAAACCCCACAAAATTCCAGGAACATCCCACAAAATCTCCATAAATTTCCTCAAAATTCCAGAAACCTAGAACAAAATTCTTGAAAATCCCCTCAAAATTCCAACAAAAATCCCTCAGAATTCCCTAAATCTTCTCAAAACCCTACCAAATTCTAGAAGCATCCCACAAAAGCCCAACAAATTTCCACAAAATCTAAGAAAAATCTCATAAAATTCTTCAAGTCTCCTCCAAATCCCACAAAATTCCAGTAAAATCTGATGAAATTGTTGGCATTCAGGAACACAGATGATTTTTCCCCATGGCTGCTGTGGGGAGTGTGGCCATTATCTGAGCACCAAGCTGCAAGCTGCTATCTTTCCCTGCCTTTAGTGGCAGCCTGTGGTGAAACTGAGCAGCGGCACAAAGTGCAGGCCAGGCAGGGAGCGGCCTGGCCCGGCAGCCCCGCTGTGCAAGGCCCAGCCAAGCCTCTGAGAAGGGGCTCCTGGCACTTGCCAGTCTCCATCCTCCCCGGGAAGCGCAGAGCTGCGGCCAGCCCCGCTCCCCTCCCGTGGCCTTGGCTGGCCTGGGGGGAAGGAGGCTGAAGCCGAGCCCTGCTACCTCTTCAAAAGGCGCAAAGCAAAGAGAGCCAAGAGAAATTGCCGGCCTTAGGGCTTCAAGTGCTGTTCCCAGCTTGATGGCACTTTGCAATGGGCAAAACTGCTGGCACTTCTCAGCAATGGCCTCTTATGGGCCAGGAGAAAAACTCCTCTCAGCCTCCAGCAGCTTCAACTTCCTTAGGTGCTTCTCTTTCTTTTCTGAAACGTCAACCCATCAGACGTGGCATTTTGGGAAAATGTAGGAAATTTTGTGGGATTTTGGTGGAATTTTGTGGATTTTTTCTGGAATTTTGTGGGATTTTTGTGGAATTTGGTGAATTTTTTTCTGGAATTTTGTGGGATATTGCAGAGATTTATGGAATTTTGTGGAAGTTTTGTGGAATTTTGTGGGATTTTGAGGTGATTTAGGGAATTTTGTGGAGTTTTTCTGGAATTTTGTTGGACTTTGAGATAATTTACAGAATTTAGTTAAGGTTTTTTGTAGGGTGCATTTTATGGACTATTTGTAAAATTTTTCAAAGTTTTCAGGAATTTTGTGGAATTTTCTGAAATTTTGTGGGATTTTGAGGAGAATTCAAGAATTTTGAGGGATTTTTGTTGGATGTTGTGGGAATTTGAAGAGATTCAGGGAATTTTGTTGGGTTTTTTGGGGAATTTTGTGCATTTCTTCAAGAATTTTGTGGGATTTAAGGAAAAATTAAAGCATTATGGGGTTTTTCCAGTACTTTTTGTGGAATTCTTCTGCAATTTCGTGGATTTTTTCGGCAATTTGTGAGATTTAAACAAAGTTTAGGGAATTTTGTGGAATTTTTCTGCCATTTTATGGGATTTTTGTGGGAATTTTGTCAGATTTAACTGGAATTTTTTGGGATTTTTTTATTAATCGAGAAGACAATGAATATTTTGCCAAACCTCCTTTCAAACAACAATACATCGATCAGCACGACAGAAAAGAGGAAAAGAAAATCTTCCCCAGTTAGAACAGAGCCACAGTCCCATCATTTTCCCCTCCACTTTCATTTCTTTTCTCCATTTAGAGGCAAACCTTCCATCTCCAAAAGCTTCCATCTCTCACTTCCTGATGCCGTTTGCCACCCTTTAGCCTCGACCCCCACGGATCTGAGTGCTGTCCATGTGGGGCTGGGGATGCTCAGCCTGGAAAGAGAAGGGGCTGGGGAGGCCTCCCTGCAGCTCTAGGAAAGATGGGCACAGAGAGGAGAAGGCTTTCAACTGCAGGAGTGAGATTGAAGTTGGATCTAATGCAGCTGCTCTTTTCCACTCAGGCTGCTGGGCCACTGGCCCAGGCTGGGCACAGAGGCTGGGGATGCTCCATCCTTGGCAACATCCAAGGCCAGCTGGGAGCAGGGCTCTGAGCAACCTATTCTGGGGGAAGATTGCTCAGCTTGGAACAAGATGGTCTTTAGGGTCCCTTCCAAGCCCAAGCACCCAGGGATTCCATCATTCTAGCATCTCCCTTGTCCACTTCAGCCTGGGCCTGGGCTCCTGGCACTGATGTCACAGTGCACGCTCCAGCTAGAACTTCCAGCATCCAGCAACGGCCACAACACAACCCTTGGCTCCTTGTGTCAGCACGCTCTTCACCCTGCTCCAGGCCTACCCCTGTCACCTTGCTGTCACCTGCTCCCTCATACCCCCAGCAGTCCCAAAAGCTCCCCGTTGTGTGCATTTTGCTCTCCATCCCTGCAGGATGTCTGCATTTGCTCCAAAGAAGGTATGGTACTATTCCACGGAGGTGGACACCCCGCAGCTGCCTGGCTGGGCTGGAGCTCTGTGGGATAGTGTGGGAAAGGGACCCCACTGGGAGATTTTGCTACCTCTGCAGGCTGGCACAGACACAGAGGAGGAGATGGAGGTGGATACACAGATGGATACCGAAGAGAAAATGGAAGTGGATGGAGAGAAGACGGGATAGGAAGAGATGGAAGTGGACGTGGATGAGAGAGAGGAAGAAATGGAGGTGGACATGAAAGACAATATTGAGGAGATGGAGATTGATGCAAAAGACAAGGAGGAGGACATGGTGTTGGGTGAAGAGCGATGCCAGCAGCAGAACAGGCAGGTGCTCCCCACAGGCAGAGTGGGTCCCCTGCTGCCAGCCTGGGGCTGGGCTGGGCACTCCCTGCTCAGGGACACGCTAGCCCATGCACTGGATTCTGCTGGCCATCCCTGGGCTGGCCTGGGCTTGCTTTGGGCCACACAAGCCCTGTTCCAGTGCCTGGGCCACAGCCCCCAGCCCCAGCCAGCCTCACTTCTGGCAGCAGAGTGCCACTGTGCCAGTGTCCCAGCCTGGCAGCACATGGAACACCCCTCCATGCCTGACTGCACTGACCGTGCTACTTGTTTTTCTTCCAGGACTGAGGCATATCCCGGACACAGATGCCACCCTGCTGTATATACGTTTTACAGTTGTTGTGTTCATGATAGATGTTTTAGAGTTTGCTGTAGTGTTCTGTAAATACGTTTCATGTAGTTTTCTTAGATATGTTCTTAGGTAAATAGGTTCTATAGTTTGTTGTTGTTGTTGTTACCAATATTCTTACAATGTAAATATGTTGTGTAGCTCATTCTTGTTCCTTTTCTTCTACAAATTAACATTCTTTGTTTTTCACACCCCAGTACTCTTTGCATTTGCAAAGTTGTGCTTTCCACTCGCTCCAGGTTCCCAGGGCTGGATGTCCCTGCGGGAGCTGGCACAGCCACCCCAGGAGTGGGCTCCCTGTGCACAGGGGGTCCCACTGACAGAGCTCACCCTCTCCTTGCAGTTTCTCTGCACACACTTGGTAGCTGGAGGGGCAAATCCCAGTGGGCCCTGTCCCATGGCATCCCACATGGGAGCAGGGCTCAGCCTCAACCATGGCTCTTCCCTGGCTTGCCCCAGGGCTAAGGAGGCTGCCCTGGGCTGCGGGCAGCCTGCTTCCTGGGCACCCTGAGGGGCTGGAGCCAGCCTGGAGGGAGCCTCAGCACAGGGGCCTCTGGCCTACATGCACCAAGATTTCCTTTGGAAACCCCCTCTCTCACCACACTCTGCTACAAGCACAACATCAATTGTTCCTCCTAGTTAAAGGGGAGACCTTAATTGGCACAAATTTGTCCCTTGGACTTTCTAGCACAGCAAATGTCAGCGCTTGTAATCCCTGTTCTGCACTCCCTGCTTGGGCACCAAAACATTGGAACCTGCCAGAACATCTTGAATTAGCACCAACCTGCAGAGAGCTACAGGGGGAGAACAACCCCCAACCACACAGGGACATTGATGGGCTGGGGCAGAGCTGAAACTAAAGTATTTTAATGCCAAGAGACAGGATTTTTTATTGCTGAATTCATTCTCCCAGGACAAGAATGAAAGCTTTCAGTCTCCTCACCTGCCACACGTCTATTGCCAAGGTTTGCTTCTGGGTTATGACTGATTTTTATTCATCTCTTCACAACTCTGATGCTCTTCCTGCCTAAGGTGCAGAGATGATATTTCAGCTATTTCAGAGCCAGGTGAGCTCAGCACAGCTTGTGCAACACGCAGAATTTCCAGACCCACAGATTCAGGCCATGCAAACTGATACTTTTTCATCTCTGTGCAAAGATCACTGCAAGGATGTCATGATGTACCACACACTGCTCAGAGCTGTCCCTTCTATCCAGCTCTCCCCAGTCACTTCACACACTTCACTCCAAGCACTTTCTGATAGAGTTCAGTAGCACATGGGATTTCATCCTGGCCTTTCTTCCTTTTCTCCTGAGCTGTCTCCAGACACAGTGTGTGGGCACTGCAGCAGCATGAACGTGGCACCTCCCTGACACAGAGATTCATGTCACAACTTTTCATCCAAAGCAGCAAAGAAATGATTCCCACTGGCTCCCACACGGCTCCCTGGCAACTTTGTGCTGCTGCAGCTCCAGCACCAGCCCTGGTGCACAGCAATTTCAGGAGGAGACACACCGAAGGAATCAGCCATTCCCAGAGAAGAAACATCTGTTTGCATGGCCCAAATCCCCACAACACTGCAGACTGTGCTGACCCTGCACACTCTACATTTGCACTTCAGCCTCTGTGCTTCACTTTTCCTCTCACTAAAGTCCCCCCAGTTTCCCTCATGCTCACATTCCCAAGAGAATTCAAAGCAGCATTAGGAGCAGGGATAGATGATGGGAGCTGTCCCAAGGCTCAACAAAATTTCTCAGGCCTGACAATTCTTGCCAAGGACAGAGGAAAAACCTGCATGGAAGAGGTGTGAAATCAAAGCAGTCATCAAATTTAGGTAGAATGAGAGAAGCTGAAGAGGTTTTCAATGTTTGCAACAAGATTAGCAGCTCCAGGCACAGGAGGGATGTGACATTTTCCCCACTGTAACAACTCTGGGATGCAAATTGCATCTCAAATCCTTCTCCCCAGCTCTGGGACTTGTTCAGCCCCCAACATGGTGCTGAATTTTTCAAGCAAAGTGGAAGCTGGTCAGAGAGGTGGCTTGCAAATAAAAATCACAAAGGACAGCTTGGAAGCAGCAGCCAGAGCCAAGAGAGGCAGAGCCTGGCCCTGGGGTGCAGCACAATGTTGTGGTTTAGATTTGCTAATTTTGTTTCCTGGCCAACGCACCAAATAAATGTCATGGTTTTAAAGCAGTAGCTAAAAAATTACTAGAAAACTTACTTACTTCTTGCTGTGAGATGTGGATTAGAACAAGGTCAAAACAGGCTTAAAACTTAAAAGGAATAAAGAAAGTTTATTAACAGAACTACAAGAATAAGAACACCAGAAGAACTTCCAGAAAACCTCTTTCTCCCCCACTACCCAACCATTCCTTTGTTCACATGACAACATAGAGACAAAAAATTTGGAAGTTTGGTGTTTAAATCAGTCCCAATTCTTGTTAGAGTCTTTTCATCAGAACTTGTAGAGAAACAGAAGTCTTCTTCTGCTAATCTATGGAGTTTTTCACACGAAAACCATTTCTGTTATAGTTTTCTATTTTCCTGATGCCAGCTGCCCAGAAATCTGTCACCAGTTCACTCCTCCCATTTCACATCACTCTGAGGTGTGTATGGGTCAATGAGTCTAGCGGTGTCATTTTTAAGGATGAGTTATTCAAGGGCAAAAGTTCTCTTCATCTGTCTCTGTGAGCTTCTCTGGAAAGAGAAGTTTGCTCTTTGCCTCTCAAAAGGCTACAAATCTTCAACTATTACTTTTCCCTCTGTTTCAGTATCTCACAGCATCACAATTACTCCACCTCTTGCTGAAAATCCACACTTTGAACACTCCATTCCTCCCAATATACTCTGTCATGAATTAAAGGAGCTCTTTTTCAGAACACTATTGTCCATCTCCATAGCTTTAACAGAAAAATATTTCAGTTTAATTAAAGCATCTCCTTATTCTCTCTTCCCCATCTAAAACTTAACTCTTTTCTTCACTGTTTTTGATGGTTTTATCATGTCTTCTTCATGTTATCTCTGTCTCTCTCTCATCCTTCTCTCTCTCTCAGAAAAAGAGTCATCTGCAAGTCTCATCCAGGTAGTAAAAGAGTTAAAGTCTTGGAAAGCTGCAGATGTTGATGGTGTCAGGTTTCAGTTCAGCAGCAGAAACTGCAAACCAAGCCAGGCCGGCTGGCTCCGTTTCTCCCCCCCCGCCCTCTGCGGCCTTGTCCGGCCTGGAGGGGGGAGGAGGCCGAGACAGAGCCTGTTACCTCGTCAGAAGCCAGAAACCAAAGAGAACAAGAGAGCCCCGGCTTTACATCTCAAGGTGTTGTTGATCTCACTTTTCAATGGTCAAAACTGCTCTCAGTTCTTAGAAATGACCAATAATTGGTCACAAGAAAAGACTCCCATCAGCCTCTCGCAGCTCCAACTTCCTCCCAGCTCCCAAAGCTGTCTTAAAGGTAAAGTCACCCCATGACACACCTGTCTTCCAAAACAAAGACAGATGGGGAGTTTCTCCATCTTCCTTACCTTTGCAGGGCCGGTAGAGGTCTTGGTTCCCCATGCTCTTTTTGTGGGGCCTTTTGTGTCTGTCCCCCTCCACTATGGGGGGGCTCGAGTTGTGTCTGTGCCACTCCGACTTAGGGGGACAGGGGATATTTGCTGCCCCCTTTCTGCTTCTGGGAAGCCTGTGCGGGCTCTTTGTCCCCCTCTGATTTGGGGGGTGCCAGTGTTGTCACCATCCTGGCAGCCCCAAACCACTCTTTGACCTTTTCCAGACCAAGGGTGTTCTCTGTCCCGTTGCAATTTGCGGGGCTGGCACAGGCACAATTCCCCTCCTCTTTGGGGGGGCTGGCAGTCTCCCCTTCCCACTCGCACTTGGGGGCTACTCTGGGCTCCATTAATCTCTTATTTTGGGGGGGCTGGGTATTTATCTCCCTTCAGTTTGGGGGGCCCAGGGATCGTCTCCATCCTCCTCCAGTTTTGAGGGGCCTGGGAGTAGTCTCTGCCTCTCACCGATTTGGGGGGACTGGTGCAGGCTCCACCCCCCTCTGATTTTGAGGGACAACCTGGAGGAAAGGCATCAAAAGCTTGACAAAGGCTGAAGGGAATGCTCTGATTACCCCATTTGCCAAGAGGTTCCCTTAGCTGAAGTTGCTAACAAGGACCAGACTCGCCAGCCCACAGTGGCTTTTGGGTTGTTTTATTTCCTGGGCCCTCAGTCCTGCGTGGGACACGGGAACTGGGTGCTGCAGAGGCTGCGGCAAGGCATCAGAAATGCCCACCCAACACCCAAGGGTGGTAGAAGATCTGCTCCAGCACTGGCCGGTCCATGGGGTGCTTGGACAAACACCAGTGGATCAGGTGTTGGCACTCTGGGGAGAGAAGGCAGAAAGCAGCGCTCACTTGCAGAAGGCTCCTGCCCAGCTGCTCCCGGCGCCTGCAGAAGCCGGGCCACGCTGTGTGTGCTGGGAGCTGCCCTGGGCGGGAGAGCGGCACGGCAGGATAAGCCGTGGCCTTGATTGGGAGGTGGCCCCTGCCTGGACCCACCACCACTGTTTGGCATCCCCGGGCCCGCCGTGCTGGGCCTTGCACGCTGAGCCCACGCCCGCTGCCCGTGGCCATGTCCCACCCTTGGCCCCGGCCATATCCCTGCTTGCCACGGCCCGCTCTGTCCCGCTGTCCCCGCTCACTCACCAGCTCGTCCCACGGCAGGACCGTGTCCTGGGCCACGCACTTGATGGCCACCTGCAAGCCATGGAGAGAGGGGGGCTGAGCTCAAGCCTGGCTCCAGGACACTTGCTGCTCCTCCACCTGCTCCTGAGATGGCTCCCCTGGATCGAGCTGGGCTCCCACTTCGACCTGTGGGCTTTCCCTGGCCATGTCAGTGGTCAGGGCTGCACCCGTGTTCTTGAGGTCCAAGGGTCCAAGTGAGCTGGGAGACCTGTCCCTGGGCTCTGCACCTTCTGCAGGCTGACAGGTCTGGCTGAGCCTCTCCGAGGGATGGAGGCTGTCAGAGATAGCGGAGGCTCCGTGCACGATGGGCATTCTCTGACAGCCTGAGCTTCTTGCATGGGTGGCAGGTGTTTTCTGCTGTGCCATCCTTGCAAGGGTTGATGCTCTCCCAGGGATGGTGAATCTTGCTGGGAGCAGCCTCCTGAAGGGATGGCGGCTTCTGGAGAAGCTGGGCGAGCCACAGCAGGACATGTGGCCTCACTTCATTAGCTTCTCCAGTTCTTTCTACATCGCCTGCCACATCCCAAAGAAGAGCGGCACAAATGTCCCATTGTGTGCCCAGTGCTGGATCATCACTTCCTGCAGCTCTTGGGCCACTGCCACGCAGGGACTGCAGCTGCAGGAGATCTCCAGAGGGCTTGCGGGAGCACCTGGCCGCTTGCGAGGGGTCGCCCGAGGCCTGGAGAACCTGGGAGCTGCAGGGGCTGCTCGGTTCCTCCATGAGCCTCTGGGCCTAACCCTGGGGCGCTTCCATCTCCTCCTCATCTGCTGCCTCCGTGGTTTCCAGTGGCCAATGGCCCACCAGCCACAGCAACCAGCAGCAGGACAAGTGCAGGCATCAGGATGCCACCGTCACACATGGCTACGGCACGTCCCATGGTGACTGCACTGGCAGCTGCAGGGGCTGGCCCTGTTTATATAGGGCTGGCGTGGTGATGTCACAATGCTGTGGCCAGGACAGCTGTGTGACATCATGGCCCTGCATCACCCCAGCGCTCAGCCCCTTTGTGACATCAATGCCCCACCCAATTCAGGGATCACACAACCGGCTCATCCCTGAACATGAACATGGCCGGGAAAAGCCTGGAAATAAGAACCGGAGCTCAGCCCCTTGCAATGAATCCTTCCCTGGAGCAAGTGGCAGCACATCAGGAAGAGTGCTGCTGCCACCTGTGTCAAGCCCCAGCTCCCAGAATGCTGCAGCGGCACCAACTTCAAACAACCACTACCCTGTGCCAGAGAAGATCCCCCAGAGACAAAGGGAGGTGAAGTTCCTCTGTCTCTGGGGAGATCTCCTGAAATGGCTGGCGAGGACTGCAAGAGTTTTTTCTTAGCAGCTCACCAACTTCTGCAGAGCCTCTGTTGTAAATCAATCAGGATATTCCAAAGAGCACTCATTCTTGTCCCACTGCTCTGGTTTTGACTGCCATAGGGTTCCTTTCTTCCCAATAGCTGGCACATGCTGCGTTTGGATTCAAGATGGGAATGCTGTGGTTCAGTCAGGGGTGGTTTGTTTTCTGCTGAGCAGGGCTTGCCCTTTTCCAGGACTTTGCAGTGTCCCTTGGTATAATGCATGTTTTCCACTGGGAAGGGATGGGTGAGATGCAAAGAGGGATGGAAAGAATGCATTAGAAAACCTGTACGGTGTCTGTGTTTATCAGGTGACCATCCACATCCAGGAAGGGGATGACGTAATTTCTGTATTTTTTTAATAAATGCATTTAACAAGTCAATTTTTCTTGTGCCTCACATTTTTGGCCACCTTCGTCTCCAGCTGAGCTTTCACTGCACCAAATTTCTTGCTACAGTGGCAAGAAGCATCTCTGTATTCTTCTTCTGACCTTCATTCCTTGTCCTCTACCCGTCCCATCCCGCACCAGGGAGCGGGGACCTTCCTGGGGCAGATGCAGGAGGATATCCAGGACAGTCCTTGCCTGGGACGGGTGTCAAGGAGATCCAGGAGGGTTCAGTGTCCAGCTCTAAGTCCTGGGACACCCTGTGCCGTGCTCCCAACAGCCCCGATTTTCAGGAAGGAGCCACAGCAGCCTCCTGGCCATCCATGGATTTTTCTCCCAGGAATTCGCTGTGGAGCTTGTTTCTGTTTTCTTGCTCTTTGTGAGCTCCTGTCCACATGGCATGGAGCTGGAAGAGGTGGGAGGGGGCAGAACACACAGCTGGGGAACTCTTGAGGGCTGCTGTGTCACTGGCACCCTGCTTTCCTCCTCTCCCTTTCGTGTAGCTGTGGGCCGGGACAGAGCATTTTTCTGGGGGAGCTCACGGTGCCCTGGATCCCTGCCCTGAAAGGGGAGGGCCTAGAGCGGGCATCTCTGCCCTGCCCCACGCAGCCAGGCTGTCCCACAGAGCTCCTGCAAAGCCCTGCTCCTGCCCGCCAGGGCATTAATTAGCGAGGTTTTAATGAGGGAGGAAGGAACGGCGTTCCGCTCCGAGCCGAGGGGGGCGAGGCCTGAGCGGGGGGCGGGGCCAGCGCTGAGGGGAAAAAGGGCGGCAAAAGGCTCAGCCCTGCTGAGGGGAAACGTCGGGAAGGAGAAGACAGAGTGAAATTGCTGGGGAAAAGGGAGACATGCACCCCGAACGGTGGCTGGGGAAAGCTCCACACATTCCAGCCTGCATAGCCCAGCCCCAAACCCAGGGGAAGCCCTGGCTAAAATCCAGGATAAACAGTGCTGAGGATCCAAGGAATCAGAGCCATGATCCGTGTGGAGAGTGCCCCTGGCAGGAGGAACGTGAATGGAAGTGAGCGAGGCTGGGGCAGGAGGGTCAGAGCGAGCAGAGAAGGGGGAGCCTCTGTCCATGGCAAGGCCCAGGGCAGCCCTGTCCCGGCAAGTGAGCAGGGAGCGGATCCTTGAGCTGCTGCACGTTTGTGCTGCTTTTGCTCAGCCGGGAACCCCCTCATTGCCCGGGGGGAGCTGGTGGCAGTGGGGAGTGGGAGAGGAAAGAAGCAGAACACAAGGATCTGTCCTACAGCCACATGGACTGCAATGCCGTGTTCATGGGCTGTGCCAAATGGCTGCCCTGTTGGGAACAGAACCAGAAACCTCCACCAACATCCTAATTTACTGCTCTAGAGAAAGAAAAAATTCCCAACTTTAATTCCAGGGAGGATAATTTAATATCTCCTTGGCATCTGGAGATCTATTACCTGAATCCAGTCATGAGTTTCCTTCAGGTCTTCACCCTCAGGACCAGTTTAAAAGACAGTGGGGTTAAACTCTTTCCCACTTGTTAAATCTGGATCATCCCGTTCTGTGAGGGGCTTTCTTGGTTGCCACAGCCTTAACTTGCTGTGAGGCTTTAAGGATTAGAGAGCCTCCTACTCTCCTCACTTACCACTAAAGCCGTGGCTGCACAAGTTTACAAACAATGGGGCCACCTCTTGCCAGGTGGTCTAACATTTTAGAAAAAGGGGCCATTGGTCTTCAAGAACTGCCCTGTAGTGTTTTGCACTAGAACTCCTTTGGCCTGCTTCTGTTCAACACCCACATAAAATTCAAATTCTTTTTCCCTGTTTGGAAGGGCTAGGGCAGGTTCTTCAGTTCATCTGCTGTTTAAGACTTCAAAATTCTGACAGTAGTTTTGCCCATTGAAAAGTGACATCAGCCTGTGAACACCACCCTTTAAAAGTTAATCCCGGGAATTTCTCTTTCTCTTTGGTTTCTGGCTTTTGAAGAGGTCACAGGGCTCCGGTTCAGCCTCCTCCCCCCCAGGTCTGACAAGGGCACGGGAGGAGCAGGGCTGGCCAGAGTTCTGCGGTTCCCAGCGGGGGATGGAGACTGTGAAGTGACAGGACCCCCTTCCCAGAGGGAAGTACTCCCATCTGTACTACTGGACTGCCCTGATTGTCAATCTTTGACTTCTTCAAAGGGTCATTGCTAAACAAAACCTTGGTTTTGCCTGCTGACATTGCTGGTCAGGCAGTGTCCCAGGAGATGCTCTTGATGGTTTCCTCTTTTCCTGGTCATGGCACTGGAGGAGGTCCAGGCCCAGGTGATGCCACTGAAGGAAATGTGCCCTCATCCCAGGGACGCTCAACACGGACTCCCCCAGCCCCTCAGTGCCCCGCTGCTGGTCACAGCAGCCCCTGCCTGGCTCCTGCCACCCACACTCTGGTCAGCCCTGCCTGCTCCTGGACATGGGGCTCAGCCAGGGCTGGTGCTGTGTGGGCTTTGCTGGTGGTACCAGCTGGACACTGGGGTGAGAGCTCCATCTCTTTATTGGAACAGAAGAGCTGTGCTGGGCCCTGCCCTGGCAGGAGGGACCCACCTTCAGTCCAGGCCACAGAGCAGGGCGGGTCCCTTCAGGGACACAGGGCCTTGCTGTGGGTGGTGGCAGCATCTGCACAGCAGCAAGCTGGTAATGCAGCTGTGCCAGGGACATTGGGCATGGGCATGGAGATGTGAAATGTGTGGTGCAGGTGTCCCTGAGGGAGGTGTTTGGCCTTTCTCGTGAAGCTGCAGAGGGGCACCTATTGAGAGAGGAGATGGCTGAGGTCCCAGCTGCAGCTGGCACACAGGGACCCTCCTGCACAGCGGGAGATTCTCACTGTGCTCAAAGATTCCCTCTGAAGCCTAAGAGGGGAGCTTATCAGAAGTCCCGAAAAATATCTGGGAAAAGGTCTTAGGTTAGTTGTTGAGACTAGGTACAAATCTCCAGCGGGAAAAGAGCCTCTCCAGTAGGCTGGGTGTTTTGGGGTGTCTTAGTTCTTCCTAGAATGAAGATCACCAATTGAATGCAATTTCAGTTTTTATTCTAGAAGTGTAAAATGTTCCAAGATTTTCTGAATTCTAAAACTACCTTGAAAAACCCTGAACTACTATGGAAATAAGCAAAAAAATGTTTGTAGATTTCTTTCTACAAAAAATATTTCTAAATATTTCTAAAAGTTTCAAATTTCTAAGAATGAAAAGCAAAGACAAAACGCGGTTGCCTTTTCAGAATTCTAAAACTAATTTGAAAAATACTAAACAACTATGGAAATTGGGAAGAAATATTTGGGGTTTACTTTCTATCAATAATAATTCTAAAGAGTTCTAAAATTTCTAATTTCTACAAATGAAAAACAAAGATGACGTGGTACCCCATGCCCAGCTGCTGCCTGCCCAGCCAAGGCTGTGGCCAGCCAAGCAGCTGTGCCAGTGCTGGTGGTACCAGCCAGAGCCCAGAGCAGAAGCCCAAAGGTGTTGCTCAAGCCCTTCCCTGGCAGGAGGGGCCCACATTCAGGCCTGGCCAGGCACCAGGGCCAGCACCTGCAGGGACAGAGGGTCCTGTTCTGGGTGGTGGCGGCACAGCAATAAGCTGAAAATGGAGCTGTGGCAGGGAAAATGGACACTGGCTTGCAGATGGAGGATGACAGGTGCAGGTCTCCCAGACTAACGTGTTTGGCAGGACATCTGGAGGTGCAGAGGTGCTCCTGTGGAGAGAGGAGGTGGCTGAGGCCCCCAGCTGCCGCTGGCACGCAGGGACCCTCCTGCACAGCAGGGCCCAGAGCGGCCAAGGCTCCCCAGCACGGCTGGAGCTGCTGGCACAGCTTGGCCCAGCTGGACAGCTGCCCCTCAAGGCCCCGGCGAGCAGGGGATGGCTCTGGGCAGGGTCCCTGGCCAGGAGCGGGCCCCAGAGCGCCTCTGCCTTTCAAGGGCAATCTCGTCCCCGCTCTTTCTCCTGCCCACCTTGCTTTGCCTCTGCCCGCTGCTCCTGGGGCTGCTCTTGGCCAGGCAGCCTCAGTGGGAGCCAGCACTGGCTGCAGCCCCAGCGGGCTCCCCAGGACAAGGCCCAGCAATTAAGAGGCCAATTAAAGGCCTGGGCAGCAGCAGAACTCTTGGCAGAGTTATTTGGACCACTGACCATCTACAGGTCCACAGCAGCCTCACTGGGAATGTTTCTATTCTACAATAGACTTTCAAAAGAAGCTGTTTGAGGGAAAGATGAACAAAACACTCACCGTTTTCTCTTCCAGCAATACCAGATTCCAACACCACATAAAACGAAGAAATGCACCAAAAAAATCAGGCCTGCCATTACTTCTGGCCAACAGCGTGTTCCCTGACAGAAACCTCTTCCGATGTCCTTCTGGGAATTGGGAACACGTGTTGTGGTGCTGGCTGCATCTGTGGGAGCAATGGGCAGTGAGAGCCCGTGCTGTGCTGTGCTGCTGAGCTGGCAGCATGGTGGGTATGTCCAGGATGTTCTCTGTTTCCCCCAGAGCTGGGGCCTGCAGGCACCTTGTTGGCCCTTGGCACAGGCTGTGCCACCCAGCAAAGCCCAGAAGGCCGGGAGCAGAGCCCGGGGGACAGCACAGCTGCTTGGGCAGTGGCTCCTTCCAGGGACACGGGCCAAACCCATCCCTGAGCAGCCACTGCCACCCCTGAGCCTCCCTTCTCCATGACATCTCCCCCAGCCCAAGGGGACAGAGCCAGGCCCTGTCAGGGGCCAGTGCAGCCCCTGCCCAGTTGGGAGCCAGGGCTGGCTGTGGCCCTGGGCTCGTGGCAGGGCTCCCGCTCGGGGCTGCTCCTGTGCCTCGGGCCTCTGGGCGCTCACGGCTACCTCTGGGAGCAGCTGCAGTGGGATAGATGTTGGTGCATGAGTCCCATTTCCCAGGAGCTGGAAACGAGCTCCAGAGGCCTGGAAGCTGAGGTGCCTCCAGCTTTGGCTGCTGCTGGGTCATGCAAGGGCCAGCCCTAGGGGAAGAGCTGCTGGCACACAGCCCCGCCAAGGGCTGAGCCCAGCACAGCAATTACCTCCTGTGTCTGGGCCTGTGCCTGGCATCGCCTTCTTTCCTGCCAATGAGCCACTGCTTCCTCTGGGAAACGTCTCCACCTGCATGGTCTTTTGGTCCATCCCTTGAGAAAGGAAGAGGCACAGCTGAACCAGATGGAGAAGTTCTTGATTTGGGTGCTGGCATTTTCAGGACCTCATGCTTGTCAAATATGGGGATAAGGTTCAAAAAATGCCTTGGCTTTTGGGCCAGGGCCAGGGCCCTCCCTCCTCCAAAAAGCTGCCAATTCTGAGCAGTAGTGAGGGGATCGTGCAGGGTGAGGGCACACACGTGCACGGCTCTGTCCTGACACCTGCAGCGATGCTGCCCTGGCCGAGCTTTGGGCTCTGAGCTGGCAGCTCTCCCAGGGGGAAAGGCCTTCACCTACCCTCGCCATCTCCCAGGGCCTCAGTCCTGGACGTGGGTTGGGAAGCCAGATCACCTTCACCAGGAGGCTTGGCTGCAAGGAAAGGCAGGACAGAAGAGCTCCCGTGGATCTGTAGGAGATCCTCAGGCTCCCTGGGGCTGGCAAAGGAGCTGCACAAGGCACAGCCCTGGGCCCAGCCCCTTCCCTCTCTGCTCCTCTCCGTGGCTGCACAGAGCACACGGAAGGAGACACTGGCATTGCACATGGGAAGAAGATTGACAGCTAAATGCTCCTTCCTCCCACTGACAGCGATGCTGTGGGATCACTCAGGGCTCCAGAAGGGAGCAGGGCAAGGCTTCCAGAATCCTTCAGCCCTGAGATTATGTTAAGGGATATGGCACATGAGTGAGCTCTTGCCACCTTGACATTATTCCATCAGGAAAAGCACATTGAGAACTTGCCTCCAGCATTCTCCAAGTCTTGCCAGCTGTCATCTAGCCGGGCTTCCAGATAATCCATGTCCTGATCCCAGTCTAGAAGCCAGTACAGATCAGAACCACGTCCATGGTGCGCTGGGATCCACTTCTGCCTTGGGGTAGTGGGCACTGCAAGGGGTTTGGGTTAGATCGTGAGTACCAGATGTCGATGGACATGGCCAAAGCTGCAGAGGGGCCTGGGGAGCTCTGGGCTGGCTCTGGTCACTCTCCACCCTCTTTGCAGGCCCTGTGCAACATCCCTGGTGGGGGGTGACAGGGCCAGAGCAGGGGTCCTGGCTGTTGAGTCTCAGGAGAAGGCTGAGGGACATGGACCCACCTTGTCCTCCCTCCAGCATTTCCTTCAGCATTTGCCTCATGGGTTTTGATGGCACATGGGGTTTCTGGTGTCCTGCAGCTTTGTTCTTTCCACTTGGAGGACCTTAAGAGAAAACAGTTCCCCTTTGCAGGAATGGATCCCAGAAAACCAGTGCTCAGCCTGTGGGGTCAGGAGGGACACACCACTCACCCCTGCGATGGGAGCCGGGCTTGCGTACAGTTACCAACCCAGGAGCTGGGAAAGTCCTGCCTGCAGACACACCTGTAACTCAACAGCCACAGAAGCTTCTGTCACCTCTGCTCATCTGCACAGGCAGCACTGAGCCACGGAAGCAGTGCTGAGGGGAACGCGATGGGCGAGGGCACACACGTGTATGTCTCTGTCCTGACACCTGCAGTGGTGCCAGGACATTGAAACTGCTTATTCTGCCAGGAAAGGACCATTGAGAACTTACCTCCAGCATTTCTCAAGTGTTTCAAGCTGTCATCCAGCAGGGCCTCTGGATAATGCAAGTTGTGATTCCAATCTAGAAGGGAGCCCAGATCAGAACCCTGCCATGGTGTGCTGAGATCCCCTTCTACTTTTGACAACTGGGCACTGCAAGGGTGTCAGGTAAGACCCTGGGTGCCAAATGTTAGAGGACAATGGCCAAAGCTGCACAGGGGCCAGAGGACCTCTGGGTTGGTGTCTGGTCACTCTCCAAGCTCTTTGCAGTCCCTGTGCAACATCCCTGGAAGAGGTGGCTGGAGCAGCCCAAGGCCCATTGGGGCTCTCTCACAGCTACAGCTGAAAGTCTTGCTAAAGCAATGAGGAAAAACTGCAGCAGGCAGTTGCACAACTATCCCTCCCTCACTCCTGCCCTCTCTCCCTCCCTTCCTGCCTTCCTCTCTGTCTCCATCCCTCTTTTCCCTGGGACAGCTCTCCCAGCCCAAGGGGGCAGAGTCAGGCCCTCTCAGGACACATTGGAGGCTTGGCCTCCCCCTCTGCCCATTCCCCACCATGGGCACCCCCCTTTGCAGCCCCTGCCAGGTTTTGGGACGTGTCTCCCATGGATGGACCCCAGCAGGACTGCTCAGTAGCCGAGTGCCCTGAGCCTGCTGGGGATAATTCCTCTGGGCTGTGCCAGTCTTGGCCGGGCTGTGCCTGCACTGCCAAGCAGCAGAGATGGCAGCTCAAGCCTCAGCAGGGCTCAGGCCCAGAGGCACAGCAATTACCTCCTGTGACTGTGCCTGGCATGGCCTCCCTTCCTGCAGCAGAGGCTGCCCATGGGCCACTGCTTCCTCCGGGAAACGCCGCCTTCAGCACAGCCGCTCTGTCCACTTCTGCAGAAAGGGGCAGCTGGATCAGATGGAACCATTCCCCACTGGGGAAACTTCAGGAGGCAATGCTTGTCAAAGGCATGGTTAAGGATCAAGAATCCCTGAAAATTTTTTGGCATTGGCCAGGGCCTACACTATCAAAACAGCTGCCCTTTCTGATCTACCTGGGGACCGAGAAATTGCAGGGGATCTCAGTGTGAGCATGACCCCTGCTGCACTTTGGGCTCCCTGCCTGCTGATGCCAAATGCCTTCCTGCAGAGGCTGGGGAGAAGCTGCAGCCAGGCCAGGCTGGGAAACAGCCCTGCAGGCCATGAAAGCAACAGTGGGGCAGCGAGGCTGCCATGGATCCTCTTCCCACTGTGCAAAGAAAGCCCCTGGCTGCTGAGTCTCAGGAGAAGGCTGAGGGACATGGACCCACCTTGTCCTTCCTGCAGCATTTCCTTCAGCATTTGCGGAGTGATTTTGGATGGCACATGGGGTTTCTGGTGTCCTGTAGCTTTGTTCTTTCCACTTGGAGGACCTTAAGTGAAAATAGTTCCCCTTTGCAGGAATGGATCCCAGAAAACCAGTGCTCAGCCTGTGGGGTCAGGAGGGACACACCACTCACCCCTGCGATGGGAGCCGGGCTTGCGTACAGTTACCAACCCAGGAGCTGGGAAAGTCCTGCCTGCAGACACACCTGTAACTCAACAGCCACAGAAGCTTCTGTCACCTCTGCTCATCTGCACAGGCAGCACTGAGCCGCGGGAGAGGTGAGGGGATAGCACAGGACGGGGGCACACACGTGCACGGCTCTGTCCTGACACCTGCAGTGATGCTGCCCTGGCTGAGCTTTGGGCTCTGAGCTGGCAGCTCTCCCAGGGGGAAAGGCCTTCACCTACCCTCACCATCTCCCCGAGCCTCAGTCCTGGACGTGGGTTGGGAAGCCAGATCACCTTCACCAAGTGGCTTGGCTGCAAGAAAAGGCAGGACAGAAGAGCTCCCGTGGCTCTGTAGGAGATCCTCAGGCTCCCTGGGGCTGGCAAAGGAGCCGCGAAAGGCAAAGCCCTGGGCACAGCCCCTTCCCTCTCTGCTCCTCTCCGTGGCTGCACAGAGCACATGGAAGGAGACACTGGCATTGCACACAGTTAGAAGATTGACAGCTAAATGCTCCTTCCTCCCACTGACAGCGATGCTGTGGGATTACTCAAGGCTCCAGAAGGGAGCAGGGAAAAATTTCCAGAATCCTTCAACCCTCACACGACCTTAACGCAAACGGCACTTAAGTGAGCACTTTCCACCTTGACAGATTATTCCATCAGTACAAGTGGCAATTCAGAACTTACCTCCAGCATTCTCCGAGATTTTCAAAGTCTCATTCACCAGCGATCCCAAATAATTCAAGTCATGATCCCAATCTAGAAGGAAGCACAGATCAGAACCATGGCCATGGTGCACTGGGATCCCCTTCTGCCTTAGGGAACTGGGCACTGCGAGGGGTTTGGGTAAGGCTGTGGGAGCCAGATGTCAATGGACATGGCCAAAGCTGCAGAGGGGCTGGGGAGCTCTGGGCTGGCTCTGGTCACTCTCCACCCTCTTTGCAGGCCCTGTGCAACATCCCTGCAGAGGCAGCAGGACCAGCCCAGGGCCCCTGGGGACTCTCTCCCTCTCACAGAGGAAAGCCTCCCTAAAGGCCTGTGGAAAACCATCCCCAACTCTTCCCAGGAGAAGGAAGTGCTGTCCCAGGAAAGGGAAGCCAGGCCGCGGGCTCACCTGCTCCCTGTGCTCGCTGCGGAGCAGCCTGGGCAGCCCTGTCAGGCAGGGCCACTGCCAGGAGGAGCAGGAGGAGGAGACGCAGAGCAAAGGCCATGGTGCCTTGCCCTCTGCCAGTCCTGCAGCTCTTGCTGCCACCACTGTCCTGACACCGCTGTCCCAATGTCAGCACCGCTGCTGCCGCCGCCGCTGCTGCCGCAACAGTCGTGGTCAAGGACTGACTGCTCGGTCCTCGTGGTGCTGTGCAACCACGGGGCTCTGGGACCTCTGTGACCTCAGAGCCTGCTGTCACCTCAGCCTGCTGTCACCCCACAGGCTGCTGTGACCTCATGGCCAGCGTGGAATTGTGTGGGGAGTGGGATCTGCCTTCTTCACCAGGGAGCTCATCCTGCCCAGCAGCTCTGTCCAAGGGCTATGACAGGGTCCCAGCCCAGCTGATCTCACAGGCTGGGGGATGAAGGGATGGAGAGCAGCCCTGCTGAGAAGGACTTGTGGCTGCTGCAAGGAGAGAGGCTGGACATGAGCCAGCCATGTGCCTCCAAAGGAGGCTGCCCAGCAGCTTGAAGGAGGTGATTCCACCACCCCTCTGCTCTGGTGTGAGCCCACCTGGAGTACTGCATCCACCTCTGGGTGCCCAGCACAGAAAGGACATGGTCCTGTTGGAGCTAGTCCAGAGGAGGGACAGAATGCTCTGAGGGCTGGAGCCCCTCTGCTTTGGAGACAGGCTGGGATAGCTGGGGGTGTTCAGCCTGGAAGAGGGAAGGCTCCACGCAGACCTGATTGCTACCTTTCAGTACTTTAAGGGAGCTTTTAGAAAAGACAGGACAGAATTTTTAGTAGGGCCTGTTGTGACAAGACTGAGGGGGAATGTTTTCAATCTAAAAGACAGTAAATTCAGACTAGACCTAATGAAGATGTTTTTCACACTGTGGGTTTTGAAACCCTGGCACAGGTTGCCCAGAGAGGTGGGCATCCATCCCTGCTGACATTCAAGCTCATGCTCTGAGCAACCTGATCCAAAGGTGTCCCTGCTCACTGCAGGGCACTGCACTAGATGGCCTTTAAATGTCCCTTCCAAGCCAAGCCATTCTGTGCTGCTGTGCACCAGCAGAGCAGTGCTGGAATAATGCTGGGGTGATGATGCTGGCACCTGTGTTTTGGTAGTTGTGCCATTTAGCTGTTGGCCAAGAGAGGATTGATGGGCTGCACAGTGAAGTCTGCAGAGAACAGTGTGCTCAAGGAGAAACAGGAGAGGAACAGGGCTTCCAGCTCAGATAAATGCATTTTGCTGCCCATTTCTCGTTAAGAAATAAAGCAATGTTCTGAAGATCCCTTCAGTGTGGGTGCACTATTGGCTGTATCAGTGCTTGTGTTCTGTAAAACAGGTGAGTTGTTACAGCTTCTTGCCCCATTTACCACTGGATAAAACCCAAATACTGCATTGCTCCATGTCTCCTTTCTTCCAAGTAAAGGCAGATTTTGTTCATTCTTCAGTGGGACATATTCATCTGTTGACAAGCAAATTCTTCTTGCCATTCACACAATGTTGATTTGCACTAATCAGATTATAATTAAGACCTACCTCTCACTGTAATTAAGGCTGATGGATTGTGAGGCAAAGTGTTGCATCATTTGCCCTGGAGAGAGTTTTTCTCTAATTCAATGACATTTGGAGACAGCTGTAGCCTACCATACTTCTGGCATACTAGAAATGAAAAAACAGCCATGGAAACAGGCTGTTCTATCCTTTCCTCCTCCTCCTTCTCCAAGGTATTTTAATCCCTGAAGTCTGAGCTCTTCAGCTGCCTCACAAACATTGTTTTATTTCACATAGGTATCCATCAGGACAGTGGCTGTGAAACTTGGAACAATGTAGGTTTAGAGCAGCAAAAATAATAATCCATTTCCCAGGTTAAGCCAAGCATTTCCCAAATAACTCTAGCTATCGTCAGGGATGTTTCCAAAAGTATCACAGTAAATGTTGGGAGTGGGGAGAGAATGTGAACAAAATTAAAAATACAGCTTTCTGAGATCTTTTTATTCCTATAAAAACAGAGTCAAAATTGTTTATAGATAGAACATTAACTAAGAAGTGAATAAGAGATTGTCAAAATAATAGCTTGGGAAACAAAAATATCTAAATAAAAATAAGTTAACATGTGGATTTATAAGAAAACAATCATACTAAGAAAAAATAGACCTACCAAATCTAAAAACAATAAGGCTGCCTCATCTGTCTCAATATAAAAAAAAAAAAAAAAAAAAAAAAAAAAAAAATTGAAAATAATCAGATCCTCATGACCATTACTATATACAGGACCCTCCAGGTAATGGGAATAAGCAAAGGAACTTTTGGACATTTTTTTTCTCCTTGGGCTGGGGGAGCTGTCACAGGGAAGGGAGGGTCAGGGGTGGCAGTGGCTGCTCAGGGATGGGTTTGGCCCGTGTCCCTGGAAGGAGCCACTGCCCAAGCAGCTGTGCTGTCCCCCGGGCTCTGCTCTCAGCTTTCTGGGCTCTGTTGGGGGGCACAGCCTGTGCCAAGGGGTGGCAAGGTGCCTGCAGGCCCCAGCTCTGGGGGAAACAGAGAACGTCCTGGCCGTATCCAGCGTGCTGCCAGCTCAGCAGTGGAGCACAGCACAGGCTCACGCTGCCCATTGCTCCCACAGATGCAGCCGGCACCACAAGACATGCTCAGAAGATCTGGGAGAGCATGAGAAGAGTTTTCTACCAGGGAACACATGGCTTGATTAAGTTAATGGCCACTGTGGCTGGTGGAGCACTTTTCCTGCTGATGTGCTATGCTGGAATCTGGTATTGCTGGAAGAGAAAAGGGTGAGTGTTTTGCTGATCTCGGCCTCAAACAGCTTCTTGAAAGGCTGCTCATAGTCAGGAAACATTCCCAGTGAGTCTGCTGAGGACCTGTAGATAGTCAGTGGTTGTCCAAATAACTCTGCCAGGAGTTCTGCTGCTGCCCAGGCCTTTCATTGGCCTCTTAAATGTTGGGCCTTGTCCTGGGGAGCCCGCTGGGGCTGCAGCCAGTGCTGGCTCCCACTGAGGCTGCCTGGCCAAGAGCAGCCCCAGGAGCAGTGGGCAGAGGCAAAGCAAGGTGGGCAGGAGAAAGAGCGGGGACAAGATTGCCCTTGAAAGGCAGAGGCGCTCTGGGGCCCGCTCCTGGCCAGGGACCCTGCCCAGAGCCATCCCCTGCTCGCCGGGGCCTTGAGGGGCAGCTGTCCAGCTGGGCCAAGCTGTGCCAGCAGCTCCAGCCGTGCTGGGGAGCCTTGGCCGCTCTGGGCCCTGCTGTGCAGGAGGGTCCCTGCGTGCCAGCGGCAGCTGGGGGCCTCAGCCACCTCCTCTCTCCACAGGAGCACCTCTGCACCTTCAGAAGAGCAGCCAATGACTTTAATCACTGAGAAGCTGACCTGTCATCCCCGCTCTTCACCTCTGTCTCCCTCTGCTCTGCTGTGGCTCCATCCCCGTCTTGAGTGCGTCCCAAGACCCACACCTGCAAAGTGAGAGCCTCTGCCCCTGAGCCCCCTGGCCCTGGTCCCTGGCCAGGACTGAAATTGGGCAGCCCCTGTCCACCAGAGCAGGGCTTGGCCCATGGTTTTTGTTCCAATAAAGAGATGGAGATTTCATCTCAGTGTCTGGATGGTACCACCAGCAAAGCCCTCATGGCACCAGCCCCTGCTGAGCTCCATGTCCTGGAGTAGCCGGGGGTGTCCAAAGTGTGGACAGGCAGGAGCCAGGCAGGGGCTGCCATGACCAGTGGTGGGGCCACAAGGGGCTGGGGGAGCCCATGCTGAGCGTCCCTGGGCTGTGAGGGCACATTTCCTTCAGTGGCATCACCTGGGCCTGCACCTCATGAGGCACCCAGGGCTAATTTGGGCTCTCTGCTAAGGTGTGCAAGGATCCCCCATGAGGTGTGCAGTGGGGTTAAATTGAGAGGGTTTTTTCCTCTTCTCAGCACAGCAAAGGGGACACTCTTGGCTGAGGTTTTGCAGAGCTGGGAGGAAGCCTCTTGCGAGCCCTTGGGCCCGGCCTGTGGGCACAGCGGGCAGGCAGAGCCCATCCCTTGAGGCCAGTCCGGGCTGCTCGGGCCGGGCCGGGCCGGGCCAGGTGAGGGCCCCGGCAGGGAAGGGCCGTGGCCGTGGGCTCTGATGAGGCTGCCGAGCTTCACCCTGGCCCTGTGCTGCAGCCAAACACACATTTACAGCCACAGCCATTCTCTGGGGCACAGGAGGCACCCGGGGCTGGAACTGAGGCCATGGCTTCTCACCCTGAAGGGAGGATGGCTCTCTTGGTTTGGAGGGCACAGCTTAGATCTCAGTTCCCTTTGTAAACCTGCTGGGGAAGTGTGGAGGGGCAGAGAGTTCCAACCCTTCTCATTGGGAAGTTTGGCTGATGCTGTGGGGTTTTTCAATTTTTTGCCCTCTGAATTTGTGTCCTGGCAGAGGGTTAAGTTTGCTTGCTCTCACAAAGGCCCTTTTCTTCTTGGTGCTCAGTGGGACTGCAATGCAGCCGGGGTTGAAGGAGGATCTGCGGCCGCTTGGGCCATGATTGTGGGACACCGTGTGGGACCTGCTACTTTTGGCTGTGCTTTGTGGTGCTGCTGGTTCAGGCCTTTTGCAGTAACTGACTTCAGTTTCTTCATCTTGTCACCATGGCTGGGAATAAATCTCTTGAACACCCCTGTAGTATTAAGAGGCAGGCATTGCTTTCTTGAAGTGCTGCATGCACAGGCCATAGGGATCACAGGGCCTTCTTGGTGGGGTCTTCAGGGAGCCTGGTGGTCATTGAGGGAGGAAGCTGATTCTACTGGAAAAAAGAGGGTTTTCCATGTGTGGAAAAGAATAACCTCTCACTTCCCCATCCCTTTCTGTACAAAGTTATACAGGCAAGTGCATTCAAATATCTCTTTCTGCATTGTCAGCGTATTTTTCTTTCAATATCTATCTGTCTATCTATCTATCTATCTATCTATCTATCTATCTATCTATCCACCTACCTACCCACCTACCTACCTTACTAATCTATTTCTATGCATGAGGTTTTGTTTCTTTATAAATTATGACACTTCTATTGAGAGCTGGAAAATGATACCATCCATGTTTGATATAGCAAAGCTTGGGTTTAGGAGCACACATGAACTGTGATTTCTTTCTTGCTAGACATATGCTGGCTTGTTTAGATTGACTTTGAACTGATATCCTGCAAAGCTGGAAAATGTCTGGTAGCCATTGCTGTGGTATCCTTAAAAATCCTTTTTTCATTTTTATTTTTTTCTTTTGTGCTGGTTGGTAAATACCTTTCTTCCTTAAGCTGTGTGCTGGCAATATTGGAGGTAGAAAATAACATAATACTGCATTTTTTGGATACTTGATAGCTGTCCTGTGAAATTTTATTGTAGTATGTTCTGTCTAATACCCACTCAGAATTAAATCAGCTGGTCAGCTACTGAGCACAACTTACTGCACAGCTGCAGCTCAAGTTTCCACAGTGCTTTTTCTTCCTCTGCATATGTATCAAACACAATCAAGTGCAAGGCTGCTGACAGAGGAAAGAGCCTTGTTTAGTGGAGCTGTTAGCGTTCAGGAACACACATAACCACGAATGGTTATATGAAGGTGCTTTATTTAAAGAGCTCTGGGTGTCAGGGGTACACATACCCAAATCTGACCCAACTTGGGTTTCGAGTTGAACATATTTTATACTCTATCATTATGCAACTTACATATTAATTATTAAACTTACATTGTTCTATTGTATGCATTGTTTTTACCCAAGCATGAATTTCTCGTAATCCCCCCTTAGCCCCCTAACATGGTTCCCCATGTTCTCTAAACAATAATTATATCTAATCACATCTAACAATTGTATCATTTATCATAGACTGACTACACAAGTGCAGCTTGACCTGGTCTTTAGCAAGCACAAGGCCTAACGTTTCCAGGGCCTGCTTTTCCCAGGGCTTTCCAAACCTAACTTTCGTTCTAAGTCCCTGAATTTTCTAAGATTTTAAGGCCTTTTACTATCAGAGCCAGGACTTTGGGAAGGTGGTAGCTGTTAGACCAACACCCAGCAAACTGCCTAAATTCCTTTTTGTGACTGCTGTCTGGTGACTTTGGCCTGGCTTCTTGAGGAGGTTCAATTTTCATTTAGAAATGGCACCAGAACACTCCGTGTGCTCCCGTGGAGCCAGGGCTGTCCCAGGACACATGGAGCTGGGACAAACGGCACATTGATTTTCATCTCAAGAAGTCACCTGAGCTCCTCATGGCAGCAACCCCACGCACTGCTAATGGATCCATTACAATTAACTCAGCACACAGCTTGGAACTTGAAGCTCTGACATACGGAGCTTGTTCAGTTCTGCCATGGAGGAATGGAGTTTGAAAACAAAGAGGTTTAGCAAGGAGATCCACGCACAGCTAAACTCTTTGTACTCTAGCGAAGTAAGTCTTAGGATGTAAACCCTCACCCATCCTCTGGTTTTACCCCTCCAATGAGCCAAATTCTTGGTCTTCATTCCTGTGTCAGTAGGAAAATATGACAGGGAAGTGGAGATTTTCCTTGGCTTCTTCAGCTGGCCAGCTTGTAACCTCATCCTCTGCCACAAACAGGAACAGACAAACTGGGATTTTGTTATGAAACCTACTTGGTGTTTGATTTTACCCAGAAGTAACTGAGATTCACTGAAATATTTACAAGCCATAAATGATGGATTTATTGTGGTTGCTAGAATCTTTCAGATTTTACAACTTTTCTGCTGCACGAGAACCTGGCACTTGCAGAACTCTTGCCCCATGCACTTCTCTAGTGCTTCTTGCAGAGAAGTGCTTTGGGATTAATCAGGATGAGTGCCACGTTCACGTGTGGTTTATGGAGCCCACAGGACAGGGAATTGTCTTTGCTGAGGGCATTGGCTATCATTCCAACACCTGCATCACTTTTTCTACAGTAATCCTTGTGAGAAAGGTTGTTCTTTGCCATAGAGATTTTTAGTCCATATTTTTTATCTCAAACAGCCAAAAGTTTTCCATCTCACAGGTTTCTGATGCTGATTTTTCCATTCCAGTCTGTTGTTGGCCTTGTCAGGAAAATTCATCTACAAACACCAGAGGTTTATGTCTAAAAAGGAGACAGAGGAGTCCTTTTACTTGATTTGAATAAAGGGAGAGGCCATGGGCCATTCTCCTGGGGTCTCTCAAATTTTTGGAGGACACAGCCTCCTTTTTATCCAAATTTCCCAGCCACGTCCCTGTCTCTTTCCCCATTGGCTGAGGTACTTGAGAGGTCCAGACTCCCTGGACTGCCTGATACCTAAGATTCCCCTCTAATGTATAACCCTCCTTCTTCATTTTTAATTCTTATGGAATTTATGGTTTTCCCCCATTGTTTCTTTCATCTTTCAGTATCAAATTTCATTTATCAGCAAACTTACAGTTTGTTTGTAAAGGCAAATATCTTTTTTCCATTCATCAATCAGAGGAATCCTTCCCATTGTTTCTTTTATCTCTCAGTGCTAGTTTTATTTACCAGCAGACCCACAGCTTGTTTTTAAAGACAAATCTCTCATTCCTCTCAACCTCTCTTTTTAAAAAAAATTTCTTACTAATTGTCTGTACAAACTTTAGTTATCATTGACTTTATTTCCTTTTCCTCGATTTTTTTTTTTTTTGTTTTGCAATTATTTGCAGTGACATCAATTTCTGTCCTTTTGTAGCTATTCCTGGATTAGTAGCTATGGCTACTACCTGCATCCTCTTTATCAAATGTTGCAGAAATTGTATTAAGCAAGGGATCATGCATGCTAAAAGATAAGAGTTGCTACAGCACAAGAAAAGCATTTGTTAAACCCACAGTTTACTAGATAACCACGAAAACACGTCTTATTCTCATTCTTTCCATGTTTGGACTGATACATGAGTTAACTTTCCTATTGCTTTTGTAATTTGTTTCACCACCTTTTAGCTATCAGTTAATTTGCCACACTCTCCCTTCTTCTGCTGACAGTGTTTGCATTTCTAAGCTGTCACACGAGGCTTCTACCTGCAGTTCCATTTAAATCTGTTTTGTTGGATCTGGACCAGAACCTATTACAAAGGATTTGAGTTTTGTTTCAGTGTTGCTACTTCTACTGATCATCACGGACAACACATGTCCTGCTTGTGGAATTGTTTTGGGGGCAGCTTAAAAATAAGGGCTCCAAAAAACCTTCTCTTTCCCCTCTGCTTTATAGCCTTCAAAATCTTTTTGGTAATTATGGAAGGAACACCTTGCTTAGCTGCTGGTAGTGAACTTAACAAACATTTGATTCTATTTGCCTTGATATCTGAAACAATTATAAGGAGGGAAGCTGGGGGTCTAACACTCTGAACCTAAAGTCTGGTCAGAAATGCTTTTTCCCACGTATGTGCTTCTTGTTCTATTTAGACAATAAATGTTTTTTTTCAGAAGAATGAAGCCACCATAGACTTCCTTCTTCATCTCAAAATCTTGTTTATTATGGACTTAACTCACTGGTTAGGTTTGACTGGGCTGGCCACCCACAGCCAGTCTTCAGATCTTCCTGGCCTTCTACAGACTTCACAATTTTTCAGGTAAAAGGATTTGCTACTTCTTCTCTTATGGTTAAAAATTACTTTTCTACTTTTGGCTTCAACTTCAACTGGCTGACAATATCAAGGTAAGATTATTAAGGCAGACATTTTAATGGTGTAATTTAATTTCCTAACTTAACTTTTACTTTCATGTTGTCTTTACACGACCTGTAAAGGTGAGTGAAGGCACAGAAAGAGCTTTAACATAAAGAAAACAATGACAGTGAGGATTGGCCTCTAATGACTGGAGATTTGAGAGAAGGGATGCCCACACAAACTATTTCAGCAGCCAGGCTGTGGGAGGCACACGGGGCTTCCCCTGATGTTGATGGCCTGGCTACTGCTCCAGTCCCCTCTTGTGGAGCATCAGTGGCAGCCTGCCGAGCTTCTCCTCTAGCTGAGATGTCTGAATTTCTGGGGCCTTAGAGACCTTGACTCGAGAGGGATGGCTCTACCCGTGTTCAGCTCTCCTGACGGCTCTTTCTGTGCTCAGCAACACTTGCACAGGTCTACACTACTTTGCTGCTGCTGCTGCTGCTTCTCTCTACTCCTTCACTAGGACTCAATCTCCTGGCTGGATGTTGTGAACAGCAAAGTCTAAAGGCAGGCTCTGTGCTAGCTGAGCTTCTTGTCAAAGAGCTTTTACAAGAGACACTATCCAGGCTACATATTGTTTCCAATAGATATCCTTTATCCCTACCCCCAGGTAATTCTCAAGGCTGAGGATTACCAGGATAAGGAATTCTAAACATCAGTTCAAAGGGAGATAATTGAGTATCCCCACTGGGTCTGGCCCTTCTTCTTGCCCAAGCCAGTGGCAAGAGCCGGCATCTTAGTTTCTATCACCAGCTTCAGAAGGTGTTTCTTTATTTCCCCATTCATCTTTTCATCTCAGCCAGAACTCTGGGGGTGCCAGGGGCTATGGAGGTTCCATTGGATCCGTAAAGCAGTCAAAACTCTGAGACATAAACTTTGAAGAATTTAAGATTTTAGAGAAGCTGAGGCCTTCATAAGAAAGAAGCCTTGCTAAATCTAAATAAAATAAATAGATGGGCCTTGCTAAAATTAAAGGGAGCTAGAGAAACTTTGCTAAAATTAGAGGTTAATCATTGGCTAATAACTAATTGTCTGTCAACTCTATGCTTGTTCAGCTGGGCTTATAATGAGAAGCAATGAATCTGGTAAGGAACTTGAAGAACAGAAGAGAATTGCAAATCAGAAACTCCTGGAAGACATGAAACTAGGAGCCCAGCCAAGGGTCCATTTGTCACTTTGCATTGAAAAGGTAGAAAGGTCAGAAGGAGGAAGAGCCATATCCCTTCCCTCCCTTCTCTCACCCCTCCTCATAAAAGGACCACCAACTCATTTCAAGGAACAAACTACGCATGCTTAATTGCTTTTTTCCTAATTAGCATAGGAAGCAGAGTGTGGGTGGCAACGGGGTTATGAATATGCATTTGTGTTCCATATTTCTGGAAATAAAAAGCCTGTATTCACCAGTATTCAGGGCCATGTGTATTAAGGGGTGATCTGACACATCGGCCCAGCGCTGCTAATAATCATACACTTTTTAACCCTAAACCAGTTCAAGAGTCTTTGTCTGTCTCAGTTGGATAGTGATACTAGATCATATCCATATTTTAGTAAATCAGTCTTAGAATGCAGCCAAAAATTGCATGTGGAAAAAGGAAAAGAACTTGTGGGTTTGGGAAGATGAGGATGGATTTTGTTAACAGCACATTGGAAACAGCACCAAGAGAAGGAACAATTGTTTTTGGAATGCTCCCATGTGAAGATACAGCAGGTTTTAGTCTTGAGCTCAGGTTTATTTGTGCAAGTGAAACAACAAAAACAACAATGATGATGATGATAATGATAGTAATAATGATAATAATAGTAATAATTATAATAATGATAATAATAATAATCAATAATATATATTTATATCCAAAATTAAAAATTGATAATGTGAAATAATGTTGACAATACTAATTTGTGAGCTTTGGTTGCTCACTGTAACACTAAATACCCTACAAAAAAGGACTAGCAAAGACCCAAATGTCAATGGTAAACTTTGTGAATTGTATACACGGAATAAAGGAGGAAGGGGTGAAGTTGGCTGTTTTTATATGGCTTGCTGATGCTGTGATGTGGAATGCTTTGTCTGTTCCTGGGAAAAATACAGAGATTAAAACTGCTGGGTTTTTCATGTACCACACTATCCACAAATGGCAGGATTGGTTCCATGGCTGGAGAGGCTGTTAAAAGAGCAGCTGATAAAACGAGGAGATGGGAACCTGTCCCGGTGGAGAACCCATCTCCCAGATGGGCTCCATGCCCTTAACAATGGGCCCACTGGGAAATGGAAACCCCTGGGTGTGCACAGCTGCACCCAATTTGCAAACACAGCCATGGACAGTGAGACTTGGGCTGCCTGGGAAATTGTTCTGGCTGTGATGGCCCCTGCCAGGGCCAGCCCACAGGCTGCAGGGCTGGACCTTCATGCACTGGAATTCATTAGGAGAAATCAGAAGCAAATGAGAGTTTACAATACAGGAATAAGAATTCAGATTCCTCCAGGACACTTTGGTTTGATAACTGCTCATTGGAGCTTGGCCTTGCAAAGGGTTCATGTCACGGGAGGAGGAATTGATGCAGATTATCAAGGAGAAATTGGAGTAAGTCTGTTAAACAATAGTGAACAAGATTTGATTGTTCAACCCCATGACAAGGTAGAAGAAATATTGATATCGCAATTGAAAAAATAATTGTGAAGAAAGAATATCCACTTCAAATTGCCTCCATTTGTGGATAAAAGGAGTTTGGACCCAGCAGTCCTAATAAAGGAGCCAGAGTGTGGGTCCAGAGGCCAAATGGCCCTCCCGAGCCAGCTGAAGGAACAGCTCTGGGCAAAGGCAACACTGTTTGAATCCTGAGACCTGAGCAGGAACAATGGGAATATGTCCCTGCAGCCAAGTGTTCTCTGCCAGAACAAGTCGATGGGATGGGATATTGTTTTACAGACCCTGCCAGACCAAATCTCCCTGTTTGCCCCAACGGCCCCTTTGGAAAATGCTCAGATCCACGGGGCTCCATGTGAAGGCTGATGTGACCCTGAGGGACTTCCACACCAATTCCAGCCAAGAGCCTGGCTGTCCCTCAGGGACTGGGACCCGGCACCTCTCCAGCCGAAGGGAAAAGGACCCCAGCAAGCCTTGTTAGCCACAGACAGCGCGGTAAAGCTGAACAGCAAAGGACCTTGGGGACATTATTCTGGAATTCAAAAGGTGCCAGCTCCATGGACAACAGAATTATTGTTCCTAACGTGAATGAGGGTGAGGAAAAGGAATGAGTAAGCTTGTGATGGTAAAGCACAGAAATCCTTTCACATTGTGGCCTCCAGCTAGAACAGGGCTTGGTTTCTCCGGAAGGGAAATCTCAGTCAATCCTGTAAAACTGATAATTGCATTCCTGTATAACACAGCAGTTTTCTGTCAGTGTCCCTGCACTGGATCCGTTACGAGTCAGAGCCCATTGACAGAGTTTTGGCCACCCCACAGGGTGAGCCCTCCGAGGGAACCCCATTCCTCCCAACCTGAGCTGAGAACATACCCAGCAATTAGTTACATTGAGTATTTTGGCTACTTTGATCTTTAAATTTTCAAAATAATTTTGATTACTAATGCCTTGATTAAACTTCAGAGGTGTTTCTGGCAAACAAAGATCCTGGCTGACTCTCAAGATACAACTTACAGGTGTTGGGGGTTAGGTGTCCTTTATTTTCTATTTAGTTCTGGCTTGCCTGTGGAATTTTTACTCATGACTTGCAGGGAAAACTTAACTGCGGGTACCTGGTGCGTGCTTGAGGAAAAACAAAGAGTTTGGCTGGGCCCAAGGGGGGAAGGGGGCAGGAAAAGGGGAGGGTGGGGACAGTTTGGTGGCTTCTTCAGCTTCGGAGAAGAACACTTTGGGTGCAGAGCTGTTGTGGTGGGGAGAAGGGAATTTCGCCATCACCCAGATGGAGCTGCTGCTTCTTCTCCTTCTTCCCTCTTCATTGGTGGCCTCACACCCCCTGTCCTGCCGGAACGTGTGGCAGTGCCAGCCACCACCGTGGAGCTGCTGATCCACCTCAGCCACTGGCCCGGGATCTCAGCTCATCCCTGCTGTTCCAGCTGAGTGTTCCTCAGAGCCCTGCAGGAGCACCAGCACTGACTGCCAACCCGAGGGGGTTTGTGAAACAAAGCCTCTCCTCCATCCTTTCCCGTCTCAGCCCAGAAAGCTGTCACGGGGTCCCTGGCTCTGTTTTCTTGCTAATGCTGTAGTTATTGTTGTTTGTTTGCCTGGTTATAAATATTAGTAAAGAACTGTTATTCCTATCCCCAGATCTCTGCCTGAGAGCCCCTTGATTTCAGGATTATCATAATTCGGAGGGAGGGGGTCTACATTTTTCATTCCAAGGGAGGCTCCTGCCGTCCCTAGCAGTCACCTGTCTCTCAACACTGAGACATTTCCATGAGTAAATTTTACAAAGTTTTCAATAAAATTCTTATTGATAAATTTGCCTCCATTTCATTTCTAACAAGCTGTTCCTAAAGATCCCGTCAGGCTGTCTTAGACACTTTGGGCAAGGGATTCCTTCCAAGCTGGGCCACTTGGGGGGGGATGGGGGCGGCCCCAGGGCGGAGGGCAGGGTGTGCAAGGGCCCTTTGTGACACGCTGCAGCACGGTCACCGTGGGATGGTGGCAACGGGAGCAGATGTCAAAGGGCCCTTTGTGACACGTGCTGCCATAGGAGCTGGCGGTGACAGGGCCACGCCACAGTGCTCGGTGCACGCGACGGGTCAGGACGCGCCAGAGCGGTGCTGTGAGGAGCCCCCGCACAGCGCACTCCTTTGTGTCGGACCTGGAGCTTTTCTGAAGCACTGTTCCTACAGGTGACCTCGAGGCCAGACCACAGGTCTTGCTGACCTGTGGCCTTGCTGAGCCTTCCTTCTTAAGGTTCTCTTGAGGGCAGACCGTGGGACTTGGTGACCCGGAGCTTTTCTGACGTGTCGCCCATCCCTGCAGTCTCTGTCCTTGAGACCAGACCACAATCCCTGTCGAGGAGCCTCCTGTCCTTGTGGCAGGAGCCCTCAAGACCCAAGTGCAGGACTCGCTGTCTTGCAATCTTGCCAGGACTTGAGTCTTGCAGGTGCCTTCCAGGCACGACTGCAGGACTTGCTGACTCTGAGCTTTTCCGAGCCATCACTCCTGCAAGCAGCCATAAATCCAGTCACTGCCATGGAGCAGCGACCCCCAAGAGTGCCCAAGTTGGCCTGGCTTGAGGAGCAGGAAGAAGAAGGCTCTGGAGCTGTCCTGGCACAGGAGTCTGAAGAGGTGCAGGACTTCCAGGCACCACAGGAGGGTGAGTTGCAGAGCTCGGCCTTAGGGCTAGTGCCTGTTGCCAGCTTGGCCCCATCCCATTCCATGCCATGCCATCCCCTGGTGCTGTTCCTATGGAAAGGATTGGAGAGTCTGGAAGATTTGGAGCAGCGACCCCCAAGAGTGCCCAAGCTGGCCTGGGTGGAGGAGGAGGAGGTCGAGGAAGAAGGCCCTGGAGCTGCCCCAGCACCAGATACCGAAGAGGTGCAGCAGTTGCAGCCGCTGGAGGAGGGTGAGTGGCAGAGCTGGGCCACAGGGCTGGTGCCTGTGGCCATCTTGGCCCCATCCCATCCCATTGCATCCCATCTCATCCCATCCCACACTGTCCTGTGGACACACACCCATGGACAGCACAAAAAAGGGGCTGGGGCTGCCCCCGCAGCAGTGGCCGTGCTGCATCCCCTGGGGCATCCCGGGACTGTCCCTGCCTGGGGAACGCAGGGCTGGGCTGTGCTCTCCGGCCTCTCCCGCAGCCCCTCAGCTCTGGCTGCTCTTTGCCAGATGCAGCCATGGACGGCACACAAGAGCAGGACACCGCCCGTGGCCGCTTCCGCAGAGCAGCGCAGGTACCTGCAGCCATCCCCACCTGCGCTGGGCCTGCTGGCACTGCTCAGCCCAGCACCGCACTTGGAGCACTCCATGCAACTTCCCTGCCTTCCTGCCCTTCTCCTACAGTTTCTTTACCAATACATCACCAGAATTGGCAAGGAAGACACCAGACCTATGGACACTGAGGTCAAAGCATCCTCAGAGGTCTTGGTAGAACAAAGCAGCGCTGCCCAGCTGGATCTGCTTGTAGAGACGGCTCTTTTCAATCCAGAGCAAGTAAGCAGCCTGTGGCCAGCCTTTGATCCTCCAGCAATTGCTTGGCTTTCCCAAGCCACGCCTGTTGCTCACTTGGAGCTTTTGAGCCCATGGCAGCGTGCTGGAAGAGAAGCACTTGTCTGGGGAAGAAGCTGGGCACATTGCTGACTCCCTCTGCTAGCATTCCAAGTCTCCCTGTGCCTTCTCCAGGTGCCCGCCGTGGTGAGGTACATCCACCAGTGGCTCATGGCCAATGAGGCTGCTGAGCACAGGATGGACTGGGCCCTGATGCAAGTGGCCGAGGCAGAGCCCGATGATGTGGCCATCACTCTCCTGCGGGTGGCCCCAACGTGTGACAGGTATGGGGCCCAGCTGCCCCGAGGCCTCAGGGCTCCCCAGCCCATCACCGTGTACAGCCCGGCCTAGGGCTGTGAGCAACACAGACTTGCAGGGCCCTCTGGCTGCTCCCTTTGCCAACCCTGCTACAAAGTCGGCCCCCGAGCCTGCTGCCGTGCTGCCAGCCTGCCCCTCAGGGGCCTGTCCCCACAGGGCTGGGCTGCCTGGCTGCTGCTGCCGCTCAGGGCCAGTGGGCACAGGCAGAGCTGGCGGCCAGCTCAGCTCCCCGCTGCTGCCCAGCCCACGGTGCTGTGTCTGACCCCGCAGAGCTGCTATGGCCATGTGGACGACCATCTTGCTCTCGCCCTGGATTTCAGAGGAAGTGACACCGCTCCTCATCAATGTGGTGGGGAGCTGGCCGCAGAAAAACCTGGGCACCTCTGATGGGGACAAGACGGCTGTCTTTTCCCTGACTGTGAGTTTCTGGAGCTGGCCTTTGCTCACCGCAAGGCCGGCCGCCTCTCCAGCAGCTCTGTTGCCTCCTTCCCCCACTGCATCTCCCTGCTTCAGGCACTGGCCACAAACCTGGCCTAGGGGGCAGCTTCAGGGCCACCAGGCCCGCTGCTCCCCCTGCGTCTGTCCCGGCCTCTCCCTGCCACGCTCAGGCCCTGCCACACGGACACCCCGGCACTGAGCGCTGTCTCGGGCTGCTTTGTCCTCTGCAGGCAACTCTGGTGATGTGGAAGATCCTCCAGGGGCCCTGTTGTCCACAGATCCTCACAGTCTATTTCCCCCGCCTCTTTGTGCATCTCCTCTTCCAAACATACTTCAGTACTTTGTATAGGACAGAGGACGTCCATACCTTCTGGAAGGAATGCCAGGAGCAACACGGCCTCTCCACCAGCCCCAACAGGTGCTCCATGCCACTCCTCCTGTCCCTGCCACTTCCCCAGCCTCGGAGCCAGCACTCCCAGCGTCACCTGGGCTTTGCTGTGCACACAGGTTTGCAGTGCAGACCCTGAAGGCCCTGCTCTGCAGTCTCCACTTGGAGCATGTGGTGGTGGCAATGGAACGCAAGCGTGGCTGGGACACGCTGCTCTGTGCTGACACCCACCACTATGCCGTGGGTCTGCTGGCCAGGTGAGCCCCCCTTCTCCCCACTGCCTCTGACATTTGTGACCCCTGCCCGGGATGCCCCCCACAGTCCCCGTGGCCATGGGCCTGAGGGCCTCGTCAGCGAGGGATGGCCAAGGAGACTGCAAAAGGCTGCGAGAGGAACCTGTCCAGGAGCAGCCACATCTCAAGGGCCCACATCCCCTCACAGAGTGCTGGGGCAATAGGACAACTGTGTCCATCAGTCCTGGGAGAGGTTTCTCGCACCCTTGCTGAGACTCTTTCTGCCATTTTCTGCCTTCCAGGGTAATGCGCCGTGCATCCGCCCACTTGTGCAAAAGCATCTTAAGCTACCTGCTTGAGGTGCTCAGCAAACCGTTGCCACTCTGGGATGTCTCTGCCATGGCATTCCTTGTGGAGGTGAGCCTGATGGCCAGCACTACCTCGCTCAGCTCCCTGCCAGCCCTGTCCCCTGGCATAGCCACAGCTGCCTGGGACGGCACCCGCGCCCTGTGCTGCTGCCTGGGCCCAGCCCTGCGCACTTCCAGGCTCCTGCCGGCCGGCTCCCCTCTCACTGCCCTGTGCCTTTCAGCTCCTAGATTGCCTGGATTTGAGTGACTGTGGTGACAGCCTAATGGATATCTTGTATAAGTACCTGTGGTACAATTCCACAGAGATGCATCACCAGGTTCTCAGGGCTCTCCTCCTGCTAAAGGACCGTCCCTCCATGGTGAGAAGGGGGCAGCAGCTGAAGCCGTGTGGGCAGCATGAGGCTGGGCAATGCTGTCACTTGGCCTTGGCTGGCCTTTGCCTTGGGCGCTGAGGCAGCTCCTCCCAGCTCTCCTGCCTCCTGCTTCAGCTGCCCGAGTGCTTTGGGACAGCCCTTTGGCCTCTGGGCCCTGCGGCAGCTGCCCGGGCTTTCACACACTTGTGTTCTGCACAGGCCGAAAGAATGCAGAGCCTGACAGGAAGACTAGTGCACCTCCTGTGGGACTTGGACAGTGACGTGGCCAGGATGAGCACTGCTCTTCTGAGCCATATTTTCCTGAAAGAAGACACCCCAATATCCTGGCGCAGGGCCCTGCAGCTGGCTGAGCCGCTCCTGAAACTCCTGGACAATGTAAGGCTCTGTGCCCCAGCCACAGCCACTGCCTGCTGCCTGGACACTTTGTGCCCTGTGCATTTGCAGGCCTGCGCCAATGTGGGCCACAAGAAGCCAATGATGAGGTCATTTTTCCTTCCTTCCTTTCATACAGCCTGATAGCCACGTGCAGCTGCTCTCCATGTCTCTCCTTCAAAGAGTGATGTCTTCGGCAGAAGAAGAAGGAAGAAAGCCCCTGAAGGAACGAGTGTACCAGAGCCTGCTCCCACTCTTTTTCCACTGCCAAGATGAGAATCGGCATGTGGCAGAGGTGAGGACTCCTGGGCTGCTGCTGCGCCTTGGCAGGGGGCTCAGCTGCCTCCTGCCCTGACGCAGGCTTGCAGGCTGCAGCCTCCTCCAGCCCTTGGCACTGGGACACTCCTGTGCCCTGCCTTGTGGGGCCATTTGCGGCTCTCTGCTGCTCCCCAGGCCTCTCGGACAACGCTCCTTCGCGCGGCTGACTTCCTGAAGAGGCCAGACCTGGAGAAAGCTGTGAGGAAGGAGAAGCTGTGGAAGTTTGCCAAGCTCGTGGTAAGGACAGCCTGGAAGTCCCAGCCTCAAGCTACAGAAGCCCCCTGGCCCCGGTGCTCAGTGTGTGGGGCTGGCAGCTGTGCCCCTGCCCACTGCTGCAGCCGGGGGCCGCACGGCTTCTTCTCCAGCCGCCTGTGGCCCCGAACCGGGTGCCGATGGAGCCCCGGCCCAGCGGGGCTGCGGGCCGGGCCGGCACCTTGGCTCCCCGGGCAGCAGCCGGCCCTCTGCCCCCTCCAGAGCCCGGCGCCAGCGGCTGCTGGCCGGGCCTCAGGGCTGGCCGGGCACGGGAGGCCGGGGCTGGCCGCAGGCAGCAGCGCCCGGCCGAGGGACAGAGCCCGCGCCAACCCTTCCCTCCTGCCGCTCTCTCCAGTTGGCAGACCACAGGATCCCCTTGGCCGAGCACCTGCGCCGGGCCCTGCAGTACCTGCAGGACCCACAGGAGACCCTGCGAGCGGCGGCCATCAGGGTCATCGGTGAGTCCCGAGCCCGGGCTCCCTCCCCGCCCCGCCGCAGCTCGGCCCCAGCCCCGGCTGCTGCCCCGGCAGCGGAACCCGGGCCCGGCGCCCTGGAGCCCCGGCTGTCCTCGGGGCTGCTGCTGCCGGCCTCTGGCAGCCGTGCCCTTGGGCTGAGTCAGGGTGCGGCAAGGGCCCGGGCTGAGCCCTGCCGGGGCAGGAGGCCGTGTGGCCGCAGGGCTGGCAGCGCCGCTGGCAGGGAGCTGTGCTGCTGGGACCCTGACAGGCTCTGTGTTCTCAGGGATGGCCGGGGAGCAGCTGAGGGGGCAGCAGGCAGAGCTCCAGGTTTTGTGCAGAGGTGAGCCACGGCAGCGGGCTGACAGCGGTGGCTGTCAGGGGCAGCTGCAAGCCCTGGCCTGGCTGTGGAGGGCTCTGCTCCCTGTCCCGATGAGGGGCGGCGTGGGCATAGCACAGTGAGATTTCAGGGCCACGTGGGGCATTTGTGGCCAGCAGCTTCGGGCTGACCCCCTTGGTCCCTGCTCCCTCCTGGCCAAGGCAAGAGCTGGCTGGCATGGCCCTGGCAGGGGGCTCTCGCTGGGCCCCCGCAGCTCTGGGATCTGACCGTGGCTCTGTTTGTCTCTCTTGCAGCCCTCGAACGCCTGACGGAGGACAGAAGCGGTGCCGTGTCAGACCTGGCACTTGAGACGCTGTATGTCCTCCGGGCCATCCAGAGTGCCCGATATTCCATCCTGCAGAGGATGCAAGACCAAATCCTCAGGGCATGGAGGACACGGCCTCGTCTGTCGGGCTTGGGCTGGCTGCGCTGCTGGAGGTGTGCTCAGAGATGATTTGGGACGTTCTGTTTGCTGGGGCCACCTGGGCCAGCCGGGAGTTTTTATTTCATAAGGATTGTTTTCTTCTATTTTTTTCTTTTTACTATGTAAATAATATAGGATATGTTAGGGCTGAGAGGCTCGATCTTCTGGGGCCACATGGGCCATCTGTTATTTTTTTTTTCATAGAGATTATTCTTTTCTTCGTTTCGTTTCCATCTAGTATGTAAATAATATAGGATATGTTATAAACCACAAGAGTCCCAAGACCTTTCTTTTGCTGCCCAGGGTGTGCGGGGCATAGGGGAAGAGAGGGAAAAGGGTTCTTGTGTTCAGCAACCTGCCAGGGCATGCAGTGGCGCAGGGGAAATGGCCAGAAGCCCCTTGGCCTTTGGTGGTTGTGCTGAAGCCACAAGCCCTGTGGCAGGCAGGAAGCGCCATCTGTGTCCTGCTGCCCGTGTGTTGCTGCCGTGATGGCTGAGGAGCTGCTGGAGCTCCTGTGGGGCTGCGGCGCTGCTGCCGGGCCAGGCTGGGGGAGCCCCTGAGGGCACGGGGTGCTGGGAGGCCGTGAAGGGATGAGGGGCTGCAGAGGCCCAGACGGGACAAGGCAGTGGGAAGGCACGAGGGGCATGTGTGAGGGAGTGGGTGGCAGGAGGTTCCAAGGGGACAGAAGGCCCTGGAGGAGCCCGGGTGGTGGGAAGCCCTGAGGAATCGGATGTCAGAGGCCATAAGCAGCCCCCGGGCAGCCTCCTGGTCCCTGACACCTGGCTGCTCCGGTGCTTCCCCAAAATGTCCCCCAGGCCTGCAGCAGAAGGCCTGGAGGCTGGGACACCACCCCAGCGGGAGGGTGGGGACAGCCCGAGGTGCCCAGGCTGGGCTGGCTGGGGACATGGAGGGCAGGGGGTGCTGCCAGGCCACGGCCACTGGGTGCCTCCAGGAAGGGGCAGTGGGCAGAGGCAGGGCTGGCGGCCAGCCCGGGCCCTCGCGGCTGCCCAGGCCACGCTGCTGTGACCGAGGCCCCCCTGACACAGAGCTCGGGGCCCACAGAGCTGCTGCCACCATGGGGAGGGTGGTGATGTCTCCTCCAGCAGGGCTGCCCAGTGGCTGCTGCCCAAGCGGCTCTGGACCCCACAGAAACAGCAGCAGAGTGTGCCCAGGAACAGCAGCAGCCCCAACGTCGGCACCTGCGCACTGAGGCGTCCGCAGCAGCCGGGTGCCAAACAGGGGGAGGCTGTGGGCACAATTGCCTTTGCTTTGGCAAAAGGCTTCAGCAGAGTTGGCCACAATGGCTTTCTCTTCACTTGCAGCCTCACAGCAACGCTTGCCAGCTTCAGCTGCAGCCTGTGCCCGTGACTGACTTGGATGGCCGTGCTTGAGGGCGAGCTCGCCTTCCACACTCAGGTGTCCCAAGGCAGCGGCACTGGCACCATCCTGAGAAAGAGAGAGAGAGAGAGAGAGAGAGTCTGATGGGGCAGGAGGCCTGTGCTGCAGCTGCCCTCCCTCTCTTCTGTCCAGGCACCTTAAAGACACATGAAACCAAATCCTGGACTTGCTTGGAACAATGGAAGAAGCAGCATGTGCTGAAAAAAAGCAGGGACTTACACGGCTCAGTTTTGCTCTCCACTTGGGCAATCCCAGAATCCCTGAGCACTTGGTGTTGCAAAGTATCATCAACATCATCCAGTCTCCAAGCACACTGCCATGGGCACAGGTGGTGTGCAGGCAGAAGGTGTCACTAGAATTGGGAGAACACTTTTCCATGTTGACCTTTTCCTCTCCTGGATTTCAAGCAAAGATGAAAATATCATCTGGTGAATGACAGGTGAATAGTGTAGCTCACAGAACTAGGAGTAGGAGTCTCCAGTGGCCCATGGTGTGTCCATTCAACCATTGTTAGATTGTCCAGTTGGAGCTCAGCACGATGCAGCCCGGGCACAGGCACCAGGCTGGTCCATTTCAGCATCCCAAAGTCTTGGTGGCTCCCTGTGCACCCGTTGTCTCCTGAATCCATTCTTGAACTCCCAGTTACTGCTGTGCAGGACATGAGAACACAGGAGCAGCTTGTTTGGCTCATTCTTGCCTTTGCTGCTCCTGCCTAAAGGAATCATCAGGACTATATGCTGATGGAATGGGATCGCCGAACAGCAGGGACTTTGTCTGTAGGGTCTAAAACTAAAACCTTGTCTGACTGCTCAGACACTCTAAAATCCAGGGTGAGAATGACAGCTTTGGTATGGAAGAATCCTAGAAATCTTGACTTGTGATTTTTCTAGTCAAGGATTTTAATGCCAATGTGGAAACTACCAAAATATTCAAACTTGTTTTCATTGGCAACCCCTTTGAAATGGCATCAGCACACCTCCAGGGGACAGGGTATGACAGTGGGGACAGTACTTGGCAGCTCATGGCTTCAGATGTGGGAGGTAAATATTTTGCCTAGGTACACATTGAAGTTCAAGTTTTCCCAGGGTTTGGATTGACTGGTCGTTGCAGGTAACTTTAATCAATGCAAAAGGATGTAAAAGCAGAGTTTCTGGAGAATGTGCACTAGGGAGGAAATAGGGAGAAAACCTTGAACACAGCCAGCAGGCTCTGGAAAAATTTATAAAAGTTAAAATTAAAAATAGATGTAGCTTTGTGACTGTTCAGACAGGACTCTTTGTGTCTGGAGGTGATCGTAAAACATTTTAAAATCTTAGGAAATTCGGGAGCTCAGGAAGAAAGTTAGGCTTGGCAAGCCCTGGGAAAAGTAGGCCCAGGGAAATGTTAGGCCTTGTGCTTGCTAAAGATCATGTGAAACTGCACCTGTGTAATCAATATATGATAAATGATATCATATTGTTCAATTGTTAGATGTGATTAGATATAATTATTGTTTAAAGAACATGAGGAACAATGTTAGGGGGCTGGGGTGGGATCACGAGAAATCCATGCTTGGGTAAAAACAATGCATACAATAGAACAATGTAAGTTTAATAATTAATATGTAAGTTGTATAACGATAGAGTATAAAACATGTTCAACTCAAAAACAAATCGGGTCAGATTTGGGTCTGTGTACCCCTGACACCCAGAGCTCTTCAATAGAGCACCTGCATATAATCATTGTGTGATGATGTGTGTTCCTGAACTCTAACATTTTGGTGACCCAGATGGGACCTTGTGAGTGCTGCTGAGTGAGCTCGTGACCCGATCCTGCTCCAGCCGGCACCGAGGGATTCTCGGGGAGCCCATCGGCCGCGACCGTCTGCGCTGCTCACAGCGTCCCCAGGAGAAGAGGTAAGGTGCTTTCACTTTGGTTTGGGTGCCTGCCAATAAGACGCAGCAAAAGCTGCGCTTGGTTGGGCTAAAGGAATTCCTGTTGGGATTGCCCGGGCGCCGTCCGTCAGACGACTGCGAAAGCGTTGCAGGTTCGGCATTTGTGGTGTATTGTAGTTGTGACATGGAGAAGCTTAAAGGGGTTTTGGGCAGCAATGCTCTCATAGCAGGAACTTCTCCTTTGGGGTGCTTATTAGCACATTGGAAACAAGGTCACTTTGGGGAAGAATTACATAAGGCTGAATTGATTTTGGTGAGATCTCCCCACGGAAAAAGACCCCTGTGACACTGTCTCATCTGTTGGTAGCTATAACCTCTCTCTTTCTTTACTTTGTTTCTCCTCTCTCTCTCTCTCACTCCCTCTCCTCTATCACATAACCCTTGTTATCACTAAAATAAATGTACATTATTGCTGTTGTGATTTCAACTGAAATCCCTTGTGTCCTTTGTGCCCTCTGAGATCAAAGAAACTTCTCGCGACTCCCACTGGCGTTAGCGAATCGTGACATTTAAACTGGAGTCACGGACAGGATTTCTGACAGACAGAAGGGGCTGCAGGTTTGTTGTGCGGTCTGTATTAGGGGAAAGATGTTTTGCTCCAGCCGCACCCAGCCCGACACTGCCAAGAGAGTGAGCGGTGTCTAGAAAGCAAGGGGGGCAACTCGAATTTCCCACAAACTGCACACGCCGAGGTGAAAAGCACCCCACACTCACTTGAGGGCTCTGTCTGCAGAATTTCACAAAAGATCTCTTAGTGCAAAAGGGTGGGAATGTTTTTGTTGTTGTTGTGTGTATGAATTTTGAGTGCTTGGTGTAGCAAAGAGACAATCAGAATTTTAAACTGAAAGAGTGCCTCCCGAGCAGATTTGGTCTTTTTACCCACACACGGAAGCAAAAAGCAGTGTGTGTGTGTCTGTGGGTGTGGGTGTGGGTGTGGGTGTGTGTATAATTGAAGTTTATACCTCCCTGTAGTGGTTTTCCCTTTGTAAAAATGACTGAAAAGGGCAGTGCAGAAGTTAAAGCTGCATTTTATGCTCTGTTAGCAAAACACAATGCCAGACCTTCTCCGGGAGGGGAAAAGCGGGCGCTTAGTTACTGGTTTAATTTGGAAAATGTGATTGATAGAGTGTGTTCTTTACAAGATGAAAGAAAATTTAAATTGGTCAAAAATCAAACTCTACTCTGCTCAGTTTTGGGAGCTTGTTTTACTGCAGCTCTAGAAATTGGCTTTAAGCAAAGAAGTGAGGAAAGAAGAGGGGGAAACCTCTCTCCTGAATCAAATTTACCCTCCAAAAGAGCTAATTCATTCCAGTAGAAATGATGGACCTGTAAAAATGGCAGAAGAAAAATCAGAGAAAGCAAAGGTGTTAGATGCATTGGTTCTCTTAAGGAAAACCCAGACAAGAGAAAAGAAATCTCTCACTGCCAGTATTGGTGGTCACTGGAGATAAAGAAGGGGGTCCCCAGCAAGGTAATAGATGGCTTCTCACTTCAAAGTTGAGTGAAGTTGTTTCTAATTGGCACTGTCCCAAGTTCATTGTATGGAATGCCCCATTGGATAACCCAGCACAGCTCCACAGGCTCTGGGCTGTGAGCCAAAGCCGTCTCCTTCTCAGCTTCTGGGAGTGGAGCCCAAAGAGCCTCAGAATCAGGGAAACTGGGAACTCTGCTTCTCCTGGGTGAGCAGAGAGGCAGAGGTTGCTTTTATTTCAAATGCTCACGAGAAATAACAAAACTGGAGACATATTGATTACAGCAATAGTGTGTAGAGAATATTTGAACAGAAGGTGGGCATGATATTTTAGTAAAGGCCTGTCTGCACAAACCAGCTTTTGGTATAAGTTGTGATATTAAAGGCTCATGTCCTTGAAACTTTCCTGAAGCAGAGAGAATTGTTGCTATATTTTATATATTAGTAAAGGCCTGTATGCACAAACCAGCCTTTGAAATAAGTCGTGATATTAAGGGCTAAAATCCTTGAAACTTGCCTGCAGAAGAGAGAGTAAAGCAAAACAATATCCTTGTGTACAAGGATAAGAATGTAAACCTGTGTGTGTTAGCCAATAGTAGCTTGCTCTGCCCGCAGACCCTGTAGAACCCTATAAAAGGTGTGTTAATAATAGAAATAAACGGCATTCACAATTACTTCTGTGAAGACTGGTGAACAGCTCGGGCGTCTTTCAACATCTGGCGCTCCGACCAAGGACACCCCTGCGGGCAGAGGGGCTTTGGAGTCAGCGGAGTGGATCTGGGCATTATACGTCGCGGGCTTGGATCGGCACCGGATAGGCAGCCTGAGCGCGGTGAAACGCTGAGCGGTAGGATGTGGAAAGTCAGGCTGCTGGGGGGGGCCCAGGAAGGCAAGGGCGTGGTAGAAGGGTCGCAACCTTCCCCCTTGCAGGTGGCCGTCAGCATGGAGGCAGAGTTTGCGGCGGTTAAAAAACTGCTTCTCGGTATCCTCGTTAAACGAGGCGAAGCAGCCCAGGAAAAGGATCTGGATATGCTCATTATGTGGGCTAATTGTCATGGGCATTTGCAGTGCTCACACTGCTTCTTGTGGTGCAAGAACGGACTGATATGTCGGCTCTGATATGGGAAATGGCAATTACAGAAAAGAGCAAGGACACTGCGTCTCTCGGTCGAACTTGGCAGATTGCAATTAATACCTTAAAAGACAGAAAAGTGAGATATGCTGAGGCTGTGAGCCCCGTAATTCCACCTGCGTCACAGCGGCAGATGCCTTTACCTCCCACTGCTGGACAAGCACTCCTATCTATGCTGCCCATGGAGAGAGGGAGGGAGAGTCAAAGAGAAGAAAAAAAAAAAAAAAAAAAAAAAAAAGAAAAAAAAAAGAAGAAAAAAAAAAAAAAGTTCCACAGCGAACGCTGAAACAACGAACAGAATCTGTTCAGTTATGGCAGGATGTGATACATCCAGAAATATTTGCTTCATTTTTGGAGTCACTTTTAGCATTACAATCTTATTAAAGTTCCATCTTCACCACCCTGGAAGAAAAGAAGCCAAATTTAGTCTAGTTTCCACCCGAACCAGGGGGACATGGGGGAGCACAGAAGTGGGCTCTGTGAGAACAAAGGCACCCTGGGGGCAGAAGCAGCGCAAGAAAAGTTCCAAGGCCACGCTGATAAGCTTCAATGATCGCCGCTGTTAGCACCTGGCCATGAGAGACTTTTCGTGTAACATCGCCTGCTCTTGTAAAATCGTGCCCTTTTTTCCTCTATCGGCAAACAACAAGAGAGATTGAGAGAAAAAACTGCATTTGTTAAAGTTAACTTTGTGAGGTTTTTCTTTTCCTTTCTCTCCGTTTTCCTCGCTGCAAGAGTATGTAGAGAATGTGAAGGAAGATAAGAGCAGAACTGCAGCAGCAGTAGGGTGGGCAGTCCGCCCCCCCTGCTCCCTCTCTAAGAAGAAGCACCCAGATAATACCCAGTTTGTGAAAAAGTCATAATTTATTGGGTTTTCAAAATGTTTTTATATACCATTGTAGAGTTAATTTTGTGTTTTAAGTAATTATGAGTTTATGCAATTGCAGTTTTTAAGATTTTACTAGAGAAGTTATTGTGATTCTTTGAACGTTTAAGAAAAAAAAAAAAAAAAAAAAAAAGAGAAAAAAAGAGAAAGAAAGTGTTTAAACATGGTATGATTTACAGCTTCTAGGAAAACCTTCCAATTAATGATATCTACAGAAGAGATTTGTGGTTTAAAAAATAATTAGTTAAGAGAACTTTACTGTACAAGACAAAGTTAAGTTAAAGTATATATTATCTATTTGCTTGTTTTTTTCACAATTTTAATAAGGTAATTTTAATGTGAGTCCTTTTGTTATATAAAGCACATATAACTGCATATACACCAATCTGGATTTTGGGTTTTAGTTTAAGAATTGGACTTGGTGTTTCTGAAAAAATGTAAATGTAGTACTTTTGAAAAGTGCTACAAAGCTGGATGGCAACTCACCAAATCCTGTGTTGTGGTTTTTCTCTAGAAAAACTGCACTTTCAAATCCTAACCAATTTAAGCATATACTAGGCAAATTCCTGTTATGAATAAGTATTTTTAGTAACATTTGCAGTTATTGTGAGTTATTCTCAAAGCTAGATGACATAGAATTGTGATGTATTTGTTACATTCTTATAATCTTTATAGTGAATTCATGTTACTGTTATATTGTGTTTAAAAAGTATATATCAAACTTTTAGTTGCCTTTTTGTACTAACAGAATAATATTAAGTTATGATTTTATTTAATATAGATTAAGTGTTAATAGAATTAAGGATAGTTAAGTTTTATAATGTTTAGGCTTGAATGTTTTTAAGTTAAGTTTTCTAACTTAGATATTCTTTTAAGGTTAAGTTTGTTATTTCCTTTTATCATATATAATTATTGTTAGGTTTAAATATTGTTTAATTTAAATTGTTTTGTGTTTTATTGGAGACACTTGTTTAAACTGAAAAGTATAGTTATTTTCCTAGAGAGATGAAGACAGCCACAACTGAAACAGCAGTGATGGAACACTGGTGAACACCTGCTTGTGGATAGAAGGGAATGCAGTCTGTGACACCCTTGACTTCATCAGGAGTTCTATTGGTTGTTGCAATCTCTGCAGTTTTGTTTGTTATAGCTTTCATATTTTTCAGTGTTTCCAGAATTTTAAGAAGATGTATCATTGCTGAGGATCAGCTGCCATAGGAGAGGCTTCAGATTAAACCAACTGCTGCATGGTTTAATTGGTCTGGTACCTGAGGCTTCTGATCATTTGATTTGTACAAATGTATTTTAACAGTTTGCTGTGCTGTAAGCATCTCATAGCTGCTACTATTGAGAACCTTGTTCTAGAAATATGTTAAGAGGCATCTTTCCAGTTTAAAGCCAGGCCCTGGCCAAGCCTTGACTTTACCTGGAGGGAATGTTTGCCATCAGATCCAGATGTTTTCTGTCCCAAATCAGTATTTGAGTCACTTTTGACTCAGCAATTTGACCCTGTTGATATGACAGCTGGATCAGTTTTGAAGTGAGCTTGGAGAATCATTTCCGGAGGTGATTACCCAATCCTTCACTGATTGTTTTGTTTCTGTTTGCTTGCTAACTATGGGATGCTGGTGCAGTGTTTTAGTAATTAATAGTAGTTTTATATTACATGTGTTATTAATAATGTTTATGATTTAATTGATTTTTAACCGGTATAAGTTCTTATTAATTGTGTATATGGTTTTGTGTTGCTGTTGATGTTTATAACAGAAGTACATCTCATTTTATGTTTTTTTAAGAAAACAGGGGAAATGGATGCCCTAAAAACATTTGATTAGTGTAATTCATTAACTTCAAGGAGAGAAGTGCCTGTGTTTTGTTGGCAGGTTCAGAAAGGTCACCTGTCCATCTGACCAGACTGTGTGCCTCTGAACACATGAGATCCAGTGAACAGAGAAGTCACCACACAGCTTTGGTACTCCAGACATGGATCAGAAGTGGACCTGTCAGGACACAGTTGTGTCTGAACACTACACAGACAGTTGCCAACAGAAATTTTATGTTGTTATTATGATGTTATGTCTCTACCAATTTTTCAGGTATCCTTTGTTTCAAGATTTAGAAGGATCTGAAGAACAACTTGAACATCCAAACCCTCAGTCACCGATCAGCTGCCAGCTGACATCACGGGAGCAGTGAACGTTCCAGGACTGAATCGTGTTAGAGAAATTCTGTAGAAGATCTAAGAAGTGTAGAGACTCCACCTAACTGTATATAAAGCAAATTGTAGTTGTGTGTTTACCCTTTCAGCAAATTGCTTTCACGCTTAGACTACATATATACCAAAGCACGTGTGTTAAAAGTAGTTATATAATAGGTTAAGATAAAGAGTTTATCCTGTGTAGTAATTGTTGTTAGGATAAAGTATAAGTATTCCCCCTTCAAGAGCTAGTGTAAGCATCTTTGAAAGTTCATTTAACGATTGGAGTTTTAGCTGTAAGTTTGCAAATATGGTGTCATTTGCATGGAACAAACTGCTTATGGTAATTGTGCTGTGTATAGTCCCAACCAACTGTCTGCTAACTAACATCCAAAAGAGGCAGAACATGTGGGTCACTCTGGCACACTGAACTGGCCAAAGGTCAATGTGTCAAAGCCTAGCCACACCTGGAGATCCTTTCGCACCTGTCTCGTAGGAGTCCCTGAATGGGATCCTCCAGCATTTAAAGATTTAATTAGTAATGAGACTCGACTGAATTGATTGGCAATGTTGCAAGAGTGCAATTGCACTGTTTGCTTCACATCAAGACAGCCTGAAGCCTGTTGGCAAGCAAAAAATTACCAAAGTTCTCAATGTTACAACCCTCAGAAGAATTAGATTTGTTAAGTTCCACCAATACCTCAGGTGGATGGATAATGTTTGAACCCCCGACAAAAAGTCATTCCAACAAAGTAATGTAGCCCTGAGCTGCAGTCAACCCTATAGCTGATCTCGTTACTACCACAGAAAGTAAAGCCTTTGTTCGTGGTACAATCTCACAGGGCAATTACCAAAGCGATTACCTAGTTCCATCTTCCTAATCTGTGGGGATAGGGCATGGAATGGGATTCCTGCTAGTCCACATAGAAGACCCTGTTATCTTGGGAAACATAACCTTGTTCCACCCAAGCTTACATCAATTGTTGAATATAGCTAGCAAAATGAAGAACATCAAACAGTCAAAGCAAAGCCTGAATGAATTAAAGTTTAGCCACCCTAAAAAGGCTCGCTTGTTGGACTAAGGAAGGATTGAATTTAACATCCACAATGTTAAGTGAGCTTTCAGCCAATGTGAGTAGTGTATGTCATGCAATATTATGAAATCGAGCTGCAATGGACCTTTTGCTCTTGGCGCAGGGACGTGGTTGTGGGGAGTTTGAAGGCATGTGCTGCTTGGATCTTACTGATCATTCAGCTTCCATCCATAAGCAACTGCAACAGCTACAGGATGTGTTACATGCCCTGAAAGAAGATAGTGACCCCACTGGAAGCTGGTTCGCCAGCTGGGGCAACACCGGATGGTTGAGGTCTCTTGTGCTAGCAGGGGGACGGACTTTACTTATAGTGTTAATTGGGATGACAGCCTAAGTTGTGTGTTACCTTATCCAAAGCCTGGTTTGTGCAAAAAGAGAAAGGGGGAATTGTTGCTATATTTTATATATTAGTAAAGGCCTGTATGCACAAACCAGCCTTTGAAATAAGTCGTGATATTAAGGGCTAAAATCCTTGAAACTTGCCTGCAGAAGAGAGAGTAAAGCAAAACAATATCCTTGTGTACAAGGATAAGAATGTAAACCTGTGTGTGTTAGCCAATAGTAGCTTGCTCTGCCCGCAGACCCTGTAGAACCCTATAAAAGGTGTGTTAATAATAGAAATAAACAGCATTCACAATTACTTCTGTGAAGACTGGTGAACAGCTCGGGGGTCTTTCAACAGAGAATGAAGCAAAACAACATCCTTGCGTATAAGAGCAAAAATGTAAACCTGTGTGGATTAACCAAGAGTAACTTGCTTAGCCCGGGAACCCTGTAAAACCCTATAAAAGTGTGCTGAAGATAGAAATAAATGGTGTTCTCCATACTTCTGTGAAGACTAGGCTGAATAGTCTGAGCGGTTTCTCAATAATAGTGGGTCCTATACATCCACTTTTTACTTTTGTAGTTAACACTGGAGCCCAAATTTCTGTGTTGACCAATAAAGACTAGTGCAGGATTTGAGAGCAATATATGGAATAACTAAAGATATTTACCCAGTGGTAGCTAATCCTTGCACATTGTTAACATCTATAAAAGAGAAATAGAAATGGTTTACTGTATTTGATTTAAAAGATGCCTTTTTCTGCATACCCCTTGACAAAAAAAGTAGGAAACTGTTTGTCTTTGAGTGGGAAAGTCCAGAAAATAGAAGGAAAACTCAGCTCACCTGAACACGACTCCCACAAGGATACAAGAACAGTCCAACCCTATTTGGAAGCCAGCTGGGGAAGGAGCTGGAGATTTGGACCGAGAACGGGCAAGTACCGAGAAAACAATACCTGCTGTTACAGTATGTTGATGATATACTGATAGCTACAGAAGAGAAAACAACCTGCATAAAGGTACCAATTGAAATTTGAAATCAGCTGGGAATGGGAGGATATAAGGAGTCTAAAGAAAAGGCACAAATTGCCTGGCAGAGTGTGATTTCCCTGGGATGTGAAATCTCACACGGGCAATGTAAGCTGGGTACTAATTGTATTCAAGCTATTTGTGCTATTCCAGAACCCCAGAACGTGCATGAGCTGCGAGTCTTCCTTGGGATGACAGGGTGGTGCTGCCTGTGGATCATGGACTATGGACTAATTGCAAAAGCCCTGGATGAGGCCCAGAAGACGCAGCCGTTTACCTGGGGCAGAGCACAGAAGGAGGCCTTCCTCAAACTGAAGGAGGCATTGACAACTGCTCCGGCGTTCGGATTGCCAGATTTGTCCAAAGATTTCCAGCTGTTTGTGCATGAAAGACTACACCTAGCACTGGGAGTGCTGAGCCAAGGTTTGGGAAGCTGGGAAAGGCCGGTCGGCTGCTTTTCCAAACAGCTTGACAAGGGGAGTGCTGGATGGCCTTCATGCCTGCGGGCAGTTGCAGCCAGCGTGATGCTGCCACAAGAAGCCAGGAAACTCACCATGGGTAGACACATAGATGTCTCTGTGCCACACATGGTGAGCACTGTTTTAGAACAAAAGAGGGGCCATTGGCTATCTCCAAGCAGGATGATGAAATTCCAGGTAATCCTGACTGAGCAGGATGATGTCACACTAAAGACAACTGACCTCTTGAATGCAGCTCTGTTCCTGGGTACCACAACTGAAGAAGGCCCATTAGAGCATGACTGTGTAGAAGTAATAGAGGACACCTATTTGGCAAGAGAAGACCTGAAAGACATCCCACTGGAGCAAGCAGAGTGAGAGCTATTCACAGATGGAAGCAGCTTGGTGGAGAACGGGACCAGATACGCTGGATATGCGGTAACAACAGTCAGTGCAATGGTGGAGGCAAAAGCATTATCAGCAAATGCATCTGCCCAGAGGGCAGAACTGGTTGCCTTAAGCAGAGCACTAGAATTGAGTAAAGGGAAAAGGGGAAACATCTGGACTGGCTCAGAGTATGCTTTGGAGTAGTGCATGTCCACAGAGTGCTGTGGAAAGAAAGAAGACTGCTGTCTGCTCAAGGTACACACATTAAACATCAAGATGCAGTCCTGCAATTGATAAAAGCAATACAAAAACCTGAACAAGTAGCAATTATGCACTGCAAAGGACACCAATCAGGAAACTCCAAAATTTGTGAAGAAAATCGGAAAGCAGACTGGACAGCTTGACAGATTGCTTGAAAAGGGCAAAGAACAATGGCATTGATATCTTTAAAAGTTAATGTATCTCAATTTAATTTGCCTCCAAAACCGAAATATTCAATAGGAGATGAGAAATTGGGACATTTTCTAAATGCACAAAAGAATTCAGAAGAGTGGTATGTAACTGCACAAAGACAAATAGTGTTTACCCCCTTGATAATGAGAGACATTCTATAAATGAAACATAACAAATGTCATTGGGGTGCAGAGGCATTGGTAAAATGGATGAAACAAAAATTAATCTCGGTACAGATGCTAACAATGCTAAAATCAGTAATGTCAAAATGTGAAATGTGCTTAAAAACAACTCAGTGGCTAGACACAGGCATAGCTAGGGAAGATTAGGATAGGAACAGAATCAGGATGACACTTGGCAAGAACCCTCTTGTAGAGTGAAATTTGGCTGGGCCCTAGAGTCTTTGCTCGGTCCTAGAGCAAACTATCAGAATAAAGAAATGTTGTACAAACCTACAGGTCAGGTAGAGAAATTGGCAAGAGTGAGCTGGGAAAGATTTAAAGAACTAAATGTACAATTACAATTTATTACTCCTGAAAGAGCATGGAGTGTGGGGGTTTTTAAATGGATGGATTGATCATTGCTGTGTCCACATCCCAAATGTGACTGCAGATGTAGAATATGACATCAATCAGTTGCAACAAATAGAGCACAAAGCACAGGAAGAGCAAAAGGATTTGACTACAAGTTGGTTAGGCAAAATCTTCAAAGGGTTAGGGTGGAATGTGAGTTCATGGATTAAATCTATCATTGAGAGTGTGATAATCTTACTAATTGTATTCTTAGCAATTTGGTTAATTCACAGCATCTTCAAGGGAGAAATACAGAAGAAAACATCCCGGAACCAGAAAATAATAAAGGCACTGAGACGAGATCCACCCCCACCATCTTCTGGTTCTCCAGTTCCTGACAGCATCCAGGACAACGTTTATATCAATCAAGGATTCGAAGAACATCGAGTGTAAACTCAGAAACAAAGGACTGTGTCAAGTGAAAACATTTGCACTTATAGTGAAGTGAAAATGCTTTCAAAGGGGGGAATGATAGTAAAAGGTTCTAAAATCATAGAAAATTTGGGGACTCAGAAAGAAAATTAGGCTTGGAAAGCTCAAGATGAGTAGGCCCTGGGAAATGTTAGGCCTTGTGCTTGCTAAAGATCATGTGAAACTGCACCTGTGGAATCAATATATGATAAATGATAGAATTGTTAGATGTGATTAGATATAATTATTGTTTAAAGAACATGAGGAACAATGTTAGGGGGTTGAGAGGGGAACACGAGAAATCCATGCTTGGGTAAAAACAATGCATACAATAGATCAATGTAAGTTTAATAATTAATATGTAAGTTATATAACGATAGAGTATAAAACATGTTCAGCTCAAAAGCAAGATGGGTCAGATTTGGGTCTGTGTATCCCTGACACCCAGAGCTCTTCAATAAAGCACCTTCATATAATCATTCTGTGATGATGTGTGTTCCTGAACACTAATTTCATCAGATTTTACTGGAATTTTGTGGGATTTTGTGAAATTTTGTGGACATTTTTGGATATGTTGTGGATGTTGCTGGAATTTGGTAGAATTTTGAGAAGTTATAGGGAATGTTGTGGCATTTTTCTGGAATTTTTTGAGGCTTTTCCAGAATTTTGTGGGATATTGAGGAGATTTTGTGGAATGTTTCTGGAATTTTGTGGGATTTTTGTGGGATTTGGAGGAGACTTGAAGCATTTTGAGGGATTTTTCTTGGATTTAGTGGGAAATGGTGGAGATTTAGTAAGCTTTTGCAGGGAGTTATTTTTCTTAGTGACCCAATGACCCAACACCTGTGTGCTGCACTACGGTATTTTCTATCCAATCACCTCCTACTACACAAAAACCCCTAGGAGAAGAACATGAAGAAGAAAGAAGAAGGACAAGAGAAAAACCCTAAATCCTCCATCTTGTCTCTTGTTCTCTAAACTACTTTTTTGCCCAGTGATTTAGAAAACTTTCTAATCTACACACTCACACTTTTCCTATCTAACTTTAACATTTGTTTTCATGTATCACCATGAAAACATGCTCATGAATTTCGTATTATATGAAATTCAGTGTTTCTTTGAATCCTAGAAGTAAGTATTAAAAACAAGGGGACACACTCAGACTCCAACATGTTATCTACCTTTGACTGATCCAAGGAGCTATTAATCATAATGCTGCCTTAATTAATTTGATTAGTCACCCATGTCTCAGGCTAGATAGTGAAGACACAGGCAAGCAGCTTAGCAGAAGGTTTTCTAGGAACATAAAGAAGGAATCCAGGACATTGTCCTGTATTTTCCTTTAAAACAGCTCTGAGAAATCCCCAGGATACTCATGTTAGGAGAAAAGTCCTACATGATTTACATGACCCTGCTGAGCTTCCGAGATCAGGCGGGATCGGGCGCTCTCAGGGCGCTCTGGCCGTAGGCGCTGCTTCCCCTCTCAGGAGCGCTCACCTTCCTGCCGTGCCCCGCAGCCTCACCAACACAGCCCAGACACGCAGAGCACACAGCCCGGCCACCAGGGCTGCCTATGGCCACAGCGGACTCGGAGCCACAGCCAGCAGCACACAGGCCACACAAAGCACAAAACCCACACCAGGCCAGGCACACAAGGCACACAAAGCACACCAGCCACCTGTGCCCACAAGCTCCTGCCCCTCGCCAAGGCTGCCCAAGGAAAACAAGGCACCTGCCGGGACCTGTGCTACTGTTCAAAGTTATTAGTCTCTGCCATATAACAGGAATAGATGGTCCAAAATTAAATGGCCTCAATGTCACCAGGAGTTCTTCACACAGTGCAGGTGTGACATTTGAAAGCAGACAGACTACAGTCCTTTTTTTCTGTGTAACTTCTGGCTGCAAGTCTGTGGCCATAGGGAGATGCCACAATGTGTCATTTAAAAATCATCATTTTTAAAAGCCCAAACAACCAACCACAGCTTCATCTTTCTTGGAGGACTTCATCAGTTTATTCCATAACAGGAGCACAATCTAACCAAGAGAACACAGAACTGTCATTCCAAATACATGGGCTATGCCCCTTCCACTTGGGCTAAGGGGCTGGATTTCCATCAGTGACCACAAGCCAGGACTTTCAACAGTGTTTGCTGCCTTTTTCTCTAAGGCATCATTTGGGATATTTTATGGCCTTTAATTAAATGCAAAAAAATGCTATCTTTTCAAATACTTTGTAAGGAACTGAAAAGACAAACTTTCCACAGCCAAACAAAAATAGTGTGTATGTCTCTAGATGCATATATGGAGGTGGAAAAAGACAAGAGGATGGAAGATAAGAAAAAATAGGATTTTTTCTTAATAGGATTTTTCTTAAAATAGGATTTTTCGTCTGGGATTGGGGGGAGGAGAGGAGGGAGGGGCAGGAATGGGACAGTGCTCCAGGGTCTGTGGCAAACAGTAAAGAAAAATATTGAGAGGTGTCAGAGAAGTAGAGGTGTCAGAAAATTAAAGGTGTCTCCAATAACATAACTATTTGAATTTTAAGATGGAGTGTCTGTAGGCAGCTAAGCAGGGAGATGACAAGGATGGGAGTGTGAAAGAGTTAAGGATCAAAGGAATTGCTCGGGATGGATCTATCTGTGAATAGCACTAACACAAGTTTGCTGCCATTTTAAGCACCAAGTGCTCCACTCAGCCATACTTTGAGATCAAGTTCCTGTAAAAGTATATATTTAAGTTACGTATGAGGGCATTTCTTCACACAGGAACAATTTGAGCTATTCCTGCAAAGGCAGGCAGCTCAATATTTGAGATATAGAGTGGTTCTGCAAGGAGATCTGTTTTCTTAGACTGATGGACTTGGAATACAAATGTGAGTCCGATGTTTCTTGTGACACCCATGTCTGGAAGTTTACAGTAACCCTGAGGTGATGGCCCTGCTTCAAATTCATGCATTATGTCAATGAAGAACTGTGCACGGACTGGAAAAGCTGCTTAGCCGTATTTTCCCAGGAGACTGAGCTGTGTGAAATCATCTAAGATGAGTGTTTCATGGGGCTTTCCATTTCTGTTCCTGTTGGGAAGGCAGATTGCCTCAGTGAGCTGAGCAGTGAGTCATGAAGGTCACACAACCAAAAAAAAGTGGAAAAAACTATTTCAGTTGGAAGAGTCCTACACCAGTCATAGAATAACAGAATCATAGAATGGCTTGGGTTGGAAGGAACTTTGAAGATCATCTAGTTCCAATCACGCTGCCACGGGCAGGGACACCTTCCTCTAGAGCAGGTTACTCCAAGCCTTGTCCAGCCTGCTCTTGAACACTTTCAGGCACGGAGCACCCACGGCTTCTCTGGGCAACCTGTTCCAGTACCTCACCAGCCTCACCCTAAAGAATTTCTAACATTTCATCTAAATGTACTTTCTTTTGGTTTCAAGCCATTTCCCCTTATCCTATCACTACATGTCCTTTAAAAGTCTCTCCAGCTTTCTTGGAGCCCCCCTTTAAGGTGCTTTAAGGTTGCCCCAGAGCCTTCTGTTCTCCAGGCTGAACAAACCAAACTCTCTCAACTTGTCATCGTAGGAGAGGTATTCCAGCCCTCTGATCCTATCCATGGTCTCCAGCAGTCCCATGGCCTCCTTCAGCTGCTTGAATCAATTCAGGGCTGAGCAAAATGTTAAGAATGTTATTCAGCTCATTGTCCAAGTACCTCTCAAACAGACAGGCTTGGAACCATCAATCATCTCTTTAGGAAGCCTGTTAGGAAGTGTTTGACCCATGTCTATTGATAAAAATGCTTGCTAAACCTCATCTAGCTCAGTTTGGAACCATTCCCATCTGTCTTATCACTGGATACCGGGGAGAAGAGATCAGCACCTTGCCTTCCTCAGGTGTTTGGAGAGAGCAAAGAGTTTGCTGCTCAGCCTCATTTCCCCCAGCTGCCAGCACTGCTGGGTAATTCCCCCTTTTGACCAATTAATGATGCTGTGTTTCATTTGCCCCAGCATGACGTTCCCTGGGGGCACACTGCTGACTCCTCTTTAGCCAACACCCCCAGATCCTTTTCTGTAGGGCTGCTCTCCCCCCACTTCTGTCCAAACCTATACTTGTGTCCAGCTTGACTTTTTTTCTTAGTGTTGACCTCTACAATTCTGCATCACCAGCAGACTCTGCTGATTATGTCCTCACATGCTTCTGCTAAATTTATTTGGCCTATCTCAGCTTTTATCCGTGTATCTACTTGTCCAAATTAGAGGATACATATGAAAATATTTCCCAGCCTTGTTTGTGCATTTCTCACGGTCAAGTACATACATTGCTTTGAATGGAAGAAGTATTTCAATAGGTGAATGAAAACTATCAGCATTATACAAGGCAAGGTAGAAATGCAAATTAGAGGGAGAAGTTGGTTTTAAAGACACAAGCGATTAGGGCCAGTCACATCGGTTAGTTTTGATTGCAAGGCCACAACTTAGACCTAGTGCTTGGGATTTTCCACAGAAGCATTCAGTCTGGCTTTGATGACATTGAGTTATGAGGCATCTACTCTTTTCTTCATGTTTTGATTTACTGGCCATTCACTCCATATTAAAAAAAAAAAAAAAAAAAAAAAAAGTTTGATAAGTATTTTCTCCTGAATTTTTGTATCTTTTGTACCCATAGTATTGTTTGCTGCTAGATGAAAGAGTTATTTCATATCCTGTACTTTTACCCTGAGAAGGCAGTTAGAAACTATGATCAAATAACCCCTCAGTCCTCTTTTTGGTAAGTACATTGATCTCTAAAAGATCTATTTAAAGAGTAAAACTGGGTGGGGAGAGGGCAATGATCATTTTACTTGCATGCTCCTGTAATTACTGATGCCATGGGAAAGATATTTATTACAACAATATGTCTGGAACTGTACAACATACAGAGAAATGTGTGCTCTCCAAATTTACTTGGATTATCTCAAGGTTTTTCCTAAGACTGCATTTATCTTGCATTGCCTTGACTGTCAATACATCATTGCTTTTATGTTCTTAGAGGAGCAGGAATGAAGACACTCTGAAATGGTATTAGAATTCCAAACGGGATTTCTTCCAGTGCTGTTCAGCATAAGTAATTGAAACCCAATATTGTATTTTTATATACTCTGGAGCATTTCTTCCAAGGAGCAAATTTCTACTCACTTACTGTTGTGTAGGTTATAGATGACATTCTGCATTTCTTCAGATCCATTCTTTTAGCCTGGGATTAAGATTTTCTGAGGTGGAACAAGCCCTTTGGAGTTGGGATCGAGCCCTTTTGGGGTCAAATGGAGCTGTTTTGCGTGGGATTGAGTTGTTCTGAGGTGACAGATGGATCCCTCCTGGCTTTTGGAGTGCAAAGAGATGGAGATGAGAAGCAAACTGTGGCCAAAGGAGAAGGATAAGCAGCCAGGTGTATTGCCAAGGTGGATTCCAGGAATGTGCCCAAGGTGGCTCCTCCAGTGGGGGATGGAGCTGCAGCAGCGCACGAAGCTCTTCCCGCACTCGGGGCACTCGCAGGGCTTCCCTTCCGTTGGTGTCGGGTCAAGTGAGAGCTCTGTGAGAAGCTCTTCCCACACTGGGAACACTCGTGGGGCCTCTCCCCGCTGTGGATGCGCCGCTGCTTGACCAGGTTGCTGTTGTGCTTGAAGCCCTTCCCGCAGTCGGGGCAGCGGAAAGGCCTCTCATCCCTGTGAATCCGATAGTGCCGGAAGAGAATGGATCTGTTGGGAAACCTCTTCCCACACTGAGAACACTCGGAGATCCCTGTTCTGCTCTGGGAGCGCTCCTGGTGTTGATCCCAGTCCCTGTGCTGGCCTCGCTCTCAGTCTCGGAGCAGTCCCGGGGCACTCCCGGAGCCGATTCCGGTCCCGGTGTCGATCTCAATGGCGCAGCGGTGCCGGTCCCGGTCTCAGTCCCGGTCCCGGAGCGGTGCCGCTCTCGGTGCCGGTGCCGGATTCAGTCCCAGTCTCAGGCCCGCTCTAGGCCTCAGTCTCGGTCTCGGTCTCCATCTGGGTCTCGCTCCCAGTCCCGGTGCCGCTCGAACCGAGCCCTTTTCGGGTGATTTCAGGTCCCTTTTGGGCGTTTCAGGCCACTTTGGCTGATGTTGGGGCCCTTTGGGTGATTTGAGGCAAAACCAGCGACTTTCAGGGTGGACCTTGCACCCATTTGGGAGATCCCAGGGTGATTTTAGGCCATTTCGAGTGGGTTTGACACCGCTTTGGGCATTTTTATGCCCTGGTGGTTGCACTTTGGACCCCTTGGGATGATTTTAACCCCATGTTGTGGTTTTAAACCAGTAACTAAAAAAATTACTTATTTCTTGTTGTGAGATATGGATTAGAACAAGAGCAAAACAGGCTTAAAACTTAAAGGGAATAAAGACAGTTTATTAACAAACTACAAGAATAAGAATACCAGAATAAACTTTCAGAAAACTCCTTTATCTTCTACATCTTAACTATTTCTCTGTACACATGACAACATAGAGACAAATAACTTTAGGACTTTGGTGGTTAAAAACAGTCTTAATTTTTGCTACAGTTTTTTATTAGTCTTTGTAGAGAAACAAGTCTTTTTCTGTTAGCTTACGGAGTTTCTCACTAGAAAACTATTTTTCATCATAGTTTTCTATTTCTCTAGTGCCAGCTGCTCGGCAATCTGTCATTAGATCTTCTCATTTCACATCTCTGAGGTGTGTATGGGTCACAGAGTTTAGGAATCTTATTTTTAAGGATAAGTTATTCAAAGGCAGAAGTCTTCTTCATCTGTCTCTGTGAGCTTTCCTGGAAAACAGTTTTCTCTTTGTCCCCCAAAGCTTCAAAATCTTCACTCAACTCAATTCCAGCAACTCACAGTATCACAAGCACTCTCTCTCTCTTCTGCTCAAAAGTTACACTTTGAATATCTCATTCTTCTCAATACTCTTATCATGAATTAAAGGAGTCTTTTTATACTATTATTGTCTATCTTCATAGCTTTAACAGAAAGATATTTCAGTTATAAAGCATTTCCTTATTCTCTCTTTCTTATACAAACTTAACTCTTTTCTTCACTCTTTTTGGTGGTTCTATGATGTCTCTTTTATGTTGATTGTTTCTCTCTCTGTCTTTTTGAGAAAAGGAGTGATCTGTATGTTTATCCAGGTAGTAAAAGAATTAAAAGCTTTAAGAAAACTGCAAGAGTTCATGGTGTTAAGTTTCAGTCTAGCAGCTAAAACTGAAAACCAAGCTCGGCTGACGAGCGCTGCTTCTCTTCCCCCTCCCTCCCCCCTCCACCGCGGCCTGGTCGGCCTGGAGAGGGGGGAGGAGGCCGAGACAGAATTTTGTTACTTCTTCAAACGCCGGAAACTAAAGAGGGCAAGAGAATTCTGTCTGTACTTCTTAAGGGGGTGTTTACAAGTTGAATTCACTTTTTAATAGTCAGATCTGCTGTCAATTCTTGGAAATGACCGATAATTGGTCAGGAGGAAAAACTCCCATCAGCCACCAGCAGCTTCAACTTCCGCTCTTTCTAAGCTGTCTTAAAGGTAAAGCTACTCCATGACACCCCATTTGGCTGATGTTAGGCCAAACCATGCGGATTTAGCGCGCAGTTTAGGTCCCTTGGGATGATTTTGCTTTTCTCCTTTGTTTATTGAAATTTCAGCAGTTTTAACACTTTTTTCCCCAGCTTTTTTATCAAAATCTTCATAAAAATTGCCCCAAATGTTCTCAAAATCCTACAAAATTCCAGAAAAACTCCACAAAATTCCACAAAAATCACACAAAACCTCCTGAAATTCCCACAAAATTCCAGAAAAATACCACCAAATTCACCAGACTCAAAATCCTGAGAATTCCAGAATTATCTCACAAAATTATAGAAATATCCCACAAAAATCCCTAAAGCTTTTAAATATCCCACAAAATTCTTTAACAAATTCACAAAATTCCACAAAACCCCCAGAAATTACAGAAAAATCTGATGCAATTACACAAAATTCCACTAAATTCCAAAAATATCCCAAAAATCTACTCTAATTTGAAAAAACTCCAGAAATATTCCAGAAAAAAATCCAGTGAAACACCACAAAATTCTTCACGTTTTCTCAACATCCACAAAATTCAAGAAAAATCCCAGGAAATTGCAGAAAAATACCAAAAAATTCCCTGAAACTTCTCAAAACCCAACCAAATTCCAGAAACATTTGATAAAATCTCCACAAATTCCCACAAAATTAAAGAAAAAACCCACAAAATGCCCTAAATTTTTTTCAAAACCCAACCAAATTCCTGCAACATCTCACAAAATCTCCACCAATTTCCACAAAATCCAGGAAAAATCCCTCACAATCCTCCAACTCTCCTCCAAATCCTAGAAAAATCCCACAAAATTCCAGAAACATCCCACAGAATCTTCTCAATATCAAAGAAAATTCTAGAGAAATTCCACAAAATTGCAGAAAAATGCCACAAAATTCCCTAAATCTTCTCCAAACATTACAAAATTCCAGAGACATCTCACAAAACCTCCAACAATTTCCAAAAAACCTAAGGAAATTCCCTCAAAATTATTCAAGTCTCCTCCAAATCATACAGAATTCTGAAAAGCCCCACACAATTCCCTCAATCTTCTCAAATTTCTACCAAATTCCTGCAACATCACAAAAAATCTCCACAAATGTTCACAAAATTCAAGAAAAATCCCTCAAAATTCATTAAATTTCCTCAATATCCCACAAAATTCCAGAACCATCTCACAAAAATCTCAACAAATTTCCACAAACTTCAAGAAAACTCCCACAAAATTCTTGAAAACCCCTCAAAATTCCAGAAAAAAATCCCACACAATTCCCTGAATCTTCTCAAAACATTACAAAATTCCACAGACATCTCAAAAAATCTCCACACATTTCCACAAAAGCTACGAAAATTCCATCAAAATTCTTCAGGTCTCCACCTGTCGTGGTTTTAAACCACTAACTAAGAAAATTACTTACTTCTTGCTGTGAGATATGGATTAGAATAAGAGCAAAACAGGCATACAACTTAAAAGGGGAAAAAAAAGAAAGTTTATTGACAAACCACAGTAATAAGAACACCAGAATAAACTTCCAGAAAAAACCTTTCCATCCCTTATCTACCCACTATTCCCTTGTTCACATGACAACAGAGACAAAAACTCTGGAACTCTGATGGTTAAAACAGTCCCAATTCTTGCTAGTATGTTCACCAGTCTTTATAGAGAAACAGAAGTTTCTTCCTGTTAATTTATGGAGTTTCTCACAAGAAAACTATTTTTGTTATAGTTTTCTATTGCCCTAATGTTAGCTGCTCAGAGCTGCTATTATTAGAGTTCACTCCTCCCATTTTCACATCACTCTGAAGTAAGTATGGGCCATGTGTCTAGAGATAACATTTTTAAGGATAAGTTATTCAAAGGCAAAAAAAAAAAGTCTTCTTCATCTGTTTCTGTGAGCTTCACCAGAAAACAGTTTTCTCATGGCCTCTCAGGGCTTCAAATCTCTCAACAGTTTTCTCATGGCCTCTCAAGGCTTTTAATCTCTTAGTACTTCACTATACTATAATTACTCTTTATTCAAATTTACACTTTGAACACTATTCCTCTCTAGATCCTATATCATGAATTAAAGGAGTTTTTTTCAGGACTTCATTGTCCATCTCCATAGTTTTAACAGGGAGATATTTCAGCTTAATTAAAGCATCTTCTTAATTCTCTACCTTTCCTGAAGCTTCTTTTCCTTCTTGTCACTGGTAGTTTATAAAGTCTCTTTTCATGTTAATCTCTCTCTCTCTCTGGATAAAAAGATTAATCCTCAAGTCTCATCTGGGTAATGAAAGAGTTAACATCTTGCCCAGGCTTTTGTAGATGGTTCGAGGATCTCTGCTGAACAAGAGCTGGAGCCGTCTGCGATGGAAGGTTCCTCATGGCTGCTCTGGAGCGTGTGGTCGCTGTTCCAACCTGCTGCAAGTCCAAGGCTTCCTTCTTCTTTCACTGGGCAGTTTCTAGTGAATGTAGTTACAGCAAAACCTGCAGCCGAGCCAAAGATCGGCTCGGCCCGGCCCGGGCCCGAGGAAAACCTTCCCCAGGCCCCCCCATCTCCCGGCCGGGAGACGGGGCAGGCCCGGCCCCATCCCCGCCCGGCCGCATGGCCTGGGCAGGGACGGGAGGCCTGGAGCTCTGCCACCCTCCACAGCCAGAAAACAAAGAGAACCCAGAGAGCTCTGCTTTTACATTTTAAGGTAGGGTTCACAAGTTGATCCCACTTTTCAATGGCCTAAACTGCTGTCAATTCCCAGCAATGACCGATAATTGGTCAGGAGAAAAGACTCCAAGCACTTCCCAGCAACTCCAACTCCCTTAAAGGTAAAGTAACTCCATGACACCACCAAATCCCAAAATATTCTAGAAAAGCCCCACACAATTCCCTAAATTTTCTCAAAACCCAACCAAATTCCTGCAACATCTCACAAAATCTCCACCAATTTCCACAAAATCTAAAAAAAATCCCTTAAAATTCCTCAAGTCTCCTCCAAATCCCACAAAAATCCCACAAAATTCCAGAAACATCCCACAAAATGTCCTCAATATCGCAAAAAATTCAGGGAAAGTCCCACAAAATTGCATAAAAATGCCACAAACTTCCCTAAATCTTCTCCAAACATTACAAAATTCCAGAGACATCTCACAAAACCTCCACAAATTTCCTCAAAATCTAAGAAAAATCCCTCAAAATTCTTCAAGTCTCCTCCAAATCCCACAAAATTCTGGAAAAGCCCCACACAATTCCCTCAATCTTCTCAAAACCCTACCAAATTCCTGCAACATACCACGAAATCTCCACAAATTTCCACAAAATTCAAGAAAACTCCCACAAAATTCTTGAAAGCCCCTCAAAATTCCAGAATAAAATCCCGCAAAATTCACCAAATCTTCTCAAAGCATTTCCACAAAATTCCACAAACATCTCACAAAATCTCCACAAAATTCCACAAAATCTAAGAAAATTCCCTCAAAATTCTTCAAGTCTCCTCCAAATTCCAAGAAATTCAAGAGAAATCCTCAAAAACCCAGGAAAATGTTACCAAATTCCTTCAATCTTCTGAAAACCCTACCAAACTCCAGCAACATCCCACAAAATCTCCACAAAATTCCACAAAATCTAAGAAAATTCCCTCAAAATTCTTCAAGTCTCCTCCAAATTCCAAGAAATTTGAGAGAAAACCTCAAAATCCCAGGAAAATATTACCAAATTCCTTCAATCTTCTCAAAACCCAACTACATTCCTGCAACATCTCAAAAAATCTTTACCAATTTCCACAAAATCTAGGAAAAATCCGGCAAAATTCTGCAAATCTCCTCCAAATCCCACAATAATCTGGAAAAACCCCACACAATTCCCTAAATCTTCTCAAAACCCTACCAAATTCCTGCAACATCCCACAAAATCTCAACAAATTTCCACAAAATTCAAGAAAATTCCCACAAAATGCTTCAAGTCTCATCAAAGTCCTTCAAACATCCCACAAAATCCCACAAAATCTGCTCAACATCCCACAAAATTCTAGGGAAATTCCACAAAATTCCAGAAAAATCCCACAAAATTCCGCAAATCTTCTCCAAACATAACAAAATTATTCAGACATCTCACAAAATCCCCACAAATTTCCACCAAATCTAAGAAAATTCCCTCAAAATTCTTCAAGTCTCCTCCAAATTCCAAGAAATTCGAGGGAAATCCTCAAAATTCCAGGAAAATGTTACAAAATTCCTTCAATCTTCTCAAAACCCTACCAGACTCCAACCACATCCCACAAAATGTCCACAACCATCCACAGAATTCAAGAAAAATCCCTCAAAAATTCATTAAATTTCCTCAATATCCCACAAAATTCCAGAACCATCCCACAAAATCTCCACACATTTCCACAAAATTCAAGAAAACTCCCACAAAATTCTTGGAAGCCCCTCAAAATGCGAGAAAATACTCACAAAATTCCCTAAATTTTCTCAAAACATTACAGAATTCCACAGACATCTCTCAAAATCTCCACCAATTTCCACCAAATCTAAGAAAATTCCCTCAAAATTCTTCAAGTCTCCTCCAAATCTCACAGAATTCGAGAGAAATCCTCAAAATTCCAGGAAAATGCTACAAAATTCCTTGAATCTTCTCAAAACCTGACCAAACTCCAGCCACATCCCACAAAATGTCCACAAATTGCCACAAAATTCCAGAAAAATACCACAAAATTCTTCAAGTCTCCTCAAAATCCCACAAACATCCCACAAAATCTCCTCAATATCCCACAAAATTCTTGAGAAATTCCACAAAATTCCAGAAAAAATCCCACAAAATTCCCTCAATCTTCTCAAAACACAACCAAATTCCTGCACCATCTCACAAAATCTCCAACAATTTCTAGAAAAATCTAAGAAAAATCCCTCAAAATTCTTCAAGTCTCCTCCAAATCGCACAAAATTCTGGAAAAGCCCCACACAATTCTCTAAATCTTCTCAAATTTCTACCAAATTCCTGCAACATCTCACAAAATCTCCACGAATGTCCACAAAATTCAAGAAAAATCCCACTAAAATCACTAAATTTCCTCAATATCCCACATAATTCCAGAACCATCTCACAAAAATCTCAACAAATTGCCACAAAATTCAAGAAAACTCCCACAAATTTCTTGAAAGCCTCTCAAAATTCCAGAAAAATCCCACACAATTCCCTAAATCTTCTCAAAATATTACAAAATACCAGACATCCCAAAAAATCTCCACACATTTCCACCAAATCTACGAAAATTCCCTCAAAATTCTTCAGAACTCCACCAATTTCCAAAAAATTCAAGAGAAATCCTCAAAATTCCAGGAAAATGTTACAAAATTCCTTCAATCTTCTCAAAACCCTACCAAACTCCAGCCACATCCCACAAAATGTCCACAAATGTCCACAAAATTCAAGAAAAATCCCACAAAATTCTTCAAGTCTCCTCAAAATCCCACAAACATCCCACAAAATCCCACAAAATTGCAGAAAAATCTCAAAAATTCCCCAAATTTACTCAAAACCCAACCATATTCCTGCAATATCCCACAAAATCTCCACAAATGTCTAGAAAATCTAAAAAAATTCCCCCACAATTCTTCAAGTCTCCTCAAAATCCCACAAACATCCCACAAAATCCCACAAAATCTCCTCAATATCCCACAAAATTCTAGAGAAATTCCACAAAATTCCCGCAACATCCCACAAAATTCCCTGAATCTTCTCAAAACCCAACCAAATTCCTGCAACATCTCACAAAATCTCCACCAATTTCCACAAAATCTCCACAAAAATCCCACAAAATTCTTCAAGTCTCCTCCAAATCCTAGAAAAATCCCACAAAATTCCAGAAACATCCCACAAAATCTCCTCAATATCACAGAAAATTCTAGAGAAATTCCACAAAATTGCAGAAAAATGCCACAAAATTCCTTAAATCTTCTCCAAACATTACAAAATTCCAGAGACGTCTCACAAAACCTCCACCAATTTTCACATTATCAAAGAAAAATCCCACAAAATTCTGGAAAAGCCCCACACAATTCCCTAAATCTTCTGAAAACCTTACCAAATTCCTGCAACATCTCACAAAATCTCCACGAATGTCCACATCATTCAAGAAAAATCCCACAAAATTAACTAAATTTCCTCAATATCCCACAAAATTCCAGAACCATCTCACAAAATCTAAACAAATTTCCACAAAATTCAAGAAAACTCCCACAAAATTCTTGAAAGCCCCTCAAAATTCTGGAAAATCCTCACAAAATTCCCTAAATCTTCTCCAAACATTACAAAATTCCAAAGACATCTCACAAAATCCCCACAAATTTCCACCAAATCTAAGAAAATTCCCTCAAAATTCTTCAAGTCTCCTCCAGATTCCAAGAAATTCAAGAGAAATCCTCAAAATTCCAGGAAAATGTTACAAAATTCCTTCAATCTTCTCAAAATCCTACCAAATTCCAGCAACATCCCACAAAATCTCCAACAATTTCCACAAAATCTAGGAAAAATCCCTCAAAATTCTTCAAGTCTCCTCCAAATTCCACAAACATCCCACAAACATCCCACAAAATCTCCTCAATATCCCACAAAATTCTAGAGAATTTCCACAAAATTCCAGAAATATCCCACAAAATTTCCTCAATCTTCCCAAAACACAACCAAATTCCTGCATCATCCTACAAAATCTCCACGAATGTCCACAAAATTCAAGAAAAATCCCACTAAAATCACTAAATTTCCTCAATATCCCACAAAATTCCAGAACCATCTCACAAAAATCTCAACAAATTGCCACAAAATTCAAGAAAACTCCCACAAAATTCTTGAAAGCCTCTCAAAATTCCAGAAAAATCCCACACAATTCCCACAATCTTCCCAAAACATTACAAAATACCAGACATCTCAAAAAATCTCCACACATTTCCACAAAATCTATGAAAATTCCCTCAAAATTCTTCAGGTCTCCACCAATTTCCACAAAATTCAAGAAAACTGCCACAAAATTCTTGAAAAGCTCCTCAAAATTCTAAAAAAATCCCACAAAATTCCCTAAACCTTCTCCAAACATTACAAAACTCCACAGACATCTCACAAAATGTCTACAAATTTCCACAAAATCTAAGAAAATTCCCTCAAAATTCTTCAAGTCTCCTCGAAATCCCACAAAATTCAAGAGAAATCCTCAAAATTCCAGGAAAATGGTTTAAAATTCCTTGGATCTTCTCAAAACCCTACCAAACTCCAGCTACATCCCACAAAATGTCCACAAATTGCCACAAAATTCAAGAAAAATCCCACAAAATTCTTCAAGTCTCCTCAAAATCCCACAAACATCCCACAAAATCCCACAAAATTGCAGAAAAATCTCAAAAATTCCCCAAATTTACTCAAAACCCAACCATATTCCTGCAATATCCCACAAAATCTCCACAAATGTCTAGAAAATCTAAAAAAATTCCCCCACAATTCTTCAAGTCTCCTCAAAATCCCACAAACATCCCACAAAATCCCACAAAATCTCCTCAATATCCCACAAAATTCTAGAGAAATTCCACAAAATTCCCGCAACATCCCACAAAATTCCCTGAATCTTCTCAAAACCCAACCAAATTCCTGCAACATCTCACAAAATCTCCACCAATTTCCACAAAATCTTCACAAAAATCCCACAAAATTCTTCAAGTCTCCTCCAAATCTCACAGAATTCGAGAGAAATCCTCAAAATTCCAGGAAAATGCTACAAAATTCCTTGAATTTTCTGAAAACCTGACCAAACTCCAGCCACATCCCACAAAATGTCCACAAATTCCCACAAAATTCAAGAAAAATACCACAAAATTCTTCAAGTCTCCTCAAAATCCCACAAACATCTCACAAAATCTCCTCAATATCCCACAAAATTCTAGAGAAATTCCACAAAATTCCAGGAAAAATCCCACAAAATTCCCTCAATCTTCTCAAAACACAACCAAATTCCTGCACCATCTCACAAAATCTCCAACAATTTCCAGAAAAATCTAAGAAAAATCCCTCAAAATTCTTCAAGTCTCCTCCAAATCGCACAAAATTCTGGAAAAGCCCCACACAATTCTCTAAATCTTCTCAAATTTCTACCAAATTCCTGCAACATCTCACAAAATCTCCACGAATGTCCACAAAATTCAAGAAAAATCCCACTAAAATCACTAAATTTCCTCAATATCCCACAAAATTCCAGAACCATCTCACAAAAATCTCAACAAATTGCCACAAAATTCAAGAAAACTCCCACAAAATTCTTGAAAGCCTCTCAAAATTCCAGAAAAATCCCACACAATTCCCACAATCTTCCCAAAACATTACAAAATACCAGACATCTCAAAAAATCTCCACACATTTCCACAAAATCTATGAAAATTCCCTCAAAATTCTTCAGGTCTCCACCAATTTCCACAAAATTCAAGAAAACTGCCACAAAATTCTTGAAAAGCTCCTCAAAATTCTAAAAAAATCCCACAAAATTCCCTAAACCTTCTCCAAACATTACAAAACTCCACAGACATCTCACAAAATGTCTACAAATTTCCACAAAATCTAAGAAAATTCCCTCAAAATTCTTCAAGTCTCCTCGAAATCCCACAAAATTCAAGAGAAATCCTCAAAATTCCAGGAAAATGGTTTAAAATTCCTTGGATCTTCTCAAAACCCTACCAAACTCCAGCCACATCCCAAAAAATGTCCACAAATTGCCACAAAATTCAAGAAAAATCCCACAAAATTCTTCAAGTCTCCTCAAAATCCCACAAACATTCCCACAAAATCCCACAAAATTGCAGAAAAATCTCAAAAATTCCCCAAATTTACTCAAAACCCAACCATATTCCTGCAATATCCCACAAAATCTCCACAAATGTCTAGAAAATCTAAAAAAATTCCCCCACAATTCTTCAAGTCTCCTCAAAATCCCACAAACATCCCACAAAATCCCACAAAATCTCCTCAATATCCCACAAAATTCTAGAGAAATTCCACAAAATTCCTGCAACATCCCACAAAATTCCCTGAATCTTCTCAAAACCCAACCAAATTCCTGCAACATCTCACAAAATCTCCACCAATTTCCACAAAATCTCCACAAAAATCCCACAAAATTCTTCAAGTCTCCTCCAAATCCTAGAAAAATCCCACAAAATTCCAGAAACATCCCACAAAATCTCCTCAATATCACAGAAAATTCTAGAGAAATTCCACAAAATTGCAGAAAAATGCCACAAAATTCCTTAAATCTTCTCCAAACATTACAAAATTCCAGAGACGTCTCACAAAACCTCCACCAATTTTCACATTATCAAAGAAAAATCCCACAAAATTCTGGAAAAGCCCCACACAATTCCCTAAATCTTCTGAAAACCTTACCAAATTCCTGCAACATCTCACAAAATCTCCACGAATGTCCACATCATTCAAGAAAAATCCCACAAAATTAACTAAATTTCCTCAATATCCCACAAAATTCCAGAACCATCTCACAAAATCTAAACAAATTTCCACAAAATTCAAGAAAACTCCCACAAAATTCTTGAAAGCCCCTCAAAATTCTGGAAAATCCTCACAAAATTCCCTAAATCTTCTCCAAACATTACAAAATTCCAAAGACATCTCACAAAATCCCCACAAATTTCCACCAAATCTAAGAAAATTCCCTCAAAATTCTTCAAGTCTCCTCCAGATTCCAAGAAATTCAAGAGAAATCCTCAAAATTCCAGGAAAATGTTACAAAATTCCTTCAATCTTCTCAAAATCCTACCAAATTCCAGCAACATCCCACAAAATCTCCAACAATTTCCACAAAATCTAGGAAAAATCCCTCAAAATTCTTCAAGTCTCCTCCAAATTCCACAAACATCCCACAAACATCCCACAAAATCTCCTCAATATCCCACAAAATTCTAGAGAATTTCCACAAAATTCCAGAAATATCCCACAAAATTTCCTCAATCTTCCCAAAACACAACCAAATTCCTGCATCATCCTACAAAATCTCCACGAATGTCCACAAAATTCAAGAAAAATCCCACTAAAATCACTAAATTTCCTCAATATCCCACAAAATTCCAGAACCATCTCACAAAAATCTCAACAAATTGCCACAAAATTCAAGAAAACTCCCACAAAATTCTTGAAAGCCTCTCAAAATTCCAGAAAAATCCCACACAATTCCCACAATCTTCCCAAAACATTACAAAATACCAGACATCTCAAAAAATCTCCACACATTTCCACAAAATCTATGAAAATTCCCTCAAAATTCTTCAGGTCTCCACCAATTTCCACAAAATTCAAGAAAACTGCCACAAAATTCTTGAAAAGCTCCTCAAAATTCTAAAAAAATCCCACAAAATTCCCTAAACCTTCTCCAAACATTACAAAACTCCACAGACATCTCACAAAATGTCTACAAATTTCCACAAAATCTAAGAAAATTCCCTCAAAATTCTTCAAGTCTCCTCGAAATCCCACAAAATTCAAGAGAAATCCTCAAAATTCCAGGAAAATGGTTTAAAATTCCTTGGATCTTCTCAAAACCCTACCAAACTCCAGCTACATCCCACAAAATGTCCACAAATTGCCACAAAATTCAAGAAAAATCCCACAAAATTCTTCAAGTCTCCTCAAAATCCCACAAACATCCCACAAAATCCCACAAAATTGCAGAAAAATCTCAAAAATTCCCCAAATTTACTCAAAACCCAACCATATTCCTGCAATATCCCACAAAATCTCCACAAATGTCTAGAAAATCTAAAAAAATTCCCCCACAATTCTTCAAGTCTCCTCAAAATCCCACAAACATCCCACAAAATCCCACAAAATCTCCTCAATATCCCACAAAATTCTAGAGAAATTCCACAAAATTCCCGCAACATCCCACAAAATTCCCTGAATCTTCTCAAAACCCAACCAAATTCCTGCAACATCTCACAAAATCTCCACCAATTTCCACAAAATCTTCACAAAAATCCCACAAAATTCTTCAAGTCTCCTCCAAATCTCACAGAATTCGAGAGAAATCCTCAAAATTCCAGGAAAATGCTACAAAATTCCTTGAATTTTCTGAAAACCTGACCAAACTCCAGCCACATCCCACAAAATGTCCACAAATTCCCACAAAATTCAAGAAAAATACCACAAAATTCTTCAAGTCTCCTCAAAATCCCACAAACATCTCACAAAATCTCCTCAATATCCCACAAAATTCTAGAGAAATTCCACAAAATTCCAGGAAAAATCCCACAAAATTCCCTCAATCTTCTCAAAACACAACCAAATTCCTGCACCATCTCACAAAATCTCCAACAATTTCCAGAAAAATCTAAGAAAAATCCCTCAAAATTCTTCAAGTCTCCTCCAAATCGCACAAAATTCTGGAAAAGCCCCACACAATTCTCTAAATCTTCTCAAATTTCTACCAAATTCCTGCAACATCTCACAAAATCTCCACGAATGTCCACAAAATTCAAGAAAAATCCCACTAAAATCACTAAATTTCCTCAATATCCCACAAAATTCCAGAACCATCTCACAAAAATCTCAACAAATTGCCACAAAATTCAAGAAAACTCCCACAAAATTCTTGAAAGCCTCTCAAAATTCCAGAAAAATCCCACACAATTCCCACAATCTTCCCAAAACATTACAAAATACCAGACATCTCAAAAAATCTCCACACATTTCCACAAAATCTATGAAAATTCCCTCAAAATTCTTCAGGTCTCCACCAATTTCCACAAAATTCAAGAAAACTGCCACAAAATTCTTGAAAAGCTCCTCAAAATTCTAAAAAAATCCCACAAAATTCCCTAAACCTTCTCCAAACATTACAAAACTCCACAGACATCTCACAAAATGTCTACAAATTTCCACAAAATCTAAGAAAATTCCCTCAAAATTCTTCAAGTCTCCTCGAAATCCCACAAAATTCAAGAGAAATCCTCAAAATTCCAGGAAAATGGTTTAAAATTCCTTGGATCTTCTCAAAACCCTACCAAACTCCAGCCACATCCCAAAAAATGTCCACAAATTGCCACAAAATTCAAGAAAAATCCCACAAAATTCTTCAAGTCTCCTCAAAATCCCACAAACATTCCCACAAAATCCCACAAAATTGCAGAAAAATCTCAAAAATTCCCCAAATTTACTCAAAACCCAACCATATTCCTGCAATATCCCACAAAATCTCCACAAATGTCTAGAAAATCTAAAAAAATTCCCCCACAATTCTTCAAGTCTCCTCAAAATCCCACAAACATCCCACAAAATCCCACAAAATCTCCTCAATATCCCACAAAATTCTAGAGAAATTCCACAAAATTCCTGCAACATCCCACAAAATTCCCTGAATCTTCTCAAAACCCAAACAAATTCCTGCAACATCTCACAAAATCTCCACCAATTTCCACAAAATCTCCACAAAAATCCCACAAAATTCTTCAAGTCTCCTCCAAATCCTAGAAAAATCCCACAAAATTCCAGAAACATCCCACAAAATCTCCTCAATATCACAGAAAATTCTAGAGAAATTCCACAAAATTGCAGAAAAATGCCACAAAATTCCCTAAATCTTCTCCAAACATTACAAAATTCCAGAGACGTCTCACAAAACCTCCACCAATTTTCACATTATCAAAGAAAAATCCCACAAAATTCTGGAAAAGCCCCACACAATTCCCTAAATCTTCTGAAAACCTTACCAAATTCCTGTAACATCCCACAAAATGGCCACGAATGTCCACATCATTCAAGAAAAATCCCACAAAATTAACTAAATTTCCTCAATATCCCACAAAATTCCAGAACCATCTCACAAAATCTAAACAAATTTCCACAAAATTCAAGAAAACTCCCACAAAATTCTTGAAAGCCCCTCAAAATTCTGGAAAATCCTCACAAAATTCCCTAAATCTTCTCCAAACATTACAAAATTCCAAAGACATCTCACAAAATCCCCACAAATTTCCACCAAATCTAAGAAAATTCCCTCAAAATTCTTCAAGTCTCCTCCAGATTCCAAGAAATTCAAGAGAAATCCTCAAAATTCCAGGAAAATGTTACAAAATTCCTTCAATCTTCTCAAAATCCTACCAAACTCCAGCAACATCCCACAAAATCTCCAACAATTTCCACAAAATCTAGGAAAAATCCCTCAAAATTCTTCAAGTCTCCTCCAAATTCCACAAACATCCCACAAACATCCCACAAAATCTCCTCAATATCCCACAAAATTCTAGAGAATTTCCACAAAATTCCAGAAATATCCCACAAAATTTCCTCAATCTTCCCAAAACACAACCAAATTCCTGCATCATCCTACAAAATCTCCACGAATGTCCACAAAATTCAAGAAAAATCCCACTAAAATCACTAAATTTCCTCAATATCCCACAAAATTCCAGAACCATCTCACAAAAATCTCAACAAATTGCCACAAAATTCAAGAAAACTCCCACAAAATTCTTGAAAGCCTCTCAAAATTCCAGAAAAATCCCACACAATTCCCACAATCTTCCCAAAACATTACAAAATACCAGACATCTCAAAAAATCTCCACACATTTCCACAAAATCTATGAAAATTCCCTCAAAATTCTTCAGGTCTCCACCAATTTCCACAAAATTCAAGAAAACTGCCACAAAATTCTTGAAAAGCTCCTCAAAATTCTAAAAAAATCCCACAAAATTCCCTAAACCTTCTCCAAACATTACAAAACTCCACAGACATCTCACAAAATGTCTACAAATTTCCACAAAATCTAAGAAAATTCCCTCAAAATTCTTCAAGTCTCCTCGAAATCCCACAAAATTCAAGAGAAATCCTCAAAATTCCAGGAAAATGGTTTAAAATTCCTTGGATCTTCTCAAAACCCTACCAAACTCCAGCTACATCCCACAAAATGTCCACAAATTGCCACAAAATTCAAGAAAAATCCCACAAAATTCTTCAAGTCTCCTCAAAATCCCACAAACATCCCACAAAATCCCACAAAATTGCAGAAAAATCTCAAAAATTCCCCAAATTTACTCAAAACCCAACCATATTCCTGCAATATCCCACAAAATCTCCACAAATGTCTAGAAAATCTAAAAAAATTCCCCCACAATTCTTCAAGTCTCCTCAAAATCCCACAAACATCCCACAAAATCCCACAAAATCTCCTCAATATCCCACAAAATTCTAGAGAAATTCCACAAAATTCCCGCAACATCCCACAAAATTCCCTGAATCTTCTCAAAACCCAACCAAATTCCTGCAACATCTCACAAAATCTCCACCAATTTCCACAAAATCTTCACAAAAATCCCACAAAATTCTTCAAGTCTCCTCCAAATCTCACAGAATTCGAGAGAAATCCTCAAAATTCCAGGAAAATGCTACAAAATTCCTTGAATTTTCTGAAAACCTGACCAAACTCCAGCCACATCCCACAAAATGTCCACAAATTCCCACAAAATTCAAGAAAAATACCACAAAATTCTTCAAGTCTCCTCAAAATCCCACAAACATCTCACAAAATCTCCTCAATATCCCACAAAATTCTAGAGAAATTCCACAAAATTCCAGGAAAAATCCCACAAAATTCCCTCAATCTTCTCAAAACACAACCAAATTCCTGCACCATCTCACAAAATCTCCAACAATTTCCAGAAAAATCTAAGAAAAATCCCTCAAAATTCTTCAAGTCTCCTCCAAATCGCACAAAATTCTGGAAAAGCCCCACACAATTCTCTAAATCTTCTCAAATTTCTACCAAATTCCTGCAACATCTCACAAAATCTCCACGAATGTCCACAAAATTCAAGAAAAATCCCACTAAAATCACTAAATTTCCTCAATATCCCACAAAATTCCAGAACCATCTCACAAAAATCTCAACAAATTGCCACAAAATTCAAGAAAACTCCCACAAAATTCTTGAAAGCCTCTCAAAATTCCAGAAAAATCCCACACAATTCCCACAATCTTCCCAAAACATTACAAAATACCAGACATCTCAAAAAATCTCCACACATTTCCACAAAATCTATGAAAATTCCCTCAAAATTCTTCAGGTCTCCACCAATTTCCACAAAATTCAAGAAAACTGCCACAAAATTCTTGAAAAGCTCCTCAAAATTCTAAAAAAATCCCACAAAATTCCCTAAACCTTCTCCAAACATTACAAAACTCCACAGACATCTCACAAAATGTCTACAAATTTCCACAAAATCTAAGAAAATTCCCTCAAAATTCTTCAAGTCTCCTCGAAATCCCACAAAATTCAAGAGAAATCCTCAAAATTCCAGGAAAATGGTTTAAAATTCCTTGGATCTTCTCAAAACCCTACCAAACTCCAGCCACATCCCAAAAAATGTCCACAAATTGCCACAAAATTCAAGAAAAATCCCACAAAATTCTTCAAGTCTCCTCAAAATCCCACAAACATTCCCACAAAATCCCACAAAATTGCAGAAAAATCTCAAAAATTCCCCAAATTTACTCAAAACCCAACCATATTCCTGCAATATCCCACAAAATCTCCACAAATGTCTAGAAAATCTAAAAAAATTCCCCCACAATTCTTCAAGTCTCCTCAAAATCCCACAAACATCCCACAAAATCCCACAAAATCTCCTCAATATCCCACAAAATTCTAGAGAAATTCCACAAAATTCCTGCAACATCCCACAAAATTCCCTGAATCTTCTCAAAACCCAACCAAATTCCTGCAACATCTCACAAAATCTCCACCAATTTCCACAAAATCTCCACAAAAATCCCACAAAATTCTTCAAGTCTCCTCCAAATCCTAGAAAAATCCCACAAAATTCCAGAAACATCCCACAAAATCTCCTCAATATCACAGAAAATTCTAGAGAAATTCCACAAAATTGCAGAAAAATGCCACAAAATTCCTTAAATCTTCTCCAAACATTACAAAATTCCAGAGACGTCTCACAAAACCTCCACCAATTTTCACATTATCAAAGAAAAATCCCACAAAATTCTGGAAAAGCCCCACACAATTCCCTAAATCTTCTGAAAACCTTACCAAATTCCTGCAACATCTCACAAAATCTCCACGAATGTCCACATCATTCAAGAAAAATCCCACAAAATTAACTAAATTTCCTCAATATCCCACAAAATTCCAGAACCATCTCACAAAATCTAAACAAATTTCCACAAAATTCAAGAAAACTCCCACAAAATTCTTGAAAGCCCCTCAAAATTCTGGAAAATCCTCACAAAATTCCCTAAATCTTCTCCAAACATTACAAAATTCCAAAGACATCTCACAAAATCCCCACAAATTTCCACCAAATCTAAGAAAATTCCCTCAAAATTCTTCAAGTCTCCTCCAGATTCCAAGAAATTCAAGAGAAATCCTCAAAATTCCAGGAAAATGTTACAAAATTCCTTCAATCTTCTCAAAATCCTACCAAACTCCAGCAACATCCCACAAAATCTCCAACAATTTCCACAAAATCTAGGAAAAATCCCTCAAAATTCTTCAAGTCTCCTCCAAATTCCACAAACATCCCACAAACATCCCACAAAATCTCCTCAATATCCCACAAAATTCTAGAGAATTTCCACAAAATTCCAGAAATATCCCACAAAATTTCCTCAATCTTCCCAAAACACAACCAAATTCCTGCATCATCCTACAAAATCTCCACGAATGTCCACAAAATTCAAGAAAAATCCCACTAAAATCACTAAATTTCCTCAATATCCCACAAAATTCCAGAACCATCTCACAAAAATCTCAACAAATTGCCACAAAATTCAAGAAAACTCCCACAAAATTCTTGAAAGCCTCTCAAAATTCCAGAAAAATCCCACACAATTCCCACAATCTTCCCAAAACATTACAAAATACCAGACATCTCAAAAAATCTCCACACATTTCCACAAAATCTATGAAAATTCCCTCAAAATTCTTCAGGTCTCCACCAATTTCCACAAAATTCAAGAAAACTGCCACAAAATTCTTGAAAAGCTCCTCAAAATTCTAAAAAAATCCCACAAAATTCCCTAAACCTTCTCCAAACATTACAAAACTCCACAGACATCTCACAAAATGTCTACAAATTTCCACAAAATCTAAGAAAATTCCCTCAAAATTCTTCAAGTCTCCTCGAAATCCCACAAAATTCAAGAGAAATCCTCAAAATTCCAGGAAAATGGTTTAAAATTCCTTGGATCTTCTCAAAACCCTACCAAACTCCAGCTACATCCCACAAAATGTCCACAAATTGCCACAAAATTCAAGAAAAATCCCACAAAATTCTTCAAGTCTCCTCAAAATCCCACAAACATCCCACAAAATCCCACAAAATTGCAGAAAAATCTCAAAAATTCCCCAAATTTACTCAAAACCCAACCATATTCCTGCAATATCCCACAAAATCTCCACAAATGTCTAGAAAATCTAAAAAAATTCCCCCACAATTCTTCAAGTCTCCTCAAAATCCCACAAACATCCCACAAAATCCCACAAAATCTCCTCAATATCCCACAAAATTCTAGAGAAATTCCACAAAATTCCCGCAACATCCCACAAAATTCCCTGAATCTTCTCAAAACCCAACCAAATTCCTGCAACATCTCACAAAATCTCCACCAATTTCCACAAAATCTTCACAAAAATCCCACAAAATTCTTCAAGTCTCCTCCAAATCTCACAGAATTCGAGAGAAATCCTCAAAATTCCAGGAAAATGCTACAAAATTCCTTGAATTTTCTGAAAACCTGACCAAACTCCAGCCACATCCCACAAAATGTCCACAAATTCCCACAAAATTCAAGAAAAATACCACAAAATTCTTCAAGTCTCCTCAAAATCCCACAAACATCTCACAAAATCTCCTCAATATCCCACAAAATTCTAGAGAAATTCCACAAAATTCCAGGAAAAATCCCACAAAATTCCCTCAATCTTCTCAAAACACAACCAAATTCCTGCACCATCTCACAAAATCTCCAACAATTTCCAGAAAAATCTAAGAAAAATCCCTCAAAATTCTTCAAGTCTCCTCCAAATCGCACAAAATTCTGGAAAAGCCCCACACAATTCTCTAAATCTTCTCAAATTTCTACCAAATTCCTGCAACATCTCACAAAATCTCCACGAATGTCCACAAAATTCAAGAAAAATCCCACTAAAATCACTAAATTTCCTCAATATCCCACAAAATTCCAGAACCATCTCACAAAAATCTCAACAAATTGCCACAAAATTCAAGAAAACTCCCACAAAATTCTTGAAAGCCTCTCAAAATTCCAGAAAAATCCCACACAATTCCCACAATCTTCCCAAAACATTACAAAATACCAGACATCTCAAAAAATCTCCACACATTTCCACAAAATCTATGAAAATTCCCTCAAAATTCTTCAGGTCTCCACCAATTTCCACAAAATTCAAGAAAACTGCCACAAAATTCTTGAAAAGCTCCTCAAAATTCTAAAAAAATCCCACAAAATTCCCTAAACCTTCTCCAAACATTACAAAACTCCACAGACATCTCACAAAATGTCTACAAATTTCCACAAAATCTAAGAAAATTCCCTCAAAATTCTTCAAGTCTCCTCGAAATCCCACAAAATTCAAGAGAAATCCTCAAAATTCCAGGAAAATGGTTTAAAATTCCTTGGATCTTCTCAAAACCCTACCAAACTCCAGCCACATCCCAAAAAATGTCCACAAATTGCCACAAAATTCAAGAAAAATCCCACAAAATTCTTCAAGTCTCCTCAAAATCCCACAAACATTCCCACAAAATCCCACAAAATTGCAGAAAAATCTCAAAAATTCCCCAAATTTACTCAAAACCCAACCATATTCCTGCAATATCCCACAAAATCTCCACAAATGTCTAGAAAATCTAAAAAAATTCCCCCACAATTCTTCAAGTCTCCTCAAAATCCCACAAACATCCCACAAAATCCCACAAAATCTCCTCAATATCCCACAAAATTCTAGAGAAATTCCACAAAATTCCTGCAACATCCCACAAAATTCCCTGAATCTTCTCAAAACCCAAACAAATTCCTGCAACATCTCACAAAATCTCCACCAATTTCCACAAAATCTCCACAAAAATCCCACAAAATTCTTCAAGTCTCCTCCAAATCCTAGAAAAATCCCACAAAATTCCAGAAACATCCCACAAAATCTCCTCAATATCACAGAAAATTCTAGAGAAATTCCACAAAATTGCAGAAAAATGCCACAAAATTCCCTAAATCTTCTCCAAACATTACAAAATTCCAGAGACGTCTCACAAAACCTCCACCAATTTTCACATTATCAAAGAAAAATCCCACAAAATTCTGGAAAAGCCCCACACAATTCCCTAAATCTTCTGAAAACCTTACCAAATTCCTGTAACATCCCACAAAATGGCCACGAATGTCCACATCATTCAAGAAAAATCCCACAAAATTAACTAAATTTCCTCAATATCCCACAAAATTCCAGAACCATCTCACAAAATCTAAACAAATTTCCACAAAATTCAAGAAAACTCCCACAAAATTCTTGAAAGCCCCTCAAAATTCTGGAAAATCCTCACAAAATTCCCTAAATCTTCTCCAAACATTACAAAATTCCAAAGACATCTCACAAAATCCCCACAAATTTCCACCAAATCTAAGAAAATTCCCTCAAAATTCTTCAAGTCTCCTCCAGATTCCAAGAAATTCAAGAGAAATCCTCAAAATTCCAGGAAAATGTTACAAAATTCCTTCAATCTTCTCAAAATCCTACCAAACTCCAGCAACATCCCACAAAATCTCCAACAATTTCCACAAAATCTAGGAAAAATCCCTCAAAATTCTTCAAGTCTCCTCCAAATTCCACAAACATCCCACAAACATCCCACAAAATCTCCTCAATATCCCACAAAATTCTAGAGAATTTCCACAAAATTCCAGAAATATCCCACAAAATTTCCTCAATCTTCCCAAAACACAACCAAATTCCTGCATCATCCTACAAAATCTCCACGAATGTCCACAAAATTCAAGAAAAATCCCACTAAAATCACTAAATTTCCTCAATATCCCACAAAATTCCAGAACCATCTCACAAAAATCTCAACAAATTGCCACAAAATTCAAGAAAACTCCCACAAAATTCTTGAAAGCCTCTCAAAATTCCAGAAAAATCCCACACAATTCCCACAATCTTCCCAAAACATTACAAAATACCAGACATCTCAAAAAATCTCCACACATTTCCACAAAATCTATGAAAATTCCCTCAAAATTCTTCAGGTCTCCACCAATTTCCACAAAATTCAAGAAAACTGCCACAAAATTCTTGAAAAGCTCCTCAAAATTCTAAAAAAATCCCACAAAATTCCCTAAACCTTCTCCAAACATTACAAAACTCCACAGACATCTCACAAAATGTCTACAAATTTCCACAAAATCTAAGAAAATTCCCTCAAAATTCTTCAAGTCTCCTCGAAATCCCACAAAATTCAAGAGAAATCCTCAAAATTCCAGGAAAATGGTTTAAAATTCCTTGGATCTTCTCAAAACCCTACCAAACTCCAGCTACATCCCACAAAATGTCCACAAATTGCCACAAAATTCAAGAAAAATCCCACAAAATTCTTCAAGTCTCCTCAAAATCCCACAAACATCCCACAAAATCCCACAAAATTGCAGAAAAATCTCAAAAATTCCCCAAATTTACTCAAAACCCAACCATATTCCTGCAATATCCCACAAAATCTCCACAAATGTCTAGAAAATCTAAAAAAATTCCCCCACAATTCTTCAAGTCTCCTCAAAATCCCACAAACATCCCACAAAATCCCACAAAATCTCCTCAATATCCCACAAAATTCTAGAGAAATTCCACAAAATTCCCGCAACATCCCACAAAATTCCCTGAATCTTCTCAAAACCCAACCAAATTCCTGCAACATCTCACAAAATCTCCACCAATTTCCACAAAATCTTCACAAAAATCCCACAAAATTCTTCAAGTCTCCTCCAAATCTCACAGAATTCGAGAGAAATCCTCAAAATTCCAGGAAAATGCTACAAAATTCCTTGAATTTTCTGAAAACCTGACCAAACTCCAGCCACATCCCACAAAATGTCCACAAATTCCCACAAAATTCAAGAAAAATACCACAAAATTCTTCAAGTCTCCTCAAAATCCCACAAACATCTCACAAAATCTCCTCAATATCCCACAAAATTCTAGAGAAATTCCACAAAATTCCAGGAAAAATCCCACAAAATTCCCTCAATCTTCTCAAAACACAACCAAATTCCTGCACCATCTCACAAAATCTCCAACAATTTCCAGAAAAATCTAAGAAAAATCCCTCAAAATTCTTCAAGTCTCCTCCAAATCGCACAAAATTCTGGAAAAGCCCCACACAATTCTCTAAATCTTCTCAAATTTCTACCAAATTCCTGCAACATCTCACAAAATCTCCACGAATGTCCACAAAATTCAAGAAAAATCCCACTAAAATCACTAAATTTCCTCAATATCCCACAAAATTCCAGAACCATCTCACAAAAATCTCAACAAATTGCCACAAAATTCAAGAAAACTCCCACAAAATTCTTGAAAGCCTCTCAAAATTCCAGAAAAATCCCACACAATTCCCACAATCTTCCCAAAACATTACAAAATACCAGACATCTCAAAAAATCTCCACACATTTCCACAAAATCTATGAAAATTCCCTCAAAATTCTTCAGGTCTCCACCAATTTCCACAAAATTCAAGAAAACTGCCACAAAATTCTTGAAAAGCTCCTCAAAATTCTAAAAAAATCCCACAAAATTCCCTAAACCTTCTCCAAACATTACAAAACTCCACAGACATCTCACAAAATGTCTACAAATTTCCACAAAATCTAAGAAAATTCCCTCAAAATTCTTCAAGTCTCCTCGAAATCCCACAAAATTCAAGAGAAATCCTCAAAATTCCAGGAAAATGGTTTAAAATTCCTTGGATCTTCTCAAAACCCTACCAAACTCCAGCCACATCCCAAAAAATGTCCACAAATTGCCACAAAATTCAAGAAAAATCCCACAAAATTCTTCAAGTCTCCTCAAAATCCCACAAACATTCCCACAAAATCCCACAAAATTGCAGAAAAATCTCAAAAATTCCCCAAATTTACTCAAAACCCAACCATATTCCTGCAATATCCCACAAAATCTCCACAAATGTCTAGAAAATCTAAAAAAATTCCCCCACAATTCTTCAAGTCTCCTCAAAATCCCACAAACATCCCACAAAATCCCACAAAATCTCCTCAATATCCCACAAAATTCTAGAGAAATTCCACAAAATTCCTGCAACATCCCACAAAATTCCCTGAATCTTCTCAAAACCCAACCAAATTCCTGCAACATCTCACAAAATCTCCACCAATTTCCACAAAATCTCCACAAAAATCCCACAAAATTCTTCAAGTCTCCTCCAAATCCTAGAAAAATCCCACAAAATTCCAGAAACATCCCACAAAATCTCCTCAATATCACAGAAAATTCTAGAGAAATTCCACAAAATTGCAGAAAAATGCCACAAAATTCCTTAAATCTTCTCCAAACATTACAAAATTCCAGAGACGTCTCACAAAACCTCCACCAATTTTCACATTATCAAAGAAAAATCCCACAAAATTCTGGAAAAGCCCCACACAATTCCCTAAATCTTCTGAAAACCTTACCAAATTCCTGCAACATCTCACAAAATCTCCACGAATGTCCACATCATTCAAGAAAAATCCCACAAAATTAACTAAATTTCCTCAATATCCCACAAAATTCCAGAACCATCTCACAAAATCTAAACAAATTTCCACAAAATTCAAGAAAACTCCCACAAAATTCTTGAAAGCCCCTCAAAATTCTGGAAAATCCTCACAAAATTCCCTAAATCTTCTCCAAACATTACAAAATTCCAAAGACATCTCACAAAATCCCCACAAATTTCCACCAAATCTAAGAAAATTCCCTCAAAATTCTTCAAGTCTCCTCCAGATTCCAAGAAATTCAAGAGAAATCCTCAAAATTCCAGGAAAATGTTACAAAATTCCTTCAATCTTCTCAAAATCCTACCAAACTCCAGCAACATCCCACAAAATCTCCAACAATTTCCACAAAATCTAGGAAAAATCCCTCAAAATTCTTCAAGTCTCCTCCAAATTCCACAAACATCCCACAAACATCCCACAAAATCTCCTCAATATCCCACAAAATTCTAGAGAATTTCCACAAAATTCCAGAAATATCCCACAAAATTTCCTCAATCTTCCCAAAACACAACCAAATTCCTGCATCATCCTACAAAATCTCCACGAATGTCCACAAAATTCAAGAAAAATCCCACTAAAATCACTAAATTTCCTCAATATCCCACAAAATTCCAGAACCATCTCACAAAAATCTCAACAAATTGCCACAAAATTCAAGAAAACTCCCACAAAATTCTTGAAAGCCTCTCAAAATTCCAGAAAAATCCCACACAATTCCCACAATCTTCCCAAAACATTACAAAATACCAGACATCTCAAAAAATCTCCACACATTTCCACAAAATCTATGAAAATTCCCTCAAAATTCTTCAGGTCTCCACCAATTTCCACAAAATTCAAGAAAACTGCCACAAAATTCTTGAAAAGCTCCTCAAAATTCTAAAAAAATCCCACAAAATTCCCTAAACCTTCTCCAAACATTACAAAACTCCACAGACATCTCACAAAATGTCTACAAATTTCCACAAAATCTAAGAAAATTCCCTCAAAATTCTTCAAGTCTCCTCGAAATCCCACAAAATTCAAGAGAAATCCTCAAAATTCCAGGAAAATGGTTTAAAATTCCTTGGATCTTCTCAAAACCCTACCAAACTCCAGCTACATCCCACAAAATGTCCACAAATTGCCACAAAATTCAAGAAAAATCCCACAAAATTCTTCAAGTCTCCTCAAAATCCCACAAACATCCCACAAAATCCCACAAAATTGCAGAAAAATCTCAAAAATTCCCCAAATTTACTCAAAACCCAACCATATTCCTGCAATATCCCACAAAATCTCCACAAATGTCTAGAAAATCTAAAAAAATTCCCCCACAATTCTTCAAGTCTCCTCAAAATCCCACAAACATCCCACAAAATCCCACAAAATCTCCTCAATATCCCACAAAATTCTAGAGAAATTCCACAAAATTCCCGCAACATCCCACAAAATTCCCTGAATCTTCTCAAAACCCAACCAAATTCCTGCAACATCTCACAAAATCTCCACCAATTTCCACAAAATCTTCACAAAAATCCCACAAAATTCTTCAAGTCTCCTCCAAATCTCACAGAATTCGAGAGAAATCCTCAAAATTCCAGGAAAATGCTACAAAATTCCTTGAATTTTCTGAAAACCTGACCAAACTCCAGCCACATCCCACAAAATGTCCACAAATTCCCACAAAATTCAAGAAAAATACCACAAAATTCTTCAAGTCTCCTCAAAATCCCACAAACATCTCACAAAATCTCCTCAATATCCCACAAAATTCTAGAGAAATTCCACAAAATTCCAGGAAAAATCCCACAAAATTCCCTCAATCTTCTCAAAACACAACCAAATTCCTGCACCATCTCACAAAATCTCCAACAATTTCCAGAAAAATCTAAGAAAAATCCCTCAAAATTCTTCAAGTCTCCTCCAAATCGCACAAAATTCTGGAAAAGCCCCACACAATTCTCTAAATCTTCTCAAATTTCTACCAAATTCCTGCAACATCTCACAAAATCTCCACGAATGTCCACAAAATTCAAGAAAAATCCCACTAAAATCACTAAATTTCCTCAATATCCCACAAAATTCCAGAACCATCTCACAAAAATCTCAACAAATTGCCACAAAATTCAAGAAAACTCCCACAAAATTCTTGAAAGCCTCTCAAAATTCCAGAAAAATCCCACACAATTCCCACAATCTTCCCAAAACATTACAAAATACCAGACATCTCAAAAAATCTCCACACATTTCCACAAAATCTATGAAAATTCCCTCAAAATTCTTCAGGTCTCCACCAATTTCCACAAAATTCAAGAAAACTGCCACAAAATTCTTGAAAAGCTCCTCAAAATTCTAAAAAAATCCCACAAAATTCCCTAAACCTTCTCCAAACATTACAAAACTCCACAGACATCTCACAAAATGTCTACAAATTTCCACAAAATCTAAGAAAATTCCCTCAAAATTCTTCAAGTCTCCTCGAAATCCCACAAAATTCAAGAGAAATCCTCAAAATTCCAGGAAAATGGTTTAAAATTCCTTGGATCTTCTCAAAACCCTACCAAACTCCAGCCACATCCCAAAAAATGTCCACAAATTGCCACAAAATTCAAGAAAAATCCCACAAAATTCTTCAAGTCTCCTCAAAATCCCACAAACATTCCCACAAAATCCCACAAAATTGCAGAAAAATCTCAAAAATTCCCCAAATTTACTCAAAACCCAACCATATTCCTGCAATATCCCACAAAATCTCCACAAATGTCTAGAAAATCTAAAAAAATTCCCCCACAATTCTTCAAGTCTCCTCAAAATCCCACAAACATCCCACAAAATCCCACAAAATCTCCTCAATATCCCACAAAATTCTAGAGAAATTCCACAAAATTCCTGCAACATCCCACAAAATTCCCTGAATCTTCTCAAAACCCAAACAAATTCCTGCAACATCTCACAAAATCTCCACCAATTTCCACAAAATCTCCACAAAAATCCCACAAAATTCTTCAAGTCTCCTCCAAATCCTAGAAAAATCCCACAAAATTCCAGAAACATCCCACAAAATCTCCTCAATATCACAGAAAATTCTAGAGAAATTCCACAAAATTGCAGAAAAATGCCACAAAATTCCCTAAATCTTCTCCAAACATTACAAAATTCCAGAGACGTCTCACAAAACCTCCACCAATTTTCACATTATCAAAGAAAAATCCCACAAAATTCTGGAAAAGCCCCACACAATTCCCTAAATCTTCTGAAAACCTTACCAAATTCCTGTAACATCCCACAAAATGGCCACGAATGTCCACATCATTCAAGAAAAATCCCACAAAATTAACTAAATTTCCTCAATATCCCACAAAATTCCAGAACCATCTCACAAAATCTAAACAAATTTCCACAAAATTCAAGAAAACTCCCACAAAATTCTTGAAAGCCCCTCAAAATTCTGGAAAATCCTCACAAAATTCCCTAAATCTTCTCCAAACATTACAAAATTCCAAAGACATCTCACAAAATCCCCACAAATTTCCACCAAATCTAAGAAAATTCCCTCAAAATTCTTCAAGTCTCCTCCAGATTCCAAGAAATTCAAGAGAAATCCTCAAAATTCCAGGAAAATGTTACAAAATTCCTTCAATCTTCTCAAAATCCTACCAAACTCCAGCAACATCCCACAAAATCTCCAACAATTTCCACAAAATCTAGGAAAAATCCCTCAAAATTCTTCAAGTCTCCTCCAAATTCCACAAACATCCCACAAACATCCCACAAAATCTCCTCAATATCCCACAAAATTCTAGAGAATTTCCACAAAATTCCAGAAATATCCCACAAAATTTCCTCAATCTTCCCAAAACACAACCAAATTCCTGCATCATCCTACAAAATCTCCACGAATGTCCACAAAATTCAAGAAAAATCCCACTAAAATCACTAAATTTCCTCAATATCCCACAAAATTCCAGAACCATCTCACAAAAATCTCAACAAATTGCCACAAAATTCAAGAAAACTCCCACAAAATTCTTGAAAGCCTCTCAAAATTCCAGAAAAATCCCACACAATTCCCACAATCTTCCCAAAACATTACAAAATACCAGACATCTCAAAAAATCTCCACACATTTCCACAAAATCTATGAAAATTCCCTCAAAATTCTTCAGGTCTCCACCAATTTCCACAAAATTCAAGAAAACTGCCACAAAATTCTTGAAAAGCTCCTCAAAATTCTAAAAAAATCCCACAAAATTCCCTAAACCTTCTCCAAACATTACAAAACTCCACAGACATCTCACAAAATGTCTACAAATTTCCACAAAATCTAAGAAAATTCCCTCAAAATTCTTCAAGTCTCCTCGAAATCCCACAAAATTCAAGAGAAATCCTCAAAATTCCAGGAAAATGGTTTAAAATTCCTTGGATCTTCTCAAAACCCTACCAAACTCCAGCTACATCCCACAAAATGTCCACAAATTGCCACAAAATTCAAGAAAAATCCCACAAAATTCTTCAAGTCTCCTCAAAATCCCACAAACATCCCACAAAATCCCACAAAATTGCAGAAAAATCTCAAAAATTCCCCAAATTTACTCAAAACCCAACCATATTCCTGCAATATCCCACAAAATCTCCACAAATGTCTAGAAAATCTAAAAAAATTCCCCCACAATTCTTCAAGTCTCCTCAAAATCCCACAAACATCCCACAAAATCCCACAAAATCTCCTCAATATCCCACAAAATTCTAGAGAAATTCCACAAAATTCCCGCAACATCCCACAAAATTCCCTGAATCTTCTCAAAACCCAACCAAATTCCTGCAACATCTCACAAAATCTCCACCAATTTCCACAAAATCTTCACAAAAATCCCACAAAATTCTTCAAGTCTCCTCCAAATCTCACAGAATTCGAGAGAAATCCTCAAAATTCCAGGAAAATGCTACAAAATTCCTTGAATTTTCTGAAAACCTGACCAAACTCCAGCCACATCCCACAAAATGTCCACAAATTCCCACAAAATTCAAGAAAAATACCACAAAATTCTTCAAGTCTCCTCAAAATCCCACAAACATCTCACAAAATCTCCTCAATATCCCACAAAATTCTAGAGAAATTCCACAAAATTCCAGGAAAAATCCCACAAAATTCCCTCAATCTTCTCAAAACACAACCAAATTCCTGCACCATCTCACAAAATCTCCAACAATTTCCAGAAAAATCTAAGAAAAATCCCTCAAAATTCTTCAAGTCTCCTCCAAATCGCACAAAATTCTGGAAAAGCCCCACACAATTCTCTAAATCTTCTCAAATTTCTACCAAATTCCTGCAACATCTCACAAAATCTCCACGAATGTCCACAAAATTCAAGAAAAATCCCACTAAAATCACTAAATTTCCTCAATATCCCACAAAATTCCAGAACCATCTCACAAAAATCTCAACAAATTGCCACAAAATTCAAGAAAACTCCCACAAAATTCTTGAAAGCCTCTCAAAATTCCAGAAAAATCCCACACAATTCCCACAATCTTCCCAAAACATTACAAAATACCAGACATCTCAAAAAATCTCCACACATTTCCACAAAATCTACGAAAATTCCCTCAAAATTCTTCAGGTCTCCACCAATTTCCACAAAATTCAAGAAAACTGCCACAAAATTCTTGAAAAGCTCCTCAAAATTCTAAAAAACTCCCACAAAATTCCCTAAACCTTCTCCAAACATTACAAAATTCCACAGACATCTCACAAAATGTCTACAAATTTCCACCAAATCTAAGAAAATTCCCTCAAAATTCTTCAAGTCTCCTCCAAATCCCACAAAATTCAAGAGAAATCCTCAAAATTCCAGGAAAATGTTACAAAATTCCTTCAATCTTCTCAAAACCCTACCAAACTCCAGCCACATCCCACAAAATGTCCACAAATGTCCACAAAATTCAAGAAAAATCTCACAAAATTCTTCAAGTCTCCTCCAAATCCCAGAAAAATCTCACAAAATCTCACAAAATCTCCTCAATATCCCACAAAATTCTGGAAAACCCCACAAAATTGCAGAAAAATGCCACAGAACTCCCTCAGTCTTCTCAAAACCCAGCCAAATTCCTGCAACATCTCACAAAATCTCCTCCAATTTCCAGAAAATTCAGGAAAAATCCCACAAAAATTCATTAAATTTCCTCAATATCCTACAAAATTCCAGAACCATCTCACAAAATCTCTACACATTTCCACAAAATTCAAGAAAACTCCCACAAAATTCTTGAAAAGCCCCTCAAAATTCCAGAAAAATGCCACAAAATTCCCACAATCTTCTCAAAGCATTACAAAATTCCACAAACATCTCACAAAATCTCAACAAATTTCCACAAAATCTAAGAAAACCCCACAAAATTGCAGAAACATGCCACAAAATTCACTCAATCTTCTCAAAACCCAACCAAATTTCTGCAACATCTCACAAAATCTCCACCAATTTCCACAAAATCTAGGAAAAATCCCTCAAAATTCTTCAAGTCTCCTCCATATGCCACAAAATTCTAGAAAAGCCCCACACAATTCCCTCAATCTTCTCAAATTTCTGCCAAATTCCTGCAACATCCCACAAAATCTCCACAAATGCCCACAAAATTCAAGAAAAAATCCGAAAAAATTCATTAAATTTCCTCAATATCCCACAAAATTCCAGAACCATCTCACAAAATCTCCACACATTTCCACAAACTAAAGAAAACTCCCAAAATATTCTTGAAAAGCCCCTCAAAATTCCTAAAATATCCAACAAAATTCCCACAATCTTCTCAAAACATTACAAAATTCCACAGACATCTCCCAAAATCTCCACCAATTTCCACCAAATCCAGGAAAAATCCCTCAAAATTCTTCAAGTCTCCTCCAAATCCCACAAAATTCTTGAAAAGCCCCACACAGTTCCCTAAATCTTCTCAAATTTCTACCAAATTCCTGCAATATCCCACAAAATCTCCTCCAATTTCCAGAAAATTCAAGAAAAATCCTTCAAAAATTCTTCAAGTCTCCTCAAAATCCTACAAACATCTAACAAAATCCCACAAAATCTCACAAAATCTCCTCAATATCCCACAAAATTCTGGAATACCCCACAAAATTGCAGAAAAATGCCACAAAATTCTCTCAATCTTCTTAAATCCCAACCAAATTCCTGCAACATCTCCCAAAATCTCCACCAATTTCCACAAAATCTAGGAAAAATCCCTCACAATCCTTCAAGTATCTTCCAAATCCCACAATAATCCCACTAAATTACAGAAACATCCCACAAAATCTCCTCTATATCAAAAAAAATTCTGGAAAACCCCACAGAATTGCAGAAAAATTCCTCAACATTGCCTCAATCTTCTCAAAACCGTACCAAATTCCTGAAACATCTCAAAAAATCTCCTCCAATTTCCAGAAAATTCAAGAAAAATCCCACAAAAATTCATTAAATTTCTTCAATATCCTACAAAATTCCAGAACCATCTCACAAAATCACTACACATTTCCACAAAATTCAAGAAAACTCCCACAAAATTCTTCAAAAGCCCCACAAAATTCCAGAAAAATGCCACAAAATTCCCACAATCATCTCAAAACATTACAAAATTCCACAGATATCTCCCAAAATCACCACCAATTTCCACAAAATCTAAGAACATTGCCTCAAAATTCTTCAAGTCTCCTCCAAATTCCAAGAAATTCGAGGGAAATCCTCAAAATTTCCAGTAAAATGTTACAAAATTCCTTGGATCTTCTCAAAACCCTACCAAACTCCAGCAACATCCCACAAAATTTCCACAAATGTCCACAAAATTCAAGAAAAATACCACAAAATTCTTCAAGTCTCCTCAAAATCCCACAAACATCTCACAAAATCTCCTCAATATCCCACAAAATTCTAGAGAAATTCCACAAAATTCCAGCAACATCCCACAAAATTCCCTGAATCTTCTCAAAACACAACCAAATTCCTGCACCATCTCACAAAATCTCCAACAATTTCCACAAAATCTAGGAAAAATCCCTCAAAATTGTTCAAGTCTCCTCCGAATCCTACAAAATTCTGGAAAAGCCCCACACAATTCCCTAAACTTTCTCAAATTTCTACCAAATTCCTGCAACATCTCACAAAATCTCCACTAATGTACACAAAATTCAAGAAAAATCCTACAATATTCATGAAATTTCCTCAATATCCCACAAAATTCCAGGAAAAATCCCACAAAATTCCCTGAATCTTCTCAAAACATTACAAAATTCCACAGACATCTCACAAAATGTCTACAAATTTCCACCAAATCTAAGAAAATTCCCTCAAAATTCTTCAAGTCTCCTCCAAATCCCACAAAATTCAAGAGAAATCCTCAAAATTCCAGGAAAATGTTACAAAATTCCTTCAATCTTCTCAAAACCCTACCAGACTCCAACCACATCCCACAAAATCTCCACACATTTCCATAAAATTCAAGAAAACTCCCACAAAATTCTTGGAAGCCCCTCAAAATGCCAGAAAAATCCCAGAAAATTCCCTCAATCTTCTCAAAACATTATAAAATTCCACAGACATCTCGCAAAATCTCCACCAATTTCCACCAAATCTAAGAAAATTCCCTCAAAATTCTTCAAGTCTCCTGCAAATCCCACAAAATTCTGGAAAAGCCCCACACAATTCCCTAAATCTTCTCAAATTTCTACCAAATTGCTGCAACATCCCACAAAATCTCCACAAATGTCCACAACGTTCAAGAAAAATCCCTCAAAAATTTATTAAATTTCCACAATATCCCACAAAATTCGTGAACCAGCTCACAAAATACCCACACATTTCCACAAAATTCAAGAAAACTCTCCAAAAAATTCTTTAAAAGCCTCTCAAAATTCCAGAAAAATCCCACACAATTCCCACAATCTTCCCAAAACATTACAAAATACCAGACATCTCAAAAAATCTCCACACATTTCCACAAAGTCTACGAAAATTCCCTCAAAATTCTTCAGGTCTCCACCAATTTCCACAAAATTCAAGAAAACTGCCACAAAATTCTTGAAAGACTCCTCAAAATTCTAAAAAAATCCCACAAAATTCCCTAAACCTTCTCCAAACATTACAAAATTCCACAGACATCTCACAAAATGTCTACAAATTTCCACCAAATCTAAGAAAATTCCCTCAAAATTCTTCAAGTCTCCTCCAAATCCCACAAAATTCAAGAGAAATCCTCAAAATTCCAGGAAAATGTTACAAAATTCCTTCAATCTTCTCAAAACCCTACCAAACTCCAGCCACATCCCACAAAATGTCCACAAATGTCCACAAAATTCAAGAAAAATCCCACAAAATTCTTCAAGTCTCCTCAAAATCCCACAAACATCCCACAAAATCCCACAAAATTGCAGAAAAATCTCAAAAATTCCCCAAATTTACTCAAAACCCAACCATATTCCTGCAATATCCCACAAAATCTCCACAAATGTCTAGAAAATCTAAAAAAATTCCCCCATAATTCTTCAAGTCTCCTCAAAATCCCACAAACATCCCACAAAATCCCACAAAATCTCCTCAATATCCCACAAAATTCTAGAGAAATTCCACAAAATTCCAGCAACATCCCACAAAATTCCCTGAATCTTCTCAAAACCCCACCAAATTCCTGCAACATCTCACAAAATCTCCACCAATTTCCACAAAATCTAGGAAAAATCCCACAAAATTCTTCAAGTCTCCTCCAAACCCTAGAAAAATCCCACAAAATTCCAGAAACATCCCACAAAATCTCCTCAATATCACAGAAAATTCTAGAGAAATTCCACAAAATTCCAGGAAAAATCCCACAAAATTCCCTCAATCTTCTCAAAACACAACCAAATTCCTGCACCATCTCACGAAATCTCCAACAATTTCCAGAAAAATCTAAGAAAAATCCATCAAAATTCTTCAAGTCTCCTCCAAATCGCACAAAATTCTGGAAAAGCCCCACACAATTCTCTAAATCTTCTCAAATTTCTACCAAATTCCTGCAACATCTCACAAAATCTCCACGAATGTCCACAAAATTCAAGAAAAATCCCACTAAAATCACTAAATTTCCTCAATATCCCACAAAATTCCAGAACCATCTCACAAAAATCTCAACAAATTCCCACAAAATTCAAGAAAACTCCCACAAAATTCTTGAAAGCCTCTCAAAATTCCAGAAAAATCCCACACAATTCCCTAAATCTTCTCAAAACATTACAAAATTCCAAAGACATCTCACAAAATCCCCACAAATTTCCACCAAATCTAAGAAAATTCCCTCAAAATTCTTCAAGTCTGCTCCAGATTCCAAGAAATTCAAGAGAAATCCTCAAAATTCCAGGAAAATGTTACAAAATTCCTTCAATCTTCTCAAAATCCTACCAAACTCCAGCCACATCCCACAAAATGTCCACAAATGTCCACAAAATTCAAGAAAAATCTCACAAAATTCTTCAAGTCTCCTCAAAATCCCACAAACATCTCACAAAATCTCCTCAATATCCCACAAAATTCTAGAGAAATTCCACAAAATTCCAGCAACATCCCACAAAATTCCCTGAATCTTCTCAAAACCCAACCAAATTCCTGCAACATCTCACAAAATCTCCACCAATTTCCACAAAATCTAGGAGAAATCCCACAAAATTCCAGAAACATCCCACAAAATCTCCTCAATATCACAGAAAATTCTAGAGAAATTCCACAAAATTGCAGAAAAATGCCACAAAATTCCCTAAATCTTCTCCAAACATTACAAAATTCCAAAGACGTCTCACAAAATCTCCACCAATTTTCACATTATCAAAGAAAAATCCCACAAAATTCTGGAAAAGCCCCACACAATTCCCTAAATCTTCTGAAAACCTTACCAAATTCCTGTAACATCCCACAAAATCTCCACGAATGTCCACATCATTCAAGAAAAATCCCAAAAAAATCACTAAATTTCCTCAATATCCCACAAAATTCCAGAACCATCTCACGAAATCTTAACAAATTTCCACAAAATTCAAGAAAACTCCCACAAAAGTCTTGAAAGCTCCTCAAAATTCCAGAAAAATCCCACACAATTCCCACAATCTTCCCAAAACATTACAAAATACCAGACATCTCAAAAAATCTCCACACATTTCCACAAAATCTACGAAAATTCCCTCAAAATTCTTCAGGTCTCCACCAATTTCCACAAAATTCAAGAAAACTGCCACAAAATTCTTGAAAAGCTCCTCAAAATTCTAAAAAACTCCCACAAAATTCCCTAAACCTTCTCCAAACATTACAAAATTCCACAGACATCTCACAAAATGTCTACAAATTTCCACCAAATCTAAGAAAATTCCCTCAAAATTCTTCAAGTCTCCTCCAAATCCCACAAAATTCAAGAGAAATCCTCAAAATTCCAGGAAAATGTTACAAAATTCCTTCAATCTTCTCAAAACCCTACCAAACTCCAGCCACATCCCACAAAATGTCCACAAATGTCCACAAAATTCAAGAAAAATCCCACAAAATTCTTCAAGTCTCCTCAAAATCCCACAAACATCCCACAAAATCCCACAAAATTGCAGAAAAATCTCAAAAATTCCCCAAATTTACTCAAAACCCAACCATATTCCTGCAATATCCCACAAAATCTCCACAAATGTCTAGAAAATCTAAAAAAATTCCCCCATAATTCTTCAAGTCTCCTCAAAATCCCACAAACATCCCACAAAATCCCACAAAATCTCCTCAATATCCCACAAAATTCTAGAGAAATTCCACAAAATTCCAGCAACATCCCACAAAATTCCCTGAATCTTCTCAAAACCCCACCAAATTCCAGCCACATCTCACAAAATCTCCACCAATTTCCACAAAATCTAGGAAAAATCCCACAAAATTCTTCAAGTCTCCTCCAAACCCTAGAAAAATCCCACAAAATTCCAGAAACATCCCACAAAATCTCCTCAATATCACAGAAAATTCTAGAGAAATTCCACAAAATTCCAGGAAAAATCCCACAAAATTCCCTCAATCTTCTCAAAACACAACCAAATTCCTGCACCATCTCACGAAATCTCCAACAATTTCCAGAAAAATCTAAGAAAAATCCATCAAAATTCTTCAAGTCTCCTCCAAATCGCACAAAATTCTGGAAAAGCCCCACACAATTCTCTAAATCTTCTCAAATTTCTACCAAATTCCTGCAACATCTCACAAAATCTCCACGAATGTCCACAAAATTCAAGAAAAATCCCACTAAAATCACTAAATTTCCTCAATATCCCACAAAATTCCAGAACCATCTCACAAAAATCTCAACAAATTCCCACAAAATTCAAGAAAACTCCCACAAAATTCTTGAAAGCCTCTCAAAATTCCAGAAAAATCCCACACAATTCCCTAAATCTTCTCAAAACATTACAAAATTCCAAAGACATCTCACAAAATCCCCACAAATTTCCACCAAATCTAAGAAAATTCCCTCAAAATTCTTCAAGTCTGCTCCAGATTCCAAGAAATTCAAGAGAAATCCTCAAAATTCCAGGAAAATGTTACAAAATTCCTTCAATCTTCTCAAAATCCTACCAAACTCCAGCCACATCCCACAAAATGTCCACAAATGTCCACAAAATTCAAGAAAAATCTCACAAAATTCTTCAAGTCTCCTCAAAATCCCACAAACATCTCACAAAATCTCCTCAATATCCCACAAAATTCTAGAGAAATTCCACAAAATTCCAGCAACATCCCACAAAATTCCCTGAATCTTCTCAAAACCCAACCAAATTCCTGCAACATCTCACAAAATCTCCACCAATTTCCACAAAATCTAGGAGAAATCCCACAAAATTCCAGAAACATCCCACAAAATCTCCTCAATATCACAGAAAATTCTAGAGAAATTCCACAAAATTGCAGAAAAATGCCACAAAATTCCCTAAATCTTCTCCAAACATTACAAAATTCCAAAGACGTCTCACAAAATCTCCACCAATTTTCACATTATCAAAGAAAAATCCCACAAAATTCTGGAAAAGCCCCACACAATTCCCTAAATCTTCTGAAAACCTTACCAAATTCCTGTAACATCCCACAAAATCTCCACGAATGTCCACATCATTCAAGAAAAATCCCAAAAAAATCACTAAATTTCCTCAATATCCCACAAAATTCCAGAACCATCTCACGAAATCTTAACAAATTTCCACAAAATTCAAGAAAACTCCCACAAAAGTCTTGAAAGCTCCTCAAAATTCCAGAAAAATCCCACACAATTCCCACAATCTTCCCAAAACATTACAAAATACCAGACATCTCAAAAAATCTCCACACATTTCCACAAAATCTACGAAAATTCCCTCAAAATTCTTCAGGTCTCCACCAATTTCCACAAAATTCAAGAAAACTGCCACAAAATTCTTGAAAAGCTCCTCAAAATTCTAAAAAACTCCCACAAAATTCCCTAAACCTTCTCCAAACATTACAAAATTCCACAGACATCTCACAAAATGTCTACAAATTTCCACCAAATCTAAGAAAATTCCCTCAAAATTCTTCAAGTCTCCTCCAAATCCCACAAAATTCAAGAGAAATCCTCAAAATTCCAGGAAAATGTTACAAAATTCCTTCAATCTTCTCAAAACCCTACCAAACTCCAGCCACATCCCACAAAATGTCCACAAATGTCCACAAAATTCAAGAAAAATCCCACAAAATTCTTCAAGTCTCCTCAAAATCCCACAAACATCCCACAAAATCCCACAAAATTGCAGAAAAATCTCAAAAATTCCCCAAATTTACTCAAAACCCAACCATATTCCTGCAATATCCCACAAAATCTCCACAAATGTCTAGAAAATCTAAAAAAATTCCCCCATAATTCTTCAAGTCTCCTCAAAATCCCACAAACATCCCACAAAATCCCACAAAATCTCCTCAATATCCCACAAAATTCTAGAGAAATTCCACAAAATTCCAGCAACATCCCACAAAATTCCCTGAATCTTCTCAAAACCCATCCAAATTCCTGCAACATCTCACAAAATCTCCACCAATTTCCACAAAATCTAGGAAAAATCCCACAAAATTCTTCAAGTCTCCTCCAAACCCTAGAAAAATCCCACAAAATTCCAGAAACATCCCACAAAATCTCCTCAATATCACAGAGAATTCTAGAGAAATTCCACAAAATTCCAGGAAAAATCCCACAAAATTCCCTCAATCTTCTCAAAACACAACCAAATTCCTGCACCATCTCACAAAATCTCCAACAATTTCCAGAAAAATCTAAGAAAAATCCCTCAAAATTCTTCAAGTCTTCTCCAAATCGCACAAAATTCTGGAAAAGCCCCACACAATTCTCTAAATCTTCTCAAATTTCTACCAAATTCCTGCAACATCTCACAAAATCTCCACGAATGTCCACAAAATTCAAGAAAAATCCCACTAAAATCACTAAATTTCCTCAATATCCCACAAAATTCCAGAACCATCTCACAAAAATCTCAACAAATTCCCACAAAATTCAAGAAAACTCCCACAAAATTCTTGAAAGCCTCTCAAAATTCCAGAAAAATCCCACACAATTCCCTAAATCTTCTCAAAACATTACAAAATACCAGACATCTCAAAAAATCTCCACACATTTCCGCAAAATCTATGAAAATTCCCTCAAAATTCTTCAGGTCTCCACCAATTTCCACAAAATTCAAGAAAACTGCCACAAAATTCTTGAAAGACTCCTCAAAATTCTAAAAAAATCCCACAAAATTCCCTAAACCTTCTCCAAACATTACAAAATTCCACAGACATCTCACAAAATGTCTACAAATTTCCACCAAATCTAAGAAAATTCCCTCAAAATTCTTCAAGTCTCCTCCAAATCCCACAAAATTCAAGAGAAATCCTCAAAATTCCAGGAAAATGTTACAAAATTCCTTCAATCTTCTCAAAACCCTACCAAACTCCAGCCACATCCCACAAAATGTCCACAAATGTCCACAAAATTCAAGAAAAATCCCACAAAATTCTTCAAGTCTCCTCAAAATCCCACAAACATCCCACAAAATCCCACAAAATTGCAGAAAAATCTCAAAAATTCCCCAAATTTACTCAAAACCCAACCATATTCCTGCAATATCCCACAAAATCTCCACAAATGTCTAGAAAATCTAAAAAAATTCCCCCATAATTCTTCAAGTCTCCTCAAAATCCCACAAACATCCCACAAAATCCCACAAAATCTCCTCAATATCCCACAAAATTCTACAGAAATTCCACAAAATTCCAGCAACATTCCACAAAATTCCCTGAATCTTCTCAAAACGCAACCAAATTCCTGCAACATCCTACAAAATCTCCACCAATTTCCACAAAATCTAGGAAAAATCCCACAAAATTCTTCAAGTCTCCTCCAAACCCTAGAAAAATCCCACAAAATTCCAGAAACATCCCACAAAATCTCCTCAATATCACAGAAAATTCTAGAGAAAGTCCACAAAATTGCAGAAAAATGCCACAAAATTCCCTAAATCTTATCCAAACATTACAAAATTCCAGAGACGTCTCACAAAATCTCCACCAATCTTCACATTATCATAGAAAAATCCCACAAAATTCTGGAAAAGCCCCACACAATTCCCTAAATCTTCTCAAAACCCAACCAAATTCCTGTAACATCCCACAAAATGTCCATGAATGTCCACATAATTCAAGAAAAATCCCACAAAATTAACTAAATTTCCGCAATATCCCACAAAATTCCAGAACCATCTCACAAAATCTCAACAAATTTCCACAAAATTCAAGAAAACTGCCACAAAATTCTTGAAAAGCTCCTCAAAATTCTAAAAAAATCCTCACAAAATTCCCTAAACCTTCTCCAAACATTACAAAATTCCACAGACATCTCACAAAATGTCTACAAATTTCCACCAAATCTAAGAAAATTCCCTCAAAATTCTTCAAGTCTCCTCCAAATCCCACAAAATTCAAGAGAAATCCTCAAAATTCCAGGAAAATGTTACAAAATTCCTTCAATCTTCTCAAAACCCTACCAAACTCCAGCCACATCCCACAAAATGTCCACAAATGTCCACAAAATTCAAGAAAAATCTCACAAAATTCTTCAAGTCTCCTCAAAATCCCACAAACATCTCACAAAATCTCCTCAATATCCCACAAAATTCTAGAGAAATTCCACAAAATTCCAGCAACATCCCACAAAATTCCCTGAATCTTCTCAAAACCCAACCAAATTCCTGCAACATCTCACAAAATCTCCACCAATTTCCACAAAATCTAGGAGAAATCCCACAAAATTCCAGAAACATCCCACAAAATCTCCTCAATATCACAGAAAATTCTAGAGAAATTCCACAAAATTGCAGAAAAATGCCACAAAATTCCCTAAATCTTCTCCAAACATTACAAAATTCCAAAGACGTCTCACAAAATCTCCACCAATTTTCACATTATCAAAGAAAAATCCCACAAAATTCTGGAAAAGCCCCACACAATTCCCTAAATCTTCTGAAAACCTTACCAAATTCCTGTAACATCCCACAAAATCTCCACGAATGTCCACATCATTCAAGAAAAATCCCAAAAAAATCACTAAATTTCCTCAATATCCCACAAAATTCCAGAACCATCTCACGAAATCTTAACAAATTTCCACAAAATTCAAGAAAACTCCCACAAAAGTCTTGAAAGCTCCTCAAAATTCCAGAAAAATCCCACACAATTCCCACAATCTTCCCAAAACATTACAAAATACCAGACATCTCAAAAAATCTCCACACATTTCCACAAAATCTACGAAAATTCCCTCAAAATTCTTCAGGTCTCCACCAATTTCCACAAAATTCAAGAAAACTGCCACAAAATTCTTGAAAAGCTCCTCAAAATTCTAAAAAACTCCCACAAAATTCCCTAAACCTTCTCCAAACATTACAAAATTCCACAGACATCTCACAAAATGTCTACAAATTTCCACCAAATCTAAGAAAATTCCCTCAAAATTCTTCAAGTCTCCTCCAAATCCCACAAAATTCAAGAGAAATCCTCAAAATTCCAGGAAAATGTTACAAAATTCCTTCAATCTTCTCAAAACCCTACCAAACTCCAGCCACATCCCACAAAATGTCCACAAATGTCCACAAAATTCAAGAAAAATCCCACAAAATTCTTCAAGTCTCCTCAAAATCCCACAAACATCCCACAAAATCCCACAAAATTGCAGAAAAATCTCAAAAATTCCCCAAATTTACTCAAAACCCAACCATATTCCTGCAATATCCCACAAAATCTCCACAAATGTCTAGAAAATCTAAAAAAATTCCCCCATAATTCTTCAAGTCTCCTCAAAATCCCACAAACATCCCACAAAATCCCACAAAATCTCCTCAATATCCCACAAAATTCTAGAGAAATTCCACAAAATTCCAGCAACATCCCACAAAATTCCCTGAATCTTCTCAAAACCCATCCAAATTCCTGCAACATCTCACAAAATCTCCACCAATTTCCACAAAATCTAGGAAAAATCCCACAAAATTCTTCAAGTCTCCTCCAAACCCTAGAAAAATCCCACAAAATTCCAGAAACATCCCACAAAATCTCCTCAATATCACAGAAAATTCTAGAGAAATTCCACAAAATTCCAGGAAAAATCCCACAAAATTCCCTCAATCTTCTCAAAACACAACCAAATTCCTGCACCATCTCACAAAATCTCCAACAATTTCCAGAAAAATCTAAGAAAAATCCCTCAAAATTCTTCAAGTCTTCTCCAAATCGCACAAAATTCTGGAAAAGCCCCACACAATTCTCTAAATCTTCTCAAATTTCTACCAAATTCCTGCAACATCTCACAAAATCTCCACGAATGTCCACAAAATTCAAGAAAAATCCCACTAAAATCACTAAATTTCCTCAATATCCCACAAAATTCCAGAACCATCTCACAAAAATCTCAACAAATTCCCACAAAATTCAAGAAAACTCCCACAAAATTCTTGAAAGCCTCTCAAAATTCCAGAAAAATCCCACACAATTCCCTAAATCTTCTCAAAACATTACAAAATACCAGACATCTCAAAAAATCTCCACACATTTCCGCAAAATCTATGAAAATTCCCTCAAAATTCTTCAGGTCTCCACCAATTTCCACAAAATTCAAGAAAACTGCCACAAAATTCTTGAAAGACTCCTCAAAATTCTAAAAAAATCCCACAAAATTCCCTAAACCTTCTCCAAACATTACAAAATTCCACAGACATCTCACAAAATGTCTACAAATTTCCACCAAATCTAAGAAAATTCCCTCAAAATTCTTCAAGTCTCCTCCAAATCCCACAAAATTCAAGAGAAATCCTCAAAATTCCAGGAAAATGTTACAAAATTCCTTCAATCTTCTCAAAACCCTACCAAACTCCAGCCACATCCCACAAAATGTCCACAAATGTCCACAAAATTCAAGAAAAATCCCACAAAATTCTTCAAGTCTCCTCAAAATCCCACAAACATCCCACAAAATCCCACAAAATTGCAGAAAAATCTCAAAAATTCCCCAAATTTACTCAAAACCCAACCATATTCCTGCAATATCCCACAAAATCTCCACAAATGTCTAGAAAATCTAAAAAAATTCCCCCATAATTCTTCAAGTCTCCTCAAAATCCCACAAACATCCCACAAAATCCCACAAAATCTCCTCAATATCCCACAAAATTCTACAGAAATTCCACAAAATTCCAGCAACATTCCACAAAATTCCCTGAATCTTCTCAAAACGCAACCAAATTCCTGCAACATCCTACAAAATCTCCACCAATTTCCACAAAATCTAGGAAAAATCCCACAAAATTCTTCAAGTCTCCTCCAAACCCTAGAAAAATCCCACAAAATTCCAGAAACATCCCACAAAATCTCCTCAATATCACAGAAAATTCTAGAGAAAGTCCACAAAATTGCAGAAAAATGCCACAAAATTCCCTAAATCTTATCCAAACATTACAAAATTCCAGAGACGTCTCACAAAATCTCCACCAATCTTCACATTATCATAGAAAAATCCCACAAAATTCTGGAAAAGCCCCACACAATTCCCTAAATCTTCTCAAAACCCAACCAAATTCCTGTAACATCCCACAAAATGTCCATGAATGTCCACATAATTCAAGAAAAATCCCACAAAATTAACTAAATTTCCGCAATATCCCACAAAATTCCAGAACCATCTCACAAAATCTCAACAAATTTCCACAAAATTCAAGAAAACTGCCACAAAATTCTTGAAAAGCTCCTCAAAATTCTAAAAAAATCCTCACAAAATTCCCTAAACCTTCTCCAAACATTACAAAATTCCACAGACATCTCACAAAATGTCTACAAATTTCCACCAAATCTAAGAAAATTCCCTCAAAATTCTTCAAGTCTCCTCCAAATCCCACAAAATTCAAGAGAAATCCTCAAAATTCCAGGAAAATGTTACAAAATTCCTTCAATCTTCTCAAAACCCTACCAAACTCCAGCCACATCCCACAAAATGTCCACAAATGTCCACAAAATTCAAGAAAAATCTCACAAAATTCTTCAAGTCTCCTCAAAATCCCACAAACATCTCACAAAATCTCCTCAATATCCCACAAAATTCTAGAGAAATTCCACAAAATTCCAGCAACATCCCACAAAATTCCCTCAATCTTCTCCAAACCCAACCAAATTCCTGCAACATCTCAAAAAATCTCCACCAATTTCCACAAAATCTAGGAGAAATCCCACAAAATTCCAGAAACATCCCACAAAATCTCCTCAATATCACAGAAAATTCTAGAGAAATTCCACAATATTGCAGAAAAATGCCACAAAATTCCCTAAATCTTCTCCAAACATTACAAAATTCCAAAGACGTCTCACAAAATCTCCACCAATTTTCACATTATCAAAGAAAAATCCCACAAAATTCTGGAAAAGCCCCACACAATTCCCTAAATCTTCTGAAAACCTTACCAAATTCCTGCAACATCTCACAAAATCTCCACGAATGTCCACAAAATTCAAGAAAAATCCCACTAAAATCACTAAATTTCCTCAATATCCCACAAAATTCCAGAACCATCTCACAAAAATCTCAACAAATTGCCACAAAATTCAAGAAAACTCCCATAAAATTCTTGAAAGCCTCTCAAAATTCCAGAAAAATCCCACACAATTCCCACAATCTTCCCAAAACATTACAAAATACCAGACATCTCAAAAAATCTCCACACATTTCCACAAAATCTACGAAAATTCCCTCAAAATTCTTCAGGTCTCCACCAATTTCCACAAAATTCAAGAAAACTGCCACAAAATTCTTGAAAAGCTCCTCAAAATTCTAAAAAACTCCCACAAAATTCCCTAAACCTTCTCCAAACATTACAAAATTCCACAGACATCTCACAAAATGTCTACAAATTTCCACCAAATCTAAGAAAATTCCCTCAAAATTCTTCAAGTCTCCTCCAAATCCCACAAAATTCAAGAGAAATCCTCAAAATTCCAGGAAAATGTTACAAAATTCCTTCAATCTTCTCAACACCCTACCAAACTCCAGACACATCCCACAGAATGTCCACAAATGTCCACAAAATTCAAGAAAAATCCCACAAAATTCTTCAAGTCTCCTCAAAATCCCACAAACATCCCACAAAATCCCACAAAATTGCAGAAAAATCTCAAAAGTTCCCCAAATTTACTCAAAACCCAACCATATTCCTGCAATATCCCACAAAATCTCCACAAATGTCCAGAAAATCTAAAAAAATTCCCCCATAATTCTTCAAGTCTCCTCAAAATCCCACAAACATCCCACAAACATCCCACAAAATCTCTTCAATATCCCACAAAATTCTACAGAAATTCCACAAAATTCCAGCAACATCCCACAAAATTCCCTGAATCTTCTCAAAACCCAACCAAATTCCTGAAACATCTCACAAAATCTCCACCAATTTCCACAAAATCTAAGGAAAAATCCCATAAAATTCTTCGAGTCTCCTCCAAACCCTAGAAAAATCCCACAAAATTCCAGAAACATCCCACAAAATCTCCTCAATATCACAGAAAATTCTAGAGAAATTCCACAAAATTGCAGAAAAATGCCACAAAATTCCCTAAATCTTCTCCAAACATTACAAAATTCCAGAGACGTCTCACAAAATCTCCACCAATTTTCACATTACCAAAGAAAAATCCCACAGAATTCTGGAAAAGCCCCACACAATTCCCTAAATCTTCTGAAAACCATACCAAATTCCTGTAACATCCCACAAAATGTCCACAAATGTCCACATCATTCAAGAAAAATCCCACAAAATTAACTAAATTTCCTCAATATCCCACAAAATTCCAGAACCATCTCACAAAAATCTCAACAAATTTCCACAAAATTCAAGAAAACTCCCATAAATTCTTGAAAGCCCCTCAAAATTCTAAAAAAATCCTCACAAAGTTCCCTAAATCTTCTCAAAACATTACAAAATTCCACAGACATCTCACAAAATTCTACAAATTTCCACCAAATCTAAGAAAATTCCCTCAAAATTCTTCAAGTCTCCTCCAAATCCCACAAAATTCAAGAGAAATCCTCAAAATTCCAGGAAAATGTTACAAAATTCCCTCAATCTTCTCAAAACCCTACCAAACTCCAGCCACATCCCACAAAATGTCCACAAATGTCCACAAAATTCAAGAAAAATCCCACAAAATTCTTCAAGTCTCCTCAAAATCCCACAAACATCCCACAAAATCCCACAAAATTGCAGAAAAATCTCAAAAATTCCCCAAATTTACTCAAAACCCAACCATATTCCTGCAATATCCCACAAAATCTCCACAAATGTCTAGAAAATCTAAAAAAATTCCCCCATAATTCGTCAAGTCTCCTCAAAATCCCACAAACATCCCACAAAATCCCACAAAATCTCCTCAATATCCCACAAAATTCTAGAGAAATTCCACAAAATTCCAGCAACATTCCACAAAATTCCCTGAATCTTCTCAAAACGCAACCAAATTCCTGCAACATCTCACAAAATCTCCACCAATTTCCACAAAATCTCGGAAAAATCCCACGAAATTCTTCAAGTCTCCTCCAAACCCTAGAAAAATCCCATAAAATTCCAGAAACATCCCACAAAATCTCCTCAATATCACAGAAAATTCTAGAGAAATTCCACAAAATTCCAGGAAAAATCCCACAAAATTCCCTCAATCTTCTCCAAACCCAACCAAATTCCTGCACCATCTCACAAAATCTCCAACAAATTCCAGAAAAATCTAAGAAAAATCCCTCAAAATTCTTCAAGTCTCCTCCAAATCGCACAAAATTCTGGAAAAGCCCCACACAATTCTCTAAATCTTCTCAAATTTCTACCAAATTCCTGCAACATCTCACAAAATCTCCACGAATGTCCACAAAATTCAAGAAAAATCCCACTAAAATCTTTAAATTTCCTCAATATCCCACAAAATTCCAGAACCATCTCACAAAAATCTCAACAAATTTCCACAAAATTCAAGAGAACACCCACAAAATTCTTGAAAGCCTCTCAAAATTCCAGAAAAATCCCACACAATTCCCACAATCTTCCCAAAACATTACAAAATACCAGACATCTCAAAAAATCTCCACAAATTTCCACAAAATCTACGAAAATTCCCTCAAAATTCTTCAGGTCTCCACCAATTTCCACAAAATTCAAGAAAACTGCCACAAAATTCTTGAAAAGCTCCTCAAAATTCTAAAAAAATCCCACAAAATTCCCTAAACCTTCTCCAAACATTACAAAATTCCACAGACATCTCACAAAATGTCTACAAACTTCCACAAAATCTAAGAAAATTCCCACAAAATTCTTCAAGTCTCCTCCAAATTCCACAAAATTCAAGAGAAATCCTCAAAATTCCAGGAAAATGTTACAAAATTCCTTCAATCTTCTCAAAACCCTACCAAACTCCAGCCACATCCCACAAAATGTCCACAAATGTCCACAAAATTCAAGAAAAATCCCACAAAATACTTCATGTCTCCTCAAAATTTCTACAAACATCCCACAAAGTCCCACAAAATTGCAGAAAAATCTCACAAAAGTTCCTCAAATTTACTCAAAACCCAACCATATTCCTGCAATATCCCACAAAATCTCCACAAATGTCCAGAAAATCTAAAAAAATTCCCCCATAATTCTTCAAGTCTCCTCAAAATCCCACAAACATCCCACAAAATCCCACAAAATCTCCTCAATATCCCACAAAATTCTAGAGAAATTCCACAAAATTCCAGCAACATCCCACAAAATTCCCTGAATCTTCTCAAAACATTACAAAATTCCAGAGACGTCTCACAAAACCTCCAATAATTTTCACATTATCAAAGAAAAATCCCAAAAAATTCTGGAAAAGCCCCACACAATTCCCTAAATCTTCTCAAAACCTTACCAAATTCCCACAACATCCCACAAAATGTCCACGAATGTCCACATCATTCAAGAAAAATCCCACAAAATTAACTAAATTTCCTCAATATCCCACAAAATTCCAGAACCATCTCACAAAAATCTCAACAAATTTCCACAAAATTCAGGAAAACTCCCACAAAATTCTTGGAAGCCCCTCAAAATTCTGGAAAATCCTCACAAAATTCCCTAAATCTTCTCAAAACATTACAAAATTCCAAAGACATCTCACAAAATCCCCCCAAATTTCCACCAAATCTAAGAAAATTCCCTCAAAATTCTTCAAGTCTCCTCCAAATTCCAAGAAATTCAAGAGAAATCCTCAAAATTCCAGGAAAATGTTACAAAATTCCTTCAATCTTCTCAAAATCCTACCAAACTCCAGCAACATCCCACAAAATCTCCAACAATTTCCACAAAATCTAGGAAAAATCCCTCAAAATTCTTCAAGTCTCCTCAAAATTCCACGAACGTCCCACAAACATCCCACAAAATCTCCTCAATATCCCAAAAAATTCTAGAGAATTTCCACAAAATTCCAGAAATATCCCACAAAATTCCCTGAATCTTTTAAAAACACAATCAAATTCCTGCATCATCCTACAAAATCTCCACAAATGTCCACAAAATTCAAGAAAAATCCCACAAAAATCACTAAATTTCCTCAATATCCCACAAAATTCCACAGACATCTCACAAAATCTCCACAAATGTCCCACAAAATCTAAGAAAATTCCCTCAAAATTCTTCAAGTCTCCTCCAAATCTCACAGAATTCGAGAGAAAACCTCAAAATTCCAGGAAAATGCTACAAAATTCCTTCAATCTTCTCAAAACCTGACCAAACTCCAGCCACATCCCACAAAATGCTCCACAAATTGCCACAAAATTCCAGAAAAATACCTCAAAATTCTTCAAGTCTCCTCAAAATCCCACAAACATCTCACAAAATCTCCTCAATATCCCACAAAATTCTAGAGAAATTCCACAAAATTCCAGGAAAAATCCCACAAAATTCCCTCAATCTTCTCAAAACGCAACCAAATTCCTGCAACATCCTACAAAATCTCCACCAATTTCCACAAAATCTAGGAAAAATCCCACAAAATTCTTCAAGTCTCCTCCAAACCCTAGAAAAATCCCACAAAATTCCAGAAACATCCCACAAAATCTCCTCAATATCACAGAAAATTCTAGAGAAAGTCCACAAAATTGCAGAAAAATGCCACAAAATTCCCTAAATCTTATCCAAACATTACAAAATTCCAGAGACGTCTCACAAAATCTCCACCAATTTTCACATTACCAAAGAAAAATCCCACAGAATTCTGGAAAAGCCCCACACAATTCCCTAAATCTTCTGAAAACCATACCAAATTCCTGTAACATCCCACAAAATGTCCACAAATGTCCACATCATTCAAGAAAAATCCCACAAAATTAACTAAATTTCCTCAATATCCCACAAAATTCCAGAACCATCTCACAAAAATCTCAACAAATTTCCACAAAATTCAAGAAAACTCCCATAAATTCTTGAAAGCCCCTCAAAATTCTAAAAAAATCCTCACAAAGTTCCCTAAACCTTCTCCAAACATTACAAAATTCCACAGACATCTCACAAAATGTCTACAAATTTCCACCAAATCTAAGAAAATTCCCTCAAAATTCTTCAAGTCTCCTCCAAATCCCACAAAATTCAAGAGAAATCCTCAAAATTCCAGGAAAATGTTACAAAATTCATTCAATCTTCTCAAAACCCTACCAAACTCCAGCCACATCCCACAAAATGTCCACAAATGTCCACAAAATTCAAGAAAAATCCCACAATATTCTTCAAGTCTCCTCAAAATCCCACAAACATCCCACAAAATCCCACAAAATTGCAGAAAAATCTCAAAAATTCCCCAAATTTACTCAAAACCCAACCATATTCCTGCAATATCCCACAAAATCTCCACAAATGTCTAGAAAATCTAAAAAAATTCCCCCATAATTCGTCAAGTCTCCTCAAAATCCCACAAACATCCCACAAAATCCCACAAAATCTCCTCAATATCCCACAAAATTCTAGAGAAATTCCACAAAATTCCAGCAACATCCCACAAAATTCCCTGAATCTTCTCAAAACCCAACCAAATTCCTGCAACATCTCACAAAATCTCCACCAATTTCCACAAAATCTAGGAAAAATCCCACAAAATTCTTCAAGTCTCCTCCAAATCCCACAAAAATCCCACAAAATTCCAGAAACATCCCACAAAATCTCCTCAATATCACAGAAAATTCTAGAGAAATTCCACAAAATTGCAGAAAAATGCCACAAAATTCCCTAAATCTTCTCCAAACATTACAAAATTCCAGAGACGTCTCACAAAACCTCCACCAATTTTCACATTATCAAAGAAAAATCCCACAAAATTCTGGAAAAGCCCCACACAATTCCCTAAATCTTCTCAAAACCTTACCAAATTCCTGTAACATCCCACAAAATGTCCACAAATGTCCACAAAATTCAAGAAAAATCCCACAAAATTAACTAAATTTCCTAAATATCCCACAAAATTCCAGAACCATCTCACAAAAATCTCAACAAATTTCCACAAAATTCAAGAAAACTCCCACAAAATTCTTGAAAGCCCCTCAAAATTCTGGAAAATCCTCAAAAAATTCCCTAAATCTTCTCAAAACATTACAAAATTCCAAAGACATCTCACAAAATCCCCCCAAATTTCCACCAAATCTAAGAAAATTCCCTCAAAATTCTTCAAGTCTCCTCCAAATTCCAAGAAATTCAAGAGAAATCCTCAAAATTCCAGGAAAATGTTACAAAATTCCTTCAATCTTCTCAAAATCCTACCAAACTCCAGCAACATCCCACAAAATCTCCAACAATTTCCACAAAATCTAGGAAAAATCCCTCAAAATTCTTCAAGTCTCCTCAAAATTCCACGAACGTCCCACAAACATCCCACAAAATCTCCTCAATATCCCAAAAAATTCTAGAGAATTTCCACAAAATTCCAGAAATATCCCACAAAATTCCCTGAATCTTTTAAAAACACAATCAAATTCCTGCATCATCCTACAAAATCTCCACAAATGTCCACAAAATTCAAGAAAAATCCCACAAAAATCACTAAATTTCCTCAATATCCCACAAAATTCCACAGACATCTCACAAAATCTCCACAAATGTCCCACAAAATCTAAGAAAATTCCCTCAAAATTCTTCAAGTCTCCTCCAAATCTCACAGAATTCGAGAGAAAACCTCAAAATTCCAGGAAAATGCTACAAAATTCCTTGAATCTTCTCAAAACCTGACCAAACTCCAGCCACACCCCACAAAATGCTCCACAAATTGCCACAAAATTCCAGAAAAATACCTCAAAATTCTTCAAGTCTCCTCAAAATCCCACAAACATCTCACAAAATCTCCTCAATATCCCACAAAATTCTAGAGAAATTCCACAAAATTCCAGGAAAATCACACAAAAGTCTCTCAATCTTCTCAAAACACAACCAAATTCCTGCACCATCTCACAAAATCTCCAACAATTTCCAGAAAAATCTAAGAAAAATCCCTCAAAATTCTTCAAGTCTCCTCCAAATCGTACAAAATTCTGGAAAAGCCCCACACAATTCTCTAAATCTTCTCAAATTTCTACCAAATTCCTGCAACATCTCACAAAATCTCCACGAATGTCCACAAAATTCAAGAAAAATCCCACTAAAATCACTAAATTTCCTCAATATCCCACAAAATTCCAGAACCATCTCACAAAAATCTTAACAAATTTCCACAAAATTCAAGAAAACTCCCACAAAATTCTTGAAAGCCTCTCAAAATTCCAGAAAAATCCCACACAATTCCCACAATCTTCCCAAAACATTACAAAATACCAGACATCTCAAAAAATCTCCACACATTTCCACAAAGTCTACGAAAATTCCCTCAAAATTCTTCAGGTCTCCACCAATTTCCACAAAATTCAAGAAAACTGCCACAAAATTCTTGAAAGACTCCTCAAAATTCTAAAAAAATCCCACAAAATTCCCTAAACCTTCTCCAAACATTACAAAATTCCACAGACATCTCACAAAATGTCTACAAATTTCCACCAAATCTAAGAAAATTCCCTCAAAATTCTTCAAGTCTCCTCCAAATCCCACAAAATTCAAGAGAAATCCTCAAAATTCCAGGAAAATGTTACAAAATTCCTTCAATCTTCTCAAAACCCTACCAAACTCCAGCCACATCCCACAAAATGTCCACAAATGTCCACAAAATTCAAGAAAAATCCCACAAAATCCTTCAAGTCTCCTCAAAATCCAACAAACATCCCACAAAATCCCACAAAATTGCAGAAAAATCTCAAAAATTCCCCAAATTTACTCAAAACCCAACCATATTCCTGCAATATCCCACAAAATCTCCACAAATGTCTAGAAAATCTAAAAAAATTCCCCCATAATTCTTCAAGTCTCCTCAAAATCCCACAAACATCCCACAAAATCCCACAAAATCTCCTCAATATCCCACAAAATTCTAGAGAAATTCCACAAAATTCCCGCAACATCCCACAAAATTCCCTGAATCTTCTCAAAACGCAACCAAATTCCTGCAACATCTCACAAAATCTCCACCAATTTCCACAAAATCTAGGAAAAATCCCACAAAATTCTTCAAGTCTCCTCCAAATCTCACAGAATTCGAGAGAAAACCTCAAAATTCCAGGAAAATGCTACAAAATTCCTTGAATCTTCTCAAAACCTGACCAAACTCCAGCCACATCCCACAAAATGCTCCACAAATTGCCACAAAATTCCAGAAAAATACCTCAAAATTCTTCAAGTCTCCTCAAAATCCCACAAACATCTCACAAAATCTCCTCAATATCCCACAAAATTCTAGAGAAATTCCACAAAATTCCAGGAAAATCACACAAAAGTCTCTCAATCTTCTCAAAACACAACCAAATTCCTGCACCATCTCACAAAATCTCCAACAATTTCCAGAAAAATCTAAGAAAAATCCCTCAAAATTCTTCAAGTCTCCTCCAAATCGTACAAAATTCTGGAAAAGCCCCACACAATTCTCTAAATCTTCTCAAATTTCTACCAAATTCCTGCAACATCTCACAAAATCTCCACGAATGTCCACAAAATTCAAGAAAAATCCCACTAAAATCACTAAATTTCCTCAATATCCCACAAAATTCCAGAACCATCTCACAAAAATCTTAACAAATTTCCACAAAATTCAAGAAAACTCCCACAAAATTCTTGAAAGCCTCTCAAAATTCCAGAAAAATCCCACACAATTCCCACAATCTTCCCAAAACATTACAAAATACCAGACATCTCAAAAAATCTCCACACATTTCCACAAAGTCTACGAAAATTCCCTCAAAATTCTTCAGGTCTCCACCAATTTCCACAAAATTCAAGAAAACTGCCACAAAATTCTTGAAAGACTCCTCAAAATTCTAAAAAAATCCCACAAAATTCCCTAAACCTTCTCCAAACATTACAAAATTCCACAGACATCTCACAAAATGTCTACAAATTTCCACCAAATCTAAGAAAATTCCCTCAAAATTCTTCAAGTCTCCTCCAAATCCCACAAAATTCAAGAGAAATCCTCAAAATTCCAGGAAAATGTTACAAAATTCCTTCAATCTTCTCAAAACCCTACCAAACTCCAGCCACATCCCACAAAATGTCCACAAATGTCCACAAAATTCAAGAAAAATCCCACAAAATCCTTCAAGTCTCCTCAAAATCCAACAAACATCCCACAAAATCCCACAAAATTGCAGAAAAATCTCAAAAATTCCCCAAATTTACTCAAAACCCAACCATATTCCTGCAATATCCCACAAAATCTCCACAAATGTCTAGAAAATCTAAAAAAATTCCCCCATAATTCTTCAAGTCTCCTCAAAATCCCACAAACATCCCACAAAATCCCACAAAATCTCCTCAATATCCCACAAAATTCTAGAGAAATTCCACAAAATTCCAGCAACATCCCACAAAATTCCCTGAATCTTCTCAAAATCCAACCAAATTCCTGCAACATCTCACAAAATCTCCACCAATTTCCACAAAATCTAGGAAAAATCCCACAAAATTCTTCAAGTCTCCTCCAAATCCCACAAAAATCCCACAAAATTCCAGAAACATCCCACAAAATCTCCTCAATATCACAGAAAATTCTAGAGAAATTCCACAAAATTGCAGAAAAATGCCACAAAATTCTTTAAATCTTCTCCAAATATTACAAAATTCCAGAGACGTCTCACAAAACCTCCACCAATTTTCACATTATCAAAGAAAAATCCCACAAAATTCTGGAAAAGCCCCACACAATTCCCTAAATCTTCTCAAAACCCAACCAAATTCCTTTAACATCCCACAAAATGTCCACGAATGTCCACATCAATCAAGAAAAATCCCACAAAATTAACTAAATTTCCTAAATATCCCACAAAATTCCAGAACCATCTCACAAAAATCTCAACAAATTTCCACAAAATTCAAGAAAACTCCCACAAAATTCTTGAAAGCCCCTCAAAATTCTGGAAAATCCTCACAAAATTCCCACAATCTTCTCAAAACATTACAAAATTCCAAAGACATCTCACAAAACCCCCACAAATTTCCACAAAATCTAGGAAAATTCCCTCAAAATTCTTCAAGTCTCCTCCAAATTCCAAGAAATTCAAGAGAAATCCTCAAAATTCCAGGAAAATGTTACAAAATTCCTTCAATCTTGTCAAAACCCTACCAAACTCCAGCAACATCCCACAAAATCTCCAACAATTTCCACAAAATCTAGGAAAAATCCCTCAAAATTCTTCAAGTCTCCTCAAAATTCCACAAACATCCCACAAACATCCCACAAAATCTCCTCAATATCACAAAATATTCTAGAGAATTTTCACAAAATTCTAGAAAAATCCCACAAAATTCCATAAATCTTCTCAAAACACAACCAAATTCCTGCACCATCCCACAAAATCTTCACAAATGTCCACAAAATTCAAGAAAAATCCCACAAAAATCACTAAATTTCCTCAATATCCCACGAAATTCCACAGGCATCTCACAAAATCTCCACGAATGTCCCACAAAATCTAAGAAAATTCCCTCAAAATTCTTCAAGTCTCCTCCAAATCTCACAGAATTCAAGAGAAATCCTCAAAATTCCAGGAAAATGCTACAAAATTCCTTGAATCTTCTCAAAACCTGACCAAACTCCAGCCACATCCCTCAAATTGTCCAAAAATTGCCACAAAATTCAAGAAAAATCCCACAAAATTCTTCAATCTTCTCAAAATCCCACAAACATCTCACAAAATCTCCTCAATATCCCACAAAATTCTAGAGAAATTCCACTAAATTCCAGGAAAATCCCACAAAATTCCCTCAATCTTCTCAAAACACAATCAAATTCCTGCAACATCTCACAAAATCTCCAGCAATTTCCAAATAAATCTAAGAAAAATCCCCAAAAATTCTTCATGTCTCGTACAAATCCCACAAAAATCCCACAAAATTCCAGAAACATCCCACAAAATCTCCTCAATATCGCAAAAAATTCTGGGAAAGCCCCACAAAATTGCATAAAATGCAACAAACTTCCCTAAATCTTCTCAAAACATTACAAAATTCCAAAGACATCTCACAAAACCCCCACAAATTTCCACAAAATCTAGGAAAATTCCCTCAAAATTCTTCAAGTCTTTTCCAAATTCCAAGAAATTCAAGAGAAATCCTCAAAATTCCAGGAAAATGTTACAAAATTCCTTCAATCTTGTCAAAACCCTACCAAACTCCAGCAACATCCCACAAAATCTCCAACAATTTCCACAAAATCTAGGAAAAATCCCTCAAAATTCTTCAAGTCTCCTCAAAATTCCACAAACATCCCACAAACATCCCACAAAATCTCCTCAATATCACAAAATATTCTAGAGAATTTTCACAAAATTCTAGAAAAATCCCACAAAATTCCATAAATCTTCTCAAAACACAACCAAATTCCTGCACCATCCCACAAAATCTTCACAAATGTCCACAAAATTCAAGAAAAATCCCACAAAAATCACTAAATTTCCTCAATATCCCACGAAATTCCACAGGCATCTCACAAAATCTCCACGAATGTCCCACAAAATCTAAGAAAATTCCCTCAAAATTCTTCAAGTCTCCTCCAAATCTCACAGAATTCAAGAGAAATCCTCAAAATTCCAGGAAAATGCTACAAAATTCCTTCAATCTTCTCAAAACCTGACCAAACTCCAGCCACATCCCTCAAATTGTCCACAAATTGCCACAAAATTCAAGAAAAATCCCACAAAATTCTTCAATCTTCTCAAAATCCCACAAACATCTCACAAAATCTCCTCAATATCCCACAAAATTCTAGAGAAATTCCACAAAATTCCAGGAAAATCCCACAAAATTCCCTCAATCTTCTCAAAACACAATCAAATTCCTGCAACATCTCACAAAATCTCCAGCAATTTCCAAATAAATCTAAGAAAAATCCCCAAAAATTCTTCATGTCTCGTACAAATCCCACAAAAATCCCACAAAATTCCAGAAACATCCCACAAAATCTCCTCAATATCGCAAAAAATTCTGGGAAAGCCCCACAAAATTGCATAAAATGCAACAAACTTCCCTAAATCTTCTCAAAACATTACAAAATTCCAGAGACGTCGCAAAAAAATCTCCACAAACTTCCACATTATCTAGGAAAAATCCCTCAAAATTCTTCAAGTCTCCTCCAAATCCCACAAAATTCTGGAAAAGCCCCACACAATTCCCTAAATCTTCTCAAAACCCAACCAAATTCCTGTAACATCCCACAAAATGTCCACGAATGTCCACATAATTCAAGAAAAATCCCACAAAATTAACTAAATTTCCTCAATATCCCAAAAAATTCCAGAACCATCTCACAAAATCTCCACAAATGTCCACACAATTTAAGAAAAATCCCACAAAATTTATAAGCCCCACAAATTTCCAGAGAAATCTCACAAATCCCCTAAATCTTCTCAAAACCCAACCAAATTCCTGAAACCTCCCACAAAATCTCCATCAATTCACAGAAAATCTAAGTAAAATCCCTCAAAATTCTTCAAGTTACCTCAAAATCCCAGAAAATCTCACAAAAATCCCTAACTTTTTTCAAAACCCTACCAAATTCCACCAACATCCTACAAAATATCCTCAAATATAAAAAAAATTCATGAAAAATCCCACAAAATTCCCTAAATCTCCTCAAAACCTTAACAAATTCCAGAAACATCCAACAAAATCTACACAAAGGTCCACAAAATTCCAGAAAAATCACATGAAATTCCCTAAATCTCCTCAATTTCTCACAACTTCCAAGAAAATCCCACAAAATTCCCTAAATTGTCTCAAAACTCAGAACATTTAGCAAATGCCCCAATTTCTCATCTCCAATTGAATATATTTGTTTTGGAGGCAAATTAAATTGAGATACATTAACTTTTAAAGATATCAATGCCATTGTTCTTTGCACTTCTCAAGCAATCTGTCGAGCTGTCCAGTCTGCCTTTCTATTCCCTTCACAAATTTTGGAGTTTTCTGATGGGTGTCCTTTGCAGTGCATAATTGCTACTTGTTCAGGTTTTGTATTGCTTTTATCAATTGCAGGACTGCATCTTGATGTTTAATGTGTGTGCCTTGAGCAGACAGCAGTCTTCTTTCTTTCCACAGCACTCTGTGGACATGCACTACTCCAAAGCACACTCTGAGCCAGTCCAGATGTTTCCCCTTTTCCCTTTACTCAATTCTAGTGCTCTGCTTAAGGCAACCAGTTCTGTCCTCTGGGCAGATGCATTTGCTGATAATGCTTTTGCCTCCACTATTGCACTGACTGTTGTTACCGCATATCCAGCGTATCTGGTCCCGTTCTCCACCAAGCTGCTTCCATCTGTGAATAGCTCTCACTCTGCTTGCTCCAGTGGGATGTCTTTCAGGTCTTCTCTTGCCAAATAGGTGTCCTCTATTACTTCTACACAGTCATGCTCTAATGGGCCTTCTTCAGTTGTGGTACCCAGGAACAGAGCTGCATTCAAGAGGTCAGTTGTCTTTAGTGTGACATCATCCTGCCCAGTCAGGATTACCTGGAATTTCATCATCCTGCTTGGAGATAGCCAATGGCCCCTCTTTTGTTCTAAAACAGTGCTCACCATGTGTGGCACAGAGACATCTATGTGTCTACCCATGGTGAGTTTCCTGGCTTCTTGTGGCAGCATCACGCTGGCTGCAACTGCCCGCAGGCATGAAGGCCATCCAGCACTCCCCTTGTCAAGCTGTTTGGAAAAGCAGCCTACCGGCCTTTCCCAGCTTCCCAAACCTTGGCTCAGCACTCCCAGTGCTAGGTGTAGTCTTTCATGCACAAACAGCTGGAAATCTTTGGACAAATCTGGCAATCTGAACGCCGGAGCAGTTGTCAATGCCTCCTTCAGTTTGAGGAAGGCCTCCTTCTGTGCTCTGCCCCAGGTAAACGGCTGCGTCTTCTGGGCCTCGTCCAGGGCTTTTGCAATCAGTCCATAGTCCATGATCCACAGGCAGCACCACCCTGTCATCCCAAGGAAGACTCGCAGCTCATGCACGTTCTGGGGTTCTGCAATAGCACAAATAGCTTGAATACAATTAGTACCCAGCTTACATTGCCCTGGTGAGATTTCACATCCCAGGGAAATCACAGTCTGACAGGCAATTTGTGCCTTTTCTTTAGACTCCTTATATCCTCCCATTCCCAGCTGATTTCAAATTTCAATTGTTACCTTTATGCAGGTTGTTCTCTCTTCTGTAGCTATCAGTATATCCTCAACATACTGTAACAGCAGGTATTGTTTTCTCGGTACTTGCCCGTTCTCGGTCCAAATCTCCAGCTCCTTCCCCAGCTGGCTTCCAAATAGGGTTGGACTGTTCTTGTATCCTTGTGGAAGTCGTGTCCAAGTGAGCTGAGTTTTCCTTCTGATTTCTGGATTTTCCCACTCAAAGACAAACAGTTTCCTACTTTCTTTCTCAAGGGGTGTGCAGAAAAAGGCATCTTTTAAATCAAGTACAGTAAACCATTTCTATTTCTCTTTTATAGATGTTAACAATGTGCAAGGATTAGCTACCACTGGGTAAATATCTTTAGTTATTCAATTTATTACTCTCAAATCCTGCACTAGTCTTTATTGGTCAACACAGAAATTTGGGCTCCAGTGTTAACTACAAAAGTAAAAAGTGGATGTATAGGAGCCACTATTATTGAGAAACCGCTCAGACTATTCAGCCTAGTCTTCACAGAAGTATGGAGAACATCGTTTATTTCTATCTTTAGCACACTTTTATAGGGTTTTACAGGGTCCCTGGGCTAAGCAAGTTACTCTTGGTTAATCCACACAGGTTTACATTTTTTCTCTTATACACAAGGATATTGTTTTGCTTCATTCTCTCTGCTTCAGGAAAGTTTCAAGGACATGAGCCTTTAATATCACAACTTATACCAAAGGCTGGTTTGTGCAGACAGGCCTTTACTAAAATATCATGCCCACCTTCTGTTCAAATATTCTCTACACACTATTGCTGTAATCAGTATGTCTCCAGTTTTGTTATTTCTCGTGCGCATTTGAAATAAAAGCAACCTCTGCCTCTCTGCTCACCCAGGAGAAGCAGAGTTCCCAGTTTCCCTGATTCTGAGGCTCTTTGGGCTCCACTCCCAGAAGCTGAGAAGGAGACGGCTTTGGCTCACAGCCCAGAGCCTGTGGAGCTGTGCTGGGTTATCCAATGGGGCATTCCATACAATGAACTTGGGACAGTGCCAATTAGAAACAACTTCACTCAACTTTGAAGTGAGAAGCCATCTATTACCTTGCTGGGGACCCCCTTCTTTATCTCCAGTGACCACCAATACTGGCAGTGAGAGATTCCTTTTCTCTTGTCTGGGTTTTCCTTAAGAGAACCAATGCATCTAACACCTTTGCTTTCTCTGATTTTTCTTCTGCCATTTTTACAGGTCCATCATTTCTACTGGAATGAATTAGCTCTTTTGGAGGGTAAATTTGATTCAGGAGAGGGGTTTCCCCCTCTTCTGTTTCCTTTAGTGAGTCAGCATTTTTGAATTTTCATCCTGGAGGGCTGCTCACAACAGATGGATCTTACTCTTTTCTTCATTGAATTGTTTTTGCAAAATTTCAACTAGGTTCTGGAGGGAGTCTATTCTAGTTCTTTCCTCACTTCCTTGCTTAAAGCCAGTTTCTAGAGCTGCTGTAAAACAAGCTCCCAAAACTGAGCAGAGTAGAGTTTGATTTTTGCCCAGTTTAAATTTTCTTTCACCTTGTAAAGAACACACTCTATCAATCACATTTTCCAAATTAAACCAGGAACTAAGCGCCCACTTCTCCCCTCTTGGAGAAGGTCTGGCATTGTGTTTTGCTAACAGAGCATAAAATGCAGCTTTAACTTCTGCACTGCCCTTTTCAGTCATTTTTACAAAGGGAAAACCACTACAGGGAGGTATAAACTTCAATTATACACACACCCACACCCACACCCACACCCACACCCACACACACTGCTTTTTGCTTCCCTGTGTGGATAAAAAGACCAAATCTGCTCGGGAGGCACTCTTTCAGTTTAAAATTCTGATTGTCTCTTTGCTACACCAAGCACTCAAAATTCACACACACAACAACAACAAAAACATTCCCACCCTTTTGCACTAAGAGATCTTTTGTGAAATTCTGCAGACAGAGCCCTCAAGTGAGTGTGGGGTGCTTTTCACCTCGGCGTGTGCAGTTTGTGGGAAATTCGAGTTGCCCCCCTTGCTTTCTAGACACCGCTCACTCTCTTGGGAGTGTCGGGCTGGGTGCGGCGGGAGCATAACATCTTTCCCCTAATACAGACTGCACAACAAACCTGCAGCCCCTTCTGTCTGTCAGAAATCCTGTCCGTGACTCCAGTTTAAATGTCACAGTTCACTAATGCCAGTGGGAGTCGCGAGAAGTTTGTTTGATCTCAAAGGGCAAAAAGGACACAAGGGATTTCAGTTGAAATCACAACAGCAATAATGTACATTTATTTTAGTGATAACAAGGGTTATGTGATAGAGGAGAGGGAGAGAGAGAGAGAGAGAGAGGAGAAAGAAAACAAAGTAAAGAAAGAGAGAGGTTATAGCTACCAACAGATGAGACAGTGTCACAGGGGTCTTTTTCCGTGGGGAGATCTCACCAAAATTAATTTAGCCTTATGTAATTCTTCCCCAAAGTGACCTTGTTTCCAATGTGCTAATAAGCACCCCAAAGGAGAAGTACCTGCTATGAGAGCATTGCTGCCCAAAACCCCTTTAAGCTTCTCCATGTCACAACTACAATACACCACAAATGCCGAACCTGCAACGCTTTCGCAGTCGTCTGACGGACGGCGCCCAGGCAATCCCAACAGGAATTCCTTTAGCCCAACCAAGCGCAGCTTTTGCTGCGTCTTATTGGCAGGCACCCAAACCAAAGTGAAAGCACCTTACCTCTTCTCCTGGGGACACTGTGAGCAGCGCAGACGGTCGCGGCCGATGGGCTCCCCGAGAATCCCTCGGTGCCGGCTGGAGCAGGATCGGGTCACGAGCTCACTCAGCAGCACTCACAAGGTCCCATCTGGGTCACCAAAATGTTAGAGTTCAGGAACACACATCATCACACAATGATTATATGCAGGTGCTCTATTGAAGAGCTCTGGGTGTCAGGGGTACACAGACCCAAATCTGACCCGATTTGTTTTTGAGTTGAACATGTTTTATACTCTATCGTTATACAACTTACATATTAATTATTAAACTTACATTGTTCTATTGTATGCATTGTTTTTACCCAAGCATGGATTTCTCGTGATCCCACCCCAGCCCCCTAACATTGTTCCTCATGTTCTTTAAACAATAATTATATCTAATCACATCTAACAATTCTATCATTTATCATATATTGATTACACAGGTGCAGTTTCACATGATCTTTAGCAAGCACAAGGCCTAACATTTCCCTGGGCCTACTTTTCCCAGGGCTTGCCAAGCCTAACTTTCTTCCTGAGCTCCCGAATTTCCTGAGATTTTAAAATGTTTTACGATCACCTCCAGACACAAAGAGTCCTGTCTGAACAGTCACAAAGCTACATCTATTTTTAATTTTAACTTTTATAAATTTTTCCAGAGCCTGCTGGCTGTGTTCAAGGTTTTCTCCCTATTTCCTCCCTAGTGCACATTCTCCAGAAACTCTGCTTTTACATCCTTTTGCATTGATTAAAGTTACCTGCAACGACCAGTCAATCCAAACCCTGGGAAAACTTGAACTTCAATGTGTACCTAGGCAAAATATTTACCTCCCACATTTGAAGCCATGAGCTGCCAAGTACTGTCCCCACTGTCATACCCTGTCCCCTGGAGGTCTGCTGATGCCATTTCAAAGGGGTTGCCAATGAAAACAAGTTTGAATATTTTGGTAGTTTCCACATTGGCATTAAAATCCTTGACTAGAAAAATCACAAGTCAAGATTTCTAGGATTCTTCCATACCAAAGCTGTCATTCTCACCCTGGATTTTAGAGTGCCTGAACAGTCAGGCAAGGTTTTAGTTTTAGACTCTACAGACAAAGTCCCTGCTGTTCGGCGATCCCATTCCATCAGCATATAGTCCTGATGATTCCTTTAGGCAGGAGCAGCAAAGGCAAGAATGAGCCAAACAAGCTGCTCCTGTGTTCTCATGTCCTGCACAGCAGTAACTGGGAGTTCAAGAATGGATTCAGGAGACAGTGGGTGCACAGGGAGCCACCAAGACTTTGGGATGCTGAAATGGACCAGCCTGGTGCCTGTGCCCGGGCTGCACCGCGCTGAGCTCCAACTGGACAATCTAACAATGGTTGAATGGACACACCATGGGCCACTGGAGACTCCTACTCCTAGTTCTGTGAGCTACACTATTCACCTGTCATTCACCAGATGATTTTTTCATCTTTGCTTGAAATCCAGGAGAGGAAAAGGTCAACATGGAAAAGTGTTCTCCCAATTCTAGTGACACCTGTGCCTGCACACCACCTGTGCCCATGGCAGTGGGCTTGGAGACTGGATAATGTTTGATGATACTTTGCAACACCAAGTGCTCAGGGATTCTGGGATTGCCCAAGTGGAGAGCAAAACTGAGCCGTGTAAGTCCCTGCTTTTTTTTCAGCGCATGCTGCTTCTTCCTTTGTTCCAAGCAAGTCCAGGATTTGGTTTCATGTGTCTTTAAGGTGCCTGGACAGATGAAAGGGAGGGCAGCTGCCCCATCAGACTCTCTCTCTCTCTCTCTCTCTCTCTCTCTCTCTCTTCCTCAGGATGGTGCCAATGCCGCTGCCTTGGGACACCTGAGTGTGGAAGGCGAGCTCGCCCTCAAGCACGGCCATCCAAGTCAGTCACGGGCACAGGCGGCAGCTGAAGCTGGCAAGCGTTGCTGTGAGGCTGCAAGTGAAGAGAAAGCCATTGTGGCCAACTCTGCTGAAGCCTTTTGCCAAAGCAGAGGCAATTGTGCCCAAAGCCTCCCCCTGTTTGGCACCCGGCTGCTGCGGACGCCTCAGTGCGCAGGTGCCGACGTTGGGGCTGCTGCTGTTCCTGGGCACACTCTGCTGCTGTTTCTGTGGGCTCCAGAGCTGCTTGGGCAGCAGCCACTGGGCAGCCCTGCCGGAGGAGACATCGCCACCCTCCCCATGGTGGCAGCAGCTCTGTGGGCCCTGAGCTCTGTGTCAGGAGGGCCTCGGTCACAGCAGCGTGGCCTGGGCAGCCGCGAGGGCCTGGGCTGGCCGCCAGCCCTGCCTCTGCCCACTGCCCCTTCCTGGAGGCACCCAGTGGCCGTGGCCTGGCAGCACCCCCTGCCCTCCATGTCCCCAGCCAGCCCAGCCCGGGCACCTCGGGCTGTCCCCACCCTCCCACTGGGGTGGTGTCCCAGCCTCCAGGCCTTCTGCTGCAGGCCTGGGGGACATTTTGGGACAGCACCGGAGCAGCCGGGTGTCAGGGACCAGGCAGCCCGGGGGCTGCTTATGGCCTCTGACACCCAATTCCTCAGGGCTTCCCACCACCCCGGCTCCTCCAGGGCCTTCTGTCCCCTTGGAACCTCCTGCCATCCACTCCTTCACACATCCCCCTCGTGCCTTCCCACTGCCTTGTCCCATCTGGGCCTCCGCAGCCCCTCATCCCCTCACGGCCTCCCAGCACCCCGTGCCCTCAGGGTCTCCCCCAGCCTGGCCCGGCAGCAGCGCCGCAGCCCCACAGGAGCTCCAGCAGCTCCTCAGCATTCACGGCACCAACACACGGGCAGCAGGACACAGATGGCGCTTCCTGCCTGCCACAGGGCTTGTGGCTTCAGCACAACCACCAAAGGCCAAGGGGCTTCTGGCCATTTCCCCTGCACCACTGCATGCCCCGGCAGGTTGCTGAACACAAGAACCCTTTTCCCTCTCTTCCCCTATGCCCCGCACACCCTGGGCAGCAAAAGAAAGGTCTCGGGACTCCTGTGGTTTATAACATATCCTATATTATTTACATACTAGATGGAAACGAAACGAAGAAAAGAATAATCTCTATGAAAAAAAAAATAACAGATGGCCCATGTGGCCCCAGAAGATAGAGCCTCTCAGCCCTAACATATCCTATATTATTTACGTATTAAAAAGAAAAAAACAGAAGAAAACAATTCTTATGAAAATAAAAATCCTGGCTTGCCCAGGTGGCCCCAGCAAACAGAACGTCCCAAATCAGCGCTGAGCACATCTCCAGCAGCGCAGCCAGCCCAGGCCCGACAGACGAGGCCGTGTCCTCCATGCCCTGAGGATTTGGTCTTGCATCCTCTGGAGAATGGAGTATCGGGCACTCTGGATGGCCCGGAGGACATACAGCGTCTCAAGTGCCAGGTCTGACACGGCACCGCTTCTGTCCTCCGTCAGGCGTTCGAGGGCTGCAAGAGAGACCAACAGAGCCACGGTCAGACCCCAGAGCTGTGGGGGCCCAGCGAGAGCCCCCTGCCAGGGCCATGCCAGCCGGCTCTTGCCTTGGCCAGGAGGGAGCAGGGACCAAGGGGGTCAGCCCGAAGCTGCTGGCCACAAATGCCCCACGTGGCCCTGAAATCTCGCTGTGCACTGCCTACGCCGCCCCTCATCGGCACAGGGAGCAGAGCCCTCCACAGCCAGGCTAGGGCTTGCAGCTGCCCCCGACAGCCAACACTGTCAGCCCACTGCCGTGGCTCACCTCTGCACAACACCTGGAGCTCTGCGTGCTGCCCCCTCAGCTGCTCCCCGGCCATCCCTGAGAACACAGAGCCTGTCAGGGTCCCAGCAGCACAGCTCCCTGCTAGCGGCGCTGCCAGCCCTGTGGCCACACGGCCTCCTGCCCCGGCAGGGCTCAGCCCGGGCCCTTGCCGCACCCTGACTCAGCCCAAGGGCACGGCTGCCAGAGGCCGGCAGCAGCAGCCCCGAGGGCAGCCGGGGCTCCAGGGCGCCGGGCCCGGGTGCCGCTGCCGGGGCAGCAGCCGGGGCTGGGGCCGAGCTGCGGCGGGGCGGGGAGGGAGCCCGGGCTCGGGACTCACCGATGACCCTGATGGCCGCCGCTCGCAGGGTCTCCTGTGGGTCCTGCAGGTACTGCAGGGCCCGGCGCAGGTGCACGGCCAAGGGGATCCTGTGGTCTGCCAGCTGGAGAGAGCGGCAGGAGGGAAGGGTTGGCGCGGGCTCTGCCCCTCGGCCGGGCGCTGCTGCCTGCGGCCAGTCCCGGCCTCCCGTGCCCGGCCAGCCCTGAGGCCCGGCCAGCAGCCGCTGGCGCCGGGCTCTGGAGGGGGCAGAGGGTCGGCTGCTGCCGGGGGAGCGGCGGTGCCGGCCCGGCCCGCAGCCCCGCTGGGCCGGGGCTCCATCGGCACCCGGCTCGGGGCCACAGGGGGCTGGAGAAGAAGCCGTGCGGCCCCCGGCTGCAGCAGTGGGCAGGGGCACAGCTGCCAGCCCCACACACTGAGCACCGGGGCCAGGGGGCTTCTCTAGTCTGAGGCTGGCACTTGCAGGCTGCCCTTACCACGAGCTTGGCAAACTTCCACAGCTTCTCCTTCCTCACAGCTTTTTCCAGGTCTGGCCTCTTCAGAAAGCCAGCCGCGCGAAGGAGCGTTGTCCGAGAGGCCTGGGGAGCAGCAGAGCCGCAAATGGCCCCACAAGCCACGGCACAGGAGTGTCCCAGTGCCAAGGACTGGAGGAGGCTGCAGCCTGCGAGCCTGCATCAGGGCAGGAGGCAGCTGAGCCCCCTGCCAAGGCGCAGCAGCAGCCCAGGAGTCCTCACCTCTGCCACATGCCGATTCTCATCTTGGCAGTGGAAAAAGAGTGGGAGCAGGCTCTGGTACACTCGTTCCTTCAGGGGCTTTCTTCCTTCTTCTTCTGCCGAAGACATCACTCTTCGAAGGAGAGACATGGAGAGCAGCTGCACCTGGCTATCAGGCTGTATGAAAGGAAGGAAAGAAAAATGACTTCATCATTGGCTTCTTGTGGCCCACATTGGCGCAGGCCTGCAACTGCACAGGGCACAAAGTGTCCGGGCAGCAGCCAGTGGCCGTGGCTGGGGCACAGAGCCTTACATTGTCCAGGAGTTTCAGGAGCGGCTCAGCCAGCTGCAGGGCCCTGCGCCAGGATATTGGGGTGTCTTCATCCGTGAAAATATAGCTCAGGAGAGCAATGCTCATCCTGGCCACGTCACTGTCCAAGTCCCACAGGAGGTGCACTAGTCTTCCTGTCAGGCTCTGAATTCTTTCGGCCTGTGCAGAACACAAGGGTGTGAAAGCCCGGGCAGCTGCCGCAGGGCCCAGAGGCCAAAGGGCTGTCCCAAAGCACTCGGGCAGCTGAAGCAGGAGGCAGGAGAGCTGCGAGGAGCTGCCTCAGTGCCCAAGGCAAAGGCCAGCCAAGGCCAAGTGACAGCATTGCCCAGCCTCATGCTGCCCACACGGCTTCAGCTGCTGCCCCCTTCTCACCATGGAGGGACGGTCCTTTAGCAGGAGGAGAGCCCTGAGAACCTGGTGATGCATCTCTCTGGAGTTGTACCACAGGTACTTATACAAGATCTCCATTAGGCTGTCACCACAGTCACTCAAGTCCAGGCAATCTAGGAGCTGAAAGGCACAGGGCAGTGAGAGGGGAGCCGGCCGGCAGGAGCCTGGAAGTGCGCAGGGCTGGGCCCAGGAAGCAGCACAGGGCGCGGGTGCCGTCCCAGGCAGCTGTGGCTATGCCAGGGGACAGGGCTGGCAGGGAGCTGAACGAGGTAGTGCTGGCCATCAGGCTCACCTCCACAAGGAATGCCATGGCAGAGACATCCCAGAGTGGCAACGGTTTGCTGAGCACCTCAAGCAGGTAGCTTAAGATGCTTTTGCACAAGTGGACGGATGCACGGCGCATTACCCTGGAAGGCAGAAAATGGCAGAAAGAGTCTCAGCAAGGGTGCGAAAACCTCTCCCAGGACTGACTGACACAGTTGTCCTATTGCCCCAGCACTCTGTGAGGGGATGTGGGCCCTTGAGATGTGGCTGCTCCTGGGCACGTTCCTCTCGCAGCCTTTTGCAGTCTCCTTGGCCATCCCTCGGTGACGAGGCCCTCAGGCCCATGGCCACGGGTACTGTAGGGGGCATCCCGGGCAGGGGGCACAAATGTCAGAGGCAGTGGGGAGAAGGGGGGCTCACCTGGCCAGCAGACCCATGGCATAGTGGTGGGTGCCAGCACAGAGCAGCGTGTCCCAGCCACACTTGCGTTCCATTGCCACCACCACATGCTCCAAGTGGAGACTGCAGAGCAGGGCCTTCAGGGTCTGCACTGCAAACCTGTGTGCACAGCAAAGCCCAGGTGACGCTGGGAGCGCTGGCTTTGAGGCTGGGGAAGTGGCAGGGACAGGAGGAGTGGCATGGAGCACCTGTTGGGGCTGGTGGAGAGGCCGTGTTGCTCCTGGCATTCCTTCCAGAAGGTATGGACGTCCTCTGTCATATACAAAGTACTGAAGTATATTTGGAAGAGCAGATGCACAAAGAGGCGGGGGAAATAGACTGTGAGGATCTGTGGGCAACAGGGCCCCTGGAGGATCTTCCACATCACCAGAGTTGCCTGCAGAGGACAAAGCAGCCCGAGACAGCGCTCAGTGCCGGGGCGTCCGTGTGGCAGGGCCTGAGCGTGGCAGGGAGAGGCCAGGGCAGACGCAGGGGGAGCAGCGGGCCTGGTGGCCCTGAAGCTGCCCCTAGGCCAGGTTTGTGGCCAGTGCCTGAAGCAGGGAGATGCAGTGGGGGAAGGAGGCAACAGAGCTGCTGGAGAGGCGGCCGGCCTTGCGGTGAGCAAAGGCCAGCTCCAGAAACTCACAGTCAGGGAAAAGACAGCCGTCTTGTCCCCATCAGAGGTGCCCAGGTTTTTCTGCGGCCAGCTCCCCACCACATTGATGAGGAGCGGTGTCACTTCCTCTGAAATCCAGGGCGAGAGCAAGATGGTCGTCCACATGGCCATAGCAGCTCTGCGGGGTCAGACACAGCACCGTGGGCTGGGCAGCAGAGGGGAGCTGAGCTGGCCGCCAGCTCTGCCTGTGCCCACTGGCCCTGAGCGGCAGCAGCAGCCAGGCAGCCCAGCCCTGTGGGGACAGGCCCCTGAGGGGCAGGCTGGCAGCACGGCAGCGGGCTCGGGGGCCGACTTTGTAGCAGGGCTGGCAAAGGGAGCAGCCAGAGGGCCCTGGAAGTCTGTGTTGCTCACAGCCCTGGGCCGGGCTGTACAGGGTGAAGGGCTGGGGAGTCCTGAGGCCTCGGGGCAGCTGGGCCCCATACCTGTCACACGTTGGGGCCACCCGCAGGAGAGTGATGGCCACATCATCGGGCTCTGCCTCGGCCACTTGCATCAGGGCCCAGTCCATCCTGTGCTCAGCAGCCTCATTGGCCATGAGCCACTGGTGGATGTACCTCACCACGGCGGGCACCTGGAGAAGGCACAGGGAGACTTGGAATGCTAGCAGAGGGAGTCAGCAATGTGCCCAGCTTCTTCCCCAGACAAGTGCTTCTCTTCCAGCACGCTGCCATGGCCTCAAAAGCTTCAAGTGAGCAGCAGGCGTGGCTTGGGAAAGCCAAGCAATTGCTGGAGGATCAAAGGCTGGCCACAGGCTGCTTACTTGCTCTGGATTGAAAAGAGCCGTCTCTACAAGCAGATCCAGCTGGGCAGCGCTGCTCTGTTCTACCAAGACCTCTGAGGATGTCTTGACCTCAGTGTCCATAGGTCTGGTGTCTTCCTTGCCAATTCTCTTGATGTATTGGTAAAGAAACTGTAGGAGAAGGGCAGGAAGGCAGGGAAGTTGCATGGAGTGCTCCAAGTGCGGTGCTGGGCTGAGCAGTGCCAGCAGGCCCAGCGCAGGTGGGGATGGCTGCAGGTACTTGCGCTGCTCTGCGGAAGCGGCCACGGGCGGTGTCCTGCTCTTGTGTGCCGTCCATGGCTGCATCTGGCAAAGAGCAGCCAGAGCTGAGGGGCTGCGGGAGAGGCGGGAGAGCACAGCCCAGCCCTGCGTTCCCCAGGTAGGGACAGTCCCGGGATGCCCCAGGGGATGCAGCACGGCCACTGCTGCGGGGGCAGCCCCAGCCCCTTTTTTGTGCTGTCCATGGGTGTGTGTCCCCAGGACAGTGTGGGATGGGATGAGATGGGATGCAATGGGATGGGATGGGGCCAAGATGGCCGCAGGCACCAGCCCTGTGGCCCAGCTCTGCCACTCACTGTCACGATCCGCAAGGTGGGATTCGTGATGTGGTTCTTTTAGCCGGTCTTAGAGTACAAAAGATTATCAGCAAACCAAGGACTTAAACAAGAAAACACAGTTTATTGAGTGCTCATCAGCACTAATATGCGATAGAGGGAAAGAAAAGAGAAAGCAAAGCATAAGAGAAAGAGAGTAAGGGGATTATAGCTACCAACGTCGAAGTCCACTCAGCCGTCCAACGACGCAGAGTCTTCTGTCCGTTGGGGAGATCTCAAAGGAAGGTAAGTTTGGGGTATAATTTTATAGTCTTTTGCAAAGCGAGGGGCGCAGGGCCAAAACCAGATGAGATTGATGATCATTGTAATGAAATTCCATTGCGCAGGGAGCAGGTGTAGGGTACAGAGCGATCCATGTCTTGCAAGTCTCTGCTCACCAGCAGGAACAAGGACAAGGTGTTGTGGAAAACCCATTGCACCGGGTACCAGGCACAAACCTCTGCTCACCAGCAGGAATGAGAGCCATGAGTCGTGGAAAACCCGTTACGCAGGTTACCAAGCCTCTGCTCACCAGCAGGAACGAGGGCAGTGTACCGTGCAACCACCTGCAAACAATCACTGAGCAAACATCCATCTCAGCTAGGCCCAAACCCCCAAACCAAGTCCCTTGTGATATTCAGGGTCTCAGTCTCTGTCCTTGAGACGGTTGTGAGACAGATGAGGGAATCTTCGGACCGTCTCTTACACCACCCCGTGGCTCACAATCGTCGAGGTCTTTCTGCACGATGTTGTAGTGCTGCTGCAGAATTCTTCTCTGAAGTCTTCAGGACTCGTTACAGTTGGTAGTATATCCCAGAAAAAACAGAGACAGGTAGTAGGGAAAAGATAAGGGACAGAAAAAGGAAAAAGAGAAAACAAAAACAATAAGAAAATCAATATATTGATTTCAAAGAAAAACTATTCCATATATATAATTTCAACTAAAACTTACAGATTGGTTTCTTATCTTAAAACAAACAATAAATTATATTCTAAAATACACCATGATAAAATGATTAACCTCATAGTCACAATGTCAAATTATTTATTGTAGTGCCTGCATAATTCATCGAGTATCGATAACCTTAGGGGTATCAGCAACATGTAAAGTACCAATCATATTGTGTGCATCCATTATGGCAGTCAATTGTGTCAACCGCTTCATCATTCTCCAATTCAGGATGTACAAAATTGCTGATAGAACAAAACCAAGTAAAACTAAAACCAAGAGGACGATGATGGGATGACACAATTTGTTCAAAACACCTGTAGCAGTTGGTGACCACCCAAAAAGAGTGTCCCACCACTTGTGTTCAGCATCTTTCCTTACTCTTTCCAGAACACGATGTATTCCTTTCACATTGTGGTGAACCGTAACTAAGGTCTTTTGTCCATCCTTTTTGATCTTTTCCAAAATTTCGATTAAATCCTGGTGAAGCAACAATTGCCTTACCAGAGTAAAGTTCATTCCAATTGGAGCAGGCACTAAACGATGAATCAAAGTGTAATTATACTGCAAAAGATAATATGAAGTAACTGGAGCTAAATAAGAAAAGTCACAACCTATAATCTCAGTAAAATTGCATACACAAAATTTGAATGATTCTTAGTATCCACTACTATGTTTTCTACAAGCATACTATCACAAGCAGTTCTCAAGCATACACATCCATTGCCTACATACACAAGCACTGTTTCAGAAGTGTCATTAGGATGGATTTCAAAATGACAGATATTCTGTTCTGTGTCTAAACAAATGTCTTGAGCTTTGATTGCATTACTTTCACAGATAAACCCTTGTTGTTCCCGGACAATACAATTTTCCAAACCAACAGTTTGCTATTTCCCACCAATCTGACGGGCCCATTCCCTATGCTCTAAAGGATAGAGAACAGCTCCGTCATGATTCAGCCCCAATGCAATGATAGGAAAGATTGAATGTACTGAAGCATTACGTATTGTCAACACAAAAGCTGTGGCTGTGTTTGTGATGGGATCGTAGGTAAAATTTACCAAATTCCACCAAGATTGAAATTCTTTTTCAAAATCATTGGCATTGTCCCAGACTATTTTCCGAATCTCAGTGGGAAAGGTGCCTTCTTCACCCTCTCTGATAATTGATGCAGCAACTGACTGCATCCACAACTGGGCTTGAATACAGCTAAGAGCCAGAGAAACATTGTTTTGGGTAGCACTGAGTGCATCAATTATTAATTTGTGATCATCTACATTTACCCTTTCCCAATTTGGTAATATGTTTGATAGCAACCACTGTTGGGTTCCCAAAGCTGTTAAAGATGACCTCAGTGGTTGTTGTATTTTGGTCAAATCTTTAGTTGCAACAGCCAATTTATTCATCAATACTTCTGAATCAATACTATTCAAAATTCCTAGTCCTGATCCCACGACACCGGTTATATCTCTTGTCATCCGTTTGTGAAAAGGATTTCGCTTTCGCAACCAGGTTGTCCACCCCTCAAAGGAAGTTTGCAAAAAAGGTGAACAAGCTGGCTGAATCTCTGAGACATTGTTTTGCATTAGTAATTTAACCTGTTTGATAGACCATGCTGGATTAAATAGCATTTGTTGTTGGCCAGTTTTCCTGATTACATAGGGTCCAATTTCAGAAATTTTTGGAGTCAATCTAATTGGTGGTTGTGTGGTAGGTAGTACAACCTGAACATTAAGCTCTCCCCAATATTTGGTATTGTTTTTACCACACACGACTTTGGAGGACAATTGTACAGCCGTTAAATTCAGCCAACAATCTTGATTCCGAGTTTCACAAGATATAACCTGGCCACGAGATCTGGCAACTTGACTGTGTACAGGCTCAGTATGGGATCCGGTACTCAGTCTGCAGCGTATTGAAACATCATCACCTTGAGTTAACAGAAAAGAAAGGGAAAATATTAGCTTTGTCATTTAGCACAAAAAGGGGTATTCACACCATGGTATGTGATTATTACACTAAATATAGGCTTTGTTACAGCATTTATTTTAAATCTATAAGTTCATGGTATATCTGATCTTCATGTCCCTCGGTGTTCTTCTGTAGAAAATAAACAAAACAGAGTCTGCCACATAGGGGCAGGAGATTAAAATGATGGAATTATCCAATGGGTGTTTATCCAATGCTCTATCCCCAGGGCATCGGAGGTTACCCATGAATATTCTCCTGTAGTTCTTTTAAAAGTTTCAGTTTGGACTAACCAAGATATAATCCCCACTCTTACCAGCAGAAAGCGTAGAATTTCTTGCCACTTTTCCTTCTGCCATACTGAAATTCTGTTTACTTCCCAGTCCTTTTGTTGCCAAAAAGGAAGCCACTCAGTATATCCCTTGAACATAGCAGAGGAGTTAGTGTAGATACAGACAGGAGAGGTATTCTGTACCTCATGTTGGAAAACACTCCAAACAGCTATCAGCTCTGCAGCCTGAGTGCTGCTTTCTCCCTCAGTAACGATTTGTTCAGCAGAGGAAAGGTGGAGGGCTACTGCCCCGCACCTCCACACCTCTCCCTCTCGTTTGGCAGAGGTATCAGTGAACCAAGAGTTTGCTGATTGTTTTTGCTCACTGTCCAGAACCTGTGAGTGGTGTTGCTTTGGCCCACTGCCCAGAATCAGTTGAGGGTGAGGTGGAGCGCTTGGTACAATGGGGCTGGAATCCTGCCACTGAGAGACCAATTTGCTTAATTTTTTAAGCGGCAGGTTAACCATTAAACCCTTCGGTACCCCTTTCTTCACCCCCAAGTTCCACCAATACTGTAGGCTAGAAATCAGCCTACCCTTTTCTGTTTTTATGTTGGGAGGGGTTTCTTTAATTATCAAGTCAGGTTTGTCATGGCTGCTACTTAAGCTCTCAGTTTTTTGTATCACCTGATTTTTTACAGCTCCTTCTGTTATTGAGAAGATGTTAGAGTCATGTTCAATCTGGGCATACCACTTTCTCACTGTGGCCCTCTGGGCCACCCCGTCAGGGTGGAGAGTCCCAGTAGTGGCTGTCTTAGTAATTTCAAAAGGGCCTTTTAATGCAATTGGTTGTTGTTGTGTAATTTTTTCTACTTCTATGAGAGCTGGATTAACTACCAACAATCCCTTTTCCCAGGTAGTGCACCTCTTTTCAGCATCTTTATTTTTTATTACTTCTTTTTCATCTCCTCCCACAAGGATATCATCTATGGCTGTTTGGAGGAGAATTGCTGTAGGTTTCAGTGATTCTGAAAGACCACAAATTAAAGGGGTCATAATTTCAGCTTTCACAGGTAACAAAATTGGTGATTCATAACCAACAATTAATTTTCTTTCATAAATCAGTTGTAGACAAGCTGCCTTATGCATGTTTTTGAGAATTTGGTCTGGGGAGCCGGTTAGAGCTACAGGATCTCCCCTTTCCAGGGGTTTAAGTCCCCCTGCCCAATATGCAGCTCGCTGTGTTAGGGACCGTGGGTTGTGGTTATCTCTTGTTGTTAAGAAAACACCATGTCCCCAGTAACCACTTGCTTCTTGTTCAGATAATCGAATTTGATCTCCCCCTGTGAGAGACACTTGAAATACGTATTCTGTCTCTGACTCGTGAGGGAGACGCCCATACTCCTTTTTCAAATTAGCCAATTCAGTAGCAGTGTACGGGATTTCTTTAGTGGTTATATGTGGATCAAGATCTTCATCATTGATATAGTTATATTCTGCTTTAATCAAAGGTCTTATTTGGGAGCAACAGTTTTCATCACAGTTTTTTACCAAATGTAATTCTGCTTGAGAATATTTGTGATTTATCTGAGGAGTTTCTTTTTCCAGCGACTCCTTAAAGGAATCAGCACACTGTGAATTTTTGGCACACTCCTCACTCAGAGCAGTTCGTAACAAATTATTTTCATTTTGCAAACTTTCAACTAAATTTTGTAGGGATTCAATAATTGCATTTTCTTCCTGCCTTCGTCTCGTGCGAGCCTCTACAGCTGACGTAAGGCAAGCTCCCAATACAGAACAAATTATGGTTTTATTACGGCCAAATTTGAATTTTGCCTCATGTTGCAGGGAGCAAATTCTATCAGTTACATTTTCTAGGTTGTACCAATTATTTTGAGCCCATTCTTCCCCAGTTGGGGAGGGCTTAGCATTGTGTTTTGCTAACAAAGCAATGAATGCAGCTTTACCTTTTATACTAGAGTTTTCAGAGTGTTCACTCATGTTTGTGTGTGTGAAGGGTTCAGTACCACTACAGGGAGGTAAGACTTAAGTTACGCACAGACGCAGCCTTTGCCACGTCACCCTTCGCGTCCCTGTATGGATGAAGAGACAAAAATCTGCTTGGGAGGCACCCCTTTATGTTAAAATTCAAGTTGTCTCTTTACTACACCAAGCAGTCAAAATTCATCAAAAACACATAACAGTACACAGAACCACTACAGGGAGGTAAAACTCACACTACATCAGACGCAGCCAACGCTGCGTTCCCCCCTGCCGTGGGTGGAGAGACCAAATCTGCTTGGGAGGCACACCTTTATGTTAAAATTCAGACTCTCCGCTACACCAAGCAGTCAAAATTCATTAAAAACACATAACAGTACACAGAACCACTACAGGGAGGTAAAACTCAGTTACACTACATCAGACGCAGCCAACGCTGCGTTCCCCCCTGCCGTGGGTGGAGAGACCAAATCTGCTTGGGAGGCACACCTTTATGTTAAAATTCAGACTCTCCGCTACACCAAGCAGTCAAAATATAAAAAACCAGTAAGTCCCACCTTTTGTACTCAAAGATCCCGTGTAAAATTCTGAAGACAGAGCCCTCAAATGAGTGTAGGGGTGCTTTTCACCTGGGCGTGTGCAGTTTGCGAGAAATTCGAGTCGCCTCCCTTGCTTTCTAGACACTGCTCACCAGCGTGGCAGGCTAGGTGCGGCTGAAGCGAAACGTCCTTCCCCTGATACAGACTGCACAACAACCTGCAACCCCTTCTGTCTCTCAGAATCCTGTCCGTGACGCCAATTTATGTCACGATCCGCAAGGTGGGATTCGTGATGTGGTTCTTTTAGCCGGTCTTAGAGTACAAAAGATTATCAGCAAACCAAGGACTTAAACAAGAAAACACAGTTTATTGAGTGCTCATCAGCACTAATATGCGATAGAGGGAAAGAAAAGAGAAAGCAAAGCATAAGAGAAAGAGAGTAAGGGGATTATAGCTACCAACGTCGAAGTCCACTCAGCCGTCCAACGACGCAGAGTCTTCTGTCCGTTGGGGAGATCTCAAAGGAAGGTAAGTTTGGGGTATAATTTTATAGTCTTTTGCAAAGCGAGGGGCGCAGGGCCAAAACCAGATGAGATTGATGATCATTGTAATGAAATTCCATTGCGCAGGGAGCAGGTGTAGGGTACAGAGCGATCCATGTCTTGCAAGTCTCTGCTCACCAGCAGGAACAAGGACAAGGTGTTGTGGAAAACCCATTGCACCGGGTACCAGGCACAAACCTCTGCTCACCAGCAGGAATGAGAGCCATGAGTCGTGGAAAACCCGTTACGCAGGTTACCAAGCCTCTGCTCACCAGCAGGAACGAGGGCAGTGTACCGTGCAACCACCTGCAAACAATCACTGAGCAAACATCCATCTCAGCTAGGCCCAAACCCCCAAACCAAGTCCCTTGTGATATTCAGGGTCTCAGTCTCTGTCCTTGAGACGGTTGTGAGACAGATGAGGGAATCTTCGGACCGTCTCTTACACTCACCCTCCTCCAGTGGCTGCAACTGCTGCACCTCTTCGGTCTCTGGTGCTGGGGCAGCTCCAGGGCCTTCTTCCTCGACCTCCTCCTCCTCCTCATCCACCCAGGCCAGTTTGGGCACTCTTGGGGGTCGCTGCTCCATATCTTCCTCCAGACTCTCCAATCCTTTCCATAGGAACAGCACCAGGGGATGGCATGGCATGGAATGGGATGGGGCCAAGCTGGCAACAGGCACTAGCCCTAAGGCCGAGCTCTGCAACTCACCCTCCTGTGGTGCCTGGAACTCCTGCACCTCTTCAGACTCCTGTGCCAGGACAGCTCCAGAGCCTTCTTCTTCCTCCTCCTCAAGCCAGGCCAACTTGGGCACTCTTGGGGGTCGCTGCTCCATGGCAGTGACTGGATTTATGGCTACTTGCAGGAGAGATGGCTCGGAAAAGCTCAGAGTCAGCAAGTCCTGCAGTTGTGCCTGGAAGGCACCTGCAAGACTCAAGTCCAGGCAAGACTGCCAGACAGCGAGTCCTGCACTTGGGTCTTGAGGGCTCCTGCCACAAGGACAGGAGGCTCCTCGACAGGGATTGTGGTCTGGTCTCAAGGGCAGAGACTGCAGGGATGGGCGACACGTCGGAAAAGCTCCGGGTCACCAAGTCCCACGGTCTGCCCTCAAGAGAACCTTAAGAAGGAAGGCTCAGCAAGGCCACAGGTCAGCAAGACCTGTGGTCTGGCCTCGAGGTCACCTGTAGTAATAGTGCTTCAGAAAAGCTCCAGGTCCGACACAAAGGAGTGCGCTGTGCGGGGGCTCCTCACAGCACCGCTCTGGCGCGTCCTGACCCGTCGCGTGCACCGAGCACTGTGGCGTGGCCCTGTCACCGCCAGCTCCTATGGCAGCACATGTCACAAAGGGCCCTTTGACATCTGCTCCCGTTGCCATCATCCCACGGTGACCGTGCTGCAGCATGTCACAAAGGGCCCTTGCACACCCTGCCCTCCGCCCTGGGGCCGCCCCCATCCCCCCCCCAAGTGGCCCAGCTTGGAAGGAATCCCTTGCCCAAAGTGTCTAAGACAGCCTGACGGGATCTTTAGGAACAGCTTGTTAGAAATGAAATGGAGTCAAATTTATCAATAAGAATTTTATTTAAAACTTTGTAAAATTTACTCATGGAAACGTCTCGGTGTTGAGAGACAGGTGTCTGCTAGGGAGGGCAGGAGCCTCCCTTGGAATGAAAAATGTAGACCACCTCCATCCGAATTATGATAATCTTGAAATCAAGGGGCTCTCAGGCAGAGATCTGGGGATAGGAATGACAGTTTTTTACTAATATTTATAACCAGGCAAACAAACAACAATAACTACAGCGTTAGCAAGAAAACAGAGCCAGGGACCCCGTGACAGCTTTCTGGGCTGAGACGGGAAAGGATGGAGGAGAGGCTTTGTTTCACAAACCCCCTCGGGTTGGCAGTCAGTGCTGGTGCTCCTGCAGGGCTCTGAGGAACACTCAGCTGGAACAGCAGGGATGAGCTGAGATCCCGGGCCAGTGGCTGAGGTGGATCAGCAGCTCCACGGTGGTGGCTGGCACTGCCACACGTCCCGGCAGGACAGGGGGTGCGAGGCCACCAATGAAGAGGGAAGAAGGAGAAGAAGCAGCAGCTCCATCTGGGTGATGGCGAAATTCCCTTCTCCCCACCACAACAGCTCTGCACCCAAAGTGTTCTTCTCCGAAACTGAAGAAGCCACCAAACTGTCCCCACCCTCCCCTTTTCCTGCCCCCTTCCCCCCCTGGGCCCAGCCAAACTCTTTGTTTTTCCTCAAGCACCCACCAGGTACCTGCAGTTAAGTTTTCCCTGCAAGTCATGAGTAAAAATTCCACAGGCAAGCCAGAACTAAATAGAAAATAAAGGACACCTAACTCCCAACACCTGTAAGTTGTATCTTGAGAGTCAGACAGGATCTTTGTTTGCCAGAAACACCTCTGAAGTTTAATCAAGGCATTAGTAATCAAAATTATTTTGAAAATTTAAAGCTCAAAGTAGCCAAAATACTCAATGTAACTAATTGCTGGGTATGTTCTCAGCTCAGGTTGGGAGAAATGGGGTTCCCTCGGAGGGCTCACCCTGTGGGGTGGCCAAAACTCTGTCAATGGGCTCTGACTTGTAACGGATCCAGTGCAGGGACACTGACAGAAAACTGTGCTGTGGAACACAGGAATGCAATTATCAGTTTTACAGGATTGACTGAGATTTCCCTTCCGGAGAAACCAAGCCCTGTTCTAGCTGGAGGCCACAATGTGAAAGGATTTCTGTGCTTTACCATCACAAGCTTACTCATTCTTTTTCCTCACCCTCATTCACGTTAGGAACAATAATTCTGTTGTCCATGGAACTGGCACCTTTTGAATTCCAGAATAATGTCCCCAAGGTCCTTTGCTGTTCAGCTTTACCGCGCTGTCTGTGGCTAACAAGGCTTGCTGGGGTCCTTTTCCCTTCGGCTGGAGAGGTGCCGGGTCCCAGTCCCTGCGGGACAGCCAGGCTCCTGGCTGGAATTGGTGTGGAAGTCCCTCAGGGTCACATCAGCCTTCACATGGAGCCCCGTGGATCTGAGCATTTTCCAAAGGGGCCGTTGGGGCAAACAGGGAGATTTGGTCTGGCAGGGTCTGTAAAACAATATCCCATCCCATCGACTTGTTCTGGCAGAGAACACTTGGCTGCAGGGACATATTCCCATTGTTCCTGCTCAGGTCTCAGGATTCCAACAGTGTAGTCTTTGCCCAGAGCTGTTCCTTCAGCTGACTCGGGAGGGCCATTTGGCCTCTGGACCCACACTCTGGCTCCTTTATTAGGACTGCTGGATCCATACCTTTTATCTCCTCAAATGGAGGTGATTTGAGGTGGATGTCCTTTTTTCACAATTGTTTTTAAAACTGCAATATTGACTACTGTATTACCCTGCATTGTGGTGGAAAACGAACTCTTGTTCATTATTGTTTAACAGACTTACTTCAATTTCTCCTTGATAATCTGCATCAATTCCTCCTCCCATGACATGAACCCTTTGCATGGCCAAGCTCCAGTGAGCAGTTATCAAACCAAAGTGTCCTGGAGGAATCTGAATTCTTATTCCTGCATTGTAAACTCTCATTTGCTTCTGATTTCTCCTAATGAATTCCAGTGCATGAAGGTCCAGCCCTGCAGCCTCTGGGGTGGCCCTGTCAGGGGCCATCACAGCCAGAACAATTTCCCAGGCAGCCCAAGTCTCACTGTCCATGGCTGTGTTTGCAAATTGGGTGCAGCCGTGCACACCCAGGGGTTTCCATTTCCCAGTGGGCCCATTGTTAAGGGCATGGAGCCCATCTGGGAGATGGGTTCTCCACCGGGACAGGTTCCCATCTCCTCATTTTATCAACTGCTCTATTAACAGCCTCTCCAGCCATGGAACCAATCCTGCAGCTTGTGGATAGTGTGGTACATGACAAAACCCAGCAGTTTTAATCTCTGTATTTTTCCCAGGAACAGACAAAGCATTCCACATCACAGCATCAGCAAACCATATAAAAACAGCCAACTTCACCCCTTCCTCCTTTATTCTGTGTATACAATTCACAAAGTTTACTATTGACATTTGGGCCTTTGCTAGTCCTTTTTTGTAGGGTATTTAGTGTTACAGTGAGCAACCAAAGCTCACAAATATGAATTGTCAACATTATTTCACATTATCAATTTTTAATTTTGGATATAAAAATATATTATTGATTATTATTATTATCATTATTATAATTATTACTATTATTATCATTATTATAATTATTACTATTATTATCATTATTATTATCATTATCATCATCATCATCGTTGTCGTTGTTTCACTTGCACAAACAAACCTGAGCTCAAGACTAAAACCTGCTGTACCTTCACATGGGAGCATTCCAAAAACAATTGTTCCTTCTCTTGGTGCTGTTTCCAATGTGCTGTTAACAAAATCCATCCTCATCTTCCCAAACCCACAAGTTCTTTTCCTTTTTCCACATGCAATTTTTGGCTGCATTCTAAGACTGATTTACTAAAATATGGATATGATCTAGTATCACTATCCAACTGAGACAGACAAAGACTCTTGAACTGGTTTAGGGTTAAAAAGTGTATGATTATTAGCAGCGCTGGGCCGATGTGTCAGATCACCCCTTAATACACACGGCCCCGAATACAGGTGAATACAGGCTTTTTATTTCCAGAAATATGGAACACAAATGCATATTCATAACCCCGTTGCCACCCACACTCTGCTTCCTATGCTAATTAGGAAAAAAGCAATTAAGCATGCGTAGTTTGTTCCTTGAAATGGGTTGGTGGTCCTTTTATGAGGAGGGGTGAGAGAAGGGAGGGAAGGGATATGGCTCTTCCTCCTTCTGACCTTTCTACCTTTTCAATGCAAAGTGACAAATGGACCCTTGGCTGGGCTCCTAGTTTCATGTCTTCCAGGAGTTTCTGATTTGCAATTCTCTTCTGTTCTTCAAGTTCCTTACCAGATTCATTGCTTCTCATTATAAGCCCAGCTGAACAAGCATAGAGTTGACAGACAATTAGTTATTAGCCAATGATTAACCTCTAATTTTAGCAAAGCTTCTCTAGCTCCCTTTAATTTTAGCAAGGCCCATCTATTTATTTTGTTTAGATTTAGCAAGGCTTCTTTCTAATGAAGGCCTCGGCTTGTCTAAATTCTTAAATTCTTCAAAGTTTATGTCTCAGAGTTTTGACTGCTTTAAGGATCCAATGGAACCTCCATAGCCCCTGGCACCCCCAGAGTTCTGGCTGAGATGAAAAGATGAATGGGGAAATAAAGAAACACCTTCTGAAGCTGGTGATAGAAACTAAGATGCCGGCTCTTGCCACTGGCTTGGGCAAGAAGAAGGGCCAGACCCAGTGGGGATACTCAATTATCTCCCTTTGAACTGATGTTTAGAATTCCTTATCCTGGTAATCCTCAGCCTTGAGAATTACCTGGGGGTAGGGATAAAGGATATCTATTGGAAACAATATGTAGCCTGGATAGTGTCTCTTGTAAAAGCTCTTTGACAAGAAGCTCAGCTAGCACAGAGCCTGCCTTTAGACTTTGCTGTTCACAACATCCAGCCAGGAGATTGAGTCCTAGTGAAGGAGTAGAGAGAAGCAGCAGCAGCAGCAGCAGCAAAGTAGTGTAGACCTGTGCAAGTGTTGCTGAGCACAGAAACAGCCATCAGGAGAGCTGAACACGGGTAGAGCCATCCCTCTCGAGTCAAGGTCTCTAAGGCCCCAGAAATTCAGACATCTCAGCTAGAGGAGAAGCTCGGCAGGCTGCCACTGATGCTCCACAAGAGGGGACTGGAGCAGTAGCCAGGCCATCAACATCAGGGGAAGCCCCGTGTGCCTCCCACAGCCTGGCTGCTGAAATAGTTTGTGTGGGCATCCCTTCTCTCAAATCTCCAGTCATTAGAGGCCAATCCTCACTGTCATTGTTTTCTTTATGTTAAAGCTCTTTCTGTGCCTTCACTCGCCTTTACAGGTCGTGTAAAGAGAACACAAAAGTAAAAGTTAAGTTAGGAAATTAAATTACACCATTAAAATGTTTGCCTTAAGAATCTTACCTTGATATTGTCAGCCAGTTGAAGTTGAAGCCAAAAGTAGAAAAGTAATTTTTAACCATAAGAGAAGAAGTAGCAAATCCTTTTACCTGAAAAATTGTGAAGTCTGTGGAAGGCCAGGAAGATCTGAAGACTGGCTGTGGGTGGCCAGCCCAGTCAAACCTAACCAGTGAGTTAAGTCCATAATAAACAAGATTTTGAGATGAAGAAGGAAGTCTATGGTGGCTTCATTCTTCTGAAAAAAAGCATTTATTGTCTAAATAGAACAAGAAGCACATACGTGGGAAAAAGCATTTCTGACTAGACTTTAGGTTCAGAGTGTTAGACCCCCAACTTCCCTCCTTATAATTGTTTCAGATATCAAGGCAAATAGAATCAAATGTTTGTTAAGTTCACTACCAGCAGCTAAGCAAGGTGTTCCTTCCATAATTAACAAAAAGATTTTGAAGGCTATAAAGCAGAGGGGAAAGAGAAGGTTTTTTGGAGCCCTTATTTTTAACTGCCCCCAAAACAATTCCATAAGCAGGACACGTGTTGTCCGTGATGATCAGTAGAAGTAGCAACACTGAAACAAAACTCAAATCCTTTGTAATAGGTTCTGGTCCAGATCCAACAAAACAGATTTAAATGGAACTGCAGGTAGAAGCCTCGTGTGAGAGCTTAGAAATGCAAACGCTGTCAGCAGAAGAAGGGAGAATGGGGCAAATTAAATGATAGCTAAAAGGTGGTGAAAGAAATTACAAAAGCAATAGGAAAGTTAACTCATGTATCAGTCCAAACATGGAAAGAATGAGAATAAGATATGTTTTCGTGGTTATCTAGTAAACTGTGGGTTTAACAAATGCTTTTCTTGTGCTGTAGCAACTCTTATCTTTTAGCATGCATGATCCCTTGCTTAGTACAATTTCTGCAACATTTGATAAAGAGGATGCAGGTAGTAGCCATAGCTACTAATCCAGGAATAGCTACAAAAGGACAGAAATTGATGTCACTGCAAATAATTGCAAAACAAAAAAAAAAATCCAGGAATAGGAAATAAAGTCAATGATAACTAAAGTTTGTAAAGACAATTAGTAAGAAATTTTTTTTAAAAAGAGAGGTTGAGAGGAATGAGAGATTTGTCTTTAGAAACAAGCTGGGGGTCTGCTGGTAAATAAAACTAGCACTGAGAGATAAAAGAAACAATGGGAAGGATTCCTCTGATTGATGAATGGAAAAAAGATATTTGCTTTTACAAATAAACTGTAAGTTTGCTGATAAATGAAATTTGATATTGAAAGATGAAAGAAACAATGGGGGAAAACCATAAATTCCATAAGAATTAAAAATGAAGAAGGAGGGTTATACATTAGAGGGGAATCTTAGGTATCGGGTACTCCGGGGAGTCTGGACCTCTCAAGTACCTCAGCCAATGGGGAAAGAGACAGGGACGTGGCTGGGAAATTCGGATAAAAAGGAGGCTGTGTCCTCCAAAAATTTGAGAGACCCCAGGAGAATGGCCCATGGCCTCTCCCTTTATTCAAATCAAGTAAAAGGACTCCTCTGTCTCCTTTTTAGACATAAACCTCTGGTGTTTGTAGATGAATTTTCCTGACAAGGCCAACAACAGACTGGAATGGAAAAATCAGCATCAGAAACCTGTGAGATGGAAAAGTTTTGGCTGTTTGAGATAAAAAATATGGACTAAAAATCTCTATGGCAAAGAACAACCTTTTTCACAAGGATTACTGTAGAAAAAGTGATGCAGGTGTTGGAATGACAGCCAGTGCCCTCAGCAAAGACAATTCCCTGTCCTGTGGGCTCCATAAACCACACGTGAACATGGCACTCATCCTGATTAATCCCAAAGCACTTCTCTGCAAGAAGCACTAGGGAAGTGCATGGGGCAAGAGTTCTGCAAGTGCCAGGTTCTCGTGCAGCAGAAAAGTTGTAAAATCGGAAAGATTCTAGCAACCACAAAAAATCCATCATTTATGGCTTGTAAATATTCCAGTGAATCTCAGTTACTTCTGGGTAAAATCAAACACCAAGTAGGTTTCATAACAAAATCCCAGTTTGTCTGCTCCTGTTTGTAGCAGAGGATGAGGTTACAAGCTGGCCAGCTGAAGAAGCCAAGGAAAATCTCCACTTCCCTGTCATATTTTCCTACTGACACAGGAATGAAGACCAAGAATTTGGCTCATTGGAGGGGTAAAACCAGAGGATGGGTGAGGGTTTACATCCTAAGACTTCCTTTGCTAGAGTACAAAGAGTTTAGCTGTGCGTGGATCTCCTTGCTAAACCTCTTTGTTTTCAAACTCCATTCCTCCATGGCAGAACTGAACAAGCTCCGTATGTCAGAACTTCAAGTTCCAAGCTGTGTGCTGAGTTAATTGTAATGGATCCATTAGCAGTGTGTGGGGTTGCTGCCATGAGGAGCTCAGGTGGCTTCTTGAGATGAGAATCAATGTGCCCTTTGTCCCAGCTCCATGTGTCCTGGGACAGCCCTGGCTCCACGGGAGCACACGGAGTGTTCTCGTGCCATTTCTAAATGAAAATTGAACCTCCTCAAGAAGCCAGGCCAAAGTCACCAGACAGCAGTCACAAAAAGGAATTTAGGCAGTTTGCTGGGTGTTGATCTAACAGCTACCACCTTCCCAAAGTCCTGGCTCCACTAAACAAGGCTCTTTCCTCTGTCAGCAGCCTTGCACTTGGTTGTGTTTGATACACGTACAGAAGAAGAAAAAGCCACTTGCACTGTGGAAACATGAGCTGCAGCTGTGCAGTAAGTTGTGCTCAGTAGCTGACCAGCTGATTTAATTCTGAGTTGGTATTAGACAGAAGATACTACAATAAAATTTCACAGGACAGCTATCAAGTATCCAAAAAATGCAGTATTCTGTTACTTTCTACCTCCAATATTGCCAGCACACAGCTCAAGGAAGAAAGATATTTACCAACCAGCACAAAAGAAAAAAATAAAAATGAAAAAAAGATTTTTAAGGATATCACAGCAATGGCCACCAGGCATTTTCCAGCTTTGCAGGCTATCAGTTCAAAGTCAATCTAAACAAGCCAGCATATGTCTAGCAAGAAAGAAATCACAGTTCTTGTGTGTTCCTAAACCCAAGCTTTGCTATATCAAACATGGATGGTATCATTTTCCAGCTCTCAATAGAAATGTCATAATTTATAAAGTAACAAAACCTCATGCATAGAAATAGATTAGTAAGGTAGGTAGGTAGGTAGATAGATAGATAGATAGATAGATAGATAGAGAGAGAGAGAGGGAAAGAAAAATAGATTGACAAGGCAGATAGAGATATTTGAATGCACTTGCCTGTATAACTTTGTATAGAAAGGGATGAGGAAGTGAGAGGTTATTCTTTTCCACACATGGAAAACCCTCTTTTTTCCAGTAGAATCAGCTTCCTCCCTCAATGACCACCAGGCTCCCTGAAGACCCCACCAAGAAGGCCCTGTGATCCCTATGGCCTGTGCATGCAGCACTTCAAGAAAGCAATGCCTGCCTCTTAATACTACAGGGGTGTTCAAGAGATTTATTCCCAGCCATGGTGACAAGATGAACGAACTGAAGTCAGTTACTGTAAAAGGCCTGAACCAGCAGCACCACAAAGCACAGCCAAAAGTAGCAGGTCCCACACGGTGTCCCACAATCATGGCCCAAGCGGCCGCAAATCCTCCTTCAACCCCGGCTGCATTGCAGTCCCACTGAGCACCAAGAAGAAAAGGGCCTTTGTGAGAGCAAGCAAACTTAACCCTCTGCCAGGACACAAATTCAGAGGGCAAAAAATTGAAAAACCCCACAGCATCAGCCACACTTCCCAATGAGAAGGGTTGGAACTCTCTGCCCCTCCACACTTCCCCAGCAGGTTTACAAAGGGAACTGAGATCTAAGCTGTGCCCTCCAAACCAACAGAGCCAGCCTCCCTTCAGGGTGAGAAGCCATGGCCTCAGTTCTAGCTCCGGGTGCCTCCTGTGCCCCAGAGAATGGCTGTGGCTGTAAATGTGTGTTTGGCTGCAGCACAGGGCCAGGGTGAAGCTCGGCAGCCTCATCAGAGCCCACGGCCACGGCCCTTCCCTGCCGGGGCCCTCACCTGGCCCGGCCCGGCCCGGCCCGAGCAGCCCGGACTGGCCTCAAGGGATGGGCTCTGCCTGCCCGCTGTGCCCACAGGCCGGGCCCAAGGGCTCGCAAGAGGCTTCCTCCCAGCTCTGCAAAACCTCAGCCAAGAGTGCCCCCTTTGCTGTGCTGAGAAGAGGAAAAAACCCTCTCAATTTAACCCCGCTGCACACCTCATGGGGGATCCCTGCACACCTTAGCAGAGAGCCCAAATTAGCCCTGGGTGCCTCATGAGGTGCAGGCCCAGGTGATGCCACTGAAGGAAATGTGCCCTCACAGCCCAGGGACGCTCAGCATGGGCTCCCCCAGCCCCTCGTGGCCCCACCACTGGTCATGGCAGCCCCTGCCTGGCTCCTGCCTGTCCACACTGTGGGCACACCCGGCTGCTCCTGGACATGGAGCTCAGCAGGGGCTGGTGCCATGAGGGCTTTGCTGGTGGTACCATCCAGACACTGAGATGAAAGCTCCATCTCTTTATTTGAACAAAAACCATGAGGGCTTTGCTGGTGGTACCATCCAGACACTGAGGTGAAAGCTCCATCTCTTTATTGGAACAAAAACCATGGGCCAAGCCCTGCTCTGGTGGACAGGGGCTGCCCAATTTCAGTCCTGGCCAGGGACCAGGACCAGGGGGCTCAGGGGCAGAGGCTCTCACTTTGCAGGTGTGGGTCTTGGGACGCCCTCAAGACGGGGATGGAGCCACAGCAGAGCAGAGGGAGACAGAGGTGAAGAGCGGGGATGACAGGTCAGCTTCTCGGTGATTAAAGTCATTGGCTGCTCTTCTGAAGGTGCAGAGGTGCTCCTGTGGAGAGAGGAGGTGGCTGAGGCCCCCAGCTGCCGCTGGCACGCAGGGACCCTCCTGCACAGCAGGGCCCAGAGCGGCCAAGGCTCCCCAGCACGGCTGGAGCTGCTGGCACAGCTTGGCCCAGCTGGACAGCTGCCCCTCAAGGCCCCGGCGAGCAGGGGATGGCTCTGGGCAGGGTCCCTGGCCAGGAGCGGGCCCCAGAGCGCCTCTGCCTTTCAAGGGCAATCTCGTCCCCGCTCTTTCTCCTGCCCACCTTGCTTTGCCTCTGCCCGCTGCTCCTGGGGCTGCTCTTGGCCAGGCAGCCTCAGTGGCAGCCAGCACTGGCTGCAGCCCCAGCGGGCTCCCCAGGACAAGGCCCAGCAATTAAGAGGCCAATTAAAGGCCTGGGCAGCAGGAGAACTCTCGGCAGAGTTATTTGGGCAACCAAGGACTAGCCACAAGTGCACAGCAGCCTCACTGGGAATGTTTCCCGACTATGAGCAGCCTTTCAAGAAGCTGTTTGAGGCCGAGATCAGCAAAACACTCACTGTTTTATCTTCCAGCAATACCAGATTCCAGCATAGCACATCAGCAGGAAAAGTGCTCCACCAGCCACAATGGCCATTAACTTAATCAAACCATGTGTTCCCTGGTAGAAAACTCTTCTCATGCTCTCCCAGATATTCTGAGCATGTCTTGTGGTGCCGGCTGCATCTGTGGAGCAATGGGCAGCGTGAGCCTCTGCTGTGCTCCACTGCTGAGCTGGCAGCACGCTGGATACGGCCAGGACGTTCTCTGTTTCCCCCAGAGCTGGGGCCTGCAGGAACCTTGCCACCCCTTGGCACAGGCTGTGCCACCCAACAGAGCCCAGAAAGCTGAGAGCAGAGCCCGGGGGCAGCACAGCTGATTTGGGCAGTGGCTCCTTCCAGGGCCATGGGCCAAACCCATCCCTGAGCAGCCACTGCCACCCCTGACCCTCCCTTCCCTGTGACAGCTCCCCCAGCCCAAGGAGAATAAAAAACTGTTCAAAAGTTCCTTTGTTTATTCCCATTACCTGGAGGGTCCTGTATATAGTAATGGTCATGAGGATCTGATTATTTTCAATGGTGTTTGGTTTTGGTTTTTTTTTGTTATTGAGACAGATGAGGCAGCCTTATTGTTTTTAGATTTGGTAGGTCTATTTTTTCTTAGTATGTTTGTTTTCTTATAAATCCACATGTTAACTTATTTTTATTTAGATATTTTTGTTTCCCAAGCTATTATTTTGACAATCTCTTATTCACTTCTTAGTTAATGTTCTATCTATAAACAATTTTGACTCTGTTTTTATAGGAATAAAAAGATCTCAGAAAGCTGTATTTTTAATTTTGTTCACATTCTCTCTCCCCGCTCCCAACATTTACTATGATACTTTTGGAAACATCCCTGAGGATAGCTAGAGTTATTTGGGAAATGCTTGGCTTAACCTGGGAAATGGATTATTATTTTTGCTGCTCTAAACCTACATTGCTCCAAGCTTCACAGCCACTGTCCTGATGGATACCTGTGTGAATTAAAACAATGTTTGTGAGGCAGCTGAAGAGCTCAGACTTCAGGGAGGAGGAGAAAAGGATAGAACAGCCTGTTTCCATGGCTGTTTTTTCATTTCTAGTATGCCAGAAGTATGGTAGGCTACAGCTGTCTTCAAATGTCATTGAATTAGAGAAAAACTCTCTCCAGGGAAAATGATGCAACACTTTGCCTCACAATCCATCAGCCTTAATTACAATTAATTATATGGTCTTAATTATACTCTGATAAATTACGGTCTTAATTATAATCGGATTAGAGCAAATCAACATTGTGTGAGTGGCAAGAAGAATTTGCTTGTCAACAGATGAATATGTCCCACTGAAGAATGAAGAAAATCTGCCTTTACTTGGAAGAAAGGAGACATGGAGCAATGCAGTATTTGGGTTTTATCCAGTGGTAAATGGGGCAAGAAGCTGTAACAACTCACCTGTTTTACAGAACACAAGCACTGATACAGCCAATAGTGCACCCACTCTGAAGGGATCTTCAGAACATTGCTTTATTTCTTAACAAGAAATGGGCAGCAAAATGCTGGCATTTATCTGAGCTGGAAGCCCTGTTCCTCTCCTGTTTCTCCTTGAGCACACTGTTCTCTGCAGACTTCACTGTGCAGCCCATCAATCCTCTCTTGGCCAACAGCTAAATGGCACAACTACCAAAACACAGGTGCCAGCATCATCACCCCAGCATTATTCCAGCACTGCTCTGCTGGTGCACAGCAGCACAGAATGGCTTGGCTTGGAAGGGACATTTAAAGGCCATCTAGTGCAGTGCCCTGCAGTGAGCAGGGACACCTTTGGATCAGGTTGCTCAGAGCATGAGCTTGAATGTCAGCAGGGATGGATGCCCACCTCTCTGGGCAACCTGTGCCAGGGTTTCAAAACCCACAGTGTAAAAAACATCTTCATTATGTCTAGTCTGAATCTACTGTCTTTTAGATTGAAAACATTCCTCCTCAGTCTTGTCACAACAGGCCCTACTAAAAATTCTGTCCTGTCTTTTCTAAAAGCTCCCTTAAAGTACTGAAAGGTAGCAATCAGGTCTGCGTGGAGCCTTCCCTCTTCCAGGCTGAACACCCCCAGCTATCCCAGCCTGTCTCCAAAGCAGAGGGGCTCCAGCCCTCAGAGCATTCTGTCCCTCCTCTGGACTAGCTCCAACAGGACCATGTCTTTCCTGTGCTGGGCACCCAGAGGTGGATGCAGTACTCCAGGAGGGCTCACACCAGAGCAGAGGGGTGGTGGAATCACCTCCTTCAAGCTGCTGGGCAGCCTCCTTTGGAGGCACATGGCTGGCTCATGTCCAGCCTCTCTCCTTGCAGCAGCCACAAGTCCTTCTCAGCAGGGCTGCTCTCCATCCCTTCATCCCCCAGCCTGTGAGATCAGCTGGGCTGGGACCCTGTCATAGCCCTTGGACAGAGCTGCTGGGCAGGATGAGCTCCCTGGTGAAAAAGGCAGATCCCACTCCCCACACAATTCCACGCTGGCCATGAGGTCACAGCAGCCTGTGGGGTGACAGCAGGCTGAGGTGACAGCAGGCTCTGAGGTCACAGAGGTCCCAGAGCCCCGTGGTTGCACAGCACCACGAGGACCGAGCAGTCAGTCCTTGACCACGACTGTTGCGGCAGCAGCGGCGGCGGCAGCAGCGGTGCTGACATTGGGACAGCGGTGTCAGGACAGTGGTGGCAGCAAGAGCTGCAGGACTGGCAGAGGGCAAGGCACCATGGCCTTTGCTCTGCGTCTCCTCCTCCTGCTCCTCCTGGCAGTGGCCCTGCCTGACAGGGCTGCCCAGGCTGCTCCGCAGCGAGCACAGGGAGCAGGTGAGCCCGCGGCCTGGCTTCCCTTTCCTGGGACAGCACTTCCTTCTCCTGGGAAGAGTTGGGGATGGTTTTCCACAGGGCTTTAGGGAGGCTTTCCTCTGTGAGAGGGAGAGAGTCCCCAGGGGCCCTGGGCTGGTCCTGCTGCCTCTGCAGGGATGTTGCACAGGGCCTGCAAAGAGGGTGGAGAGTGACCAGAGCCAGCCCAGAGCTCCCCAGGCCCCTCTGCAGCTTTGGCCATGTCCATTGACATCTGGCTCCCACAGCCTTACCCAAACCCCTCGCAGTGTCCAGTTCCCTAAGGCAGAAGGGGATCCCAGCGCACCATGGCCATGGTTCTGATATGTGCTTCCTTCTAGATTGGGAACATGACTTGAATTATTTGGGATCGCTGGTGAATGAGACTTTGAAAATCTTGGAGAATGCTGGAGGTAAGTTCTGAATTGCCACTTGTACTGACAGAATAACCTGTCAAGGTGGGAAGTGTTCACTTATGTGCCATTTGCGTTAAGGTCGCGTGAGGGTTGAAGGATTCTGGAAATTTTTCCTTGCTCCCTTCTGGAGCCTTGAGTGATACCCCAGCATCGCTGTCAGTGGGAGGAAGGAGCATTTAGCTGTCAATCTTCTACCTGTGTGCAATGCCAGTGTCTCCTTCCATGTGCTCTGTGCAGCCACGGAGAGGAGCAGAGAGGGAAGGGGCTGTGCCCCGGGGCTGTGCCTTGTGCAGCTCCTTTGCCAGCCCCAGGGAGCCTGAGGATCTCCTACAGAGCCACGGGAGCTCTTCTGTTCTGCCTTTACTTGCAGCCAAGCCACTTGGTGAAGGTGATCTGGCTTCCCAACCCACATCCAGGACTGAGGCTCTGGGAGATGGCGAGGGTAGGTGAAGGACTTTCCCCCTGCGAGAGCTGCCAGCTCAGAGCCCAAATCTCAGCCAGGACAGCATCGCTGCAGGTGTCAGGACAGAGCCGTGCACGTGTGTGCCCCTGTCCTGTGCTATCCCCTCACCTCTCCCGTGGCTCAGTGCTGCCTGTGCAGATGAGCAGAGGTGACAGAAGCTTCTGTGGCTGTTGAGTTACAGGTGTGTCTGCAGGCAGGACTTTCCCAGCTCCTGGGTTGGTAACTGTACGCAAGCCCGGCTCCCATCGCAGGGGTGAGTGGTGTGTCCCTCCTGACCCCACAGGCTGAGCACTGGTTTTCTGGGCTCCATTCCTGCAAAGGGGAACTCTTTTCTCTTAAGGTCCTCCAAGTGGAAAGAACAAAGCTGCAGGACACCAGAATCTCCATGTGCCATCCAAAATCACTCCGCAAATGCTGAAGGAAATGCTGCAGGGAGGACAAGGTGGGTCCATGTCCCTCAGCCTTCTCCTGAGACTCAGCAGCCAGGGGCTTTCTTTGCACAGCGGGAAGCGGATCCATGGCAGCCTCGCTGCCCCACTGTTGCTTTCCTGGCCTGCAGGGCTGTTTCCCAGCCTGGCCTGGCTGCAGCTTCTCCCCAGCCTCTGCAGAAAGGCATTTGGCATCAGCAGGCAGGGAGCCCAAAGTGCAGCAGGGGTCATGCTCACACTGAGATCCCCTGCAATTTCTCGGTCCCCAGGTAGATCAGAAAGGGCAGCTGTTTTGATAGTGTAGGCCCTGGCCAATGCCAAAAACTTTTCAGGGATTCTTGATCCTTAACCATGCCTTTGACAAGCATTGCCTCCTGAAGTTTCCCCAGTGGGGAATGGTTCCATCTGATCCAGCTGCCCCTTTCTGCAGAAGTGGACAGAGCGGCTGTGCTGAAGGCGGCGTTTCCCGGAGGAAGCAGTGGCCCATGGGCAGCCTCTGCTGCAGGAAGGGAGGCCATGCCAGGCACAGTCACAGGAGGTAATTGCTGTGCCTCTGGGCCTGAGCCCTGCTGAGGCTTGAGCTGCCATCTCTGCTGCTTGACAGTGCAGGCACAGCCCGGCCAAGACCGGCACAGCCCAGAGGAATTATCCCCAGCAGGCTCAGGGCACTCGGCTACTGAGCAGTCCTGCTGGGGTCCATCCATGGGAGACACGTCCCAAAACCTGGCAGTGACTGCAAAGGGGTGCCCAGGGTGGGGAATGGGCAGAGGGGGAGGCCAAGGCTCCAGTGTGTCCTGAGAGGGCCTGGCTCTGCCCCCTTGGGCTGGGAGAGCTGTCCCAGGGAAAAGAGGGATGGAGACAGAGAGGAAGGCAGGAAGGGAGGGAGAGAGGGCAGGAGTGAGGGAGGGATAGTTGTGCAACTGCCTGCTGCAGTTTTTCCCCATTGCTTTAGCAAGACTTTCAGCTGTAGCCGTGAGAGAGCCCCAATGGGCCTTGGGCTGCTCCAGCCACCTCTTCCAGGGATGTTGCACAGGGCTTGCAAAGAGCTTGGAGAGTGACCAGACACCAACCCAGAGGTCCTCTGGCCCCTGTGCAGCTTTGGCCATTGTCCTCTAACATTTGGCATCCAGGGTCTTACCCGACACCCTTGCAATGCCCAGTTGTCAAAAGTAGAAGGGGATCTCAGCACACCATGGCAGGGTTCTGATCTGGGCTCCCTTCTAGATTGGAATCACAACTTGCATTATCCAGAGGCCCTGCTGGATGACAGCTTGAAACACTTGAGAAATGCTGGAGGTAAGTTCTCAATGGTCCTTTCCTGGCAGAATAAGCAGTTTCAATGTCCTGGCACCACTGCAGGTGTCAGGACAGAGACATACACGTGTGTGCCCTCGCCCATCGCGTTCCCCTCACCTCTCCCGTGGCTCAGTGCTGCCTGTGCACATGAGCAGAGGTGACAGAAGCTTCTGTGGCTGTTGAGTTACAGGTGTGTCTGCAGGCAGGACTTTCCCAGCTCCTGGGTTGGTAACTGTACGCAAGCCCGGCTCCCATCGCAGGGGTGAGTGGTGTGTCCCTCCTGACCCCACAGGCTGAGCACTGCTTTTCTGGGATCCATTCCTGCAAAGGGGAACTGTTTTCTCTTAAGGTCCTCCAAGTGGAAAGAACAAAGCTGCAGGACACCAGAAACCCCATGTGCCATCAAAACCCATGAGGCAAATGCTGAAGGAAATGCTGCAGGGAGGACAAGGTGGGTCCATGTCCCTCAGCCTTCTCCTGAGACTCAGCAGCCAGGACCCCTGCTCTGGCCCTGTCACCCCCTACCAGGGATGTTGCACAGGGACTGCAAAGAGGGTGGAGAGTGACCAGAGCCAGCCCAGAGCTCCCCAGGCCCCTCTGCAGCTTTGGCCATGTCCATCGACATCTGGTACTCACGATCTAACCCAAACCCCTTGCAGTGCCCACTACCCCAAGGCAGAAGTGGATCCCAGCACAGCATGGACGTGGCTCTGATCTGTACTGGCTTCTAGACTGGGATCAGGACATGGATTATCTGGAAGCCCGGCTAGATGACAGCTGGCAAGACTTGGAGAATGCTCGAGGCAAGTTCTCAATGTGCTTTTCCTGATGGAATAATGTCAAGGTGGCAAGAGCTCACTCATGTGCTATATCCCTTAACATAATCTCAGGGCTGAAGGATTCTGGAAGCCTTGCCCTGCTCCCTTCTGGAGCCTTGAGTGATCCCACAGCATCGCTGTCAGTGGGAGGAAGGAGCATTTAGCTGTCAATCTTCTTCCCATGTGCAATGCCAGTGTCTCCTTCCATGTGCTCTGTGCAGCCACGGAGAGGAGCAGAGAGGGAAGGGGCTGTGCCCCGGGGCTGTGCCTTGTGCAGCTCCTTTGCCAGCCCCAGGGAGCCTGAGGATCTCCTACAGAGCCACGGGAGCTCTTCTGTCCTGCCTTTCCTTGCAGCCAAGCCTCTTGGTGAAGGTGATCTGGCTTCCCAACCCACGTCCAGGACTGAGGCTCGGGGAGATGGCGAGGGTAGGTGAAGGCCTTTCCCCCTGGGAGAGCTGCCAGCTCAGAGCCCAAAGCTCAGCCAGGGCAGCATCGCTGCAGGTGTCAGGACAGAGCCGTGCACGTGTGTGCCCTCGCCCTGCACGATCCCCTCACTACTGCTCAGAATTGGCAGCTTTTTGGAGGAGGGAGGGCCCTGGCCCTGGCCCAAAAGCCAAGGCATTTTTTGAACCTTATCCCCATATTTGACAAGCATGAGGTCCTGAAAATACCAGCACCCAAATCAAGAACTTCTCCATCTGGTTCAGCTGTGCCTCTTCCTTTCTCAAGGGATGGACCAAAAGACCATGCAGGTGGAGACGTTTCCCAGAGGAAGCAGTGGCTCATTGGCAGGAAAGAAGGCGATGCCAGGCACAGGCCCAGACACAGGAGGTAATTGCTGTGCTGGGCTCAGCCCTTGGCAGGGCTGTGTGCCAGCAGCTCTTCCCCTAGGGCTGGCCCTTGCATGACCCAGCAGCAGGCAAAGCTGGAGGCACCTCGGCTTCCAGGCCTCTGGAGCTCGTTTCCAGCTCCTGGGAAATGGGACTCATGCACCAACATCTATCCCACTGCAGCTGCTCCTAGAGGTAGCCATGAGCCATGCTCCCAGAGGCCCAAGGCACAGGAGCAGCCCCGAGCGGGAGCCCTGCCACGAGCCCAGGGCCACAGCCAGCCCTGGCTCCCAACTGGGCAAGGGCTGCACTGGCCCCTGACAGGGCCTGGCTCTGTTCCCTTGGGCTGGGGGAGATGTCATGGAGAAGGGAGGGTCAGGGGTGGCAGCGGCTGCTCAGGGATGGGTTTGGCCTGTGTCCCTGGTAGGAGCCACTGCCCAAGCAGCTGTGCTGTCCCCCGGGCTCTGCTCCCGGCCTTCTGGGCTTTGTTGGGTGGCACAGCCTGTGCCAAGGGCCAACAAGGTGCCTGCAGGCCCCAGCTCTGGGGGAAACAGAGAACATCCTGGACATTCCCACCATGCTGCCAGCTCAGCAGCGCAGCACAGCACGGGCTCTCACTGCCCATTGCTCCCACAGATGCAGCCAGCACCACAACACGTGTTCCCAATTCCCAGAAGGACATCGGAAGAGGTTTCTGTCAGGGAACACGCTGTTGGCCAGAAGTAATGGCAGGCCTGATTTTTTTGGTGCATTTCTTCGTTTTATGTGGTGTTGGAATCTGGTATTGCTGGAAGACAAAACGGTGAGTGTTTTGTTCATCTTTCCCTCAAACAGATTCTTTTGAAAGTCTATTGTAGAATAGAAACATACCCAGTGAGGCTGCTGTGGACCTGTAGATAGTCAGTGGTTGTCCAAATAACTCTGCCAAGAGTTCTGCTGCTGCCCAGGCCTTTAATTGGCCTCTTAATTGCTGGGCCTTGTCCTGGGGAGCCCGCTGGGGCTGCAGCCAGTGCTGGCTGCCACTGAGGCTGCCTGGCCAAGAGCAGCCCCAGGAGCAGCGGGCAGAGGCAAAGCAAGGTGGGCAGGAGAAAGAGCGGGGACGAGATTGCCCTTGAAAGGCAGAGGCGCTCTGGGGCCCGCTCCTGGCCAGGGACCCTGCCCAGAGCCATCCCCTGCTCGCCGGGGCCTTGAGGGGCAGCTGTCCAGCTGGGCCAAGCTGTGCCAGCAGCTCCAGCCGTGCTGGGGAGCCTTGGCCGCTCTGGGCCCTGCTGTGCAGGAGGATCCCTGAGTGCCAGCGGCAGCTGGGGGCCTCAGCCACCTCCTCTCTCCACAGGAGCACCTCTGCACCTCCAGATGTCCTGCCAAACACATTAGTCTGGGAGACCTGCACCTGTCATCCTCCATCTCCAAGCCAGTGTCCGTTGTCCCTGCCACAGCTGCATTATCAGTTTATTGCTGTGCCGCCACCACCCAGAACAGGACCCTCTGTCCCTGCAGGTGCTGGCCCTGGTGCCTGGCCAGGCCTGAATGTGGGCCCCTCCTGCCAGGGAAGGGCTTGAGCAACACCTTTGGGCTTCTGCTCTGGGCTCTGGCTGGTACCACCAGCACTGGCACAGCTGCTTGGCTGGCCACAGCCTTGGCTGGGCAGGCAGCAGCCGGGCATGGGGTACCATGTCATCTTTGTTTTTCATTTGTAGAAATTAGAAATTTTTAGAACCCTTTAGAGATATTGTTGGTAGCAAGTAATCCCCAAATGTTTCTTCCCAATATTCACAGTTGTTTAGGATTTTTCAAATTAGTTTTAGAATTCTGAAAAGGCGACCTCGTTTTGCCTTTGCTTTTCATTTTTAGAAATTTGAAATTTTTAGAAATATTTAGAAATATTTTTTGTAGAAAGAAATCTACAATTATAGATTATTATTTCCATAGTAGTTCTGTATTTTTCAAGGTAGTTTTAGAATTCAGAAAATCTCGGAACATTTTTACACATCTAGAATAAAAACTGAAATTGCAGTCAATTGGTAATCTTTATTCTAGGAAGAACTAAGACACCCCAAAACACCCAGCCTACTGGAGAGGCTCTTTTCCCGCTGGAGATTTGTACCTCGTCTCAACAACTAACCTAAGACCTTTCCCCAGATATTTTTCGGGACTTCTGACAAGCTCCCCTCTTAGGCTTCAGAGGGAATCTTTGAGCACAGTGAGAATCTCCCGCTGTGCAGGAGGGTCCCTGTGTGCCAGCTGCAGCTGGGACCTCAGCCATCTCCTCTCTCAATAGGTGCCCCTCTGCAGCTTCACGAGAAAGGCCAAACACCTCCCTCAGGGACACCTGCACCACACATTTCACATCTCCATGCCCATGCCCAATGTCCCTGGCACAGCTGCATTACCAGCTTGCTGCTGTGCAGATGCTGCCACCACCCACAGCAAGGCCCTGTGTCCCTGAAGGGACCCGCCCTGCTCTGTGGCCTGGACTGAAGGTGGGTCCCTCCTGCCAGGGCAGGGCCCAGCACAGCTCTTCTGTTCCAATAAAGAGATGGAGCTCTCACCCCAGTGTCTGGCTGGTGCCACCAGCAAAGCCAACACAGCACCAGCCCTGGCTGAGCCCCATGTCCAGGAGCAGGCAGGGCTGACCAGAGTGTGGGTGGCAGGAGCCAGGCAGGGGCTGCTGTGACCAGCAGCGGGGCACTGAGGGGCTGGGGGAGTCCGTGTTGAGCGTCCCTGGGATGAGGGCACATTTCCTTCAGTGGCATCACCTGGGCCTGGACCTCCTCCAGTGCCATGACCAGGAAAAGAGGAAACCATCAAGAGCATCTCCCGGGACACTGCCTGGCCAGCAATGTCAGCAGGCAAAACCAAGGTTTTGTTTAGCAATGACCCTTTGAAGAAGTCAAAGATTGACAGTCAGGGCAGTCCAGTAGTACAGATGGGAGTACTTCCCTCTGGGAAGGGGCTCCTGTCACTTCACAGTCTCCATCCCCCGCCGGGAACCGCAGAACTCCGGCCAGCCCTGCTCCCCCCGTGCCCTTGTCAGACCTGGGGGGGAGGAGGCTGAACCGGAGCCCTGTGACCTCTTCAAAAGCCAGAAACCAAAGAGAAAGAGAAATTCCTGGGATTAAGGTTTAAAGGGTGGTGTTCACAGGTTGATGTCACTCTTCAATGGTTAAAACTACTGTCAGTTCTCAGAAATGGCCAGTTACTGGCCAGGAGGAAAAACTCCCATCAGCCTCCAGCAACCTTAACTTCCATAGCTGTTTCTCTTTTTTTTTAAATGTCAATATATCAAACACCACAGCAGTAACAGCCCCAGTGTTCCACTCTCTCTGACACCAGAGCAGTGACAGCCCCAATTTCCTCCTCCCTGTTACACCTGTCGTGGTTTTAAAGCATTAGTTCAAAAATCACTGGAAAACTTATTCATTTCTTGCTGTGAGATGTGGATTATGAGAAGGGCAAAAGATGCTTAAAACTTAAAAGGAATAGAGTAAGTGTCGTGGTTTTAAAGCAGTAACTAAAAGAAATTACTAGAAAACTCACTTATTTCTTCCTATGAGATATGGATTAGAACAAGAGCAAAATAGGCTCAAAACGTCAAAGAAATAAATAAAGTTTATTAATAAAACTACAAGAATAAGAACACCAGAAAAAACTTCCAGAAAACACTTTTAACCCCCACTACCCACCATTCTCTTGTTCACATGATAACATAGAGACAAAAAACTTTGGAACTTTGGTGTTTAAAACAGTCCCAATTCCTGTTAGAGTCTTTTCATCAGACTTTGTATAGTAAAAGAAGTCTTCTGCTAATCTATGGAGTTTTTCACACAAAAACCATTTCTGTTATAGTTTTCTATTTTCCTGATGCCAGCTGCCCAGAAATCTGTCACCAGTTCACTCCTCCCATTTCACATCACTCTGAGGTGTGTATGGGTCAATGAGTCTAGGGGTGTCATTTTTGAGGATGAGTTATTCAAAGGCAAAAGTTCTTTTCATCTGTCTCTGTGAGCTTCCCTGGAAACAGAAGTTTTCTCTTTGCCTCTCAAAATGCATCAAATCTTCAACTATTACTTCTCCCCGCTCTGTTCCAGCACCTCACTGTATCACAATTACTCCACCTCTTGCTCAAAATCCACACTTTGAACACTCCATTCCTCCCAATATACTCTGTCATGAATTAAAGGAGTTTTTTCAGGACACTATTATCCATCCCCATAGCTTTAACAGACAAATATTTCAGCTTATAAAGCATCTCCTTATTCTCTCTTCCCCATCTAAAACTTAACTCTTTTCCTCACTGTCTTTGGTAGTTTTATGATGTCTTCTTCATGTTGATTGTCTCTCTCTCTCTGTCTCTCTGGGAAAAAGGAGTAATCTGTATGTTTTATCCAGGTAGTAAAAGAGTTAAAGTCTTGGAAAGCTGCAGATGTTGATGGTGTCAGGTTTCAGTCCAGCAGCAGAAACTGCAAACCAAGCCAGGCCGGCCGGCTCCGTTTCTCCCCCCCCGCCCTCTGCGGCCTTGTCCGGCCTGGAGGGGGGAGGAGGCCGAGACAGAGCCTGTTACCTCGTCAGAAGCCAGAAACCAAAGAGAACAAGAGAGCCCTGGCTTTACATCTCAAGGTGGTGTTCACAAGTTGATCTCACTTTTCAATGGTCAAAACTGCTGTCAGTTCTTAGAAATGACCAATAATTGGTCACAAGAAAAGACTCCCATCAGCCTCTCGCAGCTCCAACTTCCTCCCAGCTCCCAAAGCTGTCTTAAAGGTCAAGTCACTCCATGAAAAAGCCCTACCAAATTCATGAACCATCTCAAAAATCTCCACATATTTCCACAAAATTCACGAAAAATCCCCCAAAATTCCCTAAATCTTTTCAATATCCCACAAAATTCCAGAAGCATCCCAAAAAATCTCCACAAATCTCCACAAAATTCAAGGAAAATGCATCAAAATTCTTCACGTCTCCTCCAAATCCTACAGAATTCAAGAGAAATTCCACAAAAATACAGAAAAATCCCACAAAATTCCCTAAATCTTCTCAAAACCCCTCCAATTCCAGAGACATCCCACCAAATCTCCACAAAATTCCACAAAATCTAAGAAAAATCCCACAAAATTCTTCAAGTCTCTTCAAAATCCCTCAAGATTCCAGAAAAATCCCATAAAATTATTTAAACTTTTGCAAAATCCCATAAAACTCAAGAAAATCTCAACGAAATTGCAAAAACTAAAAAAAATTCCTAAAATTTCCCCAAACTGTACTAAATTCCAGAAACATCCCACCAAATCTCCATAAATTTCCACAAAATCTAAGAAAATACCTTAAAATTCTTCATGTCTTCTCAAAAACCCAGAAAATTACAGAAACATCTCACAAAATCTCTTGAATATCCAAAAAAATTCAAGAAAAATCCCACAAAATTCAAGAATAATTCCACAGAATTGCAGAAATCTTCTCAGAACCCCACTAAATTCCAGAAACATCCCACAAAATCTCCACATATTTCCACAAAATTCCAGAAAAATTCCTCAAAATTCTTCCTGTCTCCTCAAAATCTCAAAAAATTCTAAAAAAATCCCTCAAAATTCAAGTCTCCTTAATATCCCACAAAATTATGAAAAAATCCCACATAATTCCCTAAAAGTTCTCAAAACCCCACCAAATTCCAGAAACATCCCACAAAATCTCCTCAAATTTCCACTAAATTCCACAAAAATCTCACAAAATTCAAGAAAAATACCTCAGAATTCCCACAAAATATATTTAGAAAGAAAGATCCCACAAAATTATTTAAATCTTCTCAATATCTCACAAAATTTCAGAAAAATCCCACAAAATTTGAGAAAAGTCCCACAAAATTATTTAACCTACATTTGCCGTGGCAGTTTTAGATCCCGGCTGCTCTTGCCCCTCTTCTGCTTGCCACCTGAATTTTAGCAGTACAGCTGCAATTGCCTCTTCCAATCAGTGCTACCCACTATGCTTTTGTGATGGGGAACTCAGGATTTTTGTTTCAGGCATCATGAGTAGCAGACATTAAAATGCTCCCAGGTCCCTGAGCACTAAGTCGAGGGGAATTGAAGCCACACAGGTCACATTTGCAGTGCTCAAACACAGCCCTGTTGCTGCTGCTGCTGCTGAAATAGAATCAACTGACAGAGGCCATCACAGAAATTGCCTCTGCAGTGGCAAATAAAATGAAAAAATCCACCAGGAGAAAGAAAAACCAGAACTTCCCAATTCACTTCATTGTTTCTTCTGAGCAGCAGAAGAAAAAGGAACAGGGCACCTTTCAGGCAGTTCCACAAGCTCAGGGTTCTCATTTCCTGGGGAATCGGAGATGCAATTGGTCTTGTTAAAAGGATAAAAGCAAAGGGAATGAATTGGGAATTATTAGGAAAAAATGACCCTTCTTACACACAAAGTTCACCAAGTCATTCCCTGCATTTCTCCTTTTCACAGTCTTTCTGTCATCCACTGAGAGGTCCAGCTTATCATGTTCTGCTGCTTATCATCCACTGATTGTGCTCTTGATTTCTACCACTGCAAAAGATATAGAATCATCTCAACTGAACACAGAAACAAACTCTCTCTGTCAGCCCATCTTCATGTTCCAGATCACTTTCAACATGTCCATGGGGCTGTTGGAATGATGAGCTCTCCACTGCTGGCTGCAGGCTCTGGAGATTCTTTCTCCACATTCAGCCAGGCTTGTATTCCCTCACAATTCCTGGTACCTCATCATGTTTTCTTTGGCTAGAAGAGTAACGATGAAAACCTTAGCAATGGCACAACTCCCCAGTGCACAAGGAAAAGAAAGAACAAGTTGTCAGGTTCTTCAACCATTTGTCCTGCTTTGCTGCAAGAGTTGTGCTGCACTCACAGTGTGGGGAGCCAAGAGAAGCTGCAGCTGGGGGCACATCTTGTGACAGGAGCTGCGCCTCGTTCTCCAGGACAGGTTTTTGGAAAGAACAGACGGGACTGTGGAGAAAATTCTGGGAAAATTGAAACAGCTTTTTAAAGAAATGAAAATAAAATCAAAAGAGACAACCAATATGTTTTTCTCTATTTTTCTCTATTTATTTTTATGTTCCCCTTTTCCATCTTGCACTGTTTCTCCATCCCATTCATTCCAAATGGATCTCACCTGTAAGATTTGAGACTTGGCAAGTTTTAGACACTGTAAAATACCATGAGCTATACCCAGTTTGCCTTGCCCTGTTTTCCTTGGAAAGCAATGCTGGAGACACAAGTGCAGTGCTTGGGTCAGGTACAAATTCTGCATTCAGGGAATGTGCTCAGACAGTGTTTGACGCTCAGCAGGGACAAGGTACAGCAGCAGCCAAGGGCATTGCTGTGTCCCTGTGCAGGAGTCCAGACTCTGGCTCTTGGCTCACCAGGGCAAAGTTCCCGTGTTTGGCCAGGCTCAGGGGCTGCCCGGGGAGCGTGGGGCTCGGCGCGGGGCCGAGCGGGCAACGGACAAACGGACACGGGGACAAACGGCCCCGGTGCTTCAGTCGCCGCGGCAGCAGCGGCAGCAGCGGCAGCCGCGGCAAGAAGAGAATTTAGCAATTTTCTGTCTCTCCTCTCCCTCTCCCGCAGTCCCGCATCCTCTCCTGGTCTCCCTTTCCCAGTGCTCCCTCCTCTCCAAGCCTCCCTCTCCATGCCCCCGGCCCACCCCCGGCCCCAGGTGGGGCTGTCCCGTCCCCGTCCCTGTCCCCATCCCTGCCCGTCCCGTGGAGGTCTCCTCTTTGCCTGGCTCTGGCTGTGCTGGGTGGGCATCAGTGCCTGGGGCTGGGGCGGCATTGCCACCCTTTGGCTCCGCCTGCCCTGCCCTCGGCCCCATCCCCGATGCAGGCTCCGGTTCCGGTTCTGGTTCGGGCCCCGGCCCCGGCTCCTCCTGGGGCCCGCGGAGGACACAGACGGCGCGGCCGCTGTCGCCGCCTCCGCTGCGGCTTCCCGGGCCTGAGCTCCGCCACTGTCGCGTTCCAATGAGGGAACGCCTGCGAATGCCCAGCCCGGGGAGGTCGGGGAGCGCTCGGGGGCCGTTCCTGGCCCCGGGCCGAGCGCTGACGGCAGCGTCTCTTCCCCAGGGAAGGCGCAGCAGGCCCTGCAGCAGCACTACAGGATCGACTCGCTGCTGGGCCGCGGTGTCACTTTGACAGTGACGTGGCCAGGATGAACATTGCTCTCCTGAGCTATATTTTCATGGATGAAGACACCCCAATATCCTGGCGCAGGGCCCTGCAGCTGGCTGAGCCGCTCCTGAAACTCCTGGACAATGTAAGGTTCTGTGCCCCAGCCACGGCCACTGCCTGCTGCCCGGACACTTTGTGTCCTGTGCATTTGCAGGCCTGCGCCAATGTGGGCCACAAGAAGCCAATGAAGAGGTCATTTTTCCTTCCATTCTTTCATACAGCCCGATAGCCAGGTGCAGCTGCTCTCCATGTTTCTCCTTCGAAGAGTGATGTCTTCGGCAGAAGAAGAAGGAAGAAAGCCCCTGAAGGAACGAGTGTACCAGAGCCTGCTCCCACTCTTTTTCCACTGCCAAGATGAGAATCGGCATGTGGCAGAGGTGAGGACTCCTGGGCTGCTGCTGCGCCTTGGCAGGGGGCTCAGCTGCCTCCTGCCCTGACGCAGGCTTGCAGGCTGCAGCCTCCTCCAGCCCTTGGCACTGGGACACTCCTGTGCCCTGCCTTGTGGGGCCATTTGCGGCTCTCTGCTGCTCCCCAGGCCTCTCGGACAACGCTCCTTCGCGCGGCTGACTTCCTGAAGAGGCCAGACCTGGAAAAAGCTGTCAGGAAGGAGAAACTGTGGAAGTTTGCCAGGCTCGTGGTAAGGACGGCCTGGAAGTGCCAGCCTCAGGCTAGAGAAGCCCCCTGGCCCCGGTGCTCAGTGTGTGGGGCTGGCAGCTGTGCCCGTGTCCCCTGCTGCAGCCGGGGGCCGCACGGCTTCTTCTCCAGCCCCCTGTGGCCCCGAGCCGGGTGCCGATGGAGCCCCGGCCCAGCGGGGCTGCGGGCCGGGCCAGCACCGCGGCTCCTCGGACAGCAGCCGGCCCTCTACCCCCTCCAGAGCCCGGCGCCAGCGGCTGCTGGCCGGGCCTCAGGGCTGGCCGGGCACGGGAGGCCGGGACTGGCCGCAGGCAGCAGCGCCCGGCCGAGGGGCAGAGCCCGCGCCAACCCTTCCCTCCTGCCGCTCTCTCCAGCTGGCCGACCACAGGATCCCCTTGGCCGAGCACCTGCGCCGGGCCCTGCAGTACCTGCAGGACCCACAGGAGACCCTGAGAGCGGCGGCCATCAGGGTCATCAGTGAGTCCCGAGCCCGGGCTCCCTCCCCGCCCCTCCGCAGCTCGGCCCCAGCCCCGGCTGCTGCCCCGGCAGCGGCACCCGGGCCCGGCGGCCGGGAGCCCCGTCTGCCCTCGGGGCTGCTGCTGCCGGCCTCTGGCAGCCGTGCCCTTGGGCTGAGTCAGGATGCGGCAAGGGCCCGGGCTGAGCCCTGCCGGGGCAGGAGGCCGTGTGGCCACAGGGCTGGCAGCGCCGCTGGCAGGGAGCTGTGCTGCTGGGACACTGACAGGCTCTGTGTTCTCAGGGATGGCCGGGGAGCAGCTGAGGGGGCAGCAGGCAGAGCTCCAGGTCTTGTGCAGAGGTGAGCCACGGCAGCAGGCTGATAGCGGTGGCTGTCGGGGGCAGCTGCAAGCCCTGGCCAGGCTGTGGAGGGCTCTGCTCCCTGTCCCGATGAGGGGCGGCGTGGGCAGAGCACAGTGAGATTTCAGGGCCACGTGGGGCATTTGTGGCCAGCAGCTTTGGGCTGACCCCCTTGGTCCCTGCTCCCTCCTGGCCAAGGCAAGAGCCGGCTGGCATGGCCCTGGCAGGGGGCTCTCGCTGGGCCCCTGCAGCTCTGGGGTGTGACCGTGGCTCTGTTTGTCTCTCTTGCAGCCCTCGAACGCCTGACGGAGGACAGAAGCGGTGCCGTGTCAGACATGGCACTTGAAACGCTGTATGTCCTCCGGGCCATCCAGAGTGCCCGTTACTCCATTCTCCAGAGGATGCAAGACCAAATCCTCAGGGCATGGAGGACACGGCCTCGTCTGTCGGGCTTGGGCTGGCTGCGCTGCTGGAGGTGTACTCAAAGCTGACCTGAGACATTTTGTCTTCAGGGGCGACACAGGCAAGACAGGATTTTTTATTTCATAACGGTTGTTCTTTTCCTTTTTTCTCTTCTTTTTAGTATGTAAATAATATAGATAATGTTAGGGCTGAGAGGCTCTGTCTTCTGGGGCCACATGGGCCATCTTTAATTTTTGTTTCATAGAGATTGTTCTTCGTTTCGTTTCCATCTAGTATGTAAATAATATAGAATATGTTATAAACCACAGGAGTCCCGAGACCTTTCTTTTGCTGCCCAGGGTGTGTGGGGCATAGGGGAAGAGAGGGAAAAGGGTTCTTGTGTTCAGCAACCTGCCGGGGCATGCAGTGGCGCAGGGGAAATGGCCAGAAGCCCCATGGCCTTTGGTGGTTGTGCTGAAGCCACAAGCCCTGTGGCAGGCAGGAAGCGCCATCTGTGTCCTGCTGCCCGTGTGTTGCTGCCGTGATGGCTGAGGAGCTGCTGGAGCTCCTGTGGGGCTGCGGCGCTGCTGCCGGGCCAGGCTGGGGGAGCCCCTGAGGGCACGGGGTGCTGGGAGGCCGTGAAGGGATGAGGGGCTGCGGAGGCCCAGACGGGACAAGGCAGTGGGAAGGCACGAGGGGGATGTGTGAGGGACTGGGTGGCAGGAGGTTCCAAGGGGACAGAAGGCCCTGGAGGAGCCGGGGTGGTGGGAAGCCCTGAGGAATTGGGTGTCAGAGGCCATAAGCAGCCCCCGGGCAGCCGCCTGGTCCCTGACACCCAGCTGCTCTGGTGCTTCAGCAAAATGTCCCCCAGGCCTGCAGCAGAAGGCCTGGATGCTGGGACACCACCCCAGCGGGAGGGTGGGGACAGCCTGAGGTGCCCAGGCTGGGCTGGCTGGGGACATGGAGGGCAGGGGGTGCTGCCAGGCCACGGCCACTGGGTGCCTCCAGGAAGGGGCAGTGGGCAGAGGCAGGGCTGGCGGCCAGCCCGGGCCCTCGCGGCTGCCCAGGCCACGCTGCTGTGACCGAGGCCCCCCTGACACAGAGCTCGGGGCCCACAGAGCTGCTGCCACCATGGGGAGGGTGGCGATGTCTCCTCCAGCAGGGCTGCCCAGTGGCTGCTGCCCAAGCGGCTCTGGAGCCCACAGAAACAGCAGCAGAGTGTGCCCAGGAACAGCAGCAGCCCCAACGTCAGCACCTGCGCACTGAGGCGTCCGCAGCAGCCGGGTGCCAAACAGGGAGAGGCTGTGGGCACAATTGCCTCTGCTTTGGCAAAAGGCTTCAGCACAGTTGGCCACAATGGCTTTCTCTTCACTTGCAGCCTCACAGCAACGCTTGCCAGTTTCAGCTGCAGCCTGTGCCCGTGACTGACTTGGATGGCCGTGCTTGAGGGCGAGCTCGCCTTCCACACTCAGGTGTCCGAAGGCAGAGGCACTGGCACCATCCTGAGAAAGAGAGAGAGAGAGACAGTCTGATGGGGCAGGAGCCCTGTGCTGCAGCTGCCCTCCTTCTCTTCTGTCCAGGCACCTTAAAGACACATGAAACAAAATCCTGGACTTGCTTGGAAGCAAAGGAAGAAGCAGGATGCACTGAAAAAAAGCAGGGACTTACACGGCTCAGTTTTGCTCTCCACTTGGGCAATCCCAGAATCCCTGAGCACTTGGTGTTGCAAAGTATCATCAACATCATGCAGTCTCCAACTACCCTGCCATGGGCACAGGTGGTGTGCAGGCACAGGTGTCACTAGAATTGGGAGAACACTTTTCCATGTTGACCTTTTCCTCTCCTGGATTTCAAGCAGAGATGAAAAAATCATCTGGTGAATGACAGGTGAATAGTGTAGCTCACAGAACTAGGAGTAGGAGTCTCCAGTGGCCCATGGTGTGTCCATTCAACCATTGTTAGATTGTCCAGTTGGAGCTCAGCGCGGTGCAGCCCGGGCACAGGCACCAGGCTGGTCCATTTCAGCATCCCGAAGTCTTGGTGGCTCCCTGTGCACCCACTGTCTCCTGAATCCATTCTTGAATTCCCAGTTACTGCTGTGCAGGACATGAGAACACAGGAGCAGCTTGTTTGGCTCATTCTTGCCTTTGCTGCTCCTGCCTAAAGGAATCAGCAGGACTATATGCTGATGGAATGGAATCGCTGAACAGCAGGGACTTTGTCTGTAGTGTCTAAAACTAAAACCTTGTCTGACTGTTCAGACACTCTAAAATCCAGGGTGACAATGACAATATGGAAGAATCCTAGAAATCTTGACTTGTGATTTTTCTAGTCAAGGATTTGAATGCCAATGTGGAACCTACAAAAATATTCAAACTTGTTTTCATTGGCAACCCCTTTGAAATGGCATCAGCAGACCTCCATGGGACAGGGTATGACAGTGGGGTCAGTACTTGGCAGCTCATGGCTTCAGATGTGGGAGGTAAATATATTGCCTGGGTACCGCCTGAAGTTCGAGTTTTCGAAGGGTTTGGATTGACTCGTCATTGCAGGTAACTTTAATCAATACAAAAGGATGTAAAAGCACAATTTCTGGAGAATGTGCACTAGGGAGGAAATAAAGAGAAAACCTTGAACACAGCCAGCAGGCTCTGGAAAAATCTAAAATTTAAAACTAAAAATAGATGTAGCTCTGTGACTGTCCAGGCAGGACTATTTGTGTCTGGAGGTGATTGTAAAACATTTTAAAACCTTAGGAAATTCGGGAACTCAGGAAGAAAGTTAGGCTTGCTAAAGATTATGTGAAACCGTACCTGTGTAATCAAAATATGATAAATGATAGAATTGTTAGATGTGATTAGATATAATTATTGTTTAAAGAACATGAGGAACAATGTTAGGGGGCTGGGGTGGGATAACGAGAAATCCATGCTTGGGTAAAAACAATGCATACAATAGATCAATGTAAGTTTAATAATTAATATCTAAGTTGTATAACGATAGAGTATAAAATATGTTCAGCTCAAAAGCAAGATGGGTCAGATTTGGGTCTGTGTACCCCTGACACCCAGAGTTCTTCAATAAAGCACCTGCATAGAATCATTCTGTGATGATGTGTGTTCCAGATCTCTAACAATTTCATCAGATTTTACTGGAATTGTGTGGGACATTTCTGGAATTTTGTGGATTTTTTTTGTAGAATTTTGTGGGATATTTTTTCCCTGATGAATCTTTCCCTGATGAGATTCAGGGAAATCTGGGATTTTTCTTGAACGTTGTGGACATTTGTAGACATTTTGTGAGATGTCGCTGGAATTTTGTAATGTTTTGAGAAGATTTAAGGAATTTTGTGTCATTTTTCTGGAATTTTGTGGAATTTCTCTAGAATTTTATGGGGTATTGAGGAGATTTTGTGAGATGGTTCTGGAATTTTGTGGGATATTGAGTTGATTTAGGGAAATTTGTGGGACTTTTCGTGAATTTTGTGGACATTTGAGGAGATTTTGAGGGATGTTGCTGTAATTGTGTAGGTTTTGAGAAAATTTAGGGAATTTTGCGAGGTATTTTCTGGAATTTTGAAGATTTCTCTGGAATTTTGTGAGATTTGGAGGAGGCCTGAGGAATTTTGAGGAGTTTTTCTTAGATTTTGTGGAAATGGATCGAGTTTTTTTGAGATGTTGCAGGAATTTAGATGAGTTTTGAGAAGATTTAGGGAATTTTGTGATATTTTTCTCGAATTTCAATGGGCTTTCAAGAATTTTGTGGGATTTTTCTTGAATTTTGTGGAAATCTGTAGAGATTTTCTGAGATACTGGAGAAAATTGGTTCGGTCTTGGAAAGTTTAAGGAATTTTTTGGGTTGTTTCTGGAATTATATGGAATATTGTAAAGATTTAGGGGAATCTGTGGGATTTGTCTTGAATTTTGTGGACGCTTGTGGACATTTTGTGGGATGTTGCAGGAATTTGGTTGGGTTTTGAGAAGATTTAAGGAATTTTATGGAATTTCCTGGAATTTTGAGGATTTCTCTAGAATTTTGTGGGATTTGGAGGAGATTTGAAGAATTCTGAGGGATTTTTCTAAGATTTTGTGGGAATCTGTGAAGATTTTGTGAGACGTTGAAGGAATCTGGTAGGGTTTTGAGAAGTTTTTAGGAATTCTGTGGTATTTTTCTGTAATTCTGAAGGGCTTTTCCAGAATTTTGTGAGGTTTTTCTGGAGTTTTGTGGAAAATTGTGAAGATTTTGCGGGATGTTTCAGGAATTTTGTGGGAATGTGTGGGATTTGGAGACTTGAAGAGTTTTGAGGAATTTTTCTTAGATTTTGTGGAAATTAGTGGAGATTTTGTGAGAAGTTTCAGGAATTTGTTTGGATTTTGAGAAGATTTAGGGAATTTTGTGGGATTTTTCTTGAATTTGCTGGACATTTGTGGCAATTTTGTGAGATATTTCTTGAATTTGGTAAGGTTTTGAGAAGATTAAGGGAATTTTGTGGAATTTTTCTGGATTTTTGTGGAGCTTTTCCAGAATTTTGTGGGACTTGTAGGAGACCTGAAGTATTTTGAGGGACTTTTCTTAGATTTTCTGGAAATTTGTGGAGATTTTGTGAGATGTTTCAGGTATTTGGTTGGGTTTTGGGATGATTTAGGGAATTTTGTGTGGTTTTTCCTGTATTTTGTGAACATTTTCTGGGATTTTTCTGGAATATGGTAGAATTTCTCTAAAATTTAGTGAAAATTTGTGGAAATTTTGAGGAATTTTGCTTAGATTTTGGGGAAATCAGTGGAGATTTTTTGAGATGTTTCTGGAATTTGGTAGGGTTTTGAGAAGATTTAAAGAATTTTGTGGTGCTTTTCAAGAATTTTGTGGGATTTTTCTTGAATTTTGTGGATATTTGTGGTCATTTTGTGAGATGTCTCTGGAATTTGGTAATGTTTTGAGAAGATTTAAGGAATTTTTTGGCATTTTCCTGGAATTTTGAGGAGTTTCTTTTGTATTGGTTTAGATTTGCTAATTTCATTTTTCCGGCTAATGCACCCAATAAATCTCGTGGTTTTGAGGCAGTAACTAAAAAATTACTAGAAAACTCACTTATTTTTTGCTGTGAGATATGGATTAGAGCAGGAGAAAAACAGGCTTAAAACTTAAAAGGAATAAAGAAATTTTATTAACAAACTACAAGAACACCAGAATAAACCTCCAGAAAACCTCTTTCTCCCCCACTACCCAACCATTCCCTTGTTCACATGGCAACATAGAGACAAAAAACCTTGGAACTTTGGTGTTTAAAATGTCCTAATTCCTGCTAGACTCTTTTCATCAGTCTTTGTAGAGAAACAGAAGTCTTCTTCTGCTAATTTATGGAGTTTTTCACAAGAAAACCATTTCTGTTACAGTTTTCTATTTTCCTGATGCCAGCTGCCCTGAAATCTGTCAGCAGTTCACTCCTCCCATTTCACATCACTCTGATCTGTGTATGGGTCAATGAGTCTAGGGGTGTCATTTTAAGGATGAGTTATTCAAAGGCAAAAATTCTCTTCATCTGTCTCTGTGAGCTTCCCTGGAAACAGAAGTTTTCTCTTTGCCTCTCAAGGCTGCAAATCTTCAACTATTACTTCTCCCCGCTCTGTTCCAGCACCTCACTGTATCACAATTACTCCACCTCTTGCTGAAAATCCACACTTTGAACACTCCATTCCTCCCAATATACTCTGTCATGAATTAAAGGAGTTTTTTTCAGAACACTATTGTCCATCTCCATAGCTTTAACAGAAAAATATTTCAGCTTAATTAAAGCATCTCCTTATTCTCTACCTCTTCTGAAGCTTAATTCTTTTCTTTACTGTCTCTGATAGTTTATAAAGTCTCTTTACATGTTGATTCCTCTCTTTTTCTCTCTCTGGGTAAAAGGATTAATCTGCAAGTCTCATCTGGGTAATGAAAAGGTTAAAATCTTGCCCAGGCTTTGTAGATGGTTCTGTGATCTCTGCCGGAGCAGCGGCTGGAGCTGTGTGCGCTGGAAGATTCTTCATGGCTGCTCTGGAGAGTGTGGTCACTGTCTCAGCCCGCCGCAGCTCAGGAGCTTTTTCTTTCTTTCCTGGGCAGTCTGTGGTGAATTCAGTCGCAGCAAAAAGTGCAGCCGAGCCAGGGAGCGGCCTGGCCCGGCCAGAGCCCGGGGCAAGCCCCGCAGGCCCCATCTCCCGGCCGGGAGCCGCGGCAGGCCCAGCCCAGCCCCTGCCCGGGCCGCATGGGCTGGGCCGGGGACGGGAAGCCAGCTGGAGCTCAGTTACCTTTCACAGCCAGCAAACCAAGAGACAAAGAAATTCCCAGCCTTAGGGCTTAAGCTGCTGTTCACAGCTTGATCTCACTTTGCAGTGCTTAAAACTGCTGTCAATTCTTAGAAATGGCCAGCTGTTGGCGAGGAGACAAACTCCCATCAGCCACCAGCGATTTTAACTTCCTTAGGTGTTTCTCTTTGTTTTCTGCAATGCCAATCTATCACCAAACCCTACCAAATTCCATAAACATCCCGCAAAATCTACCAAAATGCCACAAAATTCCATAAAAATCCCACAAAATTCCAGAAACATCCCACAAAATGTCCACAAATGACCACAAAATTCCAGAAAAATCCCAAAAAATTCCCACAGCTCCTAAAAATCGCATAAAATTTTTGAGGAGCCTTAGAATATTCCAGAAAAAAATCCCACAGAATTCCCTAAATCTTCTCAAAACCCTACGAAAATCTGGAAGCATCCCACAAAATGTCCTCAAATGTCAACAAAATTCCAGAAAAATCCCACAAAATTCCCTAAATTTTCTCAAAACCCAACAAAATTCCTGCACCTTCTCACAAAATCTCCACCATTTTCCACAAAATCTAAGAAAAATCCCTCAAAATTCTTCAAGTCTCCTCCAAATCCCACAAAATTCTGGAAAAGCCCCTCAAAATTCCACAAATATCCCACAAAATTCCTTCAATCTTCTCAAAACCCTACCAAATTCCTGCAATATCCCACAAAATGTCCACAAATGACCACAAAATCTCAGAAAAAATACCGCAAAATTGCCTAAATCTCCTCAATATCCCACAAATTTTCAGAAACATCCCAGAAAATCCCCACCAATTTCCACAAAATTCCAGAAAAATCTCATAAAATTCTTGAAAAGCCCCACAAATTTCCCTAAATCTTCTCAAAACCTTACCAAATTCCTGCAACATCTCACAAAATGTCCACAAATGTCCACAAAATTCAGGAAACATCTCACAATATCTCCACAAATTTCCACAAAATTCAAGAAAAATCCCACAAAATTCTGGAAAAGCTCCTCAAAATTCCAGAAAAATCCCACAAATTTCCCTAAATCTCCTCAATATCCCACAAGGTTCCAGAAGCATCCCACAAAATTTCTTAAATATTTTCAAAACTCAACCAAAGTCCTGCAGCATCTCACAAAATCCCCACCTACTTCCACAAAATCCAAGAAAAAGCTATTAAAATTCTTCAAGTCCCCTCAAAATCCAACAAAATTCAAGAGACATCCTCAAAATTCCAGAAAAATCCCACAGAATTCCCTAAATCTTTTCAAAACCCCAAAAAAATCCAGAAACATTTGACAAAATCTCCACAATTTTCCAGAAAATCTAAGAAAATCCCTCAAAATTCTTCAAGTCTCCTCCAAATCTTTCAAAATCCTGGAAAAGCCCCACAAAATTCCAGGAAAATGCCACAAATTTCCCAAAATCGCCTCAATACCCCACCAAATTCCAGAAACATCCCACAAAATCTCCACAAATTTCCACAAAATTCAAGAAAAATCCCACAAAATTCCTTCAAGCTTCTCAAAACCTGTTGCCTTGGTGGAGGCAAGGCGACCCGGTTCAAGAAAGACACGACGGGTGTCTCATTAAGGACTTTTGGATTTGGGTTTTTTTTCCCTTTGAACTGAAGATTGACGAGAGAGAGGCAGTTTTCTCGTGTTCGGTCTGAGTTGTTTACTCTTTTCTTATCAGCATTACAAGGTACAAGGAGCTATGTGCACTATGATAGAAAAGGGTAAAATGGCTAACAAAGATCCTCTTCAAGGTCTTTTATATGTCCATTTACCCAATTAACTGATGCCAACTAAATTATTTTTCTTAGTGACCCAACGACCCAACACCTGTGTGCTGCACTACGGTATTTTCTATCCAATCACCTCCTACTACCCCAAAACCCCTAGGAGAAGAACATGAAGAAGAAAGAAGAAGGACAAGAGAAAAACCCTAAATCCTCCATCTTGTCTCTTGTTCTCTAAACTACTTTTTTGCCCAGTGATTTAAGAAACTTTCTAATCTACACACTCACACTTTTCCTATCTAACTTTAACATTTGTTTTCATGTATCACCATGAAAACATGCTCATGAATTTCATCTTATATGAAATTCAGTGTTTCTTTGAATCCTAGAACTAAGCATTAGAAACAAGGGCACACACTCTGTATCTCAGACTCCAACACCCTCCCAGTTCCCTCCCAGCCCTTCCCAGTCTTGTCTGGGGGCATGGCCAAAACTGCCCGGAGTGAACGCCGTAGTCCCAGAGCGATCCCAATGCTGATTCTGGTCCCGGTGTCGATCTCTGTCCTGGAGCTGTGGTGGTCCCAGTGTCGGTCCCAGAGCGCTCATGGTCCCACTCTTTGTCTCCAGCTCACTCTCAGTCCCGGTCTCAGTCCCGGAGCGGTGCCAGTCTCAGTGCCGGTGCCAGTGCTGGTTTCAGTCCTGGTCTTGGTCTTCGCCTTGGAGCAGTTCCTGTCCCAGTGCCAGTGCTGGTCCTGGAGTGATCCCGGTGCTGATCCCAGTGCTGGTCCTGGAGCGATCCCGGTGCTGATCCCAGTGCTGGTCCTGGAGTGATCCCGGTGCTGATCCCAGTGCTGGTCCTGGAGTGATCCCGGTGCTGATCCCAGTGCTGGTCCTGGAGTGATCCCGGTGCTGATCCCAGTGCTGGTCCTGGAGTGATCCCGGTGTTGATCCCGGTGCTGGTCCTGGAGCAATCCCGGTGCTGATCCCGGTGCTGGTCCTGGAGTGATCCCGGTGCTGATCCCAGTGCTGGTCTCAGTCTCGGTCTCAGAGCGCTCCTGGTGTTGATCCCAGTCCCTGTGCTGGCCTCGCTCTCAGTCTCGGAGCAGTCCCGGGGCACTCCCGGAGCCGATTCCGGTCCCGGTGTCGATCTCAATGGCGCAGCGGTGCCGGTCCCGGTCTCAGTCCCGGTCCCGGAGCGGTGCCGCTCTCGGTGCCGGTGCCGGATTCAGTCCCAGTCTCAGGCCCGCTCTAGGCCTCAGTCTCGGTCTCGGTCTCCATCTGGGTCTCGCTCCCAGTCCCGGTGCCGCTCGAACCGAGCCCTTTTCGGGTGATTTCAGGTCCCTTTTGGGCGTTTCAGGCCACTTTGGCTGATGTTGGGGCCCTTTGGGTGATTTGAGGCAAAACCAGCGACTTTCAGGGTGGACCTTGCACCCATTTGGGAGATCCCAGGGTGATTTTAGGCCATTTGGAGTGGGTTTGACACCGCTTTGGGCATTTTTATGCCCTGGTGGTTGCACTTGGGACCCCTTGGGATGATTTTAACCCCATTTGCCTGATGTTAGGCCAAACCATGCGGATTTAGCGTGGAGTGTAGGTCCCTTTAAATGGTTTTGCTTTTCACCTTTCTTTACCAAATCTCAGCAGTTTTAACACTTTTTCCCAGCTTTTTTTTCAGCAATATCTTCATAAAAATTGCCCCAATTGTTCGCAAAATCCTACAAAATTCCAGAAAAACTCCACAAAATTCCACAAAAATCCCACAAAACCTCCTGAAATTCCCACAAAATTCCAGAAAAATCTCACAAAAGTCCCCAAAACTCCCTCAAATCCTGAAAATTCCAGAAACATCAGACAAAATTAAAGAAATATCCCACAAAAATCCCTAAAGCTTTTAAATATCCCACAAAATTCTTTAAAAAATCCACAAAATTCCACAAAATTCCACAAAACCCCCCAAAATTACAGAAAAATCTGATGCAATTACACAAAATTCCACTAAATTCCAAAAACATCCCAAAAATCTACTCTAATTCAAAAAAACTCCAGAAATATTCCAGAAAAAAATCCAGTGAAACACCACAAAATTCTTCACGTTTTCTCAACATCCACAAAATTCAAGAAAAATCCCAGGAAATTGCAGAAAAATACCAAAAAATTCCCTGAAACTTCTCAAAACCCAACCAAATTCCAGAAACATTTGATAAAATCTCCACAAATTCCCACAAAATTTAAGAAAAAACCCACAAAATCCCCTGATTTTTTTCAAAACCCAACCAAATTCCTGCAACATCTCACAAAATCTCCACCAATTTCCACAAAATCTAGGAAAAATCCCTCACAATCCTCCAACTCTCCTCCAAATCCCAGAAAAATCCCACAAAATTCCAGAAACATTCCACAAAATCTCCTCAATATCAAAGAAAATTCTAGAGAAATTCCACAAAATTGCAGAAAAATGCAACACAATTCCCTAAATCTTATCCAAACATTACAAAATTCCAGAGACATCTCACAAAACCTCCACAAATTTCCAAAAAATCTAAGGAAATTCCCATAAAATTCTTCAAGTCTCCTCCAAATCATACAAAATTCTGGAAAAGCCCCACACAATTCCTTCAATCTACCAAATTCCTGCAACATCTCAAAAAATCTCCACAAATGTCCACAAAATTCAAGAAAAATCCCTCAAAATTCATTAAATTTCCTCAATATCCCACAAAATTCCAGAACCATCTCACAAAATCTCAACAAATTTCCACAAACTTCAAGAAAACTCCCAGAAAATTCTTGAAAGCCCCTCAAAATTCCAGAAAAAAATCCCACACAATTCCCTGAATCTTCTCAAAACATTACAAAATTCCACAGACATCTCAAAAAATCTCCACATATTTCCACAAAAGTTATGAAAATTCCATCAAAATTCTTCAGGTCTCCACCAAATCCCAAAATATTCTAGAAAAGCCCCACACAATTCCCTAAATTTTCTCAAAACCCTACCAAATTCCTGCAAGATGTCACAAAATCTCCACCAATTTCCACAAAATCTAGGAAAAATCCCTCAAAATTCCTCAAGTCTCCTCCAAATCCCACAAAAATCCCACAAAATTCCAGAAACATCCCACAAAATCTCCTCAATATCACAGAAAATTCTAGAGAAAGTCCACAAAATTGCAGAAAAATGCCACAAAATTCCCTAAATCTTCTCCAAACATTACAAAATTCCAGAGACGTCTCACAAAATCTCCACCAATTTCCTCAAAATCTAGGAAAAATCCCATAAATTCTTCAACTCTCCACCAAATCCCACAAAAATCCCACAAAATTCCAGAAACATCCCACAAAATCTCCTCAATATCAAAGAAAATTATGGAAAAGCCCCACAGAATTACAGAAAAATGCCACAAACTTCCCTAAATCTTCTCAAAACATTACAAAATTCCAGAGACGTCCCACAAACTCTCCACCAATTTCCATATTATCTAAGAAAAATCCCTCAAAATTCTTCAAGTCTCCTCCAAATCCCACAAAATTCTGGAAAAGCCCCACACAATTCCCTCAATCTTCTCAAATTTCTACCAAATTCCTGCAACATCTCACAAAATCTCCACAAATGTCCACAAAATTCAAGAAAAAATCCCTCAAAAATCATTAAATTTCCGCAATATCCCACAAAATTCCATAACCATCTCACAAAATCTCAACAAATTTCCACAAAATTCAAGAAAACACCCACAAAATTCTTGAAAGACTCTCAAAATTCCAGAAAAATCCCACACAATTCCCACAATCTTCTCAAAACATTACAAAATTCCAGACATCTCAAAAAATCTCCAGACATTTCCACAAAATCTACGAAAATTCCCTCAAAATTCTTCAGGTCTCCACCAATTTCCACAAAATTCAAGAAAACTGCCACAAAATTCTTCAAAAGCTCCTCAAAATTCTAAAACAATCCCACAAAATTCCCTAAACCTTCTCAAAACATTACAAAATTCCACAGACATCTCACAAAATGTCCGCAGATTTCCACAAAATCTAACAAAATTGCCTCAAAATTCTTCAAGTCTCCTCCAAATTCCAAGAAATTCAAGAGAAATCCTCAAAATTCCAGGAAAATGTTACAAAATTCCTTCAATCTTCTCAAAACCCTACCAAACTCCAGCCACATCCCACAAAATGTCCACAAATTGCCACAAAATTCAAGAAAAATCCCACAAAATACTTCATGTCTCCTCAAAATTCCACAAACATCCCACAACATCCCACAAAATTGCAGAAAAATCTCACAAAATTCCACAAATTTACTCAAAACCCAACCATATTCCTGCAATATCCCACAAAATCTCCACAAATGTCCAGAAAATCTAAAAAAATTCCCCCATAATTCTTCAAGTCTCCTCAAAATCCCACAAACATCCCACAAAGTCCCACAAAATCTCCTCAATATCCCACAAAATTCTAGAGGAATTCCACAAAATTCCAGCAACATCCCACAAAATTCCCTCAATCTTCTCAAAATCCAACCAAATTCCTGCAACATCTCACAAAATCTCCAACAATTTCCACAAGATCTAGGAAAAATCCCTCAAAATTCACTGAATTTCCTCAATATCCCACAAAATTCCAGAACCATCTCACAAAATCTCAACAAATTTCCACAAACTTCAAGAAAACTCCCACAAAATTCTTGAAAGCCCCTCAAAATTCCAGAAAAATCCCACACAATTCCCTAAATCTTCTCAAAACATTACAAAATTCCACAGACATCTCAAAAAATCTCAACAAATTTCCACAAAATCTACGAAAATTCCCTCAGAATTCTTCAGGTCTCCACCAAATCCCAAACTATTCTGGAAAAGCCCCACACAATTCCTTAAATTTTCTCAAAACCCAACCAAATTCCTGCAACATCTCACAAAATCTCCAACAATTTCCAAAAAAAACTAAGAAAAATCCCCCAAAATTCTTCAAGTCTCCTCAAAATCCCACAAACTTCCCACACAATTCCAGAAAAATCCCACAAAATTCTCTAAATTTTCTCAAAACCCTACCAAATTCCTGCAAGACGTCACAAAATCTCCACCAATTTCGACAAAATCTAGGAAAAATCCCTCAAAATTCCTCAAGTCTCCTCCAAATCCCACAGAAATCCCACAAAATTCCAGAAACATCCCACAAAATCTCCTCAATATCACAGAAAATTCTAGAGAAGGTCCACAAAATTGCAGAAAAATGCCACAAAATTCCCTAAATCTTCTCCAAACATTACAAAATTCCAGAGACGTCTCACAAAATCTCCACCAATTTCCTCAAAATCTAGGAAAAATCCCTCAAAATTCTTCAAGTCTCCTCCAAATCCCACAAAATTCTGGAAAAGCCCCACACAATTCCCTAAATCTTCTCAAAACCCAACCAAATTCCTGCAACATCCCACAAAATCTACACGAATGTCCACAGAAATGCCAAAAAAATCCCCAAATTTCTTCAATATCCCACAAATTTCCAGAACCATCTCACAAAATCTCAACAAATTCCCACAAAATTCAAGAAAACTCTCACAAAATTCTTCAAGTCTCCTCCAAATCCCACAAACATACCACAAAATCCCACAAAATCTCCTCAATATCCCACAAAATTCTACAGAAATTCCACAAAATTCCACGAAAATCCCACAAAATTCCATCCATCTTCTCAAAACCCAACCAGATTCCTGCAACATCTCACAAAATATCCACCCATTTCCAAAAAAATCTAGGAAAAATCCCATAAATTCTTCAACTCTCCACCAAATCCCACAAAAATCCCACAAAATTCCAGAAACATCCCACAAAATCTCCTCAATATCAAAGAAAATTATGGAAAAGCCCCACAGAATTACAGAAAAATGCCACAAACTTCCCTAAATCTTCTCAAAACATTACAAAATTCCAGAGACGTCCCACAAACTCTCCACCAATTTCCATATTATCTAAGAAAAATCCCTCAAAATTCTTCAAGTCTCCTCCAAATCCCACAAAATTCTGGAAAAGCCCCTCACAATTCCCTCAGTCTTCTCAAATTTCTACCAAATTCCTGCAACATCTCACAAAATCTCCACAAATGTCCACAAAATTCAAGAAAAATCCCTCAAAATTCATTAAATTTGCTCAATATCCCACAAAATTCCAGAACCAACTCACAAAATCTCAACAAATTTCCACAGAATTCAAGAAAACTCCCACAAAATTCTTGAAAACCCCTCAAAATTCCAGAAAAAAACCCCACAAAATTCCCTGAATCTTCTCAAAACATTACAAAATTCCACAGACATCTCAAAAAATCTCCACACATTTCCAGAAAAGTTACTAAAATTCCCTCAGAATTCTTCAGGTCTCCACCAAATCCCAAACTATTCTGGAAAAGCCCCACACAATTCCCTAAATTTTCTCAAAACCCAACCAAATTCCTGCAACATCTCACAAAATCTCCAACAATTTCCAAAAAAAACTAAGAAAAATCCCCCAAAATTCTTCAAGTCTCCTCCAAATCCCACAAACTTCCCACACAATTCCAGAAAAATCCCACACAATTCTCTAAATTTTTTCAAAACCCTACCAAATTCCTGCAAGATGTCACAAAATCTCCACCAATTTCCAAAAAAAACTAAGAAAAATCCCCCAAAATTCTTCAAGTCTCCTCCAAATCCCACAAACTTCCCACACAATTCCAGAAAAATCCCGCAAAATTCTCTAAATTTTCTCAAAACCCTACCAAATTCCTGCAAGATGTCACAAAATCTCCACCAATTTCCACAAAATCTAGGAAAAATCCCTCAAAATTCTTCAAGTCTCCTCCAAATCCCACAAAATTCTGGAAAAGCCCCTCAAAATTCCACAAATATCCCACAAAATTCCTTCAATCTTCTCAAAACCCTACCAAATTCCTGCAATATCCCACAAAATGTCCACAAATGACCACAAAATCTCAGAAAAAATACCGCAAAATTGCCTAAATCTCCTCAATATCCCACAAATTTTCAGAAACATCCCAGAAAATCCCCACCAATTTCCACAAAATTCCAGAAAAATCTCATAAAATTCTTGAAAAGCCCCACAAATTTCCCTAAATCTTCTCAAAACCTTACCAAATTCCTGCAACATCTCACAAAATGTCCACAAATGTCCACAAAATTCAGGAAACATCTCACAATATCTCCACAAATTTCCACAAAATTCAAGAAAAATCCCACAAAATTCTGGAAAAGCTCCTCAAAATTCCAGAAAAATCCCACAAATTTCCCTAAATCTCCTCAATATCCCACAAGGTTCCAGAAGCATCCCACAAAATTTCTTAAATATTTTCAAAACTCAACCAAAGTCCTGCAGCATCTCACAAAATCCCCACCTACTTCCACAAAATCCAAGAAAAAGCTATTAAAATTCTTCAAGTCCCCTCAAAATCCAACAAAATTCAAGAGACATCCTCAAAATTCCAGAAAAATCCCACAGAATTCCCTAAATCTTTTCAAAACCCCAAAAAAATCCAGAAACATTTGACAAAATCTCCACAATTTTCCAGAAAATCTAAGAAAATCCCTCAAAATTCTTCAAGTCTCCTCCAAATCTTTCAAAATCCTGGAAAAGCCCCACAAAATTCCAGGAAAATGCCACAAATTTCCCAAAATCGCCTCAATACCCCACCAAATTCCAGAAACATCCCACAAAATCTCCACAAATTTCCACAAAATTCAAGAAAAATCCCACAAAATTCCTTCAAGCTTCTCAAAACCTGTTGCCTTGGTGGAGGCAAGGCGACCCGGTTCAAGAAAGACACGACGGGTGTCTCATTAAGGACTTTTGGATTTGGGTTTTTTTTCCCTTTGAACTGAAGATTGACGAGAGAGAGGCAGTTTTCTCGTGTTCGGTCTGAGTTGTTTACTCTTTTCTTATCAGCATTACAAGGTACAAGGAGCTATGTGCACTATGATAGAAAAGGGTAAAATGGCTAACAAAGATCCTCTTCAAGGTCTTTTATATGTCCATTTACCCAATTAACTGATGCCAACTAAATTATTTTTCTTAGTGACCCAACGACCCAACACCTGTGTGCTGCACTACGGTATTTTCTATCCAATCACCTCCTACTACCCCAAAACCCCTAGGAGAAGAACATGAAGAAGAAAGAAGAAGGACAAGAGAAAAACCCTAAATCCTCCATCTTGTCTCTTGTTCTCTAAACTACTTTTTTGCCCAGTGATTTAAGAAACTTTCTAATCTACACACTCACACTTTTCCTATCTAACTTTAACATTTGTTTTCATGTATCACCATGAAAACATGCTCATGAATTTCATCTTATATGAAATTCAGTGTTTCTTTGAATCCTAGAACTAAGCATTAGAAACAAGGGCACACACTCTGTATCTCAGACTCCAACACCCTCCCAGTTCCCTCCCAGCCCTTCCCAGTCTTGTCTGGGGGCATGGCCAAAACTGCCCGGAGTGAACGCCGTAGTCCCAGAGCGATCCCAATGCTGATTCTGGTCCCGGTGTCGATCTCTGTCCTGGAGCTGTGGTGGTCCCAGTGTCGGTCCCAGAGCGCTCATGGTCCCACTCTTTGTCTCCAGCTCACTCTCAGTCCCGGTCTCAGTCCCGGAGCGGTGCCAGTCTCAGTGCCGGTGCCAGTGCTGGTTTCAGTCCTGGTCTTGGTCTTCGCCTTGGAGCAGTTCCTGTCCCAGTGCCAGTGCTGGTCCTGGAGTGATCCCGGTGCTGATCCCAGTGCTGGTCCTGGAGCGATCCCGGTGCTGATCCCAGTGCTGGTCCTGGAGTGATCCCGGTGCTGATCCCAGTGCTGGTCCTGGAGTGATCCCGGTGCTGATCCCAGTGCTGGTCCTGGAGTGATCCCGGTGCTGATCCCAGTGCTGGTCCTGGAGTGATCCCGGTGCTGATCCCAGTGCTGGTCCTGGAGCAATCCCGGTGCTGATCCCGGTGCTGGTCCTGGAGTGATCCCGGTGCTGATCCCAGTGCTGGTCTCAGTCTCGGTCTCAGAGCGCTCCTGGTGTTGATCCCAGTCCCTGTGCTGGCCTCGCTCTCAGTCTCGGAGCAGTCCCGGGGCACTCCCGGAGCCGATTCCGGTCCCGGTGTCGATCTCAATGGCGCAGCGGTGCCGGTCCCGGTCTCAGTCCCGGTCCCGGAGCGGTGCCGCTCTCGGTGCCGGTGCCGGATTCAGTCCCAGTCTCAGGCCCGCTCTAGGCCTCAGTCTCGGTCTCGGTCTCCATCTGGGTCTCGCTCCCAGTCCCAGTGCCGCTCGAACCGAGCCCTTTTCGGGTGATTTCAGGTCCCTTTTGGGCGTTTCAGGCCACTTTGGCTGATGTTGGGGCCCTTTGGGTGATTTGAGGCAAAACCAGCGACTTTCAGGGTGGACCTTGCACCCATTTGGGAGATCCCAGGGTGATTTTAGGCCATTTGGAGTGGGTTTGACACCGCTTTGGGCATTTTTATGCCCTGGTGGTTGCACTTGGGACCCCTTGGGATGATTTTAACCCCATTTGCCTGATGTTAGGCCAAACCATGCGGATTTAGCGTGGAGTGTAGGTCCCTTTAAATGGTTTTGCTTTTCACCTTTCTTTACCAAATCTCAGCAGTTTTAACACTTTTTCCCAGCTTTTTTTTCAGCAATATCTTCATAAAAATTGCCCCAATTGTTCGCAAAATCCTACAAAATTCCAGAAAAACTCCACAAAATTCCACAAAAATCCCACAAAACCTCCTGAAATTCCCACAAAATTCCAGAAAAATCTCACAAAAGTCCCCAAAACTCCCTCAAATCCTGAAAATTCCAGAAACATCAGACAAAATTAAAGAAATATCCCACAAAAATCCCTAAAGCTTTTAAATATCCCACAAAATTCTTTAAAAAATCCACAAAATTCCACAAAATTCCACAAAACCCCCCAAAATTACAGAAAAATCTGATGCAATTACACAAAATTCCACTAAATTCCAAAAACATCCCAAAAATCTACTCTAATTCAAAAAAACTCCAGAAATATTCCAGAAAAAAATCCAGTGAAACACCACAAAATTCTTCACGTTTTCTCAACATCCACAAAATTCAAGAAAAATCCCAGGAAATTGCAGAAAAATACCAAAAAATTCCCTGAAACTTCTCAAAACCCAACCAAATTCCAGAAACATTTGATAAAATCTCCACAAATTCCCACAAAATTTAAGAAAAAACCCACAAAATCCCCTGATTTTTTTCAAAACCCAACCAAATTCCTGCAACATCTCACAAAATCTCCACCAATTTCCACAAAATCTAGGAAAAATCCCTCACAATCCTCCAACTCTCCTCCAAATCCCAGAAAAATCCCACAAAATTCCAGAAACATTCCACAAAATCTCCTCAATATCAAAGAAAATTCTAGAGAAATTCCACAAAATTGCAGAAAAATGCAACACAATTCCCTAAATCTTATCCAAACATTACAAAATTCCAGAGACATCTCACAAAACCTCCACAAATTTCCAAAAAATCTAAGGAAATTCCCATAAAATTCTTCAAGTCTCCTCCAAATCATACAAAATTCTGGAAAAGCCCCACACAATTCCTTCAATCTACCAAATTCCTGCAACATCTCAAAAAATCTCCACAAATGTCCACAAAATTCAAGAAAAATCCCTCAAAATTCATTAAATTTCCTCAATATCCCACAAAATTCCAGAACCATCTCACAAAATCTCAACAAATTTCCACAAACTTCAAGAAAACTCCCAGAAAATTCTTGAAAGCCCCTCAAAATTCCAGAAAAAAATCCCACACAATTCCCTGAATCTTCTCAAAACATTACAAAATTCCACAGACATCTCAAAAAATCTCCACATATTTCCACAAAAGTTATGAAAATTCCATCAAAATTCTTCAGGTCTCCACCAAATCCCAAAATATTCTAGAAAAGCCCCACACAATTCCCTAAATTTTCTCAAAACCCTACCAAATTCCTGCAAGATGTCACAAAATCTCCACCAATTTCCACAAAATCTAGGAAAAATCCCTCAAAATTCCTCAAGTCTCCTCCAAATCCCACAAAAATCCCACAAAATTCCAGAAACATCCCACAAAATCTCCTCAATATCACAGAAAATTCTAGAGAAAGTCCACAAAATTGCAGAAAAATGCCACAAAATTCCCTAAATCTTCTCCAAACATTACAAAATTCCAGAGACGTCTCACAAAATCTCCACCAATTTCCTCAAAATCTAGGAAAAATCCCATAAATTCTTCAACTCTCCACCAAATCCCACAAAAATCCCACAAAATTCCAGAAACATCCCACAAAATCTCCTCAATATCAAAGAAAATTATGGAAAAGCCCCACAGAATTACAGAAAAATGCCACAAACTTCCCTAAATCTTCTCAAAACATTACAAAATTCCAGAGACGTCCCACAAACTCTCCACCAATTTCCATATTATCTAAGAAAAATCCCTCAAAATTCTTCAAGTCTCCTCCAAATCCCACAAAATTCTGGAAAAGCCCCACACAATTCCCTCAATCTTCTCAAATTTCTACCAAATTCCTGCAACATCTCACAAAATCTCCACAAATGTCCACAAAATTCAAGAAAAAATCCCTCAAAAATCATTAAATTTCCGCAATATCCCACAAAATTCCATAACCATCTCACAAAATCTCAACAAATTTCCACAAAATTCAAGAAAACACCCACAAAATTCTTGAAAGACTCTCAAAATTCCAGAAAAATCCCACACAATTCCCACAATCTTCTCAAAACATTACAAAATTCCAGACATCTCAAAAAATCTCCAGACATTTCCACAAAATCTACGAAAATTCCCTCAAAATTCTTCAGGTCTCCACCAATTTCCACAAAATTCAAGAAAACTGCCACAAAATTCTTCAAAAGCTCCTCAAAATTCTAAAACAATCCCACAAAATTCCCTAAACCTTCTCAAAACATTACAAAATTCCACAGACATCTCACAAAATGTCCGCAGATTTCCACAAAATCTAACAAAATTGCCTCAAAATTCTTCAAGTCTCCTCCAAATTCCAAGAAATTCAAGAGAAATCCTCAAAATTCCAGGAAAATGTTACAAAATTCCTTCAATCTTCTCAAAACCCTACCAAACTCCAGCCACATCCCACAAAATGTCCACAAATTGCCACAAAATTCAAGAAAAATCCCACAAAATACTTCATGTCTCCTCAAAATTCCACAAACATCCCACAACATCCCACAAAATTGCAGAAAAATCTCACAAAATTCCACAAATTTACTCAAAACCCAACCATATTCCTGCAATATCCCACAAAATCTCCACAAATGTCCAGAAAATCTAAAAAAATTCCCCCATAATTCTTCAAGTCTCCTCAAAATCCCACAAACATCCCACAAAGTCCCACAAAATCTCCTCAATATCCCACAAAATTCTAGAGGAATTCCACAAAATTCCAGCAACATCCCACAAAATTCCCTCAATCTTCTCAAAATCCAACCAAATTCCTGCAACATCTCACAAAATCTCCAACAATTTCCACAAGATCTAGGAAAAATCCCTCAAAATTCACTGAATTTCCTCAATATCCCACAAAATTCCAGAACCATCTCACAAAATCTCAACAAATTTCCACAGAATTCAAGAAAACTCCCACAAAATTCTTGAAAGCCCCTCAAAATTCCAGAAAAATCCCACACAATTCCCTAAATCTTCTCAAAACATTACAAAATTCCACAGACATCTCAAAAAATCTCAACAAATTTCCACAAAATCTACGAAAATTCCCTCAGAATTCTTCAGGTCTCCACCAAATCCCAAACTATTCTGGAAAAGCCCCACACAATTCCTTAAATTTTCTCAAAACCCAACCAAATTCCTGCAACATCTCACAAAATCTCCAACAATTTCCAAAAAAAACTAAGAAAAATCCCCCAAAATTCTTCAAGTCTCCTCAAAATCCCACAAACTTCCCACACAATTCCAGAAAAATCCCACAAAATTCTCTAAATTTTCTCAAAACCCTACCAAATTCCTGCAAGACGTCACAAAATCTCCACCAATTTCGACAAAATCTAGGAAAAATCCCTCAAAATTCCTCAAGTCTCCTCCAAATCCCACAGAAATCCCACAAAATTCCAGAAACATCCCACAAAATCTCCTCAATATCACAGAAAATTCTAGAGAAGGTCCACAAAATTGCAGAAAAATGCCACAAAATTCCCTAAATCTTCTCCAAACATTACAAAATTCCAGAGACGTCTCACAAAATCTCCACCAATTTCCTCAAAATCTAGGAAAAATCCCTCAAAATTCTTCAAGTCTCCTCCAAATCCCACAAAATTCTGGAAAAGCCCCACACAATTCCCTAAATCTTCTCAAAACCCAACCAAATTCCTGCAACATCCCACAAAATCTACACGAATGTCCACAGAAATGCCAAAAAAATCCCCAAATTTCTTCAATATCCCACAAATTTCCAGAACCATCTCACAAAATCTCAACAAATTCCCACAAAATTCAAGAAAACTCTCACAAAATTCTTCAAGTCTCCTCCAAATCCCACAAACATACCACAAAATCCCACAAAATCTCCTCAATATCCCACAAAATTCTACAGAAATTCCACAAAATTCCACGAAAATCCCACAAAATTCCATCCATCTTCTCAAAACCCAACCAGATTCCTGCAACATCTCACAAAATATCCACCCATTTCCAAAAAAATCTAGGAAAAATCCCATAAATTCTTCAACTCTCCACCAAATCCCACAAAAATCCCACAAAATTCCAGAAACATCCCACAAAATCTCCTCAATATCAAAGAAAATTATGGAAAAGCCCCACAGAATTACAGAAAAATGCCACAAACTTCCCTAAATCTTCTCAAAACATTACAAAATTCCAGAGACGTCCCACAAACTCTCCACCAATTTCCATATTATCTAAGAAAAATCCCTCAAAATTCTTCAAGTCTCCTCCAAATCCCACAAAATTCTGGAAAAGCCCCTCACAATTCCCTCAGTCTTCTCAAATTTCTACCAAATTCCTGCAACATCTCACAAAATCTCCACAAATGTCCACAAAATTCAAGAAAAATCCCTCAAAATTCATTAAATTTGCTCAATATCCCACAAAATTCCAGAACCAACTCACAAAATCTCAACAAATTTCCACAGAATTCAAGAAAACTCCCACAAAATTCTTGAAAACCCCTCAAAATTCCAGAAAAAAACCCCACAAAATTCCCTGAATCTTCTCAAAACATTACAAAATTCCACAGACATCTCAAAAAATCTCCACACATTTCCAGAAAAGTTACTAAAATTCCCTCAGAATTCTTCAGGTCTCCACCAAATCCCAAACTATTCTGGAAAAGCCCCACACAATTCCCTAAATTTTCTCAAAACCCAACCAAATTCCTGCAACATCTCACAAAATCTCCAACAATTTCCAAAAAAAACTAAGAAAAATCCCCCAAAATTCTTCAAGTCTCCTCCAAATCCCACAAACTTCCCACACAATTCCAGAAAAATCCCACAAAATTCTCTAAATTTTCTCAAAACCCTACCAAATTCCTGCAAGACGTCACAAAATCTCCACCAATTTCGACAAAATCTAGGAAAAATCCCTCAAAATTCCTCAAGTCTCCTCCAAATCCCACAGAAATCCCACAAAATTCCAGAAACATCCCACAAAATCTCCTCAATATCACAGAAAATTCTAGAGAAGGTCCACAAAATTGCAGAAAAATGCCACAAAATTCCCTAAATCTTCTCCAAACATTACAAAATTCCAGAGACGTCTCACAAAATCTCCACCAATTTCCTCAAAATCTAGGAAAAATCCCTCAAAATTCTTCAAGTCTCCTCCAAATCCCACAAAATTCTGGAAAAGCCCCACACAATTCCCTAAATCTTCTCAAAACCCAACCAAATTCCTGCAACATCCCACAAAATCTACACGAATGTCCACAGAAATGCCAAAAAAATCCCCAAATTTCTTCAATATCCCACAAATTTCCAGAACCATCTCACAAAATCTCAACAAATTCCCACAAAATTCAAGAAAACTCTCACAAAATTCTTCAAGTCTCCTCCAAATCCCACAAACATACCACAAAATCCCACAAAATCTCCTCAATATCCCACAAAATTCTACAGAAATTCCACAAAATTCCACGAAAATCCCACAAAATTCCATCCATCTTCTCAAAACCCAACCAGATTCCTGCAACATCTCACAAAATATCCACCCATTTCCAAAAAAATCTAGGAAAAATCCCATAAATTCTTCAACTCTCCACCAAATCCCACAAAAATCCCACAAAATTCCAGAAACATCCCACAAAATCTCCTCAATATCAAAGAAAATTATGGAAAAGCCCCACAGAATTACAGAAAAATGCCACAAACTTCCCTAAATCTTCTCAAAACATTACAAAATTCCAGAGACGTCCCACAAACTCTCCACCAATTTCCATATTATCTAAGAAAAATCCCTCAAAATTCTTCAAGTCTCCTCCAAATCCCACAAAATTCTGGAAAAGCCCCTCACAATTCCCTCAGTCTTCTCAAATTTCTACCAAATTCCTGCAACATCTCACAAAATCTCCACAAATGTCCACAAAATTCAAGAAAAATCCCTCAAAATTCATTAAATTTGCTCAATATCCCACAAAATTCCAGAACCAACTCACAAAATCTCAACAAATTTCCACAGAATTCAAGAAAACTCCCACAAAATTCTTGAAAACCCCTCAAAATTCCAGAAAAAAACCCCACAAAATTCCCTGAATCTTCTCAAAACATTACAAAATTCCACAGACATCTCAAAAAATCTCCACACATTTCCAGAAAAGTTACTAAAATTCCCTCAGAATTCTTCAGGTCTCCACCAAATCCCAAACTATTCTGGAAAAGCCCCACACAATTCCCTAAATTTTCTCAAAACCCAACCAAATTCCTGCAACATCTCACAAAATCTCCAACAATTTCCAAAAAAAACTAAGAAAAATCCCCCAAAATTCTTCAAGTCTCCTCCAAATCCCACAAACTTCCCACACAATTCCAGAAAAATCCCACACAATTCTCTAAATTTTTTCAAAACCCTACCAAATTCCTGCAAGATGTCACAAAATCTCCACCAATTTCCAAAAAAAACTAAGAAAAATCCCCCAAAATTCCTCAAGTCTCCTCCAAATCCCACAAACTTCCCACACAATTCCAGAAAAATCCCGCAAAATTCTCTAAATTTTCTCAAAACCCTACCAAATTCCTGCAAGATGTCACAAAATCTCCACCAATTTCCACAAAATCTAGGAAAAATCCCTCAAAATTCTTCAAGTCTCCTCCAAATCCCACAAAATTCTGGAAAAGCCCCTCAAAATTCCACAAATATCCCACAAAATTCCTTCAATCTTCTCAAAACCCTACCAAATTCCTGCAATATCCCACAAAATGTCCACAAATGACCACAAAATCTCAGAAAAAATACCGCAAAATTGCCTAAATCTCCTCAATATCCCACAAATTTTCAGAAACATCCCAGAAAATCCCCACCAATTTCCACAAAATTCCAGAAAAATCTCATAAAATTCTTGAAAAGCCCCACAAATTTCCCTAAATCTTCTCAAAACCTTACCAAATTCCTGCAACATCTCACAAAATGTCCACAAATGTCCACAAAATTCAGGAAACATCTCACAATATCTCCACAAATTTCCACAAAATTCAAGAAAAATCCCACAAAATTCTGGAAAAGCTCCTCAAAATTCCAGAAAAATCCCACAAATTTCCCTAAATCTCCTCAATATCCCACAAGGTTCCAGAAGCATCCCACAAAATTTCTTAAATATTTTCAAAACTCAACCAAAGTCCTGCAGCATCTCACAAAATCCCCACCTACTTCCACAAAATCCAAGAAAAAGCTATTAAAATTCTTCAAGTCCCCTCAAAATCCAACAAAATTCAAGAGACATCCTCAAAATTCCAGAAAAATCCCACAGAATTCCCTAAATCTTTTCAAAACCCCAAAAAAATCCAGAAACATTTGACAAAATCTCCACAATTTTCCAGAAAATCTAAGAAAATCCCTCAAAATTCTTCAAGTCTCCTCCAAATCTTTCAAAATCCTGGAAAAGCCCCACAAAATTCCAGGAAAATGCCACAAATTTCCCAAAATCGCCTCAATACCCCACCAAATTCCAGAAACATCCCACAAAATCTCCACAAATTTCCACAAAATTCAAGAAAAATCCCACAAAATTCCTTCAAGCTTCTCAAAACCTGTTGCCTTGGTGGAGGCAAGGCGACCCGGTTCAAGAAAGACACGACGGGTGTCTCATTAAGGACTTTTGGATTTGGGTTTTTTTTCCCTTTGAACTGAAGATTGACGAGAGAGAGGCAGTTTTCTCGTGTTCGGTCTGAGTTGTTTACTCTTTTCTTATCAGCATTACAAGGTACAAGGAGCTATGTGCACTATGATAGAAAAGGGTAAAATGGCTAACAAAGATCCTCTTCAAGGTCTTTTATATGTCCATTTACCCAATTAACTGATGCCAACTAAATTATTTTTCTTAGTGACCCAACGACCCAACACCTGTGTGCTGCACTACGGTATTTTCTATCCAATCACCTCCTACTACCCCAAAACCCCTAGGAGAAGAACATGAAGAAGAAAGAAGAAGGACAAGAGAAAAACCCTAAATCCTCCATCTTGTCTCTTGTTCTCTAAACTACTTTTTTGCCCAGTGATTTAAGAAACTTTCTAATCTACACACTCACACTTTTCCTATCTAACTTTAACATTTGTTTTCATGTATCACCATGAAAACATGCTCATGAATTTCATCTTATATGAAATTCAGTGTTTCTTTGAATCCTAGAACTAAGCATTAGAAACAAGGGCACACACTCTGTATCTCAGACTCCAACACCCTCCCAGTTCCCTCCCAGCCCTTCCCAGTCTTGTCTGGGGGCATGGCCAAAACTGCCCGGAGTGAACGCCGTAGTCCCAGAGCGATCCCAATGCTGATTCTGGTCCCGGTGTCGATCTCTGTCCTGGAGCTGTGGTGGTCCCAGTGTCGGTCCCAGAGCGCTCATGGTCCCACTCTTTGTCTCCAGCTCACTCTCAGTCCCGGTCTCAGTCCCGGAGCGGTGCCAGTCTCAGTGCCGGTGCCAGTGCTGGTTTCAGTCCTGGTCTTGGTCTTCGCCTTGGAGCAGTTCCTGTCCCAGTGCCAGTGCTGGTCCTGGAGTGATCCCGGTGCTGATCCCAGTGCTGGTCCTGGAGCGATCCCGGTGCTGATCCCAGTGCTGGTCCTGGAGTGATCCCGGTGCTGATCCCAGTGCTGGTCCTGGAGTGATCCCGGTGCTGATCCCAGTGCTGGTCCTGGAGTGATCCCGGTGCTGATCCCAGTGCTGGTCCTGGAGTGATCCCGGTGCTGATCCCAGTGCTGGTCCTGGAGCAATCCCGGTGCTGATCCCGGTGCTGGTCCTGGAGTGATCCCGGTGCTGATCCCAGTGCTGGTCTCAGTCTCGGTCTCAGAGCGCTCCTGGTGTTGATCCCAGTCCCTGTGCTGGCCTCGCTCTCAGTCTCGGAGCAGTCCCGGGGCACTCCCGGAGCCGATTCCGGTCCCGGTGTCGATCTCAATGGCGCAGCGGTGCCGGTCCCGGTCTCAGTCCCGGTCCCGGAGCGGTGCCGCTCTCGGTGCCGGTGCCGGATTCAGTCCCAGTCTCAGGCCCGCTCTAGGCCTCAGTCTCGGTCTCGGTCTCCATCTGGGTCTCGCTCCCAGTCCCGGTGCCGCTGGAACCGAGCCCTTTTCGGGTGATTTCAGGTCCCTTTTGGGCGTTTCAGGCCACTTTGGCTGATGTTGGGGCCCTTTGGGTGATTTGAGGCAAAACCAGCGACTTTCAGGGTGGACCTTGCACCCATTTGGGAGATCCCAGGGTGATTTTAGGCCATTTGGAGTGGGTTTGACACCGCTTTGGGCATTTTTATGCCCTGGTGGTTGCACTTGGGACCCCTTGGGATGATTTTAACCCCATTTGCCTGATGTTAGGCCAAACCATGCGGATTTAGCGTGGAGTGTAGGTCCCTTTAAATGGTTTTGCTTTTCACCTTTCTTTACCAAATCTCAGCAGTTTTAACACTTTTTCCCAGCTTTTTTTTCAGCAATATCTTCATAAAAATTGCCCCAATTGTTCGCAAAATCCTACAAAATTCCAGAAAAACTCCACAAAATTCCACAAAAATCCCACAAAACCTCCTGAAATTCCCACAAAATTCCAGAAAAATCTCACAAAAGTCCCCAAAACTCCCTCAAATCCTGAAAATTCCAGAAACATCAGACAAAATTAAAGAAATATCCCACAAAAATCCCTAAAGCTTTTAAATATCCCACAAAATTCTTTAAAAAATCCACAAAATTCCACAAAATTCCACAAAACCCCCCAAAATTACAGAAAAATCTGATGCAATTACACAAAATTCCACTAAATTCCAAAAACATCCCAAAAATCTACTCTAATTCAAAAAAACTCCAGAAATATTCCAGAAAAAAATCCAGTGAAACACCACAAAATTCTTCACGTTTTCTCAACATCCACAAAATTCAAGAAAAATCCCAGGAAATTGCAGAAAAATACCAAAAAATTCCCTGAAACTTCTCAAAACCCAACCAAATTCCAGAAACATTTGATAAAATCTCCACAAATTCCCACAAAATTTAAGAAAAAACCCACAAAATCCCCTGATTTTTTTCAAAACCCAACCAAATTCCTGCAACATCTCACAAAATCTCCACCAATTTCCACAAAATCTAGGAAAAATCCCTCACAATCCTCCAACTCTCCTCCAAATCCCAGAAAAATCCCACAAAATTCCAGAAACATTCCACAAAATCTCCTCAATATCAAAGAAAATTCTAGAGAAATTCCACAAAATTGCAGAAAAATGCAACACAATTCCCTAAATCTTATCCAAACATTACAAAATTCCAGAGACATCTCACAAAACCTCCACAAATTTCCAAAAAATCTAAGGAAATTCCCATAAAATTCTTCAAGTCTCCTCCAAATCATACAAAATTCTGGAAAAGCCCCACACAATTCCTTCAATCTACCAAATTCCTGCAACATCTCAAAAAATCTCCACAAATGTCCACAAAATTCAAGAAAAATCCCTCAAAATTCATTAAATTTCCTCAATATCCCACAAAATTCCAGAACCATCTCACAAAATCTCAACAAATTTCCACAAACTTCAAGAAAACTCCCAGAAAATTCTTGAAAACCCCTCAAAATTCCAGAAAAAAATCCCACACAATTCCCTGAATCTTCTCAAAACATTACAAAATTCCACAGACATCTCAAAAAATCTCCACATATTTCCACAAAAGTTATGAAAATTCCATCAAAATTCTTCAGGTCTCCACCAAATCCCAAAATATTCTAGAAAAGCCCCACACAATTCCCTAAATTTTCTCAAAACCCTACCAAATTCCTGCAAGATGTCACAAAATCTCCACCAATTTCCACAAAATCTAGGAAAAATCCCTCAAAATTCCTCAAGTCTCCTCCAAATCCCACAAAAATCCCACAAAATTCCAGAAACATCCCACAAAATCTCCTCAATATCACAGAAAATTCTAGAGAAAGTCCACAAAATTGCAGAAAAATGCCACAAAATTCCCTAAATCTTCTCCAAACATTACAAAATTCCAGAGACGTCTCACAAAATCTCCACCAATTTCCTCAAAATCTAGGAAAAATCCCATAAATTCTTCAACTCTCCACCAAATCCCACAAAAATCCCACAAAATTCCAGAAACATCCCACAAAATCTCCTCAATATCAAAGAAAATTATGGAAAAGCCCCACAGAATTACGGAAAAATGCCACAAACTTCCCTAAATCTTATCCAAACATTACAAAATTCCAGAGACGTCCCACAAACTCTCCACCAATTTCCATATTATCTAAGAAAAATCCCTCAAAATTCTTCAAGTCTCCTCCAAATCCCACAAAATTCTGGAAAAGCCCCACACAATTCCCTCAATCTTCTCAAATTTCTACCAAATTCCTGCAACATCTCACAAAATCTCCACAAATGTCCACAAAATTCAAGAAAAAATCCCTCAAAAATCATTAAATTTCCGCAATATCCCACAAAATTCCATAACCATCTCACAAAATCTCAACAAATTTCCACAAAATTCAAGAAAACACCCACAAAATTCTTGAAAGACTCTCAAAATTCCAGAAAAATCCCACACAATTCCCACAATCTTCTCAAAACATTACAAAATTCCAGACATCTCAAAAAATCTCCAGACATTTCCACAAAATCTACGAAAATTCCCTCAAAATTCTTCAGGTCTCCACCAATTTCCACAAAATTCAAGAAAACTGCCACAAAATTCTTCAAAAGCTCCTCAAAATTCTAAAACAATCCCACAAAATTCCCTAAACCTTCTCAAAACATTACAAAATTCCACAGACATCTCACAAAATGTCCGCAGATTTCCACAAAATCTAACAAAATTGCCTCAAAATTCTTCAAGTCTCCTCCAAATTCCAAGAAATTCAAGAGAAATCCTCAAAATTCCAGGAAAATGTTACAAAATTCCTTCAATCTTCTCAAAACCCTACCAAACTCCAGCCACATCCCACAAAATGTCCACAAATTGCCACAAAATTCAAGAAAAATCCCACAAAATACTTCATGTCTCCTCAAAATTCCACAAACATCCCACAACATCCCACAAAATTGCAGAAAAATCTCACAAAATTCCACAAATTTACTCAAAACCCAACCATATTCCTGCAATATCCCACAAAATCTCCACAAATGTCCAGAAAATCTAAAAAAATTCCCCCATAATTCTTCAAGTCTCCTCAAAATCCCACAAACATCCCACAAAGTCCCACAAAATCTCCTCAATATCCCACAAAATTCTAGAGGAATTCCACAAAATTCCAGCAACATCCCACAAAATTCCCTCAATCTTCTCAAAATCCAACCAAATTCCTGCAACATCTCACAAAATCTCCAACAATTTCCACAAGATCTAGGAAAAATCCCTCAAAATTCACTGAATTTCCTCAATATCCCACAAAATTCCAGAACCATCTCACAAAATCTCAACAAATTTCCACAGAATTCAAGAAAACTCCCACAAAATTCTTGAAAGCCCCTCAAAATTCCAGAAAAATCCCACACAATTCCCTAAATCTTCTCAAAACATTACAAAATTCCACAGACATCTCAAAAAATCTCAACAAATTTCCACAAAATCTACGAAAATTCCCTCAGAATTCTTCAGGTCTCCACCAAATCCCAAACTATTCTGGAAAAGCCCCACACAATTCCTTAAATTTTCTCAAAACCCAACCAAATTCCTGCAACATCTCACAAAATCTCCAACAATTTCCAAAAAAAACTAAGAAAAATCCCCCAAAATTCTTCAAGTCTCCTCAAAATCCCACAAACTTCCCACACAATTCCAGAAAAATCCCACAAAATTCCAGAAACATCCCACAAAATCTCCTCAATATCAAAGAAAATTATGGAAAAGCCCCACAGAATTACAGAAAAATGCCACAAACTTCCCTAAATCTTCTCAAAACATTACAAAATTCCAGAGACGTCCCACAAACTCTCCACCAATTTCCATATTATCTAAGAAAAATCCCTCAAAATTCTTCAAGTCTCCTCCAAATCCCACAAAATTCTGGAAAAGCCCCTCACAATTCCCTCAGTCTTCTCAAATTTCTACCAAATTCCTGCAACATCTCACAAAATCTCCACAAATGTCCACAAAATTCAAGAAAAATCCCTCAAAATTCATTAAATTTGCTCAATATCCCACAAAATTCCAGAACCAACTCACAAAATCTCAACAAATTTCCACAGAATTCAAGAAAACTCCCACAAAATTCTTGAAAACCCCTCAAAATTCCAGAAAAAAACCCCACAAAATTCCCTGAATCTTCTCAAAACATTACAAAATTCCACAGACATCTCAAAAAATCTCCACACATTTCCAGAAAAGTTACTAAAATTCCCTCAGAATTCTTCAGGTCTCCACCAAATCCCAAACTATTCTGGAAAAGCCCCACACAATTCCCTAAATTTTCTCAAAACCCAACCAAATTCCTGCAACATCTCACAAAATCTCCAACAATTTCCAAAAAAAACTAAGAAAAATCCCCCAAAATTCTTCAAGTCTCCTCCAAATCCCACAAACTTCCCACACAATTCCAGAAAAATCCCACAAAATTCTCTAAATTTTCTCAAAACCCTACCAAATTCCTGCAAGACGTCACAAAATCTCCACCAATTTCCACAAAATCTAGGAAAAATCCCTCAAAATTCCTCAAGTCTCCTCCAAATCCCACAGAAATCCCACAAAATTCCAGAAACATCCCACAAAATCTCCTCAATATCACAGAAAATTCTAGAGAAGGTCCACAAAATTGCAGAAAAATGCCACAAAATTCCCTAAATCTTCTCCAAACATTACAAAATTCCAGAGACGTCTCACAAAATCTCCACCAATTTCCTCAAAATCTAGGAAAAATCCCTCAAAATTCTTCAAGTCTCCTCCAAATCCCACAAAATTCTGGAAAAGCCCCACACAATTCCCTAAATCTTCTCAAAACCCAACCAAATTCCTGCAACATCCCACAAAATCTACACGAATGTCCACAGAAATGCCAAAAAAATCCCCAAATTTCTTCAATATCCCACAAATTTCCAGAACCATCTCACAAAATCTCAACAAATTCCCACAAAATTCAAGAAAACTCTCACAAAATTCTTCAAGTCTCCTCCAAATCCCACAAACATACCACAAAATCCCACAAAATCTCCTCAATATCCCACAAAATTCTACAGAAATTCCACAAAATTCCACGAAAATCCCACAAAATTCCATCCATCTTCTCAAAACCCAACCAGATTCCTGCAACATCTCACAAAATATCCACCCATTTCCAAAAAAATCTAGGAAAAATCCCATAAATTCTTCAACTCTCCACCAAATCCCACAAAAATCCCACAAAATTCCAGAAACATCCCACAAAATCTCCTCAATATCAAAGAAAATTATGGAAAAGCCCCACAGAATTACAGAAAAATGCCACAAACTTCCCTAAATCTTCTCAAAACATTACAAAATTCCAGAGACGTCCCACAAACTCTCCACCAATTTCCATATTATCTAAGAAAAATCCCTCAAAATTCTTCAAGTCTCCTCCAAATCCCACAAAATTCTGGAAAAGCCCCTCACAATTCCCTCAGTCTTCTCAAATTTCTACCAAATTCCTGCAACATCTCACAAAATCTCCACAAATGTCCACAAAATTCAAGAAAAATCCCTCAAAATTCATTAAATTTGCTCAATATCCCACAAAATTCCAGAACCAACTCACAAAATCTCAACAAATTTCCACAGAATTCAAGAAAACTCCCACAAAATTCTTGAAAACCCCTCAAAATTCCAGAAAAAAACCCCACAAAATTCCCTGAATCTTCTCAAAACATTACAAAATTCCACAGACATCTCAAAAAATCTCCACACATTTCCAGAAAAGTTACTAAAATTCCCTCAGAATTCTTCAGGTCTCCACCAAATCCCAAACTATTCTGGAAAAGCCCCACACAATTCCCTAAATTTTCTCAAAACCCAACCAAATTCCTGCAACATCTCACAAAATCTCCAACAATTTCCAAAAAAAACTAAGAAAAATCCCCCAAAATTCTTCAAGTCTCCTCCAAATCCCACAAACTTCCCACACAATTCCAGAAAAATCCCACACAATTCTCTAAATTTTTTCAAAACCCTACCAAATTCCTGCAAGATGTCACAAAATCTCCACCAATTTCCAAAAAAAACTAAGAAAAATCCCCCAAAATTCCTCAAGTCTCCTCCAAATCCCACAAACTTCCCACACAATTCCAGAAAAATCCCGCAAAATTCTCTAAATTTTCTCAAAACCCTACCAAATTCCTGCAAGATGTCACAAAATCTCCACCAATTTCCACAAAATCTAGGAAAAATCCCTCAAAATTCTTCAAGTCTCCTCCAAATCCCACAAAATTCTGGAAAAGCCCCTCAAAATTCCACAAATATCCCACAAAATTCCTTCAATCTTCTCAAAACCCTACCAAATTCCTGCAATATCCCACAAAATGTCCACAAATGACCACAAAATCTCAGAAAAAATACCGCAAAATTGCCTAAATCTCCTCAATATCCCACAAATTTTCAGAAACATCCCAGAAAATCCCCACCAATTTCCACAAAATTCCAGAAAAATCTCATAAAATTCTTGAAAAGCCCCACAAATTTCCCTAAATCTTCTCAAAACCTTACCAAATTCCTGCAACATCTCACAAAATGTCCACAAATGTCCACAAAATTCAGGAAACATCTCACAATATCTCCACAAATTTCCACAAAATTCAAGAAAAATCCCACAAAATTCTGGAAAAGCTCCTCAAAATTCCAGAAAAATCCCACAAATTTCCCTAAATCTCCTCAATATCCCACAAGGTTCCAGAAGCATCCCACAAAATTTCTTAAATATTTTCAAAACTCAACCAAAGTCCTGCAGCATCTCACAAAATCCCCACCTACTTCCACAAAATCCAAGAAAAAGCTATTAAAATTCTTCAAGTCCCCTCAAAATCCAACAAAATTCAAGAGACATCCTCAAAATTCCAGAAAAATCCCACAGAATTCCCTAAATCTTTTCAAAACCCCAAAAAAATCCAGAAACATTTGACAAAATCTCCACAATTTTCCAGAAAATCTAAGAAAATCCCTCAAAATTCTTCAAGTCTCCTCCAAATCTTTCAAAATCCTGGAAAAGCCCCACAAAATTCCAGGAAAATGCCACAAATTTCCCAAAATCGCCTCAATACCCCACCAAATTCCAGAAACATCCCACAAAATCTCCACAAATTTCCACAAAATTCAAGAAAAATCCCACAAAATTCCTTCAAGCTTCTCAAAACCTGTTGCCTTGGTGGAGGCAAGGCGACCCGGTTCAAGAAAGACACGACGGGTGTCTCATTAAGGACTTTTGGATTTGGGTTTTTTTTCCCTTTGAACTGAAGATTGACGAGAGAGAGGCAGTTTTCTCGTGTTCGGTCTGAGTTGTTTACTCTTTTCTTATCAGCATTACAAGGTACAAGGAGCTATGTGCACTATGATAGAAAAGGGTAAAATGGCTAACAAAGATCCTCTTCAAGGTCTTTTATATGTCCATTTACCCAATTAACTGATGCCAACTAAATTATTTTTCTTAGTGACCCAACGACCCAACACCTGTGTGCTGCACTACGGTATTTTCTATCCAATCACCTCCTACTACCCCAAAACCCCTAGGAGAAGAACATGAAGAAGAAAGAAGAAGGACAAGAGAAAAACCCTAAATCCTCCATCTTGTCTCTTGTTCTCTAAACTACTTTTTTGCCCAGTGATTTAAGAAACTTTCTAATCTACACACTCACACTTTTCCTATCTAACTTTAACATTTGTTTTCATGTATCACCATGAAAACATGCTCATGAATTTCGTATTATATGAAATTCAGTGTTTCTTTGAATCCTAGAACTAAGCATTAGAAACAAGGGCACACACTCTGTATCTCAGACTCCAACACCCTCCCAGTTCCCTCCCAGCCCTTCCCAGTCTTGTCTGGGGGCATGGCCAAAACTGCCCGGAGTGAACGCCGTAGTCCCAGAGCGATCCCAATGCTGATTCTGGTCCCGGTGTCGATCTCTGTCCTGGAGCTGTGGTGGTCCCAGTGTCGGTCCCAGAGCGCTCATGGTCCCACTCTTTGTCTCCAGCTCACTCTCAGTCCCGGTCTCAGTCCCGGAGCGGTGCCAGTCTCAGTGCCGGTGCCAGTGCTGGTTTCAGTCCTGGTCTTGGTCTTCGCCTTGGAGCAGTTCCTGTCCCAGTGCCAGTGCTGGTCCTGGAGTGATCCCGGTGCTGATCCCAGTGCTGGTCCTGGAGCGATCCCGGTGCTGATCCCAGTGCTGGTCCTGGAGTGATCCCGGTGCTGATCCCAGTGCTGGTCCTGGAGTGATCCCGGTGCTGATCCCAGTGCTGGTCCTGGAGTGATCCCGGTGCTGATCCCAGTGCTGGTCCTGGAGCAATCCCGGTGCTGATCCCGGTGCTGGTCCTGGAGTGATCCCGGTGCTGATCCCAGTGCTGGTCTCAGTCTCGGTCTCAGAGCGCTCCTGGTGTTGATCCCAGTCCCTGTGCTGGCCTCGCTCTCAGTCTCGGAGCAGTCCCGGGGCACTCCCGGAGCCGATTCCGGTCCCGGTGTCGATCTCAATGGCGCAGCGGTGCCGGTCCCGGTCTCAGTCCCGGTCCCGGAGCGGTGCCGCTCTCGGTGCCGGTGCCGGATTCAGTCCCAGTCTCAGGCCCGCTCTAGGCCTCAGTCTCGGTCTCGGTCTCCATCTGGGTCTCGCTCCCAGTCCCGGTGCCGCTCGAACCGAGCCCTTTTCGGGTGATTTCAGGTCCCTTTTGGGCGTTTCAGGCCACTTTGGCTGATGTTGGGGCCCTTTGGGTGATTTGAGGCAAAACCAGCGACTTTCAGGGTGGACCTTGCACCCATTTGGGAGATCCCAGGGTGATTTTAGGCCATTTGGAGTGGGTTTGACACCGCTTTGGGCATTTTTATGCCCTGGTGGTTGCACTTGGGACCCCTTGGGATGATTTTAACCCCATTTGCCTGATGTTAGGCCAAACCATGCGGATTTAGCGTGGAGTGTAGGTCCCTTTAAATGGTTTTGCTTTTCACCTTTCTTTACCAAATCTCAGCAGTTTTAACACTTTTTCCCAGCTTTTTTTTCAGCAATATCTTCATAAAAATTGCCCCAATTGTTCGCAAAATCCTACAAAATTCCAGAAAAACTCCACAAAATTCCACAAAAATCCCACAAAACCTCCTGAAATTCCCACAAAATTCCAGAAAAATCTCACAAAAGTCCCCAAAACTCCCTCAAATCCTGAAAATTCCAGAAACATCAGACAAAATTAAAGAAATATCCCACAAAAATCCCTAAAGCTTTTAAATATCCCACAAAATTCTTTAAAAAATCCACAAAATTCCACAAAATTCCACAAAACCCCCCAAAATTACAGAAAAATCTGATGCAATTACACAAAATCCACTAAATTCCAAAAACATCCCAAAAATCTACTCTAATTCAAAAAAACTCCAGAAATATTCCAGAAAAAAATCCAGTGAAACACCACAAAATTCTTCACGTTTTCTCAACATCCACAAAATTCAAGAAAAATCCCAGGAAATTGCAGAAAAATACCAAAAAATTCCCTGAAACTTCTCAAAACCCAACCAAATTCCAGAAACATTTGATAAAATCTCCACAAATTCCCACAAAATTTAAGAAAAAACCCACAAAATCCCCTGATTTTTTTCAAAACCCAACCAAATTCCTGCAACATCTCACAAAATCTCCACCAATTTCCACAAAATCTAGGAAAAATCCCTCACAATACTCCAACTCTCCTCCAAATCCCAGAAAAATCCCACAAAATTCCAGAAACATTCCACAAAATCTCCTCAATATCAAAGAAAATTCTAGAGAAATTCCACAAAATTGCAGAAAAATGCAACACAATTCCCTAAATCTTATCCAAACATTACAAAATTCCAGAGACATCTCACAAAACCTCCACAAATTTCCAAAAAATCTAAGGAAATTCCCATAAAATTCTTCAAGTCTCCTCCAAATCATACAAAATTCTGGAAAAGCCCCACACAATTCCTTCAATCTACCAAATTCCTGCAACATCTCAAAAAATCTCCACAAATGTCCACAAAATTCAAGAAAAATCCCTCAAAATTCATTAAATTTCCTCAATATCCCACAAAATTCCAGAACCATCTCACAAAATCTCAACAAATTTCCACAAACTTCAAGAAAACTCCCAGAAAATTCTTGAAAGCCCCTCAAAATTCCAGAAAAAAATCCCACACAATTCCCTGAATCTTCTCAAAACATTACAAAATTCCACAGACATCTCAAAAAATCTCCACATATTTCCACAAAAGTTATGAAAATTCCATCAAAATTCTTCAGGTCTCCACCAAATCCCAAAATATTCTAGAAAAGCCCCACACAATTCCCTAAATTTTCTCAAAACCCTACCAAATTCCTGCAAGATGTCACAAAATCTCCACCAATTTCCACAAAATCTAGGAAAAATCCCTCAAAATTCCTCAAGTCTCCTCCAAATCCCACAAAAATCCCACAAAATTCCAGAAACATCCCACAAAATCTCCTCAATATCACAGAAAATTCTAGAGAAAGTCCACAAAATTGCAGAAAAATGCCACAAAATTCCCTAAATCTTCTCCAAACATTACAAAATTCCAGAGACGTCTCACAAAATCTCCACCAATTTCCTCAAAATCTAGGAAAAATCCCATAAATTCTTCAACTCTCCACCAAATCCCACAAAAATCCCACAAAATTCCAGAAACATCCCACAAAATCTCCTCAATATCAAAGAAAATTATGGAAAAGCCCCACAGAATTACGGAAAAATGCCACAAACTTCCCTAAATCTTCTCAAAACATTACAAAATTCCAGAGACGTCCCACAAACTCTCCACCAATTTCCATATTATCTAAGAAAAATCCCTCAAAATTCTTCAAGTCTCCTCCAAATCCCACAAAATTCTGGAAAAGCCCCACACAATTCCCTCAATCTTCTCAAATTTCTACCAAATTCCTGCAACATCTCACAAAATCTCCACAAATGTCCACAAAATTCAAGAAAAAATCCCTCAAAAATCATTAAATTTCCGCAATATCCCACAAAATTCCATAACCATCTCACAAAATCTCAACAAATTTCCACAAAATTCAAGAAAACACCCACAAAATTCTTGAAAGACTCTCAAAATTCCAGAAAAATCCCACACAATTCCCACAATCTTCTCAAAACATTACAAAATTCCAGACATCTCAAAAAATCTCCAGACATTTCCACAAAATCTAAGAAAATTCCCTCAAAATTCTTCAGGTCTCCACCAATTTCCACAAAATTCAAGAAAACTGCCACAAAATTCTTCAAAAGCTCCTCAAAATTCTAAAACAATCCCACAAAATTCCCTAAACCTTCTCAAAACATTACAAAATTCCACAGACATCTCACAAAATGTCCGCAGATTTCCACAAAATCTAACAAAATTGCCTCAAAATTCTTCAAGTCTCCTCCAAATTCCAAGAAATTCAAGAGAAATCCTCAAAATTCCAGGAAAATGTTACAAAATTCCTTCAATCTTCTCAAAACCCTACCAAACTCCAGCCACATCCCACAAAATGTCCACAAATTGCCACAAAATTCAAGAAAAATCCCACAAAATACTTCATGTCTCCTCAAAATTCCACAAACATCCCACAACATCCCACAAAATTGCAGAAAAATCTCACAAAATTCCACAAATTTACTCAAAACCCAACCATATTCCTGCAATATCCCACAAAATCTCCACAAATGTCCAGAAAATCTAAAAAAATTCCCCCATAATTCTTCAAGTCTCCTCAAAATCCCACAAACATCCCACAAAGTCCCACAAAATCTCCTCAATATCCCACAAAATTCTAGAGGAATTCCACAAAATTCCAGCAACATCCCACAAAATTCCCTCAATCTTCTCAAAATCCAACCAAATTCCTGCAACATCTCACAAAATCTCCAACAATTTCCACAAGATCTAGGAAAAATCCCTCAAAATTCACTGAATTTCCTCAATATCCCACAAAATTCCAGAACCATCTCACAAAATCTCAACAAATTTCCACAGAATTCAAGAAAACTCCCACAAAATTCTTGAAAGCCCCTCAAAATTCCAGAAAAATCCCACACAATTCCCTAAATCTTCTCAAAACATTACAAAATTCCACAGACATCTCAAAAAATCTCAACAAATTTCCACAAAATCTACGAAAATTCCCTCAGAATTCTTCAGGTCTCCACCAAATCCCAAACTATTCTGGAAAAGCCCCACACAATTCCTTAAATTTTCTCAAAACCCAACCAAATTCCTGCAACATCTCACAAAATCTCCAACAATTTCCAAAAAAAACTAAGAAAAATCCCCCAAAATTCTTCAAGTCTCCTCAAAATCCCACAAACTTCCCACACAATTCCAGAAAAATCCCACAAAATTCTCTAAATTTTCTCAAAACCCTACCAAATTCCTGCAAGACGTCACAAAATCTCCACCAATTTCGACAAAATCTAGGAAAAATCCCTCAAAATTCCTCAAGTCTCCTCCAAATCCCACAGAAATCCCACAAAATTCCAGAAACATCCCACAAAATCTCCTCAATATCACAGAAAATTCTAGAGAAGGTCCACAAAATTGCAGAAAAATGCCACAAAATTCCCTAAATCTTCTCCAAACATTACAAAATTCCAGAGACGTCTCACAAAATCTCCACCAATTTCCTCAAAATCTAGGAAAAATCCCTCAAAATTCTTCAAGTCTCCTCCAAATCCCACAAAATTCTGGAAAAGCCCCACACAATTCCCTAAATCTTCTCAAAACCCAACCAAATTCCTGCAACATCCCACAAAATCTACACGAATGTCCACAGAAATGCCAAAAAAATCCCCAAATTTCTTCAATATCCCACAAATTTCCAGAACCATCTCACAAAATCTCAACAAATTCCCACAAAATTCAAGAAAACTCTCACAAAATTCTTCAAGTCTCCTCCAAATCCCACAAACACACCACAAAATCCCACAAAATCTCCTCAATATCCCACAAAATTCTACAGAAATTCCACAAAATTCCACGAAAATCCCACAAAATTCCATCCATCTTCTCAAAACCCAACCAGATTCCTGCAACATCTCACAAAATATCCACCCATTTCCAAAAAAATCTAGGAAAAATCCCATAAATTCTTCAACTCTCCACCAAATCCCACAAAAATCCCACAAAATTCCAGAAACATCCCACAAAATCTCCTCAATATCAAAGAAAATTATGGAAAAGCCCCACAGAATTACAGAAAAATGCCACAAACTTCCCTAAATCTTCTCAAAACATTACAAAATTCCAGAGACGTCCCACAAACTCTCCACCAATTTCCATATTATCTAAGAAAAATCCCTCAAAATTCTTCAAGTCTCCTCCAAATCCCACAAAATTCTGGAAAAGCCCCTCACAATTCCCTCAGTCTTCTCAAATTTCTACCAAATTCCTGCAACATCTCACAAAATCTCCACAAATGTCCACAAAATTCAAGAAAAATCCCTCAAAATTCATTAAATTTGCTCAATATCCCACAAAATTCCAGAACCAACTCACAAAATCTCAACAAATTTCCACAGAATTCAAGAAAACTCCCACAAAATTCTTGAAAACCCCTCAAAATTCCAGAAAAAAACCCCACAAAATTCCCTGAATCTTCTCAAAACATTACAAAATTCCACAGACATCTCAAAAAATCTCCACACATTTCCAGAAAAGTTACTAAAATTCCCTCAGAATTCTTCAGGTCTCCACCAAATCCCAAACTATTCTGGAAAAGCCCCACACAATTCCCTAAATTTTCTCAAAACCCAACCAAATTCCTGCAACATCTCACAAAATCTCCAACAATTTCCAAAAAAAACTAAGAAAAATCCCCCAAAATTCTTCAAGTCTCCTCCAAATCCCACAAACTTCCCACACAATTCCAGAAAAATCCCACACAATTCTCTAAATTTTTTCAAAACCCTACCAAATTCCTGCAAGATGTCACAAAATCTCCACCAATTTCCAAAAAAAACTAAGAAAAATCCCCCAAAATTCCTCAAGTCTCCTCCAAATCCCACAAACTTCCCACACAATTCCAGAAAAATCCCGCAAAATTCTCTAAATTTTCTCAAAACCCTACCAAATTCCTGCAAGATGTCACAAAATCTCCACCAATTTCCACAAAATCTAGGAAAAATCCCTCAAAATTCTTCAAGTCTCCTCCAAATCCCACAAAATTCTGGAAAAGCCCCTCAAAATTCCACAAATATCCCACAAAATTCCTTCAATCTTCTCAAAACCCTACCAAATTCCTGCAATATCCCACAAAATGTCCACAAATGACCACAAAATCTCAGAAAAAATACCGCAAAATTGCCTAAATCTCCTCAATATCCCACAAATTTTCAGAAACATCCCAGAAAATCCCCACCAATTTCCACAAAATTCCAGAAAAATCTCATAAAATTCTTGAAAAGCCCCACAAATTTCCCTAAATCTTCTCAAAACCTTACCAAATTCCTGCAACATCTCACAAAATGTCCACAAATGTCCACAAAATTCAGGAAACATCTCACAATATCTCCACAAATTTCCACAAAATTCAAGAAAAATCCCACAAAATTCTGGAAAAGCTCCTCAAAATTCCAGAAAAATCCCACAAATTTCCCTAAATCTCCTCAATATCCCACAAGGTTCCAGAAGCATCCCACAAAATTTCTTAAATATTTTCAAAACTCAACCAAAGTCCTGCAGCATCTCACAAAATCCCCACCTACTTCCACAAAATCCAAGAAAAAGCTATTAAAATTCTTCAAGTCCCCTCAAAATCCAACAAAATTCAAGAGACATCCTCAAAATTCCAGAAAAATCCCACAGAATTCCCTAAATCTTTTCAAAACCCCAAAAAAATCCAGAAACATTTGACAAAATCTCCACAATTTTCCAGAAAATCTAAGAAAATCCCTCAAAATTCTTCAAGTCTCCTCCAAATCTTTCAAAATCCTGGAAAAGCCCCACAAAATTCCAGGAAAATGCCACAAATTTCCCAAAATCGCCTCAATACCCCACCAAATTCCAGAAACATCCCACAAAATCTCCACAAATTTCCACAAAATTCAAGAAAAATCCCACAAAATTCCTTCAAGCTTCTCAAAACCTGTTGCCTTGGTGGAGGCAAGGCGACCCGGTTCAAGAAAGACACGACGGGTGTCTCATTAAGGACTTTTGGATTTGGGTTTTTTTTCCCTTTGAACTGAAGATTGACGAGAGAGAGGCAGTTTTCTCGTGTTCGGTCTGAGTTGTTTACTCTTTTCTTATCAGCATTACAAGGTACAAGGAGCTATGTGCACTATGATAGAAAAGGGTAAAATGGCTAACAAAGATCCTCTTCAAGGTCTTTTATATGTCCATTTACCCAATTAACTGATGCCAACTAAATTATTTTTCTTAGTGACCCAACGACCCAACACCTGTGTGCTGCACTACGGTATTTTCTATCCAATCACCTCCTACTACCCCAAAACCCCTAGGAGAAGAACATGAAGAAGAAAGAAGAAGGACAAGAGAAAAACCCTAAATCCTCCATCTTGTCTCTTGTTCTCTAAACTACTTTTTTGCCCAGTGATTTAAGAAACTTTCTAATCTACACACTCACACTTTTCCTATCTAACTTTAACATTTGTTTTCATGTATCACCATGAAAACATGCTCATGAATTTCATCTTATATGAAATTCAGTGTTTCTTTGAATCCTAGAACTAAGCATTAGAAACAAGGGCACACACTCTGTATCTCAGACTCCAACACCCTCCCAGTTCCCTCCCAGCCCTTCCCAGTCTTGTCTGGGGGCATGGCCAAAACTGCCCGGAGTGAACGCCGTAGTCCCAGAGCGATCCCAATGCTGATTCTGGTCCCGGTGTCGATCTCTGTCCTGGAGCTGTGGTGGTCCCAGTGTCGGTCCCAGAGCGCTCATGGTCCCACTCTTTGTCTCCAGCTCACTCTCAGTCCCGGTCTCAGTCCCGGAGCGGTGCCAGTCTCAGTGCCGGTGCCAGTGCTGGTTTCAGTCCTGGTCTTGGTCTTCGCCTTGGAGCAGTTCCTGTCCCAGTGCCAGTGCTGGTCCTGGAGTGATCCCGGTGCTGATCCCAGTGCTGGTCCTGGAGCGATCCCGGTGCTGATCCCAGTGCTGGTCCTGGAGTGATCCCGGTGCTGATCCCAGTGCTGGTCCTGGAGTGATCCCGGTGCTGATCCCAGTGCTGGTCCTGGAGTGATCCCGGTGCTGATCCCAGTGCTGGTCCTGGAGCAATCCCGGTGCTGATCCCGGTGCTGGTCCTGGAGTGATCCCGGTGCTGATCCCAGTGCTGGTCTCAGTCTCGGTCTCAGAGCGCTCCTGGTGTTGATCCCAGTCCCTGTGCTGGCCTCGCTCTCAGTCTCGGAGCAGTCCCGGGGCACTCCCGGAGCCGATTCCGGTCCCGGTGTCGATCTCAATGGCGCAGCGGTGCCGGTCCCGGTCTCAGTCCCGGTCCCGGAGCGGTGCCGCTCTCGGTGCCGGTGCCGGATTCAGTCCCAGTCTCAGGCCCGCTCTAGGCCTCAGTCTCGGTCTCGGTCTCCATCTGGGTCTCGCTCCCAGTCCCGGTGCCGCTCGAACCGAGCCCTTTTCGGGTGATTTCAGGTCCCTTTTGGGCGTTTCAGGCCACTTTGGCTGATGTTGGGGCCCTTTGGGTGATTTGAGGCAAAACCAGCGACTTTCAGGGTGGACCTTGCACCCATTTGGGAGATCCCAGGGTGATTTTAGGCCATTTGGAGTGGGTTTGACACCGCTTTGGGCATTTTTATGCCCTGGTGGTTGCACTTGGGACCCCTTGGGATGATTTTAACCCCATTTGCCTGATGTTAGGCCAAACCATGCGGATTTAGCGTGGAGTGTAGGTCCCTTTAAATGGTTTTGCTTTTCACCTTTCTTTACCAAATCTCAGCAGTTTTAACACTTTTTCCCAGCTTTTTTTTCAGCAATATCTTCATAAAAATTGCCCCAATTGTTCGCAAAATCCTACAAAATTCCAGAAAAACTCCACAAAATTCCACAAAAATCCCACAAAACCTCCTGAAATTCCCACAAAATTCCAGAAAAATCTCACAAAAGTCCCCAAAACTCCCTCAAATCCTGAAAATTCCAGAAACATCAGACAAAATTAAAGAAATATCCCACAAAAATCCCTAAAGCTTTTAAATATCCCACAAAATTCTTTAAAAAATCCACAAAATTCCACAAAATTCCACAAAACCCCCCAAAATTACAGAAAAATCTGATGCAATTACACAAAATCCACTAAATTCCAAAAACATCCCAAAAATCTACTCTAATTCAAAAAAACTCCAGAAATATTCCAGAAAAAAATCCAGTGAAACACCACAAAATTCTTCACGTTTTCTCAACATCCACAAAATTCAAGAAAAATCCCAGGAAATTGCAGAAAAATACCAAAAAATTCCCTGAAACTTCTCAAAACCCAACCAAATTCCAGAAACATTTGATAAAATCTCCACAAATTCCCACAAAATTTAAGAAAAAACCCACAAAATCCCCTGATTTTTTTCAAAACCCAACCAAATTCCTGCAACATCTCACAAAATCTCCACCAATTTCCACAAAATCTAGGAAAAATCCCTCACAATCCTCCAACTCTCCTCCAAATCCCAGAAAAATCCCACAAAATTCCAGAAACATTCCACAAAATCTCCTCAATATCAAAGAAAATTCTAGAGAAATTCCACAAAATTGCAGAAAAATGCAACACAATTCCCTAAATCTTATCCAAACATTACAAAATTCCAGAGACATCTCACAAAACCTCCACAAATTTCCAAAAAATCTAAGGAAATTCCCATAAAATTCTTCAAGTCTCCTCCAAATCATACAAAATTCTGGAAAAGCCCCACACAATTCCTTCAATCTACCAAATTCCTGCAACATCTCAAAAAATCTCCACAAATGTCCACAAAATTCAAGAAAAATCCCTCAAAATTCATTAAATTTCCTCAATATCCCACAAAATTCCAGAACCATCTCACAAAATCTCAACAAATTTCCACAAACTTCAAGAAAACTCCCAGAAAATTCTTGAAAGCCCCTCAAAATTCCAGAAAAAAATCCCACACAATTCCCTGAATCTTCTCAAAACATTACAAAATTCCACAGACATCTCAAAAAATCTCCACATATTTCCACAAAAGTTATGAAAATTCCATCAAAATTCTTCAGGTCTCCACCAAATCCCAAAATATTCTAGAAAAGCCCCACACAATTCCCTAAATTTTCTCAAAACCCTACCAAATTCCTGCAAGATGTCACAAAATCTCCACCAATTTCCACAAAATCTAGGAAAAATCCCTCAAAATTCCTCAAGTCTCCTCCAAATCCCACAAAAATCCCACAAAATTCCAGAAACATCCCACAAAATCTCCTCAATATCACAGAAAATTCTAGAGAAAGTCCACAAAATTGCAGAAAAATGCCACAAAATTCCCTAAATCTTCTCCAAACATTACAAAATTCCAGAGACGTCTCACAAAATCTCCACCAATTTCCTCAAAATCTAGGAAAAATCCCATAAATTCTTCAACTCTCCACCAAATCCCACAAAAATCCCACAAAATTCCAGAAACATCCCACAAAATCTCCTCAATATCAAAGAAAATTATGGAAAAGCCCCACAGAATTACGGAAAAATGCCACAAACTTCCCTAAATCTTCTCAAAACATTACAAAATTCCAGAGACGTCCCACAAACTCTCCACCAATTTCCATATTATCTAAGAAAAATCCCTCAAAATTCTTCAAGTCTCCTCCAAATCCCACAAAATTCTGGAAAAGCCCCACACAATTCCCTCAATCTTCTCAAATTTCTACCAAATTCCTGCAACATCTCACAAAATCTCCACAAATGTCCACAAAATTCAAGAAAAAATCCCTCAAAAATCATTAAATTTCCGCAATATCCCACAAAATTCCATAACCATCTCACAAAATCTCAACAAATTTCCACAAAATTCAAGAAAACACCCACAAAATTCTTGAAAGACTCTCAAAATTCCAGAAAAATCCCACACAATTCCCACAATCTTCTCAAAACATTACAAAATTCCAGACATCTCAAAAAATCTCCAGACATTTCCACAAAATCTAAGAAAATTCCCTCAAAATTCTTCAGGTCTCCACCAATTTCCACAAAATTCAAGAAAACTGCCACAAAATTCTTCAAAAGCTCCTCAAAATTCTAAAACAATCCCACAAAATTCCCTAAACCTTCTCAAAACATTACAAAATTCCACAGACATCTCACAAAATGTCCGCAGATTTCCACAAAATCTAACAAAATTGCCTCAAAATTCTTCAAGTCTCCTCCAAATTCCAAGAAATTCAAGAGAAATCCTCAAAATTCCAGGAAAATGTTACAAAATTCCTTCAATCTTCTCAAAACCCTACCAAACTCCAGCCACATCCCACAAAATGTCCACAAATTGCCACAAAATTCAAGAAAAATCCCACAAAATACTTCATGTCTCCTCAAAATTCCACAAACATCCCACAACATCCCACAAAATTGCAGAAAAATCTCACAAAATTCCACAAATTTACTCAAAACCCAACCATATTCCTGCAATATCCCACAAAATCTCCACAAATGTCCAGAAAATCTAAAAAAATTCCCCCATAATTCTTCAAGTCTCCTCAAAATCCCACAAACATCCCACAAAGTCCCACAAAATCTCCTCAATATCCCACAAAATTCTAGAGGAATTCCACAAAATTCCAGCAACATCCCACAAAATTCCCTCAATCTTCTCAAAATCCAACCAAATTCCTGCAACATCTCACAAAATCTCCAACAATTTCCACAAGATCTAGGAAAAATCCCTCAAAATTCACTGAATTTCCTCAATATCCCACAAAATTCCAGAACCATCTCACAAAATCTCAACAAATTTCCACAGAATTCAAGAAAACTCCCACAAAATTCTTGAAAGCCCCTCAAAATTCCAGAAAAATCCCACACAATTCCCTAAATCTTCTCAAAACATTACAAAATTCCACAGACATCTCAAAAAATCTCAACAAATTTCCACAAAATCTACGAAAATTCCCTCAGAATTCTTCAGGTCTCCACCAAATCCCAAACTATTCTGGAAAAGCCCCACACAATTCCTTAAATTTTCTCAAAACCCAACCAAATTCCTGCAACATCTCACAAAATCTCCAACAATTTCCAAAAAAAACTAAGAAAAATCCCCCAAAATTCTTCAAGTCTCCTCAAAATCCCACAAACTTCCCACACAATTCCAGAAAAATCCCACAAAATTCTCTAAATTTTCTCAAAACCCTACCAAATTCCTGCAAGACGTCACAAAATCTCCACCAATTTCGACAAAATCTAGGAAAAATCCCTCAAAATTCCTCAAGTCTCCTCCAAATCCCACAGAAATCCCACAAAATTCCAGAAACATCCCACAAAATCTCCTCAATATCACAGAAAATTCTAGAGAAGGTCCACAAAATTGCAGAAAAATGCCACAAAATTCCCTAAATCTTCTCCAAACATTACAAAATTCCAGAGACGTCTCACAAAATCTCCACCAATTTCCTCAAAATCTAGGAAAAATCCCTCAAAATTCTTCAAGTCTCCTCCAAATCCCACAAAATTCTGGAAAAGCCCCACACAATTCCCTAAATCTTCTCAAAACCCAACCAAATTCCTGCAACATCCCACAAAATCTACACGAATGTCCACAGAAATGCCAAAAAAATCCCCAAATTTCTTCAATATCCCACAAATTTCCAGAACCATCTCACAAAATCTCAACAAATTCCCACAAAATTCAAGAAAACTCTCACAAAATTCTTCAAGTCTCCTCCAAATCCCACAAACACACCACAAAATCCCACAAAATCTCCTCAATATCCCACAAAATTCTACAGAAATTCCACAAAATTCCACGAAAATCCCACAAAATTCCATCCATCTTCTCAAAACCCAACCAGATTCCTGCAACATCTCACAAAATATCCACCCATTTCCAAAAAAATCTAGGAAAAATCCCATAAATTCTTCAACTCTCCACCAAATCCCACAAAAATCCCACAAAATTCCAGAAACATCCCACAAAATCTCCTCAATATCAAAGAAAATTATGGAAAAGCCCCACAGAATTACAGAAAAATGCCACAAACTTCCCTAAATCTTCTCAAAACATTACAAAATTCCAGAGACGTCCCACAAACTCTCCACCAATTTCCATATTATCTAAGAAAAATCCCTCAAAATTCTTCAAGTCTCCTCCAAATCCCACAAAATTCTGGAAAAGCCCCTCACAATTCCCTCAGTCTTCTCAAATTTCTACCAAATTCCTGCAACATCTCACAAAATCTCCACAAATGTCCACAAAATTCAAGAAAAATCCCTCAAAATTCATTAAATTTGCTCAATATCCCACAAAATTCCAGAACCAACTCACAAAATCTCAACAAATTTCCACAGAATTCAAGAAAACTCCCACAAAATTCTTGAAAACCCCTCAAAATTCCAGAAAAAAACCCCACAAAATTCCCTGAATCTTCTCAAAACATTACAAAATTCCACAGACATCTCAAAAAATCTCCACACATTTCCAGAAAAGTTACTAAAATTCCCTCAGAATTCTTCAGGTCTCCACCAAATCCCAAACTATTCTGGAAAAGCCCCACACAATTCCCTAAATTTTCTCAAAACCCAACCAAATTCCTGCAACATCTCACAAAATCTCCAACAATTTCCAAAAAAAACTAAGAAAAATCCCCCAAAATTCTTCAAGTCTCCTCCAAATCCCACAAACTTCCCACACAATTCCAGAAAAATCCCACACAATTCTCTAAATTTTTTCAAAACCCTACCAAATTCCTGCAAGATGTCACAAAATCTCCACCAATTTCCAAAAAAAACTAAGAAAAATCCCCCAAAATTCCTCAAGTCTCCTCCAAATCCCACAAACTTCCCACACAATTCCAGAAAAATCCCGCAAAATTCTCTAAATTTTCTCAAAACCCTACCAAATTCCTGCAAGATGTCACAAAATCTCCACCAATTTCCACAAAATCTAGGAAAAATCCCTCAAAATTCTTCAAGTCTCCTCCAAATCCCACAAAATTCTGGAAAAGCCCCTCAAAATTCCACAAATATCCCACAAAATTCCTTCAATCTTCTCAAAACCCTACCAAATTCCTGCAATATCCCACAAAATGTCCACAAATGACCACAAAATCTCAGAAAAAATACCGCAAAATTGCCTAAATCTCCTCAATATCCCACAAATTTTCAGAAACATCCCAGAAAATCCCCACCAATTTCCACAAAATTCCAGAAAAATCTCATAAAATTCTTGAAAAGCCCCACAAATTTCCCTAAATCTTCTCAAAACCTTACCAAATTCCTGCAACATCTCACAAAATGTCCACAAATGTCCACAAAATTCAGGAAACATCTCACAATATCTCCACAAATTTCCACAAAATTCAAGAAAAATCCCACAAAATTCTGGAAAAGCTCCTCAAAATTCCAGAAAAATCCCACAAATTTCCCTAAATCTCCTCAATATCCCACAAGGTTCCAGAAGCATCCCACAAAATTTCTTAAATATTTTCAAAACTCAACCAAAGTCCTGCAGCATCTCACAAAATCCCCACCTACTTCCACAAAATCCAAGAAAAAGCTATTAAAATTCTTCAAGTCCCCTCAAAATCCAACAAAATTCAAGAGACATCCTCAAAATTCCAGAAAAATCCCACAGAATTCCCTAAATCTTTTCAAAACCCCAAAAAAATCCAGAAACATTTGACAAAATCTCCACAATTTTCCAGAAAATCTAAGAAAATCCCTCAAAATTCTTCAAGTCTCCTCCAAATCTTTCAAAATCCTGGAAAAGCCCCACAAAATTCCAGGAAAATGCCACAAATTTCCCAAAATCGCCTCAATACCCCACCAAATTCCAGAAACATCCCACAAAATCTCCACAAATTTCCACAAAATTCAAGAAAAATCCCACAAAATTCCTTCAAGCTTCTCAAAACCTGTTGCCTTGGTGGAGGCAAGGCGACCCGGTTCAAGAAAGACACGACGGGTGTCTCATTAAGGACTTTTGGATTTGGGTTTTTTTTCCCTTTGAACTGAAGATTGACGAGAGAGAGGCAGTTTTCTCGTGTTCGGTCTGAGTTGTTTACTCTTTTCTTATCAGCATTACAAGGTACAAGGAGCTATGTGCACTATGATAGAAAAGGGTAAAATGGCTAACAAAGATCCTCTTCAAGGTCTTTTATATGTCCATTTACCCAATTAACTGATGCCAACTAAATTATTTTTCTTAGTGACCCAACGACCCAACACCTGTGTGCTGCACTACGGTATTTTCTATCCAATCACCTCCTACTACCCCAAAACCCCTAGGAGAAGAACATGAAGAAGAAAGAAGAAGGACAAGAGAAAAACCCTAAATCCTCCATCTTGTCTCTTGTTCTCTAAACTACTTTTTTGCCCAGTGATTTAAGAAACTTTCTAATCTACACACTCACACTTTTCCTATCTAACTTTAACATTTGTTTTCATGTATCACCATGAAAACATGCTCATGAATTTCATCTTATATGAAATTCAGTGTTTCTTTGAATCCTAGAACTAAGCATTAGAAACAAGGGCACACACTCTGTATCTCAGACTCCAACACCCTCCCAGTTCCCTCCCAGCCCTTCCCAGTCTTGTCTGGGGGCATGGCCAAAACTGCCCGGAGTGAACGCCGTAGTCCCAGAGCGATCCCAATGCTGATTCTGGTCCCGGTGTCGATCTCTGTCCTGGAGCTGTGGTGGTCCCAGTGTCGGTCCCAGAGCGCTCATGGTCCCACTCTTTGTCTCCAGCTCACTCTCAGTCCCGGTCTCAGTCCCGGAGCGGTGCCAGTCTCAGTGCCGGTGCCAGTGCTGGTTTCAGTCCTGGTCTTGGTCTTCGCCTTGGAGCAGTTCCTGTCCCAGTGCCAGTGCTGGTCCTGGAGTGATCCCAGTGCTGATCCCAGTGCTGGTCCTGGAGCGATCCCGGTGCTGATCCCAGTGCTGGTCCTGGAGTGATCCCGGTGCTGATCCCAGTGCTGGTCCTGGAGTGATCCCGGTGCTGATCCCAGTGCTGGTCCTGGAGTGATCCCGGTGCTGATCCCAGTGCTGGTCCTGGAGTGATCCCGGTGCTGATCCCAGTGCTGGTCCTGGAGCAATCCCGGTGCTGATCCCGGTGCTGGTCCTGGAGTGATCCCGGTGCTGATCCCAGTGCTGGTCTCAGTCTCGGTCTCAGAGCGCTCCTGGTGTTGATCCCAGTCCCTGTGCTGGCCTCGCTCTCAGTCTCGGAGCAGTCCCGGGGCACTCCCGGAGCCGATTCCGGTCCCGGTGTCGATCTCAATGGCGCAGCGGTGCCGGTCCCGGTCTCAGTCCCGGTCCCGGAGCGGTGCCGCTCTCGGTGCCGGTGCCGGATTCAGTCCCAGTCTCAGGCCCGCTCTAGGCCTCAGTCTCGGTCTCGGTCTCCATCTGGGTCTCGCTCCCAGTCCCGGTGCCGCTCGAACCGAGCCCTTTTCGGGTGATTTCAGGTCCCTTTTGGGCGTTTCAGGCCACTTTGGCTGATGTTGGGGCCCTTTGGGTGATTTGAGGCAAAACCAGCGACTTTCAGGGTGGACCTTGCACCCATTTGGGAGATCCCAGGGTGATTTTAGGCCATTTGGAGTGGGTTTGACACCGCTTTGGGCATTTTTATGCCCTGGTGGTTGCACTTGGGACCCCTTGGGATGATTTTAACCCCATTTGCCTGATGTTAGGCCAAACCATGCGGATTTAGCGTGGAGTGTAGGTCCCTTTAAATGGTTTTGCTTTTCACCTTTCTTTACCAAATCTCAGCAGTTTTAACACTTTTTCCCAGCTTTTTTTTCAGCAATATCTTCATAAAAATTGCCCCAATTGTTCGCAAAATCCTACAAAATTCCAGAAAAACTCCACAAAATTCCACAAAAATCCCACAAAACCTCCTGAAATTCCCACAAAATTCCAGAAAAATCTCACAAAAGTCCCCAAAACTCCCTCAAATCCTGAAAATTCCAGAAACATCAGACAAAATTAAAGAAATATCCCACAAAAATCCCTAAAGCTTTTAAATATCCCACAAAATTCTTTAAAAAATCCACAAAATTCCACAAAATTCCACAAAACCCCCCAAAATTACAGAAAAATCTGATGCAATTACACAAAATTCCACTAAATTCCAAAAACATCCCAAAAATCTACTCTAATTCAAAAAAACTCCAGAAATATTCCAGAAAAAAATCCAGTGAAACACCACAAAATTCTTCACGTTTTCTCAACATCCACAAAATTCAAGAAAAATCCCAGGAAATTGCAGAAAAATACCAAAAAATTCCCTGAAACTTCTCAAAACCCAACCAAATTCCAGAAACATTTGATAAAATCTCCACAAATTCCCACAAAATTTAAGAAAAAACCCACAAAATCCCCTGATTTTTTTCAAAACCCAACCAAATTCCTGCAACATCTCACAAAATCTCCACCAATTTCCACAAAATCTAGGAAAAATCCCTCACAATCCTCCAACTCTCCTCCAAATCCCAGAAAAATCCCACAAAATTCCAGAAACATTCCACAAAATCTCCTCAATATCAAAGAAAATTCTAGAGAAATTCCACAAAATTGCAGAAAAATGCAACACAATTCCCTAAATCTTATCCAAACATTACAAAATTCCAGAGACATCTCACAAAACCTCCACAAATTTCCAAAAAATCTAAGGAAATTCCCATAAAATTCTTCAAGTCTCCTCCAAATCATACAAAATTCTGGAAAAGCCCCACACAATTCCTTCAATCTACCAAATTCCTGCAACATCTCAAAAAATCTCCACAAATGTCCACAAAATTCAAGAAAAATCCCTCAAAATTCATTAAATTTCCTCAATATCCCACAAAATTCCAGAACCATCTCACAAAATCTCAACAAATTTCCACAAACTTCAAGAAAACTCCCAGAAAATTCTTGAAAGCCCCTCAAAATTCCAGAAAAAAATCCCACACAATTCCCTGAATCTTCTCAAAACATTACAAAATTCCACAGACATCTCAAAAAATCTCCACATATTTCCACAAAAGTTATGAAAATTCCATCAAAATTCTTCAGGTCTCCACCAAATCCCAAAATATTCTAGAAAAGCCCCACACAATTCCCTAAATTTTCTCAAAACCCTACCAAATTCCTGCAAGATGTCACAAAATCTCCACCAATTTCCACAAAATCTAGGAAAAATCCCTCAAAATTCCTCAAGTCTCCTCCAAATCCCACAAAAATCCCACAAAATTCCAGAAACATCCCACAAAATCTCCTCAATATCACAGAAAATTCTAGAGAAAGTCCACAAAATTGCAGAAAAATGCCACAAAATTCCCTAAATCTTCTCCAAACATTACAAAATTCCAGAGACGTCTCACAAAATCTCCACCAATTTCCTCAAAATCTAGGAAAAATCCCATAAATTCTTCAACTCTCCACCAAATCCCACAAAAATCCCACAAAATTCCAGAAACATCCCACAAAATCTCCTCAATATCAAAGAAAATTATGGAAAAGCCCCACAGAATTACGGAAAAATGCCACAAACTTCCCTAAATCTTCTCAAAACATTACAAAATTCCAGAGACGTCCCACAAACTCTCCACCAATTTCCATATTATCTAAGAAAAATCCCTCAAAATTCTTCAAGTCTCCTCCAAATCCCACAAAATTCTGGAAAAGCCCCACACAATTCCCTCAATCTTCTCAAATTTCTACCAAATTCCTGCAACATCTCACAAAATCTCCACAAATGTCCACAAAATTCAAGAAAAAATCCCTCAAAAATCATTAAATTTCCGCAATATCCCACAAAATTCCATAACCATCTCACAAAATCTCAACAAATTTCCACAAAATTCAAGAAAACACCCACAAAATTCTTGAAAGACTCTCAAAATTCCAGAAAAATCCCACACAATTCCCACAATCTTCTCAAAACATTACAAAATTCCAGACATCTCAAAAAATCTCCAGACATTTCCACAAAATCTACGAAAATTCCCTCAAAATTCTTCAGGTCTCCACCAATTTCCACAAAATTCAAGAAAACTGCCACAAAATTCTTCAAAAGCTCCTCAAAATTCTAAAACAATCCCACAAAATTCCCTAAACCTTCTCAAAACATTACAAAATTCCACAGACATCTCACAAAATGTCCGCAGATTTCCACAAAATCTAACAAAATTGCCTCAAAATTCTTCAAGTCTCCTCCAAATTCCAAGAAATTCAAGAGAAATCCTCAAAATTCCAGGAAAATGTTACAAAATTCCTTCAATCTTCTCAAAACCCTACCAAACTCCAGCCACATCCCACAAAATGTCCACAAATTGCCACAAAATTCAAGAAAAATCCCACAAAATACTTCATGTCTCCTCAAAATTCCACAAACATCCCACAACATCCCACAAAATTGCAGAAAAATCTCACAAAATTCCACAAATTTACTCAAAACCCAACCATATTCCTGCAATATCCCACAAAATCTCCACAAATGTCCAGAAAATCTAAAAAAATTCCCCCATAATTCTTCAAGTCTCCTCAAAATCCCACAAACATCCCACAAAGTCCCACAAAATCTCCTCAATATCCCACAAAATTCTAGAGAAATTCCACAAAATTCCAGCAATATCCCACAAAATTCCCTCAATCTTCTCAAAATCCAACCAAATTCCTGCAACATCTCACAAAATCTCCAACAATTTCCACAAGATCTAGGAAAAATCCCTCAAAATTCACTGAATTTCCTCAATATCCCACAAAATTCCAGAACCATCTCACAAAATCTCAACAAATTTCCACAGAATTCAAGAAAACTCCCACAAAATTCTTGAAAGCCCCTCAAAATTCCAGAAAAATCCCACACAATTCCCTAAATCTTCTCAAAACATTACAAAATTCCACAGACATCTCAAAAAATCTCAACAAATTTCCACAAAATCTACGAAAATTCCCTCAGAATTCTTCAGGTCTCCACCAAATCCCAAACTATTCTGGAAAAGCCCCACACAATTCCTTAAATTTTCTCAAAACCCAACCAAATTCCTGCAACATCTCACAAAATCTCCAACAATTTCCAAAAAAAACTAAGAAAAATCCCCCAAAATTCTTCAAGTCTCCTCAAAATCCCACAAACTTCCCACACAATTCCAGAAAAATCCCACAAAATTCTCTAAATTTTCTCAAAACCCTACCAAATTCCTGCAAGACGTCACAAAATCTCCACCAATTTCGACAAAATCTAGGAAAAATCCCTCAAAATTCCTCAAGTCTCCTCCAAATCCCACAGAAATCCCACAAAATTCCAGAAACATCCCACAAAATCTCCTCAATATCACAGAAAATTCTAGAGAAGGTCCACAAAATTGCAGAAAAATGCCACAAAATTCCCTAAATCTTCTCCAAACATTACAAAATTCCAGAGACGTCTCACAAAATCTCCACCAATTTCCTCAAAATCTAGGAAAAATCCCTCAAAATTCTTCAAGTCTCCTCCAAATCCCACAAAATTCTGGAAAAGCCCCACACAATTCCCTAAATCTTCTCAAAACCCAACCAAATTCCTGCAACATCCCACAAAATCTACACGAATGTCCACAGAAATGCCAAAAAAATCCCCAAATTTCTTCAATATCCCACAAATTTCCAGAACCATCTCACAAAATCTCAACAAATTCCCACAAAATTCAAGAAAACTCTCACAAAATTCTTCAAGTCTCCTCCAAATCCCACAAACATACCACAAAATCCCACAAAATCTCCTCAATATCCCACAAAATTCTACAGAAATTCCACAAAATTCCACGAAAATCCCACAAAATTCCATCCATCTTCTCAAAACCCAACCAGATTCCTGCAACATCTCACAAAATATCCACCCATTTCCAAAAAAATCTAGGAAAAATCCCATAAATTCTTCAACTCTCCACCAAATCCCACAAAAATCCCACAAAATTCCAGAAACATCCCACAAAATCTCCTCAATATCAAAGAAAATTATGGAAAAGCCCCACAGAATTACAGAAAAATGCCACAAACTTCCCTAAATCTTCTCAAAACATTACAAAATTCCAGAGACGTCCCACAAACTCTCCACCAATTTCCATATTATCTAAGAAAAATCCCTCAAAATTCTTCAAGTCTCCTCCAAATCCCACAAAATTCTGGAAAAGCCCCACACAATTCCCTAAATCTTCTCAAATTTCTACCAAATTCCCGAAACATCTCACAAAATCTCCACAAATGTCCACAAAATTCAAGAAAAATCCCACAAAAATCACTAAATTTCTTCAATATCCCACAAAATTCTAGAATCATCTCACAAAATCTCAACAAATTCCCACAAAATTCAAGAAAACTGCGACAAAATTCTTGAAAAGCTCCTCAAAATTCCAGAAAAATCACACAAAATTCCTTAAATCTTATCAAAACCCAACCAAATTCCACAGACATCTCACAAAATCTCCACCAATTTCCACAAAATCTAGGAAAAATTTCTCACAATGCTTCAACTCTCTCCAAAATCCCTCAAAAATGCCACAAAATTCCAGAAAAATCTCACAAAATTCCTTAAATTTTCCCAAAACCCAACCAATTCGTGCAACATCTCACAAAATCTCCACAAATGTCCACAAAATTCAAGAAAAATCCCACAAAATTCACTAAATTCCCTCAATATCCCACAAAATTCCAGAACCATCTCACAAAATCTCCACCAATTTCCACAAAATTCAAGAAAACTCCCACAAAATTCTTGAAAGCCCCTCAAAATTCCAGCAAAATCCCACAAAATTCCCTAAATCTTCTCAAAACATTACAAAATTCAAGACTTCTCAAAAAATCACCACAAATTTCCACAAAATCTACGAAAATTCCCTCAAAATTCTTCAGGTCTCCACCAAACCCCAAACTATTCTGGAAAAGCCCCACACAATTCCCTAAATTTTCTCAAAACACAACCAAATTCCTACAACATCTCACAAAATCTCCAACAATTTCCAAAATAAACTAAGAAAAATCCCTCAAAACTCTTCAAGTCTCCTCCAAATCCCACAAAATTCAAGAGAAATCCTCAAAATTCCAAGAAAATGTTACAAAATTCCCTAACTCTTCTCAAAACCCAACCAAATTCCTGCAACATTTCACAAAATCTCTACCAATTTCCACAAAATCTAGGAAAAATCCCGTAAATTCTTGAACTCATCTCCAAATCCCACAAAAATCCCACAAAATTCCAGAAACATCCCACAAAATCTCCTCAATATCAAAGAAAATTATGGAAAAGCCCCACAAAATTCCAGGAAAATGACAGAAAATTCCCTCAATCGTCTCAAAACATTACAAAATTCCAGATACGTCCCACAAAATGTCCACCAATTTCCACATTATCTAAGAAAAATCCCACAAAATTCTGGAAAAGCCTCACACAATTCCCTCAATCTTCTCAAAACTTTACCAAATTCCTGTAACATCCCACAAAATCTCCACGGATGTCCACAAAATTCAAGAAAAATCCCACAAAATTAACTAAATTTCCTCAATATCCCACAAAATTCTATAACCATCTCACAAAATATCAACAAATTTCCACAAAATTCAGGAAAACTCCCACAAAATTTTTGGAAGCCCCTCAAAATTCTGGAAAATACCCACAAAATTCTCGAAATCGTCTCAAAACATTACAAAATTCTACAGTCATCTCACAAAATCTCCACAAATTTCCACCAAATCTAAGAAAATTCCCTCAAAATTCTTCAAGTCTTTTCCAAATTCCAAGAAATTCAAGAGAAATCCTCAATATTCCAGGAAAATGTTACCAAATTCCTTCAATCTTCTCAAAACCCTACCAAACTCCAGCAACATTTCACAAAATCTCTACCAATTTCCACAAAATCTAGGAAAAATCCCTCAAAATTCTTCAAGTCTCCTCAAAATCCCACAAACATCCCACAAACATCCCACAAAATCTCCTCAATATCCCACAAAATTCTAGAGAAATTCCACAAAAATCCAGAAAAATGCCACAAAATTCACTAAATCTTCTCAAAACACAACCAAATTCCTGCATCATCCTACAAAATCTCCACAAATGTCCACAAAATTCAATAAAAATCCCTCAAAAATCACTAAATTTCTTCAGTATCCCACAAAATTCCACAGACATCTCACAAAATCTCCACAAATGTCCACAAAATCTAAGAAAATTCCCTCAAAATTCTTCGTTTCCTCCAAATTTCAAGGAAGTCCAAGAGAAATCTTTAAAATTCTAGGAAAATTCTTCAAAATTCCTTGATTCTTCTCAAAACCCGACCAAACTCCAGCAACATCCCACAAAATGTCCACAAATGTCCACTAAATTCAAGAAAAATCCCACAAAATTCTTCAAGTCTCCTCAAAATCCCACAAACATACCACAAACATCCCAAAAAATCTCCTCAATATCCCACAAAATTCTAGAGAAATTCCACAAAATTCCAGAAAAATCCCACAAAATTCCCTCAATCTTCTCAAAACCCAACCAAATTCCTGCAACATCTCACAAAATCTCCAACAATTTCCAAAAAAATCGAAGAAAAATCCCCAAAAATTCTTCATGTCTCGTACAAATCCGACAAAAATCCCACAAAATTCCAGAAACGTCCCACAAAATCTCCTCAATATCGCAAAAAATTCTGGAAAAGCACCACAAAATTGCAGAAAAATTCCACAAACTTCCCTAAATCTCCTCAAAACATTACAAAATTCCAGAGACGTCACGAAAAAATCTCTACAAATTTCCACATTATCTAGGAAAAATCCCTCAAAATTCCTCAAGTCTCCTCCAAATCCCACAAAATTCTGGAAAAGCCCCACACAATTCCCAAAATATTCTCAAATTTCTACCAAATTCCTGCAACATCCCACAAAATCTACACGAATGTCCACAAAATTCAAGAAAAATCCCTCAAAAATCACTAAATTTCCTCAATATCCCACAAAATTTCTGAACCATCTCACAAAATCTCCACAAATGTCCACAAAATTTAAGAAAATTCCCACAAAATTTATGATAAGCCCCATAAATTTCCAGAGAAATCCCACAAATCCCCTAAATCTTCTCAAAACCCAACCAAATTCCTGAAACATCCCACATAATCTCCATCAATTCACAGAAAATCTAAGAAAAATCCCTCAAAATTCTTCAAGTTACCTCAAAATCCCAGAAAATCTCACAAAAATCCTTAACTTTTTTCAAATATCTACCAAATTCCTGCAACATCCTACAAAATGTCCACAAATATAAAAAAAATTCATGAAAAATCCCACAAAATTCCCTAAATCTCCTCAAAACCTTAACAAATTCCAGAAACATCCTACAAAATCTACACAAAGGTTCACAAAATTCCAGAAAAATCACACGAAATTCGCTAAATCTCCTCAATTTCTCACAACTTCCATGAAAATCCCACAAAATTCCCTAAATTGTCTCAAAACTCAGAACATTTAGCAAATGCCCCAATTTCTCATCTCCTATTGAATATATTTGTTTTGGAGGCAAATTAAATTGAGATACATTAACTTTTAAAGATATCAATGCCATTGTTCTTTGCACTTCTCAAGCAATCTGTCGAGCTGTCCAGTCTGCCTTTCGATTCCCTTCACAAATTTTGGAGTTTCCTGATTGGTGTCCTTTGCAGTGCATAATTGCTACTTGTTCAGGTTTTGTATTGCTTTTATCAATGGCAGGACTGCATCTTGATGTTTAATGTGTGTGCCTTGAGCAGACAGCAGTCTTCTTTCCTTCCACAGCACTCTGTGGACATGCACTACTCCAAAGCATACTCTGAGCCAGTCCAGATGTTTCCCCTTTTCCCTTTACTCAATTCTAGTGCTCTGCTTAAGGCAACCAGTTCTGCCCTCTGGGCAGATGCATTTGCTGATAATGCTTTTGCCTCCACTATTGCACTGACTGCTGTTACCGCATATCCAGCGTATCTGGTCCCGTTCTCCACCAAGCTGCTTCCATCTGTGAATAGCTCTCACTCTGCTTGCTCCAGTGGGATGTCTTTCAGGTCTTCTCTTGCCAAATAGGTGTCCTCTATTACTTCTACACAGTCATGCTCTAATGGGCCTTCTTCAGTTGTGGTACCCAGGAACAGAGCTGCATTCAAGAGGTCAGTTGTCTTTAGTGTGACATCATCCTGCTCAGTCAGGATTACCTGGAATTTCATCATCCTGCTTGGAGATAGCCAATGGCCCCTCTTTTGTTCTAAAACAGTGCTCACCATGTGTGGCACAGAGACATCTATGTGTCTACCCATGGTGAGTTTCCTGGCTTCTTGTGGCAGCATCACGCTGGCTGCAACTGCCCGCAGGCATGAAGGCCACCCAGCACTCCCCTTGTCAAGCTGTTTGGAAAAGCAGCCTACCGGCCTTTCCCAGCTTCCCAAACCTTGGCTCAGCACTCCCAGTGCTAGGTGTAGTCTTTCATGCACAAACAGCTGGAAATCTTTGGACAAGTCTGGCAATCTGAACGCCGGAGCTGTTGTCAATGCCTCCTTCAGTTTGAGGAAGGCCTCCTTCTGTGCTCTGCCCCAGGTAAACGGCTGCGTCTTCTGGGCCTCATCCAGGGCTTTTGCAATTAGTCCATAGTCCATGATCCACAGGCAGCACCACCCTGTCATCCCAAGGAAGACTCGCAGCTCATGCACGTTCTGGGGTTCTGCAATAGCACAAATAGCTTGAATACAATTAGTACCCAGCTTACATTGCCCTGGTGAGATTTCACATCCCAGGGAAATCACACTCTGCCAGGCAATTTGTGCCTTTTCTTTAGACTCCTTATATCCTCCCATTCCCAGCAGATTTCAAATTTCAATTGGTACCTTTATGCAGGTTGTTTTCTCTTCTGTAGCTATCAGCACACCATCAACATACTGTAACAGCAGGTATTGTTTTCTCACTACTTGCCTGTTCTTGGTCCAAATCTCCAGCTCCTTCCCCAGCTGGCTTCCAAATAGGGTTGGACTGTTCTTGTATCCTTGTGGGAGTCATGTCCAAGTGAGCTGAGTTTTCCTTCCATTTTCTGGATTTTCCCACTAAAAGGCAAACAGTTTCCTACTTTCTTTCTCAAGGGGTATGCAGAAAAAGGCATCTTTTAAATCAAGTACAGTAAACCATTTCTATTTCTCTTTTATAGATGTTAACAATGTGCAAGGATTAGCTACCACTGAGTAAATATCTTTAGTTATTCCATATATTGCTCTCAAATCCTACACTAGTCTTTATTGGTCAACACAGAAACTTGGGCTCCAGTGTTAACTACAAAAGTAAAAAGTGGATGTATAGGACCCACTATTATGGAGAAACCGCTCAGACTATTCAGCCTAGTCTTCACAGAAGTATGGAGAACATAGTTTATTTCTATTTTTAGCACACTTTTATAGGGTTTTACAGGGTCCCTGGGCTAAGCAAGTTACTCTTGGTTAATCCACACAGGTTTACATTTTTTCTCTTATACACAAGGATATTGTTTTGCTTCATTCTCTCTGCTTCAGGAAAGTTTCAAGGACATGAGCCTTTAATATCACGACTTATACCAAAGGGCTGGTTTGTGCAGACAGGCCTTTACTAAAATATGATGCCCACCTTCTGTTCAAATATTCTCTACACACTATTGCTGTAATCAATATGTCTCCAGTTTTGTTATTTCTCGTGAGCATTTGAAATAAAAGCAACCTCTGCCTCTCTGCTCACCCAGGAGAAGCAGAGTTCCCAGTTTCCCTGATTCTGAGGCTCTTTGGGCTCCACTCCCAGAAGCTGAGAAGGAGACGGCTTTGGCTCACAGCCCAGAGCCTGTGGATCTGTGCTGGGTTATCCAATGGGGCATTCCATACAATGAACTTGGGACAGTGCCAATTAGAAACAACTTCACTCAACTTTGAAGTGAGAAGCCATCTATTACCTTGCTGGGGACCCCCTTCTTTATCTCCAGTGACCACCAATACTGGCAGTGAGAGATTTCTTTTCTCTTGTCTGGGTTTTCTTTAAGAGAACCAATGCATCTAACACCTTTGCTTTCTCTGATTTTTCTTCTGCCATTTTTACAGGTCCATCATTTCTACTGGAATGAATTAGCTCTTTTGGAGGGTAAATTTGATTCAGGAGAGGGGTTTCCCCCTCTTCTGTTTTTTTTAGCGAGTCAGCATTTTTGAATTTTCATCCTGGAGGGCTGCTCGCAACAGATGGATCTTACTCTTTTCTTCATTTAATTGTTTTTGCAAAATTTCAACTAGGATTTTGAAGGAGTCTATTCTAGTTCTTTCCTCACTTCTTTGCTTAAAGCCAGTTTTTGGAGCTGCTGTAAAACAAGCTCCCAAAACTGAGCAGAGTAGAGTTTGATTTTTGCCCAGTTTAAATTTTTTTTCATCTTGTAAAGAACACACTCTATCAATCACATTTTCCAAATTAAACCAGTAACTAAGCGCCCACTTTTCCACTCTTGGAGAAGGTCTGGCATTGTGTTTTGCTAACAGAGCATAAAATGCAGCTTTAACTTCTGCACTGCCCTTTTCAGTCATTTTTACAAAGGGAAAACCACTACAGGGAGGTATAAACTTCAATTATACACACACCCACACCCACACCCACACCCACAGACACACACACACTGCTTTTTGCTTCCCTGTGTGGGTAAAAAGACCAAATCTGCTTGGGAGGCACTCTTTCAGTTTAAAATTCTGATTGTCTCTTCGCTACACCAAGCACTCAAAATTCACACACACAACAACAACAAAAACATTCCCACCCTTTTGCACTAAGAGATCTTTTGTGAAATTCTGCAGACAGAGCCCTCAAGTGAGTGTGGGGTGCTTTTCACCTCGGCGTGTGCAGTTTGTGGGAAATTCGAGTTGCCCCCCTTGCTTTCTAGACACCGCTCACTCTCTTGGGAGTGTCGGGCTGGGTGCGGCTGGAGCAAAACATCTTTCCCCTAATACAGACTGCACAACAAACCTGCAGCCCCTTCTGTCTGTCAGAAATCCTGTCCGTGACTCCAGTTTAAATGTCACGATTCGCTAACACCAGTGGGAGTCGCGAGAAGTTTCTTTGATCTCAGAGGGCAAAAAGGACACAAAGGGATTTCAGTTGAAATCACAACAGCAATAATGTACATTTATTTTAGTGATAACAAAGACTATGTGATAGAGGAGAGGGAGTGAGAGAGAGAGAGAGAGGAGAAAGAAAACAAAGTAAAGAAAGAGAGAGGTTATAGCTACCAACAGATGAGACAGTGTCACAGGGGTCTTTTTCCATGGGGAGATCTCGCCAAAATTAGTTTAGCCTTATGTAATTCTTCCCCAAAGTGACCTTTTTTCCAATGTGCTAATAAGCACCCCAAAGGAGAAGTACCTGCTATGAGAGCATTGCTGCCCAAAACCCCTTTAAGCTTCTCCATGTCACAACTACAATACACCACAAATGCTGAACCTGCAACGCTTTCGCAGTCGTCTGACGGACGGCGCCCAGGCAATCCCAACAGGAATTCCTTTAGCCCAACCAAGCGCAGCTTTTGCTGCGTCTTATTGGCAGGCACCCAAACCAAAGTGAAAGCACCTTACCTCTTCTCCTGGGGACGCTGTGAGCAGCGCAGACGGTCGCGGCCGATGGGCTCCCCGAGAAACCCTCGGTGCCGGCTGGAGCAGGATCGGGTCGCGAGCTCGCTCAGCAGCACTCACAAGGTCCCATCTGGGTCACCAAAATGTTAGAGTTCAGGAACACACATCATCACACAATGATTATATGCAGGTGCTTTAGTGAAGAGCTCTGGGTGTCAGGGGTACACAGACCCAAATCTGACCCATCTTGGTTTTGAGCTGAACATGTTTTATACTCTATGGTTATACAACTTAGATATTAATTATTAAACTTACATTGCTCTATTGTATGCATTGTTTTTACCCAAGCATGGATTTCTCGTGATCCCACCCCAGCCCCCTAACATTGTTCCTCATGTTCTTTAAACAATAATTATATCTAATCACATCTAACAATTCTATCATTTATCATATATTGATTCCACAGGTGCAGTTTCACATGATCTTTAGCAAGCACAAGGCCTAACATTTCCAGGACCAACTTTTCCCGGGCTTGCCAAGCCTAACTTTCTTCCTGAGTTCCCGAATTTCCTAAGATTTTAAATGCTTTACAATCAACTCCAGACAAAAATAGTCCTGCCTGAACAGTCACAGAGTTACATCAATTTTTAACTTATATAAATTTTTCCAGAGCCTGCTGGCTGTGTTCAAGGTTTTCTCCCTATTTCCTCCCTAGTGCACATTCTCCAGAAACTCTGCTTTTACATCCTTTTGCATTGATTAAAGTTACCTGCAATGACCAGTCAATCCAAACCATGGGAAAACTTGAACTTCAATGTGTACCTAGGCAAAATATTTACCTCCCACATCTGAAGCCATGAGCTGCCAAGTACTTTCCCCACTGTCATACCCTGTCCCCTGGAGGTCTGATGATGCCATCATCAGTTTGAATATTTTGGTAGTTTCCACATTGGCATTAAAATCCTTGACTAGAAAAATCACAAGTCAAGATTTCTAGGATTCTTCCATACTGTCATTCTCACCCTGGATTTTAGAGTGTCTGAACAGTCAGACAAGGTTTTAGTTTCAGCCTCTACAAAATCCCTGCTGTTCGGCGATCCCATTCCATCAGCATATAGTCCTGCTGATTCCTTTAGGCAGGAGCAGCAAAGGCAAGAATGAGCCAAACAAGCTGCTCCTGTGTTCTCATGTCCTGCACAGCAGTAACTGGGAATTCAAGAATGGATTCAGGAGACAATGGGTGCACAGGGAGCCACCAAGACTTTGGGATGCTGAAATGGACCAGCCTGGTGCCTGTGCCCAGGCTGCACCGTGCTGAGCTCCAACTGGACAATCTAACAATGGTTGAATGGACACACCATGGGCCACTGGAGACTCCTACTCCTAGTTCTGTGAGCTACACTATTCACCTGTCATTCACCAGATGATTTTTTCATCTTTGCTTGAAATCCAGGAGAGGAAAAGGTCAACATGGAAAAGTGTTCTCCCAATTCTAGTCACACCTATGCCTGCACACCACCTGTGCCCATGGCAGGGTGGTTGGAGACTGCATGATGTTGATGCTAATTTGCAACACCAAGTGCTCAGGGATTCTGGGATTGCCCAAGTGGAGAGCAAAACTGAGCCGTGTAAGTCCCTGCTTTTTTTCAGCACATGCTGCTTCTTCCTTTATTCCAAGCAAGTCCAGGATTTTGTTTCATGTGACTTCAAGGTGCCTGGACAGAAGAGAGGGAGGGCAGCTGCAGCATAGGGCTCCTGCCCCATCAGACTCTCTCTGTCTCTCTCTCTCTCTCTCTGTCTCTCTCTCTCTCTCTCTCTCTTTCTCAGGATGGCGCCAATGCCGCTACCTTGGGACACCTGAGTGTGGAAGGCGAGCTCACCCTCAAGCACAGCCATCCAAGTCAGCCACGGGCACAGGCTGCAGCTGAAGCTGGCAAGCGTTGCTGTGAGGCTGCAAGTGAAGAGAAAGCCATTGTGGCCAACTCTGCTGAAGCCTTTTGCCAAAGCAAAGGCAATTGTGCCCACAGCCTCCCCCTGTTTGGCACCCGGCTGCTGCGGACGCCTCAGTGCGCAGGTGCCGACGTTGGGGCTGCTGCTGTTCCTGGGCACGCTCTGCTGCTGTTTCTGTGGGCTCCAGAGCCGCTTGGGCAGCAGCCACTGGGCAGCCCTGCTGGAGGAGACATCGCCACCCTCTCCATGGTGGCAGCAGCTCTGTGGGCCCCGAGCTCTGTGTCAGGGGGGCCTCGGTCACAGCAGCGTGGCCTGGGCAGCCGCGAGGGCCCGGGCTGGCCGCCAGCCCTGCCTCTGCCCACTGCCCCTTCCTGGAGGCACCCAGTGGCCGTGGCCTGGCAGCACCCCCTGCCCTCCATGTCCCCAGCCAGCCCAGCCTGGGCACCTCGGGCTGTCCCCACCCTCCCGCTGGGGTGGTGTCCCAGCCTCCAGGCCTTCTGCTGCAGGCCTGGGGGACATTTTGCGGAAGCACCGGAGCAGCCGGGTGTCAGGGACCAGGCGGCTGCCCGGGGGCTGCTTATGGCCTCTGACACCCAATTCCTCAGGGCTTCCCACCACCCCGGCTCTTCCAGGGCCTTCTGTCCCCTTGGAACCTCCTGCCACCCACTCCCTCACACATCCCCCTCGTGCCTTCCCACTGCCTTGTCCCGTCTGGGCCTCCGCAGCCCCTCATCCCTTCACGGCCTCCCAGCACCCCGTGCCCTCAGGGGCTCCCCCAGCCTGGCCCGGCAGCAGCGCCGCAGCCCCACAGGAGCTCCAGCAGCTCCTCAGCCATCACTGCAGCAACACACGGGCAGCAGGACACAGATGGCGCTTCCTGCCTGCCACAGGGCTTGTGGCTTCAGCACAACCACCAAAGGCCAAGGGGCTTCTGGCCATTTCCCCTGCGCCACTGCATGCCCTGGCAGGTTGCTGAACACAAGAACCCTTTTCCCTCTCTTCCCCTATGCCCCACACACCCTGGGCAGCAAAAGAAAGGTCTTGGGACTCTTGTGGTTTATAACATATCCTATATTATTTACATACTAGATGGAAACGAAACGAAGAAAAGAACAATCTCTATGAAAAAAAAAATAACAGATGGCCCATGTGGCCCCAGAAGATAGAGCCTCTCAGCCCTAACATATCCTATATTATTTACATATTAAAAAGAAAAAAACAGAAGAAAACTATTCTTATGAAATTAAAAATCCTGGCTTGCCCAGGTGGCCCCAGCAAACAGAATGTCCCAAATCAGCGCTGAGCACATCTCCAGCAGCGCAGCCAGCCCAGGCCCGACAGACGAGGCCGTGTCCTCCATGCCCTGAGGATTTGGTCTTCCATCCTCTGGAGAATGGAGTAACGGGCACTCTGGATGGCCCGGAGGACATACAGCGTCTCAAGTGCCAGGTCTGACACGGCACCGCTTCTGTCCTCTGTCAGGCGTTCGAGGGCTACAAGAGAGACAAACAGAGCCACGGTCAGATCCCAGAGCTGTGGGGGCGCAGCGAGAGCCCCCTGCCAGGGCCATGCCAGCCGGCTCTTGCCTTGGCCAGGAGGGAGCAGGGACCAAGGGGGTCAGCCCGAAGCTGCTGGCCACAAATGCCCCACGTGGCCCTGAAATCTCACTGTGCTCTGCCCATGCCGTCCCTCATCGGCACAGGGAGCAGAGCCCTCCACAGCCTGGCCAGGGCTTGCAGCTGCCCCCGACAGCCACCGCTGTCAGCCCGCTGTCCTGGCTCACCTCTGCACAAGACCTGGAGCTCTGCGTGCTGCCCCCTCAGCTGCTCCCCGGCCATCCCTGAGAACACAGAGCCTGTCAGGGTCCCAGCAGCACAGCTCCCTGCCAGCGGCGCTACCAGCCCTGTGGCCACACGGCCTCCTGCCCCGGCAGGGCTCAGCCCGGGCCCTTACCGCATCCTGACCCAGCCCAAGGGCACGGCTGCCAGAGGCCGGCAGCAGCAGCCCCGAGGACAGCCGGGGCTCCAGGCGCCGGGCCCGGGTGCCGCTGCCGGGGCAGCAGCCGGGGCTGGGGCCGAGCTGCGGCGGGGCGGGGAGGGAGCCCGGGCTCGGGACTCACCGATGACCCTGATGGCCGCCGCTCGCAGGGTCTCCTGTGGGTCCTGCAGGTACTGCAGGGCCCGGCGCAGGTGCTCGGCCAAGGGGATCCTGTGGTCGGCCAGCTGGAGAGAGCGGCAGGAGGGAAGGGTTGGCGCGGGCTCTGCCCCTCGGCCGGGCGCTGCTGCCTGCGGCCAGCCCCGGCCTCCCGTGCCCGGCCAGCCCTGAGGCCCGGCCAGCAGCCGCTGGCGCCGGGCTCTGGAGGGGGCAGAGGGCCGGCTGCTGCCCGGGGAGCCGCGGTGCCGGCCCGGCCTGCAGCCCCGCTGGGCCGGGGCTCCATCGGCACCCGGCTCGGGGCCACAGGGGGCTGGAGAAGAAGCCGTGCGGCCCCCGGCTGTAGCAGTGGGCAGGGGCACAGCTGCCAGCCCCACACACTGAGCACCGGGGCCAGGGGGCTTCTCTAGCCTGAGGCTGGCACTTCCAGGCCGTCCTTACCACGAGCTTGGCAAACTTCCACAGCTTCTCCTTCCTCACAGCTTTTTCTAGGTCTGGCCTCTTCAGAAAGCCAGCCGCGCGAAGGAGCGTTGTCCGAGAGGCCTGGGGAGCAGCAGAGAGCCGCAAATGGCCCCACAAGGCAGGGCACAGGAGTGTCCCAGTGCCAAGGGCTGGAGGAGGCTGCAGCCTGCAAGCCTGCGTCAGGGCAGGAGGCAGCTGAGCCCCCTGCCAAGGCGCAGCAGCAGCCCAGGAGTCCTCACCTCTGCCACATGCCGATTCTCATCTTGGCAGTGGAAAAAGAGTGGGAGCAGGCTCTGGTACACTCGTTCCTTCAGGGGCTTTCTTCCTTCTTCTTCTGCTGAAGACATCACCCTTCGAAGGAGAAACATGGAGAGCAGCTGCACCTGGCTATGGGGCTGTATGAAAGGAAGGAAGGAAAAATGACCTCATCATTGGCTTCTTGTGGCCCACATTGGCGTAGGCCTGCAAATGCACAGGGCACAAAGTGTCCGGGCAGCAGGCAGTGGCCGTGGCTGGGGCACAGAGCCTTACATTGTCCAGGAGTTTCAGGAGCGGCTCAGCCAGCTGCAGGGCCCTGCGCCAGGATATTGGGGTGTCTTCATCCGTGAAAATATGGCTCAGGAGAGCAGTGCTCATCCTGGCCACGTCACTGTCCAAGTCCCACAGGAGGTGCACTAGTCTTCCTGTCAGGCTCTGAATTCTTTCGGCCTGTGCAGAACACAAGGGTGTGAAAGCCCGGGCAGCTGCCGCAGGGCCCAGAGGCCAAAGGGCTGTCCCAAAGCACTCGGACAGCTGAAGCAGGAGGCAGGAGAGCTGGGAGGAGCTGCCTCAGTGCCCAAGGCAAAGGCCAGCCAAGGCCAAGTGACAGCATTGCCCAGCCTCATGCTGCCCACACAGCTTCAGCTGCTGCCCCCTTCTCACCATGGAGGGATGGTCCTTTAGCAGGAGGAGAGCCCTGAGAACCTGGTGATGCATCTCTGTGGAATTGTACCACAGGTACTTATACAAGATATCCATTAGGCTGTCACCACAGTCACTCAAGTCCAGGCAATCTAGGAGCTGAAAGGCACAGGGCAGTGAGAGGGGAGCTGGCTGGCAAGAGCCTGGAAGTGCGCAGGGCTGGGCCCAGGCAGCAGCACAGGGCGCGGGTGCCGTCCCAGGCAGCTGTGGCTATGCCAGGGGACAGGGCTGGCAGGGAGCTGAGCGAGGTAGTGCTGGCCATCAGGCTCACCTCCACAAGGAATGCCATGGCAGAGACATCCCAGTGTGGCAACGGTTTGCTGAGCACCTCAAGCAGGTAGCTTAAGATGCCTTTACACAAGTGGCCAGATGCACGGCGCATTACCCTGGAAGGCAGAAAATGGCAGAAAGAGTCTCAGCAAGGGTGCGAAAAGCCTCTCCCAGGACTGATGGACACAGTTGTCCTATTGCCCCAGCACCCTGTGAGGCGATTTGGGCCCTTGAGATGTGGCTGCTCCTGGACACGCTCCTCTCACAGCCTTTTGCAGTCTCCTTGGCCATCCCTCGCTGACGAGGCCCTCAGGCCCATGGCCACGGGGACTGTGGGGGGGCATCCCGGGCAGGGGGCACAAATGTCAGAGGCAGTGGGGAGAAGGGGGGCTCACCTGGCCAGCAGACCCACGGCATAGTGGTGGGTGTCAGCACAGAGCAGCGTGTCCCAGCCACGCTTGCGTTCCATTGCCACCACCACATGCTCCAAGTGGAGACTGCAGAGCAGGGCCTTCAGGGTCTGCACTGCAAACCTGTGCGCACAGCAAAGCCCAGGTGACGCTGGGAGCGCTGGCTCCGAGGCTGGGGAAGTGGCAGGGACAGGAGGAGTGGCATGGAGCACCTGTTGGGGCTGGTGGAGAGGCCGTGTTGCTCCTGGCATTCCTTCCAGAAGGTATGGACGTCCTCTGTCATATACAAAGTACTGAAGTACGTTTGGAAGAGGAGATGCACAAAGAGGCGGGGGAAATAGACTGTGAGGATCTGTGGGCAACAGGGCCCCTGGAGGATCTTCCACATCACCAGAGTTGCCTGCAGAGGACAAAGCAGCCTGAGACAGCGCTCAGTGCCGGGGCGTCCGTGTGGCAGGGCCTGAGCCTGGCAGGGAGAGGCCGGGGGAGACGCAGGGGGAGCAGCGGGCCTGGTGGCCCTGAAGCTGCCCCTAGGCCAGGTTTGTGGCCAGTGCCTGAAGCAGGGAGATGCAGTGGGGGAAGGAGGCAACAGAGCTGCTGGAGAGGCGGCCGGCCTTGCGGTGAGCAAAGGCCAGCTCCAGAAACTCACAGTCAGGGAAAAGACAGCCGTCTTGTCCCCATCAGAGGTGCCCAGGTTTTTCTGCGGCCAGCTCCCCACCACATTGACGAGGAGCGGTGTCACTTCCTCTGAAATCCAGGGCGAGAGCAAGATGGTCGTCCACATGGCCATAGCAGCTCTGCGGGGTCAGACACAGCACCGTGGGCTGGGCAGCAGCGGGGAGCTGAGCTGGCCACAAGCTCTGCCTGTGCCCACTGCCCCTGAGCGGCAGCAGCAGCCAGGCAGCCCAGCCCTGTGGGGACAGGCCCCTGAGGGGCAGGCTGGCAGCACGGCAGCAGGCTCAGGAGCTGACTTTGTAGCAGGGCTGGCAAAGGGAGCAGCCAGAGGGCCCTGCAAGTCTGTGTTGCTCACAGCCCTGGGCCGGGCTGTACAGGGTGATGGGCTGGGGAGCCCTGAGGCCTCGGGGCAGCTGGGCCCCATACCTGTCACACGTTGGGGCCACCCGCAGGAGAGTGATGGCCACATCATCGGGCTCTGCCTCGGCCACTTGCATCAGGGCCCAGTCCATCCTGTGCTCAGCAGCCTCATTGGCCATGAGCCACTGGTGGATGTACCTCACCACGCCGGGCACCTGGAGAAGGCACAGGGAGACTTGGAATGCTAGAAGAGGGAGTCAGCAATGTGCCCAGCTTCTTCCCCAGACAAGTGCTTCTCTTCCTGCCCACTGCCATGGCCTCAAAAGCTTCAAGTGAGCAGCAGGCGTGGCTTGGGAAAGCCAAGCAATTGCTGGAGGATCAAAGGCTGGCCACAGGCTGCTTACTTGCTCTGGATTGAAAAGAGCCGTCTCTACAAGCAGATCCAGCTGGGCAGCGCTGCTCTGTTCTGCCAAGACCTCTGAGGATGCTTTGACCTCAGTGTCCATAGGTCTGGTCTCTTCCTTGCCAATTCTGGTGATGAATTGGTAAAGAAACTGTAGGAAAAGGGCAGGAAGGCAGGGAAGTTGCATGGAGTGCTCCAAGTGCGGTGCTGGGCTGAGCAGTGCCAGCAGGCCCAGCGCAGGTGGGGATGGCTGCAGGTACCTGCGCTGCTCTGCGGAAGCGGCCACGGGCGGTGTCCTGCTCTTGTGTGCCGTCCATGGCTGCATCTGGCAAAGAGCAGCCAGAGCTGAGGGGCTGCGGGAGAGGCCGGAGAGTACAGCCCAGCCCTACGTTCCCCAGGCAGGGACAGTCCCGGGATGCCCCAGGGGATGCAGCACGGCCACTGCTGCGGGGACAGCCCCAGCCCCTTTTTTGTGCTGTCCATGGGTGTGTGTCCACAGGACAGTGTGGGATGGGATGAGATGGGATGCAATGGGATGGGATGGGGCCAAGATGGCCGCAGGCACCAGCCCTGTGGCCCAGCTCTGCCACTCACCCTCCTCCAGCGGCTGCAACTGCTGCACCTCTTCGGTCTCTGGTGCTGGGGCAGCTCCAGGGCCTTCTTCCTCGACCTCCTCCTCCTCCTCCTCCTCCACCCAGGCCAGCTTGGGCACTCTTGGGGGTCGCTGCTCCAAATCTTCTTCCAGACTCTCCAATCCTTTCCATAGGAACAGCACCAGGGGATGGCATGGCATGGAATGGGATGGGGCCAAGCTGGCAACAGGCACTAGCCCTAATGCCGAGCTCTGCAACTCACCCTCCTGTGGTGCCTGGAACTCCTGCACCTCTTCAGACTCCTGTGCCAGGACAGCTCCAGAGCCTTCTTCTTCCTCCTCCTCAAGCCAGGCCAACTTGGGCACTCTTGGGGGTCGCTGCTCCATGGCAGTGACTGGATTTATGGTTGCTTGCAGGAGAGATGGCTCGGAAAAGCTCAGAGTCAGCAAGTCCTGCAGTCGTGCCTGGAAGGCACCTGCAAGACTCAAGTCCTGGCAAGATTGCAAGACAGCAAGTCCTGCACTTGGGTCTTGAGGGCTCCTGCCACAAGGACAGGAGGCTCCTCGACAGGGATTGTGGTCTGGTCTCAAGGGCAGAGACTGCAGGGATGGGCGACACGTCGGAAAAGCTCCGGGTCACCAAGTCCCACGGTCTGCCCTCAAGAGAACCTTAAGAAGGAAGGCTCAGCAAGGCCACAGGTCAGCAAGACCTGTGGTCTGGCCTCGAGGTCACCTGTAGTAATAGTGCTTCAGAAAAGCTCCAGGTCCGACACAAAGGAGTGCGCTGTGCGGGGGCTCCTCACAGCACCGCTCTGGCGCGTCCTGACCCGTCGCGTGCACCGAGCACTGTGGCGTGGCCCTGTCACCGCCAGCTCCTATGTCAGCACGTGTCACAAAGGGCCCTTTGACATCTGCTCCCGTTGCCACCATCCCACGGTGACCGTGCTGCAGCGTGTCACAAAGGGCCCTTGCACACCCTGCCCTCCGCCCTGGGGCCGCCCCCATCCCCTCCCCCACCCCCAAGTGGCCCAGCTTGGAAGGAATCCCTTGCCCAAAGTGTCTAAGACAGCCTGATGGGATCTTTAGGAACAGCTTGTTAGAAATGAAATGGAGGCAAATTTATCAATAAGAATTTTATTGAAAACTTTGCAAAATTTCCTCATGGAAATGTCTCAGTGTTGAGAGACAGGTGTCTGCTAGGGAGGGCAGGAGCCTCCCTTGGAATGAAAAATGTAGACCCCCTCCCTCCAAATTATGATAATCCTGAAATCAAGGGGCTCTCAGGCAGAGATCTGGGGATAGGAATGACAGTTTTTTACTAATATTTATAACCAGGCAAACAAACAACAATAACTACAGCGTTAGCAAGAAAACAGAGCCAGGGACCCCGTGACAGCTTTCTGGGCTGAGACGGGAAAGGATGGAGGAGAGGCTTTGTTTCACAAACCCCCTCGGGTTGGCAGTCAGTGCTGGTGCTCCTGCAGGGCTCTGAGGAACACTCAGCTGGAACAGCAGGGATGAGCTGAGATCCCGGGCTAGTGGCTGAGGTGGATCAGCAGCTCCGTGGCGGTGGCTGGCACTGCCACACGTCCCGGCAGGACAGGGGGTGTGAGGCCACCAATGAAGAGGGAAGAAGGAGAAGAAGCAGCAGCTCCATCTGGGTGATGGCGAAATTCCCTTCTCCCCACCACAACAGCTCTGCACCCAAAGTGTTCTTCTCCGAAGCTGAAGAAGCCACCAAACTGTCCCCACCCTCCCCTTTTCCTGCCCCCTTCCCCCCCTGGGCCCAGCCAAACTCTTTGTTTTTCCTCAAGCACCCACCAGGTACCCGCAGTTAAGTTTTCCCTGCAAGTCATGAGTAAAAATTCCACAGGCAAGCCAGAACTAAATAGAAAATAAAGGACACGTAACCCCCAACACCTGTAAGTTGTATCTTGAGAGTCAGCCAGGATCTTTGTTTGCCAGAAACACCTCTTAATTTAATCAAGGCATTAGTAATCAAAATTATTTTGAAAATTTAAAGATCAAAGTAGCCAAAATACTCAATGTAACTAATTGCTGGGTATGTTCTCAGCTCAGGTTGGGAGGAATGGGGTTCCCTCGGAGGGCTCACCCTGTGGGGTGGCCAAAACTCTGTCAATGGGCTCTGACTCGTAACGGATCCAGTGCAGGGACACTCAGAGAAAACTGTGCTGTGGAACACAGGAATGCAATTATCAGTTTTACAGGATTGACTGAGATTTCCCTTCCGGAGAAACCAAGCCCTGTTCTAGTTGGAGGTCACAATGTGAAAGGATTTCTGTGCTTTACCATCACAAGCCTACTCATTCTTTTTCCTCACTCTCATTCACGTTAGGAACAATAATTCTGTTGTCCATGGAGCTGGCACCTTTTGAATTCCAGAATAATGTCCCCAAGGTCCTTTGCTGTTCAGCTTTACTGCGCTGTCTGTGGCTAACAAGGCTTGCTGGGGTCCTTTCCCCTTCGGCTGGAGAGGTGCCGGGTCCCAGTCCCTGAGGGACAGCCAGGCTCCTGGCTGGAATTGGTGTGGAAGTCCCTCAGGGTCACATCAGCCTTCACATGGAGCCCTGTGGATCTGAGCATTCTCCAAAGGGGCCGTTGGGGCAAACAGGGAGATTTGGTCTGGCAGGGTCTGTAAAACAATATCCCATCCCATTGACTTGTTCTGGCAGAGAACACTTGGCTGCAGGGACATATTCCCATTGTTCCTGCTCAGGTCTCAGGATTCCAACAATGTTGTCTTTGCCCAGAGCTCTTCCTTCAGCTGGCTTGGGAGGGCCATTTGGCCTCTGGACCCACACTCTGGCTCCTTTATTAGGACTGCTGGGTCCAAACTCTTTTTATCCACAAATGGAGGCAATTTGAAGTGGATATCCTTTCTTCACAATTATTTTTTAAATGGCGATATCAATATTTCTTCTACCTTGTCATGGGGTTGAACAATCAAATCTTGTTCGCTATTGTTTAACAGACTTACTTCAATTTCTCCTTGATAATCTGCATCAATTCCTCCTCCCGTGACATGAACCCTTTGCAATGCCAAGCTCCAGTGAGCAGTTATCAAACCAAAGTGTCCTGGAGGAATCTGAATTCTTATTCCTGTATTGTAAACTGTCATTTGCTTCTGATTTCTCCTAATGAATTCCAGTGCATGAAGGTCCAGCCCTGCAGCCTGTGGGCTGGCCCTGGCAGGGGCCATCACAGCCAGAACAATTTCCCAGGCAGTCCAAGTCTCACTGTCCATGGCTGTGTTTGCAAATTGGGTGCAGCCGTGCACACCCAGGGGTTTCCATTTCCCAGTGGGCCCATTGTTAAGGGCATGGAGCCCATCTGGGAGATGGGTTCTCCACCGGGACAGGTTCCCATCTCCTCATTTTATCAACTGCTCTTTTAACAATTGTTCAACCAATCCTGTAGATTGTAGATAGTGTGATACATGAAAAACCCAGCAGTCTTAATCACTGTGTTTTTCACAGGAACAGACAAAGCATTCCACATCACAGCATTGCCAAACCCTATAAAAATTGCCAGTTTTATCCCTTCCTCCGTTATTCCTTGTATACAATTCACAAAGTTTACCGTTGACATTTGGGTCTTTGCTAGTCCTTTTTTGTAGGGTATTTTAGTGTTACAGTGAGCAGCCAAAGGTAACAAATTGGAATTGTCAGCATTATTTCACATTATCGATTTTTAGTTATATATATAAATATATATTATTGTGTTGTTATAATTATTGTTGTTATTGCTATTGTTATTATTATTTTACTTGGACAAACAAACCTGAGCTAAACACTAAAACCCTCTTCTGTCACTCCACGTGGGAGCATTCCGAAAACAATTGTTCCTTCTGTTGGTGCTGTTAACAGAATCCCTCCTTGTCTTCCCAAACCCATGAGTTCTTTTCCTTTTTCCATATGCAGTGTTTGGATGCATTTTAAGACATCCAGCGGTTCAGCCTCTTTTAACCGACTGCCCCACTGCTCGCACGGTGCTCCGACCTCAGCCCCACTCCAGAGCCAGCGAACTCTGGGGAGAGCTTCCCTTCTGGGAATTACAGATGGGACTGATTCCTTACATTTATATTTTAAAAGTGACATTTTGTTGTGATCTGGCTAGACTTTGCCAGTTTTGTTTCAGCAGCAGGCAGAGTCAGCACCAAAGGCACAAACTCCACCTGAAGGAATCAGTGTCACTAACTGCAGCTCCAAGCAGCAAAGGATGACAAAAGGAGCAGCTCAGCAATGAATCCAATCATCAGTGCCAAAGATTGCCTGCAGGGATTAACAAAGATCCAGCACCAGTTCCCCTCAGACTTTGCCATCCCCAGATCCACCCATCAGCTGGAGAAGCTGTCACAGCCAAGGGCTGGAGAGCCACTCCAGACACTGGGAATTGCTGCAGGTGCCTCCAGCCACAGGTGAGGCTCCAACCCCGCTGTGAGAGAGGGCCCAGCTTTGATAGTGCTGAATAAACAAACTGACAGCACTTCTGGTGTGGGAACATCTGGTTTCATTCTCCTCTTGCGTCCCTGCCAAAGCCTGGCCAGGCCTCAAGGAGGAACCAAGGGAGTCGACCCTGACCATACACCCCAAACAAGGCCAGATGTGGGATTTCATGGCCTTGTCTGGCTTCTAAACACAGAAAGGTCAATCCATGTTTCATTGATGAGTGGATACATCTATCACAGTGTTCATGACCATGAATATTTCAGTAATGAGCAGATGGACAGATAACCTTTGGCTGGAAGGTTCATTCAGAGATCACCTTTGGCTCAGGGCCTGTTGTTCAGGCCTCACTCAGGGCCTGTTGTGCAGACCTTGGCACTTCAGGAACAAGGGTTAGTGGGGGGCTTGACACTGCTGGGTGACTGGCTGGACTGGATGAACTCAGAGGTCTTTTCCAGCAGAATGGATTCTATAATACCAGGATTCTATCTGCTGCATTCAGCTAGGTCCATTACTTAGCAGCATTACTTTAGTCCAAAAGCCCCCTCTTGCTCAGCTCTTGTGGCCTGAGGCTTCAGCTCCTTCAGCTCCTGGTGCTGAGCTGCTCAAGCTGAAGGAGACAACTGGGAGAGAAGAATAAGTTCATTCAATTCCTTCTGGGACATGGAGAGGGGAAATGTGAAAACAGGAGCATTGTTTGGTGTGGCCTCCTCTCTGCTCTTCACACCTTTCAGTGCTTTGACCCAGCCAAGAGCTTTCTCCAGGATTCAATGAAGCAGCTGTTCCTGCTCCCAGCTCTGGCTCTTCCCAGTCTCTGACCTTGACTGGTTTTGTCCCTCTTGCTGTGCCCTCTGTTCCCCCAGGGGGCTGCCCCAGACTGAGGGATCAGATCCAGGCACTGCTGCTGCTCCCTCGGGACCAGCCCCAGTTTGGTTGTTGCTGTCAGTGCCAGCAGAAGCCGTGGCTGGAGCAGCGGGTGCTGACAGTGGCCCAAGGCCCGGGGCTGGAGGGGTCCCTGGGCTGGGGCTGGGAGGGAGCTGCCCCTTGTTCTCCCTCTGCCTCCCGCAGAGCTGGGCCGGGCACAAGTGGGGCAGCAGAGCCAACAGGGAGCCTGCGAGTCTCTTCCAGCCGTGCCTGCTCAGAGTTTGGCCTTGGAGCTTCAGGTGGGCAAAGGCAGCTGCTCTGCTCCCTCTGCGTGTGCCCGTGTTCAGCACTGCTGCTCCATCAGTCTGTGCCCAGCAACGGGGAAAAGCCTCAGCCCTGCAGGGCCAGGAGCTGCCGGGCTCTGCCTGAGCAGCTCAGCCAGCGGGAAGGGAGCTGCTCCACACGGGAACCAGGAGCAAAGGACATGCCTTTTCTAGGACATGTTTTCTGTAAAAAAAACCAACAAAAACAACAAAAGCAAGCAAAAAAACTCCCCCCAAAAATATGAAAGATAAAAATTACCCCCAAGTGTGTAGTGAAAAATCTTCTATAACACTGGAGTAAGAAAGAGGTAACTGATCTTTTGAAAAAGAGAACTCAGCTTTGATTTTAGTTCCTTAGTTTGTTCACGTGCTAGTGAAAAGGATCCATTAGCTGCCTTCCTTGAGAGATTTTATGGATGTTTTCCAATATTAAGATATTTTACACTGCAGTTAAAGGAATAGAAAATTGAAATACATGTTCTTCATGACTGTGTCTTGAGTGTAAAAATTTGCAGTTTGGAACTTGGACCTAAATGATGAGTTCGGCGGGAGAAATGCAGCACTCAATATGAATGATCAGCAAGTCTCATTTATTGGTAACTCTTAAACCACTTATATAGCATCAATAATTAGGCTCATACAAAGTGTAAAAACAAGCTCATTATTGGATATTTTTATTTAAGGTCAACTCCACCTAATTCCACATTCCTGTGATTGTTCTTCTATGCTGAATTCACATTCTTTTGATCACAGCGTCCTGTTCTCTGTTAACAGTTATCACTAAGACCTTCCTGACCTTGCAACATCTCACACCAACTGTACTCTATTATCTAATTCTTTCCCAGCTAACTGCTGCATGGGAACATGACCTTTGCTCTCTAGCCATTCCTCTACAATTCCCCTGTTTTCTTTTTGTACTAACAAAACTTTAGAAGTAGCCCTTTTCATCATGTTTTGCAAGCATTGCAGTATGCAAGGAATAAACAGTAGCACAATCACAATGATCAATATAACAACAATTGCCATTTGTGCCAAATATTTTAACCATCCTGTGAGACCTAGGGATTGAAACCATTCCTCTAATGGATTTGTTTCCATGGTTAATATTTTCATATTGTTCTGTAGTTGTCGGAGATGAGCATGAATAGACACTGAATGGTCAGAAATATTCATGCAACACATTCCATCAAAGTCTTCACAGCCATGGCCCTGTGCTAATAGTAAAAAATCAAGAGCAGCTCTATTCTGCAATACAGCATGCCTAACACTCTTCATATCCAAAAGCAAATCAGACAAAACCTTTGATGTAATATTAAACTGTTTTCCTGTCCAACATGCCAGTCGTCGTAACTGTGTTAAGGCTTGAGCACTAGATACTCCAGGTGTAAAAACAGATGACACAATCACTGTAGGACGTTCCCAAAGTTCAACCTGATCCTTGCATTCTGGCCCCAATTGGAACACACTTCTCTTTGTTCGTAACCTGGTTCTATTGGCTCCTCATAGTTGCTGTATAGTGGGTGCAAACAATGTCAATTTCCCAAAATAACAAGGCCTTCCATAAATGTTTGCTGGCAGTCCTTGCCATGCACGATCTCCACAGATTAAAAAAATACCAGGTGGTAATTGTAGAGGTGAACTGCTAGAATTTACCTTGTGAGACCAATTGCCACAGTATGCATCATTATTTTGCAAATATGGCAAATTTTGTGGAGAAACATTTTTACCATTTGGCCCATGAGACCTTTTTGCATGATTGTTCCTAGCCCAATTGACAAAAGTGAAACAATAATTGCTAGGGGCTGAGCCTAACAGTCTTAACTCTCGTGGCTCTGACCCGGTGACATTTAAACCTGTAGCAATGTACCAATTTTGAGCATCAATGGGATTTGCTGGGATTAAACCTGTGTCACAAATATTGATCGTGAATTTACCTGATGGAATTTCACATAATGTTTTGTTTGCTTCTTCGGGCATTTTCCAATGCTTTGTCCATTTTTTAAACATTGTGGCATTGAGTGAATCCTCTAAAGGTGCACCCACTAAACAAGTTCGAAAAGGATCTGAAGGGGTAGCCATTGAAAGGCAAAAATTATCTTGTCCAGTTTGATTGGCCCACATTATCCACATATTTTGTCTTTCATCAATGTCAATCAAGAGCCCCTCATTTCTTTTTATCATGGTAAACCACTACAACAACCGGATCAGAGATAGTCTCTTAAGGACTTTAAAAAGATTGTGGCAGTTCAGCCAGCATCTTGGCTGGATCCCATGGGAGATCTTGCTTCCCTTTTCTTTTACCCCTCTGCCTCGCGCGTCGATTCGGTTGCTTCGAACCACGGGCTGTTCCATCTTCTCAGCAGCAGGGATAACTTTTAGGGAAAGACCCTTTCTCTCGAGACTGCCGTTTTAAGAATTGCTCCCAATTTTTATTTTTTACCCCTGGAATATCACACCTGACCTGTGTAAGTGTTTTATGAGAGTGTATTGTGGTTATTTCAATAATATACGGCAAAGGGGTATTAGGATGATAACAATAATTTTCTGGGTTTATCCCAAAAGCATAAATCTCCCACCATCTATCAGATCCTTTTTCAAATTGTCCTGTTTGCACACCTTCCTGTAATGCAACCTCAGTGAAATTTCTTTCAAAGTTGTAACATTCTGTACAAATCCCTCTTGGGGATCGACCCCACTTAGAATGTGTCCACCACTTTTCTTTACACACTTTACAAATGTAACATACAAAAGGATAACATTCACACTCTGGTACTGCACACAAGATTTGCATGTGAGAGTTCATCAGATCCCGTCTCTATGTTGCTGGCAGAGAGCGAGAAGTATCTGCAGAATTTTCTGGATCAGCTGAAGGTAAATCCCTGGGATCAGCAGGTTTAGTCCATCGGCTCGGCACCCAGACAGGCCCTGTGGGGGTAGACACACAAAGATAACCACGTCCCCAATACAGTACCTTGCTGGGACCTCCCCACAGTCCTGTTTTTGGATCTTTATAAACCAATCGGTCTGCCCTAGCATTTCTTTCTCCTAAACCCACATCCCATTTGTGACTACGAATATGGATAATAGCAAAGGCAGCAGTCCTCAACTTTACTGCTCTTTGAAGCTGCAAAAACAGTTCATATAAATGAGGATTTTTTACTTCTTTTATGTCTGCTTTTTCAATACGTTCACTCACTCCTGCAACATATAAAGAATCAGTTACCACATTAACAGGACCCTTAAACTGCACCAAAACCCAAACAACAGCGACTAATTCCAGAGTTTGTAATGTGTCCTCCTTTTGAGCTGGAATAATGTGATGATTCCATTGTCCTTCCGAATCTTGCCATGTAGCAGCAGCTGTGCGAGATTTCTTTCCAGCATCAGTGAACACCGTTGATGCCCCTGGTAACGGCACAAATGATCATTTGGGCTTTTCAATCCAATTCTGCTGGCCTATCCATCGTAGTGGTATTCGAGGCACCTCCTCAGTACTGACCACACTGCTGTTGTCAAGCAATGCTTCTTGCAGTGTGGAGCTGTGAATTAAATACCAGTCTAAAGTGTCCTTTTTTATTGGTATCTGAATGACAGCTGGATCTGCACCCATAATTTGTCACAATCGCTTCTACCTTTGTTTTATTAAATCTGCTAAAATTTCAATTTTTTGAATTAAGGTATGTCTCTGTTGTAGTGGTGCTAACAACCACTCTAATACCCATATCTCCCCTGTTTGCTTTTGTTGCTGTGTTAAAGCACCGATGAGATGTTGAGGTCCAAACCATACAGTAAGGTTGATGTCCAAGTCTGGATCTCGCCTACGAACAACACCTGTCTGGATACCGTCCATTATTTTATTGAGAGCTTCTTGTTGTTCACTGGTGACCTGTATAGGTGCTGTAGGATCAGTACCTTTTAACAAAGGTCATAAGGGTTGTAAAAGTTCATTAGGAATACCCACAACAGGTTTAAGGCATTGCAAATCCCCCAGCAATCGCTGAGCATCATGAACAGTATGAAGTGACGTGTTCAATGACAGTTTCTGAGGGGCAACATACTGCTCAGTTAAAGTCCCCCCGAGATATTTCCATGGGGATGACTGCTGTATTTTCTCAGGTGCAACAGTCAGTCCATTCTGAAGTAGTTGTGTTTGAATGTCTTTAACTTGTTAATCTGCAAAAGGTTGTGACTGAGCAAAAAGAATATCATCCATATAGTGATAAATAATGGTTGTAGGCCATCGAACACGTAGTGGCTGCAAAGCATTATCAACATAAAGCTGGCACAAGGTAGGAGAATTACGCATACCCTGTGGTAAAACTGTCCATTCAAATCTCTTGTCCGGTTCTGCTCGATTTAATGAGGGCAAGGTAAAAGCAAATCTGCAAGTATCCTGTTCATGCAGTGAGATGGTGAAAAAACAGTCCTTTAAATCAATTATTAACAAGGGCCAATCTCTTGGCAACATTGCAGGATTGGGCAAAGCAGATTGCAGTGCCCCCATTGGCTCCATTTGTTCATTTACTGCACGTAAGTCGTGCAGCAATCGATATTTTCCAGATTTCTTTTTTATAACAAAAATAGGGGCATTCCAAGGACTTGTTGGCAACTTTAAATGTCCTTGTTGATATTGTTCCAGCACTAATTGATGAGCTTGCTGCAGACTTTCCCTTTTTAAAGGCCACTGTTCAACCCATACTGGTTCCTGAATTATCCATTTAAGTGGGAGTGGGAAAGTCCAAACAATGGCCTCTACTCTAAAGGGTGCTCATTGGTCAAAGTAACACCAAGTTGTGACAAAATATCTCGCCCTATTAGACATTGAACCTTGTCTGGTAATGGAACAATTGACAAAACAGAATTAATGACCTTCCCATCTAATTGAATCTGGATTTGTGGAGACCTTTTTGCTAAAGTTAAGCCTCCCCCCCCGTAACAGTAACCATACTGGACAACAAAGGCCATTCCTGGGGCCAATACTGTGGAGCAACAATACTTGAGTCTGTCCCAGTATCCAATAGTCCTTCTAATTGGTGGGATTCTCCGTTATAATTGGGAACAACTTTTCGCTTGGGTCGAGTGTTTAAGCCCAGGGTAAGCAATGTAAGTCCTCCTGTAGAACCAAATCCACCTGTACCCTGTAATTGATTTTTCAATGGTGTCAATTGATGGGTATATTGTGGTAGTGGCACCAGTTGTGCAATTCGCTGTCCCTTATCAATTCTGGCTGGTGGTGCCAGTGTATATGCCATGATATATATTTCACCAGAATAGTCCACATCAATTACTCCAGGTAAAATAAACAGTCCCATTAGACTAGCAGATGAACGTCCCAACACTATTGCACCCACAGCTTTTCCATTTATTATCACTGGTCCCATAATTCCCGTGGGAATCTTGTAGGGCTGAGATGTCAATAAATCCACAGTCACTGAGGCTGCCAGGTGTCGTGGTTTTAAACCAGTAAGTAAAAAATTACTTATTTCTTGTTGTGAGATATGGATTAGAACAAGAGCAAAACAGGCTTAAAACTTAAAAGGAATAAAGACTGTTTATTAACAAACTACAAGAATAAGAACACCAGAATAAACTTTCAGAAAACCCCCTTATCTTCCACATCTTAACTATTCTTCTGTACGCATGACAACATAGAGACAAATAACTTTAGGACTTTAGTGGTTAAAAACAGTCTTAATTCTTGCTACAGTCTTTTCATCCGTCTTTGTAGAGAAACAGAAGTCTCTTTCTGTTAACTTACGGAGTTTCTCACAAGAAAACTATTTTTTGGCATAGTTTTCTATTTCTCTAATGCCTGCTGCCCGGAAATCTGTCATTAGATCTTCTCCTCCCATTTCACATCTCTCCGATGTTTTTAAGGATAAATCATTCAAAGGCAGAAGTCTTCTTCATCTGTCTCTGTGAGCTTTCCTGGAAAACAGTTTTCTTTTTGCCCCTCAAAGCTTCAAAATCTTCACTCAACTCAATTCCAGCAACTCACAGTATCACAAGTACTCTCTCTCTTTTGCTCAAAACTTACACTTTGAATACTCTATTCTTCCCAACACTCATCATGAATTAAAGGAGTCTTTTTATACTATTATTGTCCATCTCCATAGCTTTAACAGAAAGATATTTCAGCTGTAAAGCATCTCCTTATTCTCTCTTTCTTATTTAAACTTAACTCTTTTCTTCACTGTTTTTGGTGGTTCTATGATGTCTTCTCTATGTTGATTGTCTCTCTCTGTTTTTCTGAGAAAAGGAGTAATCTGTATGTTTATCCAGGTAGTAAAAGAATTAAAAGCTTTAGGAAAACTGCAAGAGTTCATGGTGTTAAGTTTCAGTCTAGCAGCTAAAACTGAAAACCAAGCTCGGCTGACGAGCGCTGCTTCTCTTCCCCCTCCCCTCCTCCACCCCGAGGCCTTGTCGGCCTGGAGAGGGAGGGAGGAGGCTGAGACAGAGCCTTGTTACCTCCTCAGAAGCCGGAAACCAAAGAGAATAAGAGAATTCTGTCTGTACTTCTTAAGGGGGTGTTTACAAGTTGAATTCACTTTTTAATAGTCAGATCTGCTGTCAATTCTTGGAAATGACTGATAATTGGTCAGGAGGAAAAACTCCCATCAGCCACTAGCAGCTTCAACTTCTCTTCTTTCTAAGCTGTCTTAAAAGTAAAGCTACCCTATGACAGCTCTCTTGTTCTCTTTGGTTTCTGGCTTCTGACGAGGTAACAGGCTCTGTCTCGGCCTCCTCCCCCCTCCAGGCCGGACAAGGCCGCAGAGGGCGGGGGGGGGAGAAACGGAGCCGGCCGGCCTGGCTTGGTTTGCAGTTTCTGCTGCTGGACTGAAACCTGACACCATCAACATCTGCAGCTTTCCAAGACTTTAACTCTTTTACTACCTGGATAAAACGTACAGATTACTCCGTTTTCCCAGAGAGACAGAGAGAGACAGACAATCAACATAAAGACGACATCATAAAACCATCAAAAACTGTGATGAAAGGAGTTAAGTTTTAGATGCGGAAGAGAGAATAAGGAGATGCTTTAATTAAACTGAAATATTTTTCTGTTAAAGCTATGGAGATGGACAATAGTGTTCTGAAAAAGAGCTCCTTTAATTCATGACAGAGTATATTGGGAGGAATGGAGTGTTCAAAGTGTGGAATTTGAGCAAATAGTGAAGTGATTGTGATGCTGTGAGATACTGAAACAGAGGGAGAAGTAATAGTTGAAGATTTGTGGCCTTTTGAGAGGCAAAGAGAAAACTTCTCTTTCCAGGGAGGCTCACAGAGACAGATGAAGAGAACTTTTGCCTTTGAATAACTCATCCTTAAAAATGACATTCCAAGACTCATTTGACCCATAACACACCTCAGAGTGATGTGAAATGGGAGGAGTGAACTGCTGACAGATTTTTTCCAGGCAGCTGGCATCAGAGAAATAGAAAACTATAACAGAAATGGTTTTCTTGCGAAAACTCCATAGATTAGCAGAAGACTTCTGTTTCTCTACAAAGCTGATGAAAAGACTCTAGCAGTAATTGGGAGTGTTTTAAACACCAAAGTTCCAAGTTTTTTGTCTCTATGTTTTCATGTGAACAAAGGAATGGTTGGGTAGTGGGGGAGAAAGAGGTTTTCTGGAAGTTATTCTGGTTTTCTTATTCTTGTAGTTCTGTTAAAAAACTTTCTTTATTCCTTTTAAGTCTCTTTTGCTCTTGTTCTAATGTATATCTCACAGCAAGAAATAAGTAAGTTTTCTTGTAATTTTTTAGCTACTGCTTTAAAACCATGACATTTATTTGGTGCGTTGGCTGGGAAATGAAATTAGCAAATCTAAACCACAACATTGTGCTGCACCCCAGGGCCAGGCTCTGCCTCTCTTTGCTCTGGCTGCTGCTTCCAAGCTGTCCTCTGTGATTTGGATTTGCAAGCCATCTCTCTGACCAGCTTCCACTTTGCTTGTAAAATTCAGCACCATGTTGGGGGCTGAACAAGTCCCAGAGCTGGGGAGAAGGATTTGAGATGCAATTTGCATCCCAGAGTTGTTACAGTGGGGAAAATGTCGCATCCCTCCTGTGCCTGGAGCTGCTAATCTTGTTGCAAATATTGAAAACCTCTTCAGCTTCTCTTATTCGACCTAAATTTGATGACTGCTTTGATTTCACACCTCTTCCATGCAGGTTTTTCCTCTGTCCTTGGCTAGAATTGTCAGGCCTGAGAAATTTTGTTGAGCCTTGGGACAGCTCCCATCATCACTCCCTGCTCCTAATGCTGCTTTGAATTCTCTTGGGAATGTGAGCATGAGGGAAACTGGGGGGACTTTAGTGAGAGGAAAAGTGAGGCACAGAGGCTGAAGTGCAAATGCAGAGTGTGCAGGGTCAGCACAGTCTGCAGTGTTGTGGGGATTTGGGCCATGCAAACAGATGTTTCTTCTCTGGGAATGGCTGATTCCTTTGGTGTGTCTCCTCCTGAAATTGCTGTGCACCAGGGCTGGTGCTGGAGCTGCAGCAGCACAAAGTTGCCAGGGAGCCGTGTGGGAGCCAGTGGGAATCATTTCTTTGCTGCTTTGGATGAAAAGTTGTGACATGAATCTCAGTGTCAGGGAGGTGCCACGTTCATGCTGCTGCAGTGCCCACACACTGTGTCTGGAGACAGCTCAGGAGAAAAGGAAGAAAAGCCAGGATGAAATCCCATGTGCTACTGAACTCTATCAGAAAGTGCTTGGAGTGAAGTGTGTGAAGTGACTGGGGAGAGCTGGATAGAAGGGACAGCTCTGAGCAGTGTGTGGTACATCATGACATCCTTGCAGTGATCTTTGCACAGAGATGAAAAAGTATCAGTTTGCATGGCCTGAATCTCTGGATTCTCTGGGTCTGGAAATTCTGCGTGTTGCACAAGCTGTGCTGAGCTCACCTGGCTCTGAAATATCTGAAATATCATCTCTGCACCTTAGGCAGGAAGAGCATCAGAGTTGTGAAGAGATGAATAAAAATCAGTCGTAACCCAGAAGCAAACCTTGGCAATAGACGTGTGGCAGGTGAGGAGACAAAGCTTTCATTCTTGTCCTGGGAGAATGAATTCAGCAAAAAGAAATCCTGTCTCTTGGCATTAAAATACTTTAGTTTCAGCTCTGCCCCAGCCCATCAATGTCCCTGTGTGGTTGGGGGTAGGTTCTCCCCCTGTAGCTCTCTGCAGGTTGTTGTTAATTCAAGATGTTCTGGCAGGTTCCAAGGTTTTGGTGCCCGAGCAGGGAGTGCAGAACAGGGATTACAAGCGCTGACATTTGCTGGGCTAGAAAGTCCAAGGGACAAATTTGTGCCAATTAAGGTCTCCCCTTTAACTAGGAGGAACAATTGATGTTGTGCTTGTAGCAGAGTGTGGTGAGAGAGGGGGTTTCCAAAGGAAATCTTGGTGCATGTGGGCCAGAGGCCCCCGTGCTGAGGCTCCCTCCAGGCTGGCTCCAGCCCCTCAGGGTGCCCAGGAAGCAGGCTGCCCGCAGCCCAGTGCAGCCTCCTTAGCCCTGGGGCTAGCCAGGGAAGAGCCATGGATGAGGCTGAGCCCTGCTCCCATGTGGGATGCCATGGGACAGGGCCCACTGGGATTTGCCCCTCCAGCTACCAAGTGTGTGCAGAGAAACTGCAAGGAGAGGGTGAGCTCTGTCAGTGGGACCCCCTGTGCACAGGGAGCCCACTCCTGGGGTGGCTGTGCCAGCTCCCGCAGGGACATCCAGCCCTGGGAACCTGGAGCGCGTGGAAAGCACAACTTTGCAAATGTGCCCGAGGCGAATGCAATGAAAACTGGGGTGTGAAAAAAAAAGAATGTTTATTTGTAGAAGAAAAGGAACAAGAATGAACTACACAACATATTTACATTGTAAGAATATTGGTAACAACAAAAACAACCTATAGAACCTATTTACCTAAGAATATATCTAACAAAACTACATGAAACGTATTTACAGAACACTACAGCAAACTCCAGAAAATCTTTGTGAACACAAAAACTGTAAAACGTATATACAGCAGGGTGGCATCTGTGTCCGGGATGTGCCTCAGTCCTGGAAGAAAAACAAGTAGCACGGTCAGTGCAGTCAGGCACGGAAGGGTGTTCCATGTGCTGCCAGGCTGGGATACTGGCACAGTGAGACTCTGCTGCCAGAAGTGAGGCTGGCTGGGGCTGGGGGCTGTGGCCCAGGCACTGGAACAGGGCTTGTGTGGCCCAAAGCAAGCCCAGGCCAGGCCAGGGATGGCCAGCAGAATCCAGTGCATGGGCTAGCGTGTCCCTGAGCAGGGAGTGCCCAGCCCAGCCCCAGGCTGGCAGCAGGGGACCCACTCTGCCTGTGGGGAGCACCTGCCTGTTCTGCTGCTGGCATCGCTCTTCATCCCAACACCATGTCCTCCTCCTTGTCTTCCGTATCAATATCCATCTCCTCAAAATTGTCTTCCATGTCCACCTCCATTTCTACTTCCGACTGACCCAAATCCACATCCATCTCTTCCTCTCTGGTGTTCTCTCCATCGACTTCCATTTTCTTGTCCGTATCCATCTGTGTATCCACCTCCATCTCCTCCTCTGTGTCTGTGCCAGCCTGCAGAGGTAGCAAAATCTCCCAGTGGGGTCCCTTTCCCACACTATCCCACAGAGCTCCAGCCCAGCCAGGCAGCTGCGGGGTGTCCACCTCCGTGGAATAGTACCATACCTTCTTTGGAGCAAATGCAGACATCCTGCAGGGATGGAGAGCAAAATGCACTCAACGGGGAGCTTTTGGGACTGCTGGGGGTCTGAGGGAGCAGGTGACAACAAGGTGACAGGGGTAGGCCTGGAGCAGGGTGAAGAGCGTGCTGACACAAGGAGCCAAGGGTTGTGTTGTGGCCGTTGCTGGATGCTGGAAGTTCTAGCTGGAGCGTGCACTGTGACATCAGTGCCAGGAGCCCAGGCCCAGGCTGAAGTGGACAAGGGAGATGCTAGAATGATGGAATCCCTGGGTGCTTGGGCTTGGAAGGGACCCTAAAGACCATCTTGTTCCAAGCTGAGCAATCTTCCCCCAGAACAGGTTGCTCAGAGCCCTGCTCCCAGCTGGCCTTGGATGTTGCCAAGGATGGAGCATCCCCAGCCTCTGTGCCCAGCCTGGGCCAGTGGCCCAGCAGCCTGAGTGGAAAAGAGCAGCTGCATTAGATCCAACTTCAATCTCACTCCTGCAGTTGAAAGCCTTCTCCTCTCTGTGCCCATCTTTCCTAGAGCTGCAGGGAGGCCTCCCCAGCCCCTTCTCTTTCCAGGCTGAGCATCCCCAGCCCCACATGGACAGCACTCAGATCCGTGGGGGTCGAGGCTAAAGGGTGGCAAACGGCATCAGGAAGTGAGAGATGGAAGCTTTTGGAGATGGAAGGTTTGCCTCTAAATGGAGAAAAGAAATGAAAGTGGAGGGGAAAATGGTGGGACTCTGGCTCTGTTCTAACTGGGGAAGATTTTCTTCTCTTCTTTTCTGTCATGCTGCCCCAAGTTTTGTTGTTTGAAAGGAGGTTTGGCAAAATATCCATTGTCTTCTCCATTAATAAAAAAATCCCACAAAATTCCAGTTAAATCTGACAAAATTCCCATAAAAATCCCACAAAATGGCAGAAAAATCCCACAAAATTCCCTAAACTTTGCTAAAATCCCACAAATTGCAGAAAAAATCCACAAAATTGCAGAAATAATCCACAAAATTCCAGAAGAATTCCACAAAAATTAATGAAAAATCCCATCATTCTTTAATTTTTCTTTAAATCCCACAAAATTCTTGAAAAAATGCGCAAAATTCCACCAAAAAACCAACAAAATTCCCTAAATCTCCTCAATTTCCCACAACATCCAAGAAAAATCCCTCAAAATTCTTGAAATCTCCTCAAAATCCCACAAAATTTCAGAAAATTCCACAAAATTCCTGAAAACGTTCAAAAAATTCCACAAATAATCCACAAAATTCTACAAAAAACCTTAACTAAATTCTCTAAATTTCCTCATATTCCCGCAAAATTCCAGAAAAGCTCCACAAAATTCTCTAGATCTACTCAAAATCTTACCAAATTCTAGAACTATACCACAAAATCTCCTCCAGTTTCCACAGACGGCCAGAAATAACCCACAAAATTCCAGAAAAAAATCCACCAAATTGCAGAAAAATCCTTCAAAATTCCGGAAAAATCCCACAAAAATCTTACTAAATTCCCCAAATCTTTTCAAAATCCCACAAAATTTCAGAAAAATCTCACAATTTCCCAAATCGCCTCAAAATTCCCTACATTTTCTCAAAATTGCATAAAATTCAAAAAAAACCCTACAAAATTCCAATAGAATTCCACAAAAATATTTCAATTTTCTCAAAATTCCACAAAATTCCAGAAAAATTCTGCAAAAATCCCACAAAAGTCCACAAAAATCCAGGAAAATCTCACAGAATTCTTTAAGTCTCTTCAAAGTCCCGCAAAATTCCACAAAAAATGTTCCAAATTCCACCAAAAATTCACAAAACTCCAGTAAAATCTGATAAAATTCTACAAAAATCTCACAGAATTCAAGAAAAATTCCACAAAATTGCAGTAAAATCTGAAAAAATGACACAAAAATCCCAAGAATTCCACAAAAATCCCATGTAATTCTACAAAAATGCCACAGAATTCTTCAAATTTTCATAAAATCTACAAAAATCCAGAAAAAATCCCACAAAATTCCCTAAATCTACTCAAAATTCCACCAAATTCCACAACTATACCACAAAATCTCCTCCAGTTTCCACAGACGGCCAGAAATAACCCACAAAATTCCAGAAAATTCCAAAAAATTCCTGAAAACTTTCAAAAAATTCCACAAATAATCCACAAAATTCTACACAGAAACTTAACTAAATTCTCTAAAGTACTTCAAATTTACGCAAAATTCCGGAAAAACTCCACAAAATTCTCTAGATCTACTCAAAATCCCAGCAAATTCCAGAACTATAGCACAAAATCTCCTCCAGTTTCCACGGATGGCCAGAAATTACCCACAAAATTCCAGAAAAAATCCACAAAATTTCAGAACAATCCCACGGTTTCCCAAATCATTTCAAAATTCCTCAAAATTCCCTAAATTTTCTCAAAATTGCTTCAAATTCAAAAAAACCCTACAAAATTTCACAAGAACTCCACAAAAATATTAAATTTTCTCAAAATTCCACAAAATTCCTGAAAAATTCCACAAAAATCCCACAAAAGTCCACAAAAATCCAGGAAAATCTCACAGAATTCCTTAAGTCTCTTCAAAATCCCACAAAATTCCACAAAAAATGTTCAAAATTCCACCAAAATTCACAAAACTCCAGTAAAATCTGATAAAATTCTACAAAAATCTCACAGAATTCAAGAAAAATTCCACAAAATTGCAGTAAAATCTGATAAAATGACACAAAAATCCCAAGAATTCCACAAAATCCCACGTAATTCTACAAAAATCCCACTTAATTCTACAAAAATCACACAGAATTATTCAAATTTTCATGAAATCTACAAAAATCCAGAAAAAAATCACACAAAATACTTTACGTGTTCTCAAAATCCCACAAAATTCCAGAAAAAATCCACAAAATCCGACAAAAATCCCCAAAAATTCCAGAAAAAATCCCATAAGATTCCACAAAAATCTTACAAAATTCTCTAAACCTCTTCAAAATCCCACAAAATTATTTGAATCTTCCCAAAATCTTGCAGGATTCCAGATAAATCCCACAAAATTCCACAAAATTTCCACAAAATTCCATACATCTCCTCAAAATTCCAGAAAATTCCAGAATAATTCCACAAAATTATTTAAATCTCCTCAAAATCCCTCAGAATTCCAGAAAAATTCCACAAAATTACCTAAATCTCATCAAAATCCCCAAAAATTCCAGAGTAATTCCAGAAACCTCCACAAAAATCCCACAGGATATCCTACATTTTCTCAAAATCCCACGTCTGATGGACTGACACTTCAGAAAACAAAGAGAGGCACCTAAGGAAGTTGAAGCTGCTGGAGGCTGAGAGGAGTTTTTCTCCTGGCCCATAAGAGGCCATTGCTGAGAAGTGCCAGCAGTTTTGCCCATTGAAAAGTGAGATCAAGCTGTGAACAGCAGCTTAAGCCCTAAGGCTGGGAATTTCTTTGTCTCTTGGTTTGCTGGCTGTGAAAGGTAACTGAGCTCCAGCTGGCTTCCCGTCCCCGGCCCAGCCCATGCGGCCCGGGCAGGGGCTGGGCTGGGCCTGCCGCGGCTCCCGGCCGGGAGATGGGGCCTGCGGGGCTTGCCCCGGGCTCTGGCCGGGCCAGGCCGCTCCCTGGCTCGGCTGCACTTTTTGCTGCGACTGAATTCACCACAGACTGCCCAGGAAAGAAAGAAAAAGCTCCTGAGCTGCGGCGGGCTGAGACAGTGACCACACTCTCCAGAGCAGCCATGAAGAATCTTCCAGCGCACACAGCTCCAGCCGCTGCTCCGGCAGAGATCACAGAACCATCTACAAAGCCTGGGCAAGATTTTAACCTTTTCATTACCCAGATGAGACTTGCAGATTAATCCTTTTACCCAGAGAGAGAAAAAGAGAGGAATCAACATGTAAAGAGACTTTATAAACTATTAGAGACAGTAAAGGAAAGAATTAAGCTTCAGAAGAGGTAGAGAATAAGGAGATATTTTAATTAAGCTGAAATATATTTCTGTTTAAGCTATGGAGATGGACAATAGTGTTCTGAAAAAACTCCTTTAATTCATGACAGAGTATATTGGGAGGAATGGAGTGTTCAAAGGGTGGATTTTGGGCAAAAGGTGGAGTAATTGTGATACAGTGAGGTGCTGGAACAGAGCGGGGAGAAGTAATAGTTGAAGATTTGAGGCCTTGAGAGGCAAAGAAAAAACTTCTGTTTCCAGGGAAGCTCACAGAGACAGATGAAGAGAACTTTTGCCTTTGAATAACTCATCCTTAAAAATGACACCCCTCGACTCATTGACCCATACACACCTCAGAGTGATGTGAAATGGGAGGAGTGAACTGCTGACAGGATTTCTGGGCAGCTGGCATCAGAGAAATAGAAAGCTATAACAGAAATGGTTTTCCTGTGAAAAACTCCACAAATTAGCAGAAGAAGACTTCTTTTACTATACAAAGTCTGATGAAAAGACTCTAGCAGGAATTAGGACATTTTAAACACCAAAGTTCCAAGGTTTTTTGTCTCTATGTTGCCATGTAAACAAGGGAATGGTTCGGTAGTGGGGGAAAAAAGGGTTTTCTGGAGGTTTATTCTGGTGTTCTTATACTTGTAGTTTGTTAATAAAATTTCTTTATTCCTTTTAAGTTTTAAGCCTGTTTTTCTCCTGCTCTAATCCATATCTCACAGCAAAAAATAAGTGAGTTTTCTAGTAATTTTTTAGTTACTGCCTCAAAAACATGACATTTATTGGATGCATTAGCCAGAAAAATGAAATTAGCTAATCTAAACCATTACAAAAGAAACTCCTCAAAATTCCAGGAAAATTCAAAAAAATTCCTTAAATCTTCTCAAAACATTACCAAATTCCAGAGACATCTCACAAAATGACCACAAATATCCACAAAATTCAAGAAAAATCCCACAAAATTCTTGAAAAGCACCACAAAATTCCTTAAATCTTTTCAAAACCCTACCAAATTCCAGAAACAGCTCACAAAATCTGTAGCAATGTCCACAAAATTGCAAAAAACTCCCACAAAATTCCCTGAATCTTCTCAAAACCCTACCAAATTCCAGAAACATCTCACAAAATCTCCACTGCTTTCCCCAAAATCTAAGCAAAATTCCTCAAAATTTCCACAAATTTTCACTAAATTTTAGAGAAATTCTACCATATTCCAGAAAAATCCCAGAAAATGTTCACAAAATACAGGAAAAACCACACAAAATTCCCTAAATCATCCCAAAACCCAACCAAATACCTGAAACATCTCACAAAATCTCCACAAATTTCCAGAAAATCTAAGAAAAGTCCCTCAAAATACTTCAGGTCTCCTACAAGTCCCACAAAATTCTGGAAAAGCTCCACAAAAATCCAGAAAAATTCCACAAAATTCCCTTAATCTTCTCAAAACCTTACCAAATTCAAGAAATATCTCACAAAATTGCCACAAATGTCCAGCAAATTCAAGAAAAATCCCACAAAATTCCCTAAATCTTCTCAAAATCCAACCAAATTCTTGAAACTTCTCACAAAATCTTCACTAATTTTCACAAAATCTAGGAAAAAATCCTCAAAACTCTTCAAGTCTCCTCCAAATCCCACACAATCCCACAAAATTCCTGAAACATCCCACAAAATCTTCACAATTTTTCACAAAACTCCAGAAAAACCTCACAAAATTCTGGAAAAGCCCTTCAGAATTACAGAAAAATACCACAGAATTCCCTAAAACTTCTCAAAACCCAACCTGATTCCTTCAACGTCTCACAAAATCTTCACAGATTCCCACAAAATCTTAGAAAAATCCCTCAGAATTCTTCAAATCTCCTCCAAATCCCACAAAATTCTAGAGAAATCCTCAAAATTCCAGGAAATTCCATAAAATTCCTTAAATCTTCTCAAAACCCAACCAAATTCCTGCAACATCCCACAAAATGTCCACAAGCGTCCACAAAATTCAAGACAAATCCCACAGATTCCCCTAAATCTTTACAATATTCCATATAATTCCAGAAACAACCCACAAAATTCCTTAAACTTTCCAAGACCGAACCAAATTTCTGCAGTATCTCAGAAAATCTCCACAGGTTTCCACAAAATTCAAGAAAAATCCCACAAAATTCTTGAAAGCCCCATGAAATTCGAGAAAAATATCACAAAATTCCCTAAATCTTCTCAAAACTCATCTAAATTCCTGCAACATCTCAAAAAAACTCGATCCATTTCCACAAAATCTAAGAAAAACTCCTCAAAATTCCTCAGGCCTCCTCCAAATCTCACAAAATTCCAGAGAAATCTTCAAAATTCCAGAAAATACCTCGCAAAATTCCCTAAATTTTCTCAAAACCTACACAATTACAGCAACATCCCTCAGAATCTCCTCAAATGTCCACAAAATTCACGAAAAGTCCCACAAATTTCCCTAAATCAACTCAATATCCCACAAAATTCCAGAACCATCTCACAAAATCTCCTCAATACCCCATAAAATTCTAGAGAAATTCCACAAAATTTCAGAAAAATGACACAAAATTCCTTACATCTTCTCAAAACATTACAAAATTCCAGCGACATCTCACAAAATGTCTACAAATGTCCACAACGTTCAAGAAAAATCCCAGATTTCCCTGAATCTCATCAATATCCCACAAAATTCTACAAAAAAAATCCACAAAATTCCAGAAATGTCCCACACAATTCCAGTAAAATCTGATGAAATTGTTAGAGATCTGGAACATACATCATCACACAATGATTATATGAAGGTGCTTTATTGAAGAGCTCTGGGTGTCAGGGGTACACAGACCCAAATCTGACCCATCTTGGTTTTGAGCTGAACATATTTTATACTCTATCGTTATACAACTTACATATTAATTATTAAACTTACATTGTTCTATTGTATGCATTGTTTTTACCCAAGCATGGATTTCTCGTTATCCCACCTCAACCCCCTAACATTGTTCCTCATGTTCTTTAAACAATAATTATATCTAATCACATCTAACAATTCTATCATTTATCATATATTGATTACACAGGTACGGTTCCACATAATCTTTAGCAAGCCTAACTTTCTTCCTGAGTTCCCGAATATCCTAAGGTTTTAAAATGTTTTACAATCACCTCCAGACACAAATAGTCCTGCCTGGACAGTCACAGAGCTACATCTATTTTTAGTTTTAATTTTTTAGATTTTTCCAGAGCCTGCTGGCTGTGTTCAAGGTTTTCTCTTTATTTCCTCCCTAGTGCACATTCTCCAGAAATTGTGCTTTTACATCCTTTTGCATTGATTAAAATTACCTGCAATGATGAGTCAATCCAAACCCTGGGAAAACTTGAACTTAAATGTGTACCTAGGCAAAACATTTACCTCCCACATCTGAAGCCATGAGCTGCCAAGTACTGTCCCCACTGTCATACCCTGTCCCCTGGAGGTGTGCTGATGCCATTTCAAAGGGGTTGCCAATGAAAACAAGTTTGAATATTTTTGTAGGTTCCACATTAGTATTAAAATCCTTGACTAGAAAAATCACAAGTCAAGATTTCTAGGATTCTTCCATACTGTCATTCTCACCCTGGATTTTAGAGTGTCTGAACAGTCAGACAAGGTTTTAGTTTTAGAAACTACAAAAAAGTCCCTGCTGTTCGGCGATCCCATTCCATCAGCATATAGTCCTGATGATTCCTTTAGGCAGGAGCAGCAAAGGCAAGAATGAGCCAAACAAGCTGCTCCTGTGTTCTCATGTCCTGCACAGCAGTAACTGGGAATTCAAGAATGGATTCAGGAGACAGTGGGTGCACAGGCAGCCACCAAGACTTTGGGATGCTGAAATGGACCAGCCTGGTGCCTGTGCCCGGGCTGCACCGCGCTGAGCTCCAACTGGACAATCTAACAATGGTTGAATGGACACACCATGGGCCACTGGAGACTCCTACTCCTAGTTCTGTGAGCTACACTATTCACCTGTCATTCACCAGATGATTTTTTCATCTCTGCTTGAAATCTAGGAGAGGAAAAGGTCAAAATGGAAAAGTGTTCTCCCAGTTCTAGTGACACCTTGTGCCTGCACACCACCTGTGCCCATGGCAGGGTGGTTGGAGACTGCATGATGTTGATGATACTTTGCAACACCAAGTGCTCAGGGATTCTGGGATTGCCCAAGTGGAGAGCAAAACTGAGCCGTGTAAGTCCCCTGCTTTTTTTCAGTGCATCCTGCTTCTTCCTTTGCTTCCAAGCAAGTCCAGGATTTTATTTCATGTGTCTTTAAAGTGCCTGGACAGAAGAGAAGGAGGGCAGCTGCAGCACAGGGCTCCTGCCACATCAGACTCTCTCTCTCTCTCTCTCTCTCTCAGGATGGTGCCAATGCCACTGCCTTGGGACACCTGAGTGTGGAAGGCGAGCTCGCCCTCAAGCACGGCCATCCAAGTCAGTCACGGGCACAGGCTGCAGCTGAAACTGGCAAGCGTTGCTGTGAGGCTGCAAGTGAAGAGAAAGCCATTGTGGCCAACTCTGCTGAAGCCTTTTGCCAAAGCAAAGGCAATTGTGCCCACAGCCTCCCCCTGTTTGGCACCCGGCTGCTGCGGACGCCTCAGTGCGCAGGTGCCGACGTTGGGGCTGCTGCTGTTCCTGGGCACACTCTGCTGCTGTTTCTGTGGGCTCCAGAGCCGCTTGGGCAGCAGCCACTGGGCAGCCCTGCCGGAGGAGACATCGCCACCCTCCCCATGGTGGCAGCAGCTCTGTGGGCCCCGAGCTCTGTGTCAGGGGGGCCTCAGTCACAGCAGCATGGCCTGGGCAGCCGCGAGGGCCCGCCAGCCCTGCCTCTGCCCACTGCCCCTTCCTGGAGGCACCCAGTGGCCATGGCCTGGCAGCACCCCCTGCCCTCCATGTCCCCAGCCAGCCCAGCCTGGGCATCTCGGGCTGTCCCCACCCTCCCGCTGGGGTGGTGTCCCAGCCTCCAGGCCTTCTGCTGCAGGCCTGGGGGACATTTTGGGACAGCACCGGAGCAGCCGGGTGTCAGGGACCAGGCGGCTGCCCGGGGGCTGCTTATGGCCTCTGACACCCAATTCCTCAGGGCTTCCCACCACCCCGGCTCCTCCAGGGCCTTCTGTCCCCTTGGAACCTCCTGCCACCCACTCCCTCACACATCCCCCTCGTGCCTTCCCACTGCCTTGTCCCGTCTGGGCCTCCGCAGCCCCTCATCCCTTCACGGCCTCCCAGCACCCCGTGCCCTCAGGGGCTCCCCCAGCCTGGCCCGGCAGCAGCGCCGCAGCCCCACAGGAGCTCCAGCAGCTCCTCAGCCATCACGGCACCAACACACGGGCAGCAGGACACAGATGGCGCTTCCTGCCTGCCACAGGGCTTGTGGCTTCAGCACAACCACCAAAGGCCAAGGGGCTTCTGGCCATTTCCCCTGCACCACTGCACGCCCCGGCAGGTTGCTGAACACAAGAACCCTTTTCCCTCTCTTCCCCTATGCCCCGCACACCCTGGGCAGCAAAAGAAAGGTCTCGGGACTCTTGTGGTTTATAACATATTCTATATTATTTACATACTAGATGGAAACGAAACGAAGAAAAGAACAATCTCTATGAAACAAAAATTAAAGATGGCCCATGTGGCCCCAGAAGACAGATCCTCTCAGCCCTAACATATCCTATATTATTTACATACTAAAAAGAAGAGAAAAAAGGAAAAGAACAACCCTTATGAAATAAAAAATCCTGTCTTGCCCGTGTCGCCCCTGAAGACAAAACGTCTCAGGTCAGCTTTGAGTACACCTCCAGCAGCGCAGCCAGCCCAAGCCTGACAGACGAGGCCGTGTCCTCCATGCCCTGAGGATTTGGTCTTGCATCCTCTGCAGGATGGAATATCGGGCACTCTGGATGGCCCGGAGGACATACAGCGTTTCAAGTGCCAGGTCTGACACGGCACCGCTTCTGTCCTCCGTCAGGCGTTCGAGGGCTGCAAGAGAGACGAACAGAGCCACGGTCACACCCCAGAGCTGAGGGGGCCCAGCGAGAGCCCCCTGCCAGGGCCATGCCAGCCGGCTCTTGCCTTGGCCAGGAGGGAGCAGGGACCAAGGGGGTCAGCCCGAAGCTGCTGGCCACAAATGCCCCACGTGGCCCTGAAATCTCACTGTGCTCTGCCCATGGCGTCCCTCATCGGCACAGGGAGCAGAGCCCTCCACAGCCAGGCCAGGGCTTGCAGCTGCCCCCGACAGCCACCACTGTCAGCCCGCTGCCGTGGCTCACCTCTGCACAAGACCTGGAGCTCTGCGTGCTGCCCCCTCAGCTGCTCCCCGGCCATCCCTGAGAACACAGAGCCTGTCAGGGTCCCAGCAGCACAGGTCCCTGCCAGCGGCGCTGCCAGCCGTGTGGCCACACGGCCTCCTGCCCCGGCAGGGATCAGCCCGGGCCCTTGCCGCATCCTGACCCAGCCCAAGGGCACGGCTGCCAGAGGCCGGCAGCAGCAGCCCCGAGGGCAGCCGGGGCTCCAGGGCGCCGGGCCCGGGTGCCGCTGCCGGGGCAGTAGCCGGGGCTGGGGCCGAGCTGCGGCGGGGCGGGGCGGGGAGCCCGGGCTCGGGACTCACCGATGACCCTGATGGCCGCCGCTCGCAGGGTCTCCTGTGGGTCCTGCAGGTACTGCAGGGCCCGGCGCAGGTGCTCGGCCAAGGGGATCGTGTTGTCTGCCAGCTGGAGAGAGCGGCAGGAGGGAAGGGTTGGCGCGGGCTCTGTCCCTCGGCGGGGCGCTGCAGCCTGCGGCCAGCCCCGGCCTCCCGTGCCCGGCCAGCCCTGAGGCCCGGCCAGCAGCCGCTGGCGCCGGGCTCTGGAGGGGCAGAGGGCCGGCTGCTGCCCGGGGAGCCGCGGTGCCGGCCCGGGCCTCAGCCCCGCTGGGCCGGGGCTCCATCGGCACCCGGCTCGGGGCCACAGGGGGCTGGAGAAGAAGCCGTGCGGCCCCCGGCTGCAGCAGTGGGCAGGGGCACAGCTGCCAGCCCCACACACTGAGCACCGGGGCCAGGGGGCTTCTGTAGCCTGAGGCTGGCACTTCCAGGCTGTCCTTACCACGAGCCTGGCAAACTTCCAAGTTTCTCCTTCCTGACAGCTTTTTCCAGGTCTGTCCTCTTCAGAAAGCCAGCCGCGCGAAGGAGCGTTGTCCGAGAGGCCTGGGGAGCAGCAGAGAGCCGCAAATGGCCCCACAAGGCAGGGCACAGGAGTGTCCCAGTGCCAAGGGCTGGAGGAGGCTGCAGCCTGCAAGCCTGCGTCAGGGCAGGAGGCAGCTGAGCCCCCTGCCAAGGCGCAGCAGCAGCCCAGGAGTCCTCACCTCTGCCACATGCCGATTCTCATCTTGGCAGTGGAAAAAGAGTGGGAGCAGGCTCTGGTACACTCGTTCCTTCAGGGGCTTTCTTCCTTCTTCTTCTGCCGAAGACATCACTCTTCGAAGGAGAAACATGGAGAGCAGCTGCACCTGGCTATGGGGCTGTATGAAAGGAACGAAGGAAAAATGACCTCATGATTGGCTTCTTGTGGCCCACATTGGCGCAGGCCTGCAAATGCACAGGGCACAAAGTGTCCCGGCAGCAGGCAGTGGCCGTGGCTGGGGCACAGAGCCTTACATTGTCCAGGAGTTTCAGGAGCGGCTCAGCCAGCTGCAGGGCCCTGCGCCAGGATATTGGGGTGTCTTCATCCGTGAAAATATGGCTCAGGAGAGCAATGCTCATCCTGGCCACGTCACTGTCCAAGTCCCACAGGAGGTGCACTAGTCTTCCTGTTAGGCTCTGAATTCTTTCGGCCTGTGCAGAACACAAGTGTGTGAAAGCCCGGGCAGCTGCCGCAGGGCCCAGAGGCCAAAGGGCTGTCCCAAAGCACTCGGGCAGCTGAAGCAGGAGGCAGGAGAGCTGCGAGGAGCTGCCTCAGCGCCCAAGGCAAAGGCCAGCCAAGGCCAAGTGACAGCATTGCCCAGCCTCATGCTGCCCACACGGCTTCAGCTGCTGCCCCCTTCTCACCATGGAGGGACGGTCCCTTAGCAGGAGGAGAGCCCTGAGCACCTGGTGATGCATCTCTCTGGAGTTGTACCACAGGTACTTATACAAGATCTCCATTAGGCTGTCACCACAGTCACTCAAGTCCAGGCAATCTAGGAGCTGAAAGGCACAGGGCAGTGAGAGGGGAGCTGGCTGGCAGGAGCCTGGAAGTGCGCAGGGCTGGGCCCAGGCAGCAGCACAGGGCGGCGGGTGCCATCCCAGGCAGTTGTGGCCATGCCAGGGGACAGGGCTGGCAGGGAGCTGAGCGAGGTAGTGCTGGCCATCAGGCTCACCTCCACAAGGAATGCCATGGCAGAGACATCCCAGTGTGGCAACGGTTTGCTGAGCACCTCAAGCAGGTAGCTTAAGATGCTTTTGCACAAGTGGACGGATGCATGGCGCATTACCCTGGAAGGCGGAAAATGGCAGAAAGAGTCTCAGCAAGGGTGCGAAAAACCTCTCCCAGGACTGATGGACACAGTTGTCCTATTGCCCCAGCACCCTGTGAGGCGATTTGGGCCCTTGAGATGTGGCTGCTCCTGGGCACCCTCCTCTCGAAGCCTTTTGCAGTCTCCTTGGCTATCCCTCGCTGATGAGGCCCTCAGGCCCATGGCCACGGGGACTGTGGGGAGGCACCCTGGGCATGGGGCTCAAATGTCAGAGGCAGTGGGGAGAAGGGGGGCTCACCTGGCCAGCAGACCCACGGCATAGTGGTGGGTATCAGCACAGATCAGCGTGTCCCAGCCACGCTTGCGTTCCATTGCCACCACCACATGCTCCAAGTGGAGACTGCAGAGCAGGGCCTTCAGGGTCTGCACTGCAAACCTGTGTGCACAGCAAAGCCCAGGTGATGCTGGGAGCGCTGGCTTTGAGGTTGGGGAAGTGGCAGGGACAGGAGGAGTGGCATGGAGCACCTGTTGGGGCTGGTGGAGAGGCCGTGTTGCTCCTGGCATTCCTTCCAGAAGGTATGGACGTCCTCTGTCATATACAAAGTACTGAAGTACGTTTGGAAGAGGAGATGCACAAAGAGGCGGGGGAAATAGACTGTGAGGATCTGTGGGCAACAGGGCCCCTGGAGGATCTTCCACATCACCAGAGTTGCCTGCAGAGGACAAAGCAGCCCGAGACAGCGCTCAGTGCCGGGGCGTCCGTGTGGCAGGGCCTGAGCGTGGCAGGGAGAGGCCGGGGCAGACGCAGGGGGAGCAGCGGGCCTGGTGGCCCTGAAGCTGCCCCTAGGCCAGGTTTGTGGCCAGTGCCTGAAGCAGGGAGATGCAGTGGGGGAAGGAGGTAACAGAGCTGCTGGAGAGGCGGCCGGCCTTGCGGTGAGTAAAGGCCAGCTCCAGAAACTCACAGTCAGGGAAAAGACAGCCGTCTTGTCCCCATCAGAGTTGCCCAGGGTTTTTCTGCGGCCAGCTCCCCACCACATTGATGAGGAGCGGTGTCACTTCCTCTGAAATCCAGGGCGAGAGCAAGATGGTCGTCCACATGGCCATAGCAGCTCTGCGGGGTCAGACACAGCACCGTGGGCTGGGCAGCAGCGGGGAGCTGAGCTGGCCACCAGCTCTGCCTGTGCCCACTGGCCCTGAGCGGCAGCAGCAGCCAGGCAGCCCAGCCCTGTGGGGACAGGCCCCTGAGGGGCAGGCTGGCAGCACGGCAGCAGGCTCGGGGGCCGACTTTGTAGCAGGGCTGGCAAAGGGAGCAGCCAGAGGGCCCTGCAAGTCTGTGTTGCTCACAGCCCTGGGCCGGGCTGTACAGGGTGATGGGCTGGGGAGCCCTGAGGCCTCGGGGCAGCTGGGCCCCATACCTGTCACACGTTGGGGCCACCCGCAGGAGAGTGATGGCCACATCATCGGGCTCTGCCTCGGCCACTTGCATCAGGGCCCAGTCCATCCTGTGCTCAGCAGCCTCATTGGCCATGAGCCACTGGTGGATGTACCTCACCACGCCAGGCACCTGGAGAAGGCACAGGGAGACTTGGAATGCTAGCAGAGGGAGTCAGCAATGTGCCCAGCTTCTTCCCCAGACAAGTGTTTCTCTTCCAGCACGCTGCCATGGCTTCAAAAGCTTCAAGTGAGCAGCAGGCGTGGCTTGGGAAAGCCAAGCAATTGCTGGAGGATCAAAGGCTGGCCACAGGCTGCTTACTTGCTCTGGATTGAAAAGAGCCGTCTCTACAAGCAGATCCAGCTGGGCAGCGCTGCTCTGTTCTACCAAGACCTCTGAGGATGTCTTGACCTCAGTGTCCATAGGTCTGGTGTCTTCCTTGCCAATTCTCGTGATGAATTGGTAAAGAAACTGTAGGAGAAGGGCAGGAAGGCAGGGAAGTTGCATGGAGTGCTCCAAGTGCGGTGCTGGGCTGAGCAGTGCCAGCAGGCCCAGCGCAGGTGGGGATGGCTGCAGGTACCTGCGCTGCTCTGCGGAAGCGGCCACGGGCGGTGTCCTGCTCTTGTGTGCCGTCCATGGCTGCATCTGGCAAAGAGCAGCCAGAGCTGAGGGGCTGCGGGAGAGGCCGGAGAGCACAGCCCAGCCCTGCGTTCCCCAGGCAGGGACAGTCCCGGGATGCCCCAGGGGATGCAGCACGGCCACTGCTGCGGGGGCAGCCCCAGCCCCTTTTTTGTGCTGTCCATGGGTGTGTCTCCACAGGACACTGTGGGATGGGATGAGATGGGATGCAATGGGATGGGATGGGGCCAAGATGGCCGCAGGCACCAGCCCTGTGGCCCAGCTCTGCCACTCACCCTCCTCCAGCGGCTGCAACTGCTGCACCTCTTCGGTCTCTGGTGCTGGGGCAGCTCCAGGGCCTTCTTCCTCTTCCTCCTCTTCCTTCTCCACCCAGGCCAGTTTGGGCACTCTTGGTGGTCGCTGCTCCGTATCTTCTTCCAGACTCTCCCATCCTTTCCATAGGAACAGCACCAGGGGATGGCATGGCATGGAATGGGATGGGGCCAAGCTGGCAACAGGCACTAGCCCTAAGGCCGAGCTCTGCAACTCACCCTCCTGTCGTGCCTGGAACTCCTGCACCTCTTCAGACTCCTGTGCCGGGACAGCTCCAGAGCCTTCTTCCTCCTCCTCAAGCCAGGCCAACTTGGGCACTCTTGGGGGTCGCTGCTCCATGGCAGTGACTGGATTTATGGCTACTTGCAGGAGAAATGGCTCGGAAAAGCTCGGAGTCAGCAAGTCCTGCAGTCGTGCCTGGAAGGCACCTGCAAGACTCAAGTCCTGGCAAGATTGCAAGACAGCGAGTCCTGCACTTGGGTCTTGAGGGCTCCTGCCACAACGACAGGAGGCTCCTGGTCACAGATTGTGGTGTGGCCTCAGGGGCAGAGACTGCAGGGATTTTAGATGCCTCAGACAGCAACCTCCGTGCATGAATGAAATGTTGCAGGTCCTGACACCGCTCCGGGCGCTCCAGCACCATCACGATGGCGTTGGGGAGCTCAAACCACTCCAGCAGCAGCACCACACCGGGGAAGCCTGTGGACACCTTGTCCAGCAGCACGATCTCCAGAGGTGTGCTGGTGCCGTCGGGCTGCGGGAGGAGCACGGTGCCGTCAGTGGGGCTGAGGCCGTGCCAGGGCTCGGGAAGCTCTCAGCCAGCCCGGGATGCTCTGCGCCCTCCGCTGGCCCCATGCCCGATCTCTCCTTCCATGTGTCCTAGCGGCTCCCACCCTTCCAGGCCCCAGCTCATCCCCGCCTGGCACTCCCCGGCTTCTGCCGCTTGCCCCGCTCACTCACCAGCTCGCCCCAGTGCCGGACGCGGTTCCGTGGCACCTTTTTGATGGCCACCTGCAAGCCAAAAGGAACAGCGGATTCAGCTCGCCGTCCACCACATCCAGCCCCATCCTACTCCTCTGCTCCCTCCTCCTCTTCTGCCCTCTCCTCCTCCTCGGCCCGCCACCGGCCCCACCGCTCATCGGGAGTCCGTCCGAGAGCCTCGTGGCCGTGAAAACTCTGCTGAAGCCACCGCGGCCCAGCAGCGAGTCGATCTTGTAGCGCTGCTGCAGGGCCTGCTGCGCCTTCCCTGGGGAAGAGACGCTGCCGTCAGCGCTCGGCCCGGGGCCAGGAACGGCCCCCGAGCGCTCCCCGACCTCCCCAGGCCGGGCATTCGCAGGCGTTCCCTCATTGGAACGCGACAGCGGCGGCTCGGGACCGGCGGCTGCACCGCTGAGCGGCGGAGCTCGAACCGGGGAAGCCGCAGCGGAGGCGGCGACAGCGGCCGCGCTGTCTGTGTCCTCCGCGGGCCCCGGGAGGAGCCGGAGCCGGGGCCGGGGCCCGAACCAGAACCGGAACCGGAGCCTGCATGGGGCCGAGGGCGGGGCAGGCGGAGCCAAAGGGTGGCAATGCCGCCCCAGCCCCAGGCACTGATGCCCACCCAGCACAGCCAGAGCCAGGCAAAGAGGAGACCTCCACGGGACGGGCAGGGATGGGGACAGGGACGGGGACGGGGACGGGACAGCCCCACCTGGGGTCAGGGGCGGGCTGGGGGCATGGAGAGGGAGGCTTGGAGAGGAGGGAGCACTGGGAAAGGGAGACCAGGAGAGGATGCGGGACTGCGGGAGAGGGAGAGGAGAGACAGAAAATTGCTAAATTCTCTTCTTGCCGCTGCTGCCGCTGCTGCCGCTGCTGCCGCTGCTGCCGCTGCTGCCGCTGCTGCCGCTGCTGCCGTGGTGACTGAAGCATCGGGGCCGTTTGTCCCCGTGTCCGTTTGTCCGTTGCCCGCTCGGCCCCGCGCCGAGCCCCGCGCTCCCCGGGCAGCCCCTGAGCCTGGCCAAACACGGCAACTTTGCCCTGGTGAGCCGAGAGCCAGAGTCTGGACTCCTGCACAGGGACACAGCAATGCCCTTGGCTGCTGCTGTACCTTGTCCCTGCTGAGCGTCAAACACTGTCTGAGCACATTCCCTGAATGCAGAATTTGTACCTGACCCAAGAACTGCACTTGTGTCTCCAGCATTGCTTTCCAAGGAAAACAGGGCAAGGCAAACTGGGTATAGCTCATGGTATTTTACAGTGTCTAAAACTTGCCAAGTCTCAAATCTTAGAGGTGAGATCCATTTGGAATGAATGGGATGGAGAAACAGTGCAAGATGGAAAAGGGGAACATAAAAATAAATAGAGAAAAATAGAGAAAAACATATTGGTTGTCTCTTTTGATTTTATTTTCATTTCTTTAAAAAGCTCTTTCAATTTTCCCAGAATTTTCTCCACAGTCCCGTCTGTTCTTTCCAAAAACCTGTCCTGGAGAACGAGGTGCAGCTCCTGTCACAAGATGTGCCCCCAGCTGCAGCTTCTCTTGGCTCCCCACACTGTGAGTGCAGCACAACTCTTGCAGCAAAGCAGGACAAATGGTTGAAGAACCTGACAACTTGTTCTTTCTTTTCCTTGTGCACTGGGGAGTTGTGCCATTGCTAAGGTTTTCATCGTTACTCTTCTAGCCAAAGAAAACATGATGAGGTACCAGGAATTGTGAGGGAATACAAGCCTGGCTGAATGTGGAGAAAGAATCTCCAGAGCCTGCAGCCAGCAGTGGAGAGCTCATCATTCCAACAGCCCTATGGACATGTTGAAAGTGATCTGGAACATGAAAATGGGCTGACAGAGAGAGTTTGTTTCTGTGTTCAGTTGAGATGATTCTATATCTTTTGCAGTGGTAGAAATCAAGAGCACAATCAGTGGATGATAAGCACCAGAACATGATAAGCTGGACCTCTCAGTGGATGACAGAAAGACTGTGAAAAGGAGAAATGCAGGGAATGACTTGGTGAACTTTGTGTGTAAGAAGGGTCATTTTTTCCTAATAATTCCCAATTCATTCCCTTTGCTTTTATCCTTTTAACAAGACCAATTGCATCTCCGATTCCCCAGGAAATGAGAACCCTGAGCTTGTGGAACTGCCTGAAAGGTGCCCTGTTCCTTTTTCTTCTGCTGCTCAGAAGAAACAATGAAGTGAATTGGGAAGTTCTGGTTTTTCTTTCTCCTGGTGGATTTTTTCATTTTATTTGCCACTGCAGAGGCAATTTCTGTGATGGCCTCTGTCAGTTGATTCTATTTCAGCAGCAGCAGCAGCAACAGGGCTGTGCTTGAGCACTGCAAATGTGACCTGTGTGGCTTTAATTCCCCTCGACTTAGTGCTCAGGGACTTGGGAGCATTTTAATGTCTGCTACTCATGATGCCTGAAACAAAAATCCTGAGTTCCCCATCACAAAAGCACAGTGGGTAGCACTGATTGGAAGAGGCAATTGCAGCTGTACTGCTAAAATTCAGGTGACAAGCAGAAGAGGGGCAAGAGCAGCCGGGATCTAAAACTGCCACGGCAAATGTAGGTTAAATAATTTTGTGGGACTTTTCTCAAATTTTGTGGGATTTTTCTGAAATTTTGTGAGATATTGAGAAGATTTAAATAATTTTGTGGGATCTTTCTTTCTAAATATATTTTGTGGGAATTCTGAGGTATTTTTCTTGAATTTTGTGAGATTTTTGTTGAATTTCGTGGAAATTTGAGGAGATTTTGTGGGATGTTTCTGGAATTTGGTGGGGTTTTGAGAACTTCTAGGGAATTATGTGGGATTTTTTCATAATTTTGTGGGATATTAAGGAGACTTGAATTTTGAGGGATTTTTTTAGAATTTTTTGAGATTTTGAGGAGACAGGAAGAATTTTGAGGAATTTTTCTGGAATTTTGGGGAAATATGTGGAGATTTTGTGGGATGTTTCTGGAATTTAGTGGGGTTCTGAGAAGATTTCTGCAATTCTGTGGAATTATTCTTGAATTTTGTGGGATTTTTCTTGAATTTTTTTGGATATTCAGGAGATTTTGTGAGATGTTTCTGTAATTTTCTGGGATTTTGAGAAGACATGAAGAATTTTAAGGTATTTTCTTAGATTTTGTGGAAATTTATGGAGATTTGGTGGGATGTTTCTGGAATTTAGTACAGTTTGGGGAAATTTTAGGAATTTTTTTTAGTTTTTGCAATTTCGTTGAGATTTTCTTGAGTTTTATGGGATTTTGCAAAAGTTTAAATAATTTTATGGGATTTTTCTGGAATCTTGAGGGATTTTGAAGAGACTTGAAGAATTTTGTGGGATTTTTCTTAGATTTTGTGGAATTTTGTGGAGATTTGGTGGGATGTCTCTGGAATTGGAGGGGTTTTGAGAAGATTTAGGGAATTTTGTGGGATTTTTCTGTATTTTTGTGGAATTTCTCTTGAATTCTGTAGGATTTGGAGGAGACGTGAAGAATTTTGATGCATTTTCCTTGAATTTTGTGGAGATTTGTGGAGATTTTTTGGGATGCTTCTGGAATTTTGTGGGATATTGAAAAGATTTAGGGAATTTTGGGGGATTTTTCGTGAATTTTGTGGAAATATGTGGAGATTTTTGAGATGGTTCATGAATTTGGTAGGGCTTTTTCATGGAGTGACTTGACTTTTAAGATAGCTTTGGGAGCTGGGAGGAAGTTGGAGCTGCGAGAGGCTGATGGGAGTCTTTTCTTGTGACCAATTATTGGTCATTTCTAAGAACTGACAGCAGTTTTGACCATTGAAAAGTGAGATCAACTTGTGAACACCACCTTGAGATGTAAAGCCAGGGCTCTCTTGTTCTCTTTGGTTTCTGGCTTCTGACGAGGTAACAGGCTCTGTCTCGGCCTCCTCCCCCCTCCAGGCCGGACAAGGCCGCAGAGGGCGGGGGGGGAGAAACGGAGCCGGCCGGCCTGGCTTGGTTTGCAGTTTCTGCTGCTGGACTGAAACCTGACACCATCAACATCTGCAGCTTTCCAAGACTTTAACTCTTTTACTACCTGGATAAAACATACAGATTACTCCTTTTTCCCAGAGAGACAGAGAGAGAGAGACAATCAACATGAAGAAGACATCATAAAACTACCAAAGACAGTGAGGAAAAGAGTTAAGTTTTAGATGGGGAAGAGAGAATAAGGAGATGCTTTATAAGCTGAAATATTTGTCGGTTAAAGCTATGGGGATGGATAATAGTGTCCTGAAAAAACTCCTTTAATTCATGACAGAGTATATTGGGAGGAATGGAGTGTTCAAAGTGTGGATTTTGAGCAAGAGGTGGAGTAATTGTGATACAGTGAGGTGCTGGAACAGAGTGGGGAGAAGTAATAGTTGAAGATTTGATGCATTTTGAGAGGCAAAGAGAAAACTTCTGTTTCCAGGGAAGCTCACAGAGACAGATGAAGAGAACTTTTGCCTTTGAATAACTCATCCTTAAAAATGACACCCCTAGACTCATTGACCCATACACACCTCAGAGTGATGTGAAATGGGAGGAGTGAACTGGTGACAGATTTCTGGGCAGCTGGCATCAGGAAAATAGAAAACTATAACAGAAATGGTTTTCGTGTGAAAATCTCCATAGATTAGCAGAAGACTTCTTTTACTATACAAAGTCTGATGAAAAGACTCTAACAGGAATTGGGACTTTTTAAACACCAAAGTTCCAAAGTTTTTTGTCTCTATGTTATCATGTGAACAAGAGAATGGTGAGTAGTGGGGGTTAAAAGTGTTTTCTGGAAGTTTTTTCTGGTGTTCTTATTCTTGTAGTTTTATTAATAAACTTTATTTATTCCTTTGAAGTTTTAAGCCTGTTTTGCTCTTGTTCTAATCCATATCTCATAGGAAGAAATAAGTGAGTTTTCTAGTAATTTTTTTTAGTTACTGCTTTAAAACCACGACACTTACTCTATTCCTTTTAAGTTTTAAGCATCTTTTGCCCTTCTCATAATCCACATCTCACAGCAAGAAATGAATAATTTTTCCAGTGATTTTTGAACTAATGCTTTAAAACCACGACAGGTGTAACAGGGAGGAGGAAATTGGGGCTGTCACTGCTGTGGTGTCAGAGAGAGTGGAACACTGGGGCTGTTACTGCTGTGGTGTTTGATATATGGACATTTAAAAAAAAAGAGAAACAGCTATGGAAGTTAAGGTTGCTGGAGGCTGATGGGAGTTTTTCCTCCTGGCCAGTAACTGGCCATTTCTGAGAACTGACGGTAGTCTTAACCATTGAAGAGTGACATCAACCTGTGAACACCACCCTTTAAACCTTAATCCCAGGAATTTCTCTTTCTCCTTGGTTTCTGGCTTTTGAAGAGGTCACAGGGCTCCGGTTCAGCCTCCTCCCCCCCAGGTCTGACAAGGGCACGGGGGGAGCAGTGCTGGTCGGAGTTCTGCGGTTCCCGGCGGGGGATGGAGACTGTGAAGTGACAGGAGCCCCTTCCCAGAGGGAAGTACTCCCATCTGTACTACTGGACTGCCCTGACTGTCAATCTTTGACTTCTTCAAAGGGTCATTGCTAAACAAAACCTTGGTTTTGCCTGCTGACATTGCTGGTCAGGCAGTGTCCCGGGAGATGCTCTTGATGGTTTCCTCTTTTCCTGGTCATGGCACTGGAGGAGGTGCAGGCCCAGGTGATGCCACTGAAGGAAATGTGCCCTCATCCCAGGGACGCTCAACACGGACTCCCCCAGCCCCTCAGTGCCCCGCTGCTGGTCACAGCAGCCCCTGCCTGGCTCCTGCCACCCACACTCTGGTCAGCCCTGCCTGCTCCTGGACATGGGGCTCAGCCAGGGCTGGTGCTGTGTGGGCTTTGCTGGTGGTACCAGCTGGACACTGGGGTGAGAGCTCCATCTCTTTATTGGAACAGAAGAGCTGTGCTGGGCCCTGCCCTGGCAGGAGGGACCCACCTTCAGTCCAGGCCACAGAGCAGGGCGGGTCCCTTCAGGGACACAGGGCCTTGCTGTGGGTGGTGGCAGCATCTGCACAGCAGCAAGCTGGTAATGCAGCTGTGCCAGGGACATTGGGCATGGGCATGGAGATGTGAAATGTGTGGTGCAGGTGTCCCTGAGGGAGGTGTTTGGCCTTTCTCGTGAAGCTGCAGAGGGGCACCTATTGAGAGAGGAGATGGCTGAGGTCCCAGCTGCAGCTGGCACACAGGGACCCTCCTGCACAGCGGGAGATTCTCACTGTGCTCAAAGATTCCCTCTGAAGCCTAAGAGGGGAGCTTGTCAGAAGTCCCAAAAAATATCTGGGGAAAGGTCTTAGGTTAGTTGTTGAGACGAGGTACAAATCTCCAGCGGGAAAAGAGCCTCTCCAGTAGGCTGGGTGTTTTGGGGTGTCTTAGTTCTTCCTAGAATAAAGATCACCAATTTAATGCAATTTCAGTTTTTATTCTAGAAGTGTAAAAATGTTCCAAGTTTTTCTGAATTCTAAAACTACCTTGAAAAATCCTGAACTACTATGGAAATAAGCAAAAAAATATTTGTAGATTTCTTTCTACAAAAAATATTTCTAAATATTTCTAAAAGTTTCAAATTTCTAAGAATGAAAAGCAGAGACAAAACGTGGTTGCCTTTTCAGAATTCTAAAACTAATTTGAAAAATACTAAACAACTATGGAAATTGGGAAGAAATATTTGGGGTTTACTTTCTATCAATAATAATTCTAAAGAGTTCTAAAAATTTCTAATCTCTACAAATGAAAAACATAGACAACATGGTGCCCCATGCCCGGCTGCTGCCTGCCCAGCCAAGGCTGTGGCCAGCCAAGCAGCTGTGCCAGTACTGGTGGTACCAGCCAGAGCCCAGAGCAGAAGCCCAAAGGTGTTGCTCAAGCCCTTCCCTGGCAGGAGGGGCCCACATTCAGGCCTGGCCAGGCACCAGGGCCAGCACCTGCAGGGACAGAGGGTCCTGTTCTGGGTGGTGACGGCACAGCAATAAGCTGATAATGGAGCTGTGGCAGGGACAATGGACACTGGCTTGGAGATGGAGGATGACAGGTGCAGGTCTCCCAGACTAATGTGTTTGGCAGGACATCTGAAGGTGCAGAGGTGCTCCTGTGGAGAGAGGAGGTGGCTGAGGCCCCCAGCTGCCGCTGGCACGCAGGGACCCTCCTGCACAGCAGGGCCCAGAGCGGCCAAGGCTCCCCAGCACGGCTGGAGCTGCTGGCACAGCTTGGCCCAGCTGGACAGCTGCCCCTCAAGGCCCTGGTGAGCAGGGGATGGCTCTGGGCTGGGTCCCTGGCCAGGAGCGGGCCCCAGAGCGCCTCTGCCTTTCAAGGGCAATCTCGTCCCCGCTCTTTCTCCTGCCCACCTTGCTTTGCCTCTGCCCACTGCTCCTGGGGCTGCTCTTGGCCAGGCAGCCTCAGTGGCAGCCAGCACTGGCTGCAGCCCCAGCGGGGCTCCCCAGGACAAGGCCCAGCAATTAAGAGGCCAATTAAAGGCCTGGGCAGCAGCAGAACTCTTGGCAGAGTTATTTGAACCACTGACCATCTACAGGTCCACAGCAGCCTCACTGGGAATGTTTCTATTCTACAATAGACTTTCAAAAGAAGCTGTTTGAGGGAAAGATGAACAAAACACTCACCGTTTTGTCTTCCAGCAATACCAGATTCCAACACCGCATAAAACGAGTACATGCACCAAAAAAATCAGGCCTGCCATTACTTCTGGCCAACAGCGTGTTCCCTGACAGAAACCTCTTCCGATGTCCTTCTGGGAATTGGGAACACGTGTTGTGGTGCTGGCTGCATCTGTGGGAGCAATGGGCAGTGAGAGCCCGTGCTGTGCTGCGCTGCTGAGCTGGCAGCATGGTGGGTATGTCCAGGATGTTCTCTGTTTCCCCCAGAGCTGGGACCTGCAGGCACCTTGTTGGCCCTTGGCACAGGCTGTGCCACCCAACAAAGCCCAGAAGGCCGGGAGCAGAGCCCGGGGGACAGCACAGCTGCTTGGGCAGTGGCTCCTTCCAGGGACACGGGCCAAACCCATCCCTGAGCAGCCACTGCCACCCCTGAGCCTCCCTTCTCCATGACATCTCCCCCAGCCCAAGGGGACAGAGCCAGGCCCTGTCAGGGGCCAGTGCAGCCCCTGCCCAGTTGGGAGCCAGGGCTGGCTGTGGCCCTGGGCTCGTGGCAGGGCTCCCGCTCGGGGCTGCTCCTGTGCCTTGGGCCTCTGGGCGCTCACGGCTACCTCTGGGAGCAGCTGCACTGGGATAGATGTTGGTGCATGAGTCCCATTTCCCAGGAGCTGGAAACGAGCTCCAGAGGCCTGGAAGCCGAGGTGCCTCCAGCTTTGGCTGCTGCTGGGTCATGCAAGGGCCAGCCCTAGGGGAAGAGCTGCTGGCACACAGCCCCGCCAAGGGCTGAGCCCAGCACAGCAATTACCTCCTGTGTCTGGGCCTGTGCCTGGCATTGCCTTCTTTCCTGCCAATGAGCCACTGCTTCCTCTGGGAAACGTCTCCACCTGCATGGTCTTTTGGTCCATCCCTTGAGAAAGGAAGAGGCACAGCTGAACCAGATGGAGAAGTTCTTGATTTGGGTGCTGGCATTTTCAGGACCTCATGCTTGTCAAATATGGGGATAAGGTTCAAAAAATGCCTTGGCTTTTGGGCCAGGGCCAGGGCCCTCCCTCCTCCAAAAAGCTGCCAATTCTGAGCAGTAGTGAGGGGATCGTGCAGGGCGAGGGCACACACGTGCACGGCTCTGTCCTGACACCTGCAGCGATGCTGCCCTGGCTGAGCTTTGGGCTCTGAGCTGGCAGCTCTCCCAGGGGGAAAGGCCTTCACCTACCCTCGCCATCTCCCAGAGCCTCAGTCCTGGACGTGGGTTGGGAAGCCAGATCACCTTCACCAAGAGGCTTGGCTGCAAGGAAAGGCAGGACAGAAGAGCTCCTGTGCATCTGTAGGAGATCCTCAGGCTCCCTGGGGCTGGCAAAGGAGCTGCACAAGGCACAGCCCTGGGGCACAGCCCCTTCCCTCTCTGCTCCTCTCCGTGGCTGCACAGAGCACATGGAAGGAGACACTGGCATTGCACATGGGAAGAAGATTGACAGCTAAATGCTCCTTCCTCCCACTGACAGCAATGCTGTGGGATCACTCAGGGCTCCAGAAGGGAGCAGGGCAAGGCTTCCAGAATCCTTCAGCCCTGAGATTATGTTAAGGGATATGGCACATGAGTGAGCTCTTGCCTCCTTGACATTATTCCATCAGGAAAAGCACATTGAGAACTTGCCTCGAACATTCTCCAAGGCTTGCCAGCTGTCATCTAGCCGGGCTTCCAGATAATCCATGTCCTGATCCCAGTCTAGAAGCCAGTACAGATCAGAGCCACGTCCATGCTGTGCTGGGATCCACTTCTGCCTTGGGGTAGTGGGCACTGCAAGGGGTTTGGGTTAGATCATGAGTACCAGATGTCAGTGGACATGGCCAAAGCTGCAGAGGGGCCTGGGGAGCTCTGGGCTGGCTCTGGTCACTCTCCACCCTCTTTGCAGTCCCTGTGCAACATCCCTGGTGGGGGGTGACAGGGCCAGAGCAGGGGTCCTGGCTGCTGAGTCTCAGGAGAAGGCTGAGGGACATGGACCCACCTTGTCCTCCCTGCAGCATTTCCTTCAGCATTTGCGGAGTGATTTTGGATGGCACATGGAGTTTCTGGTGTCCTGTAGCTTTGTTCTTTCCACTTGGAGGACCTTAAGAGAAAACAGTTTCCCTTTGCAGGAATGGATCTCAGAAAACCAGTGCTCAGCCTGTGGGGTCAGGAGGGACACACCACTCACCCCTGCGATGGGAGCCGGGCTTGCGTACAGTTACCAACCCAGGAGCTGGGAAAGTCCTCGCTGCAGGCACACCTGTAACTCAACAGCCACAGAAGCTTCTGTCACCTCTGCTCATCTGCACAGGCAGCACTGAGCCACAGCAGAGGTGAGGGGAACGTGATGGGCAAGGGCACACACGTGTATGTCTCTGTTCTGACACCTGCAGTGGTGCCAGGACATTGAAACTGCTTATTCTGCCAGGAAAGGACCATTGAGAACTTACCTCCAGCATTTCTCAAGTGTTTCAAGCTGTCATCCAGCAGGGCCTCTGGATAATGCAAGTTGTGATTCCAATCTAGAAGGGAGCCCAGATCAGAACCCTGCCATGGTGTGCTGAGATCCCCTTCTACTTTTGACAACTGGGCACTGCAAGGGTGTTGGGTAAGACCCTGGGTGCCAAATGTCAAATAACATGGCCAAAGCTGCAGAGGGGCCTGGGGAGCTCTGGGCTGGCTCTGGTCACTCTCCACCCTCTTTGCAGGCCCTGTGCAACATCCCTGCAGAGGCAGCAGGACCAGCCCAGGGCCCCTGGGGACTCTCTCCCTCCCACAGAGGAAAGCCTCCCTAAAGGCCTGTGGAAAACCATCCCCAACTCTTCCCAGGAGAAGGAAGTGCTGTCCCAGGAAAGGGAAGCCAGGCTGCGGGCTCACCTGCTCCCTGTGCTCGCTGCGGAGCAGCCTGGGCAGCCCTGTCAGGCAGGGCCACTGCCAGGAGGAGCAGGAGGAGGAGGCGCAGAGCAAAGGCCATGGTGCCTTGCCCTCTGCCAGTCCTGCAGCTCTTGCTGCCACCACTGTCCTGACACCGCTGTCCCAATGTCAGCACCGCTGCTGCCGCCGCCGCTGCTGCCGCAACAGTCGTGGTCAAGGACTGACTGCTCGGTCCTCGTGGTGCTGTGCAACCACGGGGCTCTGGGACCTCTGTGACCTCAGAGCCTGCTGTCACCTCAGCCTGCTGTCACCCCACAGGCTGCTGTGACCTCATGGCCAGCGTGGAATTGTGTGGGGAGTGGGATCTGCCTTCTTCACCAGGGAGCTCAACCTGCCCAGCAGCTCTGTCCAAGGGCTATGACAGGGTCCCAGCCCAGCTGATCTCAGAGGCTGGGGGATGAAGGGATGGAGAGCAGCCCTGCTGAGAAGGACTTGTGGCTGCTGCAAGGAGAGAGGCTGGACATGAGCCAGCCATGTGCCTCCAAAGGAGGCTGCCCAGCAGCTTGAAGGAGGTGATTCCACCACCCCTCTGCTCTGGTGTGAGCCCACCTGGAGTACTGCATCCACCTCTGGGTGCCCAGCACAGAAAGGACATGGTCCTGTTGGAGCTAGTCCAGAGGAGGGACAGAATGCTCTGAGGGCTGGAGCCCCTCTGCTTTGGAGACAGGCTGGGATAGCTGGGCGTGTTCAGCCTGGAAGAGGGAAGGCTCCACGCAGACCTGATTGCTACCTTTCAGTACTTTAAGGGAGCTTTTAGAAAAGACAGGACAGAATTTTTAGTAGGGCCTGTTGTGACAAGACTGAGGGGGAATGTTTTCAATCTAAAAGACAGTAGATTCAGACTAGACATAATGAAGATGTTTTTTACACTGTGGGTTTTGAAACCCTGGCACAGGTTGCCCAGAGAGGTGGGCATCCATCCCTGCTGACATTCAAGCTCATGCTCTGAGCAACCTGATCCAAAGGTGTCCCTGCTCTCTGCAGGGCACTGCACTAGATGGCCTTTAAATGTCCCTTCCAAGCCAAGCCATTCTGTGCTGCTGTGCACCAGCAGAGCAGTGCTGGAATAATGCTGGGGTGATGGTGCTGGCACCTGTGTTTTGGTAGTTGTGCCATTTAGCTGTTGGCCAAGAGAGGATTGATGGGCTGCACAGTGAAGTCTGCAGAGAACAGTGTGCTCAAGGAGAAACAGGAGAGGAACAGGGCTTCCAGCTCAGATAAATGCCAGCATTTTGCTGCCCATTTCTTGTTAAGAAATAAAGCAATGTTCTGAAGATCCCTTCAGTGTGGGTGCACTATTGGCTGTATCAGTGCTTGTGTTCTGTAAAACAGGTGAGCTGTTACAGCTTCTTGCCCCATTTACCACTGGATAAAACCCAAATACTGCATTGCTCCATGTCTCCTTTCTTCCAAGTAAAGGCAGATTTTTGTTCATTCTTCAATGGGACATATTCATCTGTTGACAAGCAAATTCTTCTTGCCACTCACACAATGTTGATTTGCACTAATCCGATTATAATTAAGACCGTAATTTATCAGAGTATAATTAAGACCATATAATTAATTGTAATTAAGGCTGATGGATTGTGAGGCAAAATGTTGCATCATTTGCCCTGGAGAGAGTTTTTCTCTAATTCAATGACATTTGGAGACAGGTGTAGCCTACCATACTTCTGGCATACTAGAAATGAAAAAACAGCCAAGGAAACAGGCTGTTTTATCCTTTCCTCCTCCTCCTTCTCCAAGGTATTTTAATCCCTGAAGTCTGAGCTCTTCAGCTGCCTCACAGACATTGTTTTAATTCACACAGGCATCCATCAGGACAGTGGCTGTGAAGCTTGGAGCAATGTAGGTTTAGAGCAGCAAAAATAATAATCCATTTCCCAGGTTAAGCCAAGCATTTCCCAAATAACTCTAGCTATCCTCAGGGATGTTTCCAAACGTATCACAGTAAATGTTGGGAGTGGGGAGAGAATGTGAACAAAATTAAGAATACAGCTTTCTGAGATCCTTTTATTCCTATATAAACAGAGTCAAAATTGTTTATAGATAGAACATTAACTAAGTAGTGAACAACAGATTGTCAAGATAATTGCTTAGGAATCAAAAATATCTAAATAAAAATAAGTTAACATGTGGATTTATGAGAAAACAATCATACTAAGAAAAAAAACATACCTACCAAATCTAAAAACAACAAGTCTGCCTCATCTGTCTCAATAACAAAAAAAACCAACAAAACACCATTGAAAAGAATCAGATCCTCAAGACCATTACTACATACAGGACCTTCCAGGTAATGGGAATAAACAAAGGAACTTTTGGACAGTTTTTTTTTCTCCTTGGGCTGGGGGAGCTGTCACAGGGAAGGGAGGGTCAGGGGTGGCAGTGGCTGCTCAGGGATGGGTTTGGCCCGTGTCCCTGGAAGGAGCCACTGTCCAAGCAGCTGTGCTGTCCCCGGACTCTGCTCTCAGCTTTCTGGGCTCTGTTGGGGGGCACAGCCTGTGCCAAGGGGTGGCAAGGTGCCTGCAGGCCCCAGCTCTGGGGGAAACAGAGAACGTCCTGGCCGTATCCAGGGTGGTGCTGCCTGTCGATCATGGACTATGGACTAATTGCAAAAGCCCTGGATGAGGCCCAGAAGACGCAGCCGTTTACCTGGGGCAGAGCACAGAAGGAGGCCTTCCTCAAACTGAAGGAGGCATTGACAACAGCTCCGGCGTTCGGATTGCCAGATTTGTCCAAAGATTTCCAGCTGTTTGTGCATGAAAGACTACACCTAGCACTGGGAGTGCTGAGCCAAGGTTTGGGAAGCTGGGAAAGGCCGGTAGGCTGCTTTTCCAAACAGCTTGACAAGGGGAGTGCTGGATGGCCTTCATGCCTGCGGGCAGTTGCAGCCAGCGTGATGCTGCCACAAGAAGCCAGGAAACTCACCATGGGTAGACACATAGATGTCTGTGTGCCACACATGGTGAGCACTGTTTTAGAACAAAAGAGGGGCCATTGGCTATCTCCAAGCAGGATGATGAAATTCCAGGTAATCCTGACTGAGCAGGATGATGTCACACTAAAGACAACTGACCTCTTGAATGCAGCTCTGTTCCTGGGTACCACAACTGAAGAAGGCCCATTAGAGCATGACTGCACAGAAGTAATAGAGGACACCTATTTGGCAAGAGAAGACCTGAAAGACATCCCACTGGAGCACCCAGAGTGAGAGCTATTCACAGATGGAAGCAGCTTGGTGGAGAACGGGACCAGATACGCTGGATATGCGGTAACAACAGTCAGTGCAATAGTGGAGGCAAAAGCATTATCAGCAAATGCATCTGCCCAGAGGGCAGAACTGGTTGCCTTAAGAAGAGCACTAGAATTGAGTAAAGGGAAAAGGGGAAACATCTGGACTGGCTCAGAGTATGCTTTGGAGTAGTGCATGTCCACAGAGTGCTGTGGAAAGAAAGAAGACTGCTGTCTGCTCAAGGCACACACATTAAACATCAAGATGCAGTCCTGCAATTGATAAAAGCAATACAAAAACCTGAACAAGTAGCAATTATGCACTGCAAAGGACACCAATCAGGAAACTCCAAAATTTGTGAAGAAAATCGAAAAGCAGACTTGAGCTGGACAGATTGCTTGAAAAGGGCAAAGAACAATGGCATTGATATCTTTAAAAGTTAATGTATCTCAATTTAATTTGCCTCCAAAACCGAAATATTCAATAGGAGATGAGAAATTGGGACATTTTCTAAATGCACAAAAGAATTCAGAAGAGAGGTATGTAACTGCCCAAAGACAAATAGTGTTTACCCCCTTGATAATGAGAGAAATTCTATAAATGAAACATAACAAATGTCATTGGTGTGCAGAGGCATTGGTAAAATGGATGAAACAAAAATTAATCTCGGTACAGATCCTAACAGTGGCAAAATCAGTAATGTCAAAATTGTGAAATGTGCTTAAAAACAACTCAGTGGCTAGACACAGGCATAGCTAGGGAAGATTAGGATAGGAACAGAATCAGGATGACACTTGGCAGAACCCTCTTGTAGAGTGAAATTTGGCTGGGCCCTAGAGTCTGTGCTCGGTCCTAGAGCAAACTATCAGAATAAAGAAATGTTGTACAAACCTAGAGGTCAGGTAGATAAATTGGCAAGAGTGAGCTGGGAAAGATTTAAAGAACTAAATGTACAATTACAATTTATTACTCCTGAAAGAGCATGGAGTGTGTGGGTTTTTAAATGGATGGATTGATCATTGCTGTGTCCACATCCCAAATGTGACTACAGATGTAGAACATGACATCAATCAGTTGCAACAAATAGAGCACAAAGCACAGGAAGAGCAAAAGGATTTGACTACAAGTTGGTTAGGCAAAATCTTCAAAGGGATAGGGTGGAATGTGAGTTCACGGATTAAATCTATCATTAAGAGTGTGATCATCTTACTAATTGTATTCTTAGCAATTTGGTTAGTTTACAGCATCTTCAAGGGAGAAACACAGAAGAAAACATCCTGGAACCAGAAAATAATAAAGGCACTGACACGAGATCCACCCCCACCATCTTCTGGTTCTCCAGTTCCTGACAGCATCCAGGACAACGTTTACATCAATCAAGGATTCGAAGAACATCGAGTGTAAACTCAGAAACAAAGGACTGTATCAAGTGCAAACATTTGCACTTACAGTGAAGTGAAAATGCTTTAAAAGAGAGGAATGATAGTAAAAGGTTCTAAAATCATAGAAAATTTGGGGACTTAGAAAGAAAGTTAGGCTTGGCAAGCCCTGGGAAAAGTAGGCCCTGGGAAATGTTAGGCCTTGTGCTTGCTAAAGATCATGTGAATCTGAACCTGTGGAATCAATATATGATAAATGACACAATTGTTAGATGTGATTAGATATAATTATTGTTTAAAGAACATGAGGAACAATGTTAGGGGTCGGAGGAGGGAACACGAGAAATCCATGCTTGGGTAAAAACAATGCATACAATAGAACAATGTAAGTTTAATAATTAATATGTAAGTTGTATAATGATAGAGTATAAAACATGTTCAGCTCAAAAACAAGTCAGGTCAGATTTGGGTCTGTGTACCCCTGACACCCAGAGCTCTTCAATAAAGCACCTTCATATAATCATTGTGTGATGATGTGTGTTCCTGAACTCTAACAATTTCATCAGATTTTACTGGAATTTTGTGGGATTTTGTGAAATTTTGTGGACATTTTTGGATATGTTGTGGATGTTGCTGGAATTTGGTAGAATTTTGAGAAGTTATAGGGAATGTTGTGGGATTTTTCTGGAATTTTTTGAGGCTTTTCCAGAATTTTGTGGGATAGTGAGGAGATTGTGTGGGATGTTTCTGGAATTTTGTGGGATTTTTGTGGGATTTGGAGGAGACTTGAAGAATTTTGAGGGATTTTTCTTGGATTTAGTGGGAAATGGTGGAGATTTAGTAAGCTTTTGCAGGGAGTTATTTTTCTTAGTGACCCAATGACCCAACACCTGTGTGCTGCACTACGGTATTTTCCATCCAATCACCTCCTACTACCCAAAAACCCCTAGGAGAAGAACATGAAGAAAAAAGAAGGAGGACAAGAGAAAAACCCTAAATCCTCCATCTTGTCTCTTGTTCTCTAAACTACTTTTTCGCCCAGTGATTTAGAAAACTTTCTAATCTACACACTCACACTTTTCCTATCTAACTTTAACATTTGTTTTCATGTATCACCATGAAAACATGCTCATGAATTTCATATTATATGAAATTCAGTGTTTCTTTGAATCCTAGAAGTAAGTATTAAAAACAAGGGGACACACTCAGACTCCAACATGTTATCTACCTTTGACTGATCCAAGGAGCTATTAATCATAATGCTGCCTTAATTAATAGGATTAGTCACCCATGTCTCAGGCTAGATAGTGAAGACACAGGCAAGCAGCTTAGCAGAAGGTTTTCTAGGAACATAAAGAAGGAATCCAGGACATTGTCCTGTATTTTCCTTTAAAACAGCTCTGAGAAATCCCCAGGATACTCATGTTAGGAGAAAAGTCCTACATGATTTACATGACCCTGCTGAGCTTCCGAGATCAGGCGGGATCGGGCGCTCTCAGGGCGCTCTGGCCGTAGGCGCTGCTTCCCCTCTCAGGAGCGCTCACCTTCCTGCCGTGCCCCGCAGCCTCACCAACACAGCCCAGACACGCAGAGCACACAGCCCGGCCACCAGGGCTGCCTATGGCCACAGCGGACTCGGAGCCACAGCCAGCAGCACACAGGCCACACAAAGCACAAAACCCACACCAGGCCAGGCACACAAGGCACACAAAGCACACCAGCCACCTGTGCCCACAAGCTCCTGCCCCTCGCCAAGGCTGCCCAAGGAAAACAAGGCACCTGCTGGGACCTGTGCTACTGTTCAAAGTTATTAGTCTCTGCCATATAACAGGAAGAGATGGTCCAAAATTAAATGGCCTCAATGTCACCAGGAGTTCTTCACACAGTGCAGGTGTGACATTTGAAAGCAGACAGACTACAGTCCTTTTTTTCTGTGTAACTTCTGGCTGCAAGTCTGTGGCCATAGGGAGATGCCACAATGTGTCATTTAAAAATCATCATTTTTAAAAGCCCAAACAACCAACCACAGCTTCATCTTTCTTGGAGGACTTCATCAGTTTATTCCATAACAGGAGCACAATCTAACCAAGAGAACACAGAACTGTCATTCCAAATACATGGGCTATGCCCCTTCCACTTGGGCTAAGGGGCTGGATTTCCATCAGTGACCACAAGCCAGGACTTTCAACAGTGTTTGCTGCCTTTTTCTCTAAGGCATAATTTGGGATATTTTATGGCCTTTAATTAAATGCAAAAAAATGCTACCTTTTCAAATACTTTGTAAGGAACTGAAAAGACAAACTTTCCACAGCCAAACAAAAATAGTGTGTATGTCTCTAGATGCATATATGGAGGTGGAAAAAGACAAGAGGATGGAAGATAAGAAAAAATAGGATATTTTCTTAATAGGATTTTTCTTAAAATAGGATTTTTTCGTCTGGGATTGTGGGGAGGAGAGGAGGGAGGGGCAGGAATGGGACAGTGCTCCAGGGTCTGTGGCAAACAGTAAAGAAAAATATGGAGAGGTGTAAGAGAAGTAGAGGTGTCAGAAAATTAAAGGTGTCTCCAATAACATAACTATTTGAATTTTAAGATGGAGTGTCTGTAGGCAGCTAAGTAGGGAGATGACAAGGATGGGAGTGTGAAAGAGTTAAGTATCAAAGGAATTGCTCGGGATGGATCTATCTGTGAATAGCACTAACACAAGTTTGCTGCCATTTTAAGCACCAAGTGCTCCACTCAGCCATACTTTGAGATCAAGTTCCTGTAAAAGTATATATTTCAGTTACGTATGAGGGCATTTCTTCACACAGGAACAATTTGAGCTATTCCTGCAAAGGCAGGCAGCTCAATATTTGAGATATAGAGTGGTTCTGCAAGGAGATCTGTTTTCTTAGACTGATGGACTTGGAATACAAATATGAGTCCGATGTTTCTTGTGACAACCATGTCTGGAAGTTTACAGTAACCCTGAGGTGATGGCCCTGCTTCAAATTCATGCATTATGTCAATGAAGAACTGTGCACGGACTGGAAAAGCTGCTTAGCCGTATTTTCCCAGGAGACTGAGCTGTGTGAAATCATCTAAGATGAGTGTTTCATGGGGCTTTCCATTTCTGTTCCTGTTGGGAAGGCAGATTGCCTCAGTGAGCTGAGCAGTGAGTCATGAAGGTCACACAACCAAAAAAAAGCGGAAAAAACTATTTCAGTTGGAAGAGTCCTACACCAGTCATAGAATGACAGAATCATAGAATGGCTTGGGTTGGAAGGGACTTTGAAGATCATCTAGTTCCAATCACGCTGCCACGGGCAGGGACACCTTCCTCTAGAGCAGGTTACTCCAAGCCTTGTCCAGCCTGCTCTTGAACACTTTCAGGCACGGAGCACCCACGGCTTCTCTGGGCAACCTGTTCCAGTGCCTCACCAGCCTCACCCTAAAGAATTTCTAACATTTCATCTAAATGTACTTTCTTTTGGTTTCAAGCCATTTCCCCTTATCCTATCACTACATGTCCTTTAAAAGTCTCTCCAGCTTTCTTGGAGCCCCCCTTTAAGGTGCTTTAAGGTTGCCCCAGAGCCTTCTGTTCTCCAGGCTGAACAAACCAAACTCTCTCAGCTTGTCATCGTAGGAGAGGTATTCCAGCCCTCTGATCCTATCCATGGTCTCCAGCAGTCCCATGGCCTCCTTCAGCTGCTTGAATCAATTCAGGGCTGAGCAAAATGTTAAGAATGTTATTCAGCTCATTGTCCAAGTACCTCTCAAACAGACAGGCTTGGAACCATCAATCATCTCTTTCGGAAGCCTGTTAGGAAGTGTTTGACCCATGTCTATTGATAAAAATGCTTGCTAAACCTCATCTAGCTCAGTTTGGAACCATTCCCATCTGTCTTATCACTGGATACCGGGGAGAAGAGATCAGCACCTTGCCTTCCTCAGGTGTTTGGAGAGAGCAAAGAGTTTGCTGCTCAGCCTCATTTCCCCCAGCTGCCAGCACTGCTGGGTAATTCCCCCTTTTGACCAATTAATGATGCTGTGTTTCATTTGCCCCAGCATGACGTTCCCTGGGGGCACACTGCTGACTCCTCTTTAGCCAACACCCCCAGATCCTTTTCTGTAGGGCTGCTCTCCCCCCACTTCTGCCCAAACCTATACTTGTGTCCAGCTTGACTTTTTTCTTAGTGTTGACCTCTACAATTCTGCATCACCAGCAGACTCTGCTGATTATGTCCTCACATGCTTCTGCTAAATTTATTTGGCCCATCTCAGCTTTTATCCGTGTATCTACTTGTCCAAATCAGAGGATACATATGAAAATATTTCCCAGCCTTGTTTGTGCATTTATCATGGTCAAATACATCCATTGCTTTGAATTGAAGAAGTATTTCAATAGGTGAATGAAAACTATCAGCATTATACAAGGCAAGGTAGAAATGCAAATTAGAGGGAGAAGTTGGTTTTAAAGACACGAGTGATTAAGGCCAGTCACATTGGTTAGTTTTGATTGCAAGGCCACAACTTAGACCTAGTGCTTGGGATTTTCCACAGAGTCATTCTGGCTTTGATGACATTGAGTTATGAGGCATCTACTCTTTTCTTCATGTTTTGATTTACTGGCCATTCACTCCACATTAAAAAAAAAAAAAAAAAAAAAAAAAAGTTTGATAAGTATTTTCTCCTGAATTTTTGTATCTTTTGTACCCATAGTATTGTTTGCTGCTAGATGAAAGAGTTATTTCATATCCTGTACTTTTACCCTGAGAAGGCAGTTAGAAACTATGATCAAATAGCCCCTCAGTCCTCTTTTGGATAAGTACATTGATCTCTAAAAGATCTATTTAAAGAGTAAAACTGGGGGGGAGAGGGCAATGATCATTTTACTTGCATGCTCCTGTAATTACTGATGCCATGGGAAAGATATTTATTACAACAATATGTCTGGAACTGTATAACATATAGAGAAATGTGTGCTCTCCAAATTTACTTGGATTATCTCAAGGTTTTTCCTAAGACTGCATTTATCTTGCATTGCCTTGACTGTCAATGCATCATTGCTTTTATGTTCTTAGAGGAGCAAGAATGAAGACACTCTGAAATGGTATTAGAATTCCAACCGGGATTTCTTCCAGTGCTGTTCAGCATAAGTAATTGAAACCCAATATTGTATTTTTATATACTCTGGAGCATTTCTTCCAAGGAGCAAATTTCTACTCACTTACTGTTGTGTAGGTTATGAATCACATTGTGCATTTCTTCGGATCCATTCTTTTAGCCTGGGATTGAGATTTTCTGAGGTGGAACAAGCCCTTTGGAGTTGGGATTGAGCCCTTTTGGGGTCAAATGGAGCTGTTTTGCGTGGGATTGAGTTGTTCTGAGGTGACAGATGGATCCCTCCTGGCTTTTGGAGTGCAAAGAGATGGAGATGAGAAGCAAACTGTGGCCAAAGGAGAAGGATAAGCAGCCAGGTGTATTGCCAAGGTGGATCCCAGGGAATGTGCCCAAGGTGGCTCCTCCAGTGGGGGATGGAGCTGCAGCAGCACACGAAGCTCTTCCCGCACTCGGGGCACTCGCAGGGCTTCCCTTCCGTTGGTGTCGGGTCAAGTGAGAGCTCTGTGAGAAGCTCTTCCCACACTGGGAACACTCGTGGGGCCTCTCCCCGCTGTGGATGCGCCGCTGCTTGACCAGGTTGCTGTTGTGCTTGAAGCCCTTCCCGCAGTCGGGGCAGCGGAAAGGCCTCTCATCCCTGTGAATCCGATAGTGCCGGAAGAGAATGGATCTGTTGGGAAACCTCTTCCCACAGTGAGAACACTCGGAGATCCCTGTTCTGCTCTGGGAGCGCTCCTGGTGTTGATCCCAGTCCCTGTGCTGGCCTCGCTCTCAGTCTCGGAGCAGTCCCGGGGCACTCCCGGAGCCGATTCCGGTCCCGGTGTCGATCTCAATGGCGCAGCGGTGCCGGTCCCGGTCTCAGTCCCGGTCCCGGAGCGGTGCCGCTCTCGGTGCCGGTGCCGGATTCAGTCCCAGTCTCAGGCCCGCTCTAGGCCTCAGTCTCGGTCTCGGTCTCCATCTGGGTCTCGCCCCCAGTCCCGGTGCCGCTCGAACCGAGCCCTTTTCGGGTCATTTCAGGTCCCTTTTGGGCGTTTCAGGCCACTTTGGCTGATGTTGGGGCCCTTTGGGTGATTTGAGGCAAAACCAGCGACTTTCAGGGTGGACCTTGCACCCATTTGGGAGATCCCAGGGTGATTTTAGGCCATTTGGAGTGGGTTTGACACCGCTTTGGGCATTTTTATGCCCTGGTGCTTGCACTTGGGACTCCTTGGGATGATTTTAACCCCATTTGGCTGATGTTAGGCCAAACCATGCGGATTTAGCGCGCAGTTTAGGTCCCTTGGGATGATTTTGCTTTTCTCCTTTGTTTATTGAAATTTCAGCAGTTTTAACACTTTTTTCCCCGCTTTTTTATCAAAATCTTCATAAAAATTGCCCCAAATGTTCTCAAAATCCTAAAAATTCCAGAAAAACTCCACAAAATTCCACAAAAATCCCACAAAACCTACTGAAATTCCCACAAAATTCCAGAAAAATACCATCAAATTCACCAAACAGATTCAAAATCCTGAAAATTCCAGAAATATCTCACAAAATTATAGAAATATCCCACAAAAATCCCTAAAGCTTTTAAATATCCCACAAAATTCTTTAAAAAATTCACAAAATTCCACAAAACCACCATAAATTACAGAAAAATCTGATGCAATTACACAAAATTCCACTAAATTCCAAAAATATCCCAAAAATCTACTCTAATTTGAAAAAACTCCAGAAATATTCCAGAAAAAAATCCAGTGAAACACCACAAAATTCTTCACATTTTCTCAACATCCACAAAATTCAAGAAAAATCCCAGGAAATTGCAGAAAAATACCAAAAAATTCCCTGAAACTTCTCAAACCCAAACCAAATTCCAGAAACATTTGATAAAATCTCCACAAATTCTCGCAAAATTTAAGAAAAAACCCACAAAATCCCCTAAATTTTTTCAAAACCCAACCAAATTCCTGCAACATCTCACAAAATCTCCACCAATTTCCACAAAATATAGGAAAAATCCCGCAAAATTCTTCAAGTCTCCTCCAAATCCCACAAAAATCCTACAAGATTCCAGAAACATCCCACAAAATCTCCTCAATATCATAGAAAATTCTAGAGAAATTCCACAAAATTGCAGAAAAAATGCCACAAAATTCCCTAAATCTTCTGGAAACATTACCAAATTCCTGCAACATCTCACAAAACCTCCACAAATTTCCAAAAAAACTAAGGAAATTCCGTCAAAATTCTTCAAGTCTCCTCCAAATTATACAAAATTCTGAAAAGCCCCACACAATTCCCTCAATCTTCTCAAATTTCTACCAAATTCCTGCAACATCTCAAAAAATCTCCACAAATGTCCACAAAATTCAAGAAAAATCCCTCAAAATTCATTAAATTTCCTCAATATCCCACAAAATTCCAGAACCATCTCACAAAATCTCAACAAATTTCCACAAACTTCAAGAAAACTCCCACAAAATTCTTGAAAAAGCCTCAAAATTCCAGAAAAAAATCCCACACAATTCCCTGAATCTTCTCAAAACATTACAAAATTCCACAGACATCTCAAAAAATCTCCACACATTTCCACAAAAGCTACGAAAATTCCATCAAAATGCTTCAGGTCTCCACCAAATCCCAAAATATTCTAGAAAAGCCCCACACAATTCCCTAAATTTTCTCAAAACCCAACCAAATTCCTGTAACATCTCACAAAATCTCCACCAATTTCCACAAAATCTAGGAAAAAATCCCTTAAAATTCCTCAAGTCTCCTCCAAATCCCACAAAAATCCCACAAAATTCCAGAAACATCCCACAAAATCTCCTCAATTTCACAGAAAATTCTAGAGGAAGTCCACAAAATTGTAGAAAAATGCCACAAACTTCCCTAAATCTTCTCCAAACATTACAAAATTCCAGAGACGTCTCACAAAATCTCCACCAATTTCCTCAAAATCTAAGAAAAATCCCTCAAAATTCCTCAAGTCTCCTCCAAATCCCACAAAATTCAAGAGAAATCCTCCAAATTCCAGGAATTGCCACAAAATTCCCTAAATCTTCTCAAAACCCAACCAAATTCCTGCAACATCCCACAAAATCTACACGAATGTCCACAGAAATGCCAAAAAAATCCCCAAATTGCTTCAATATCCCACAAATTTACAGAACCATCGCACAAAATCTCAACAAATTCCCACAAAATTCAAGAAAACTCTCACAAAATTCTTCAAGTCTTCTCAAAATCCCACAAACATCCCACAAAATCCCACAAAATCTCCTCAATATCCCACAAAATTCTACAGAAATTCCACAAAATTCCACGAAAATCCCACAAAATTCCATCCATCTTCTCAAAACCCAACCAGATTCCTGCAACTTCTCACAAAATATCCACCAAATTCCAAAAAAATCTAGGAAAAATCCCATCAATTCTTCAACTCTCCAGCAAATCCCACAAAAATCCCACAAAATTCCAGAAACATCCCACAAAATCTCCTCAATATCAAAGAAAATTATGGAAAAGCCCCACAGAATTACAGAAAAATGCCACAAACTTCCCTAAATCTTCTCAAAACATTACAAAATTCCAGAGACGTCCCACAAACTCTCCACCAATTTCCATATTATCTAAGAAAAATCCCTCAAAATTCTTCAAGTCTCCTCGAAATCCCACAAAATTCTGGAAAAGCCCCTCACAATTCCCTCAATCTTCTCAAATTTCTACCAAATTCCTGCAACATCTCACAAAATCTCCACAAATGTCCACAAAATTCAAGAAAAATCCCTCAAAAATCATTAAATTTCCGCAATATCCCACAAAATTCCAGAACCATCTCACAAAATCTCAACAAATTTCCACAAAATTCAAGAAAACACCCACAAAATTCTTGAAAGCCTCTCAAAATTCCAGAAAAATCCCACACAATTCCCACAATCTTCTCAAAACATTACAAAATTCCAGACATCTCAAAAAATCTCCACACATTTCCACAAAATCTACGAAAATTCCCTCAAAATTCTTCAGGTCTCCACCAGTTTCCACAAAATTCAAGAAAACTGCCACAAAATTCTTCAAAAGCTCCTCAAAATTCTAAAAAAATCCCACAAAATTCCCTAAACCTTCTCAAAACATTACAAAATTCCACAGACATCTCACAAAATGTCCACAGATTGCCACAAAATCTAAGAAAATTGCCTCAAAATTCTTCAAGTCTCCTCCAAATTCCAAGAAATTCAAGAGAAATCCTCAAAATTCCAGGAAAATGTTACAAAATTCCTTCAATCTTCTCAAAACCCTACCAAACTCCAGCCACATCCCACAAAATGTCCACAAATGTCCACAAAATTCAAGAAAAATCCCACAAAATACTTCATGTCTCCTCAAAATTCCACAAACATCCCACAAAAATCCCACAAAATTGCAGAAAAATCTCACAAAATTCCACAAATTTACTCAAAACCCAACCATATTCCTGCAATATCCCACAAAATCTCCACAAATGTCCAGAAAATCTAAAAAAATTCCCCCATAATTCTTCAAGTCTCCTCAAAATCCCACAAACATCCCACAAAGTCCCACAAAATCTCCTCAATATCCCACAAAATTCTAGAGAAATTCCACAAAATTCCAGCAACATCCCACAAAATTCCCTAAATCTTCTCAAAATCCAACCGAATTCCTGCAACATCTCACAAAATCTCCAACAATTTCCACAAAATCTAGGAAAAATCCCTCAAAATTCACTGAATTTCCTCAACATCCCACAAAATTCCAGAACCATCTCACAAAATCTCAACAAATTTCCACAGAATTCAAGAAAACTCCCACAAAATTCTTGAAAAGGCACTCAAAATTCCAGAAAAATCCCACACAATTCCCTAAATCTTCTCAAAACATTACAAAATTCCACAGACATCTCAAAAAATCTCAACAAATTTCCACAAAATCTACGAAAATTCCCTCAGAATTCTTCAGGTCTCCACCAAATCCCAAACTATTCTGGAAAAGCCCCACACAATTCCCTAAATTTTCTCAAAACCCAACCAAATTCCTGCAACATCTCACAAAATCTCCAACAATTTCCAAAAAAAACTAAGAAACATCCCCCAAAATTCTTCAACTCTCCTCAAAATCCCACAAACTTCCCACACAATTCCAGAAAAATCCCACAAAATTCTCTAAATTTTCTCAAAACCCTACCAAATTCCTGCAAGATGTCACAAAATCTCCACCAATTTCCACAAAATCTAGGAAAAATCCTGTAAATTCTTCAACTCTTCCCTAAATCCCACAAAAAACCCACAAAATTCCAGACACATCCCACAAATTCTCCTCAATATCACAGAAAATTCTACAGAATTTCCACAAAATTCCAGAAAAATCCCACAAAATTCCATAAATCTTCTCAAAACACAACGAAATTCCTGCAACATCCTACAAAATCTCCACAAATGTCCCAAAAAAATTCAAGAAAAATCCCTCAAAAATCACTAAATTTCTTCCATATCCCACAAAATTCCAGAAGCATCTCATAAAATCTCAACAAATGTCCACAAAATCTAAGAAAAATCCCTCAAAATTCTTCAAGTCTCCTCCAAATCCCACAAAATTCAAGAAAAATCCTCAAAATTCCAGGAAAATGTTACAAAATTCCTTCAATCTGCTCAAAACCCTACCAAACTCCAGCAACATCCCACAAAATGTCCACAAATGGCCACAAAATTCAAGAAAAATCCCACAAAATTCTTCAAGTCTTTTCAAAATCCCACAAACATCTCACAAAATCTCCTCAATATCCCACAAAATTCTAGAGAAATTCCACAAAATTCCATAAAAATCCCACAAAATTCCCTCAATCTTCTCAAAACACAACCAAATTCCTGCAACATCTCACAAAATCTCCAACAATTTCCAAAAAAATCAAAGAAAAATCCGCAAAAATTCTTCATGTCTCGTACAAATCCCACAAAAATCCCACAAAATTCCAGAAACGTCCCACAAAATCTCCTCAATTTCGCAAAAAATTCTGGAAAAGCCCCACAAAATTGCAGAAAAATTCCACAAACTTCCCTAAATCTTCTCAAAACATTACAAAATTCCAGAGACGTCGCGAAAAAATCTCTACAAATTTCCACATTATCTAGGAAAAATCCCTCAAAATTCTTCAAGTCTCCTCGAAATCCCACAAAATTCTGGAAAAGCCCCTTACAATTCCCTAAATATTCTCAAATTTCTACCAAATTCCTGCAACATCCCAGAAAATCTACACGAATGTCCACAAAATTCAAGAAAAATCCCTCAAAAATCACTAAATTTCCTCAATATCTCACAAAATTCCAGAACCATCCCACAAAATCTCCACGAATGTCCACAAAATTTAAGAAAAATCCCACAAAATTTATGATAAGCCCCATAAATTTCCAGATAAATCCCACACATCCCCTAAATCTTCTCAAAACCCAACCAAATTCCTGAAACATCCCACATAATCTCCATCAATTCACAGAAAATCTAAGAAAAATCCCTCAAAATTCTTCAAGTTACCTCAAAATCCCAGAAAATCTCACAAAAATCCCTAACTTTTTGCAAATCCTTACCAAATTCCTGCAACATCCTACAAAATGTCCTCAAATATAAAAAAAATTCATGAAAAATCCCACAAAATTCCCTAAATCTTTTCAAAACCTTAACAAATACCAGAAACATCCAACAAAATCTACACAAAGGTCCACAAAATTCCAGAAAAATTACACGAAATTTCCTAAATTGTCTCAAAACTCAAAACATTTAGCAAATGCCCCAATTTCTCATCTCCTATTGAATATTTTTGTTTTGGAGGCAAATTAAATTGAGATTCATAAACTTTTAAAGATATCAATGCCATTGTTCTTTGCCCTTTTTGAGCAATCTGTCGAGCTGTCCAGTCTGCCTTTCAATTCCCTTCACAAATTTTGGAGTTTCCTGATTGGTGTCCTTTGCAGTGCACAATTGCTACTTGTTCAGGTTTTTGTATTGCTTTTATCAATTGCAGGACTGCATCTTGATGTTTAATGTGTGTACCTTGAGCAGACAGCAGTCTTCTTTCTTTCCACAGCACTCTGTGGACATGCACTACTCCAAAGCACACTCTGAGCCAGTCCAGATGTTTCCCCTTTTCCCTTTACTCAATTCTAGTGCTCTGCTTAAGGCAACCAGTTCTGCCCTCTGGGCAGATGCATTTGCTGATAATGCTTTTGCCTCCACTATTGCACTGACTGTTGTTACCGCATATCCAGCGTATCTGGTCCCGTTCTCCACTAAGCTGCTTCCATCTATGAATAGCTCTCACTCTGCTTGCTCCAGTGGGATGTCTTTCAGGCCTTCTCTTGCCAAATAGGTGTCCTCTATTACTTCTACACAGTCATGCTCTAATGGGCCTTCTTCAGTTGTGGTACCCAGGAACAGAGCTGCATTCAAGAGGTCAGTTGTCTTTAGTGTGACATCATCCTGCTCAGTCAGGTATGGATGCTAAATCTGAACCAGAGTGCCAATAGTTATTACAGGCCACATAGCTCTCAGGCCTGACTGAAGCCTAGCCTGAGAAATTCATGAGAAGGAATTAAAACAATTCTCAGAGATACTAAACAGCCTTGCAGGTGTTGTTTTGCAGCCTGTTGTTTCTCCTTGCAGGAGAGAGTCAGGGGGGGCAAAGTGCCCCTGACCAATGATGGTGATGTAGCACTTTGTTAACCAATAAGAGTTTCCTTTCTGTACTTTCCACGTATCTGTCTATAAGACAGGCCTAAAGCAATAAACTAAGGAATTCTCGTGTTGTGACTCCCTTGAGAGTCCATTGTCGTTCTTTTAAAGCCAATTGGAACGACATCTGGTGACCGCCCGATGTGATGCTACACCGACCCCTGAGGTCTGGTAACCCGACATAAACTGCAGCCGACCCCCGAGGTCAGGGAGCAACCGACGTGATCTGCTAATCCCCTGAGGGTAAGCAGCGAGCGGGAAAAAGCCAGCCCTTCCCCCTAGAGGGGTAAGTGGAATTCTCCCGGGCTTTCCAAGAGGAAGCTGGTTCTGGAAACCAACGGGATAGTGGAGCCTGCCGGTGAGTGGGTTTGGAACGGTCGTCTTGGCGAAGCAGAGCTCAAAATCCCGGGTCCGAGCTGTTAGAGTGTGCATAATTGCATTCGCGGAGCCGCCAAGATAAAGTCCTCATAATGAAGGACTGTACTTCAGCTGATGAACAGCTGGCCTACCTTGCATGGCAGGATGCCCTGCCCCGCATGAGACTCAGTGTTTCTGAAGATGCCATGCGTGATTTATTCCAGAGGGTGAAAGAGCAAGGTTTTGTTATAACTATGGACAATGCCTTTGATCTCGAACTTTGGCTGTCAATAGAGAACCATTTATGGTCGGAATTCATTAACGGAGATATCAGCGTGTGTAGCCTGGCAGCCACCTGGGGAATGCTTTTTAAAGCGCTGAAACGGAGCCAGTCTGAGGACAGTGAAACCGTGGATGAGCTGCATAGTGCTCTTTTAGCTCTTCCCAGACCCTCGGAGGACTTTAGCGGCGAGCGAGAGCAACCCGCAGCCCAAAGATCTCCCTCTCCAGAGAGGTTTGAGCGGCCGCCATCCGCGGAGCTGGGCGCGCGGGCTTTGCCAACGGGAGACTGCCCGCCTCCGCCTGTGCCACCCGCAGAGCCTCCGCCGGCGCCAAAAGCTCCACCGCCGGCCGCCGCAGAACCCCCTTTCTCCAGCGCCTCCGCGCTGTCCGAGCTTTTTCCTTCTGTGCCGCGAACAAAAGCGCAGACATCCCCGCTGCGGCCCGTCAGCGCGGCGGGAGAGGGGGAGAGAGTCAGCGCTCAACTCCCCCGCGCCTGGCGCGCGGGCCACCACCGCGGAGGAGTCCAAGCGCAAATCCAGAACACGGCGGGCCGCCGCCGCCGAGGCGGGGGGAGGGGAAACAGCAACCGCGTTCCCCCTGCGCCTGCCCGCCACCACCAGCCGTGGTCCGGCCGGCCGCCGGCCGACCGCGAGCAGAGGAGCGGCGGGGAGAGGGGAAACAGCAACCTCGCCTTCCCCCTGCGCCTGCCCGCCGGCGCCGGCCGCGAGAACCCCGAAAAACCCGAACTCAAGCCCAGATCTGGGGCCGGGGCCAGGCCCATGGCAGGCATCGCCCCCCCCGTGCATCCGAAGCACCGGCGAGAAAGCGCGGGGGGGGCCGGCGAACCTCGCTCGCCCCGCGCGTGCGCGGGAGGCGCTAGCCCTGCGCCCACTTCGCTCCCCCCGCGCTCCAGCGGGGAGGCGCGGGAGGGAAAGAGAGCGCTTGCCGTGCTGCGCTCCCAATCTGAGCTCTAACAGCGGCCCCCCCGCACCCATAAAGGTGGCGGGGAGAGAGAAAGACAACGGCGGGCCACTCCACCGGGACCTTCTGCATCGACCCGAGGAGATGCCTCAACGAGCCCGTCGGCTCCAGCGGCCTGAGCCGTGCCAGTGTCCTGCAGTCCCTGCGGGACCCAAAACTAACTCACTTTGTATCTTTTAAATTTTGTGTTTACAGAACTGACAAACACCCGTGAAGAGATGGTAACTTCAGATTCCCTAAACCTTCCTGAAATTCATGAACTACTGTTCAAACCCGATGAACAATAACAGCAACCATGAAAACTTTATAAATCCCTCAAAAATCCCTCAATTGTATTTGAAAAAAAGAAAAGAAAAAAAAAAAAAAAAAAAAAGCCGGATAAGAAGAGGGGATCAAGCAGCATAAATTGCATATAAATTGCATTGTGCATTGTTTTTATCACTTTAGTATTCTTTCAAACTACTCTATTGACATGTTAGACTGTCAATTCGAACAGACTAACAATGTTGTATATAGTTTTGTATAGTGTGTGTATTAATTCACTGAATTAGAAATATTAGACTCAACCATCAAGTCCTTGCAAAGAGAACAAATCCTAAATACCAAAACATAAACCAAAATTCTAAATTAATTCTACATCAGCATCCATTCTAATTTCTAGTAAAAGAAACCTCTTGTGCTGTGTTTGTTCCTTTTCCTGAAGGGCCCAACAGGAAATTACAAACACGGTACATTTTTATTTTTTTTTTCCTAAGCGAAAAAGGTGAATTATGGATGCTAAATCTGAACCAGAGTGCCTGTAGTTATTACAGGCCACATAGCTCTCAGGCCTGACTGAAGCCTAGCCTGAGAAATTCATGAGAAGGAATTAAAACAATTCTCAGAGATACTAAACAGCCTTGCAGGTGTTGTTTTGCAGCCTGTTGTTTCTCCTTGCAGGAGAGAGTCGGGGGGGCAAAGTGCCCCTGACCAATGATGGTAATGTAGTACTTTGTTAACCAATAAGAGTTTCCTTTCTGTACTTCCCACGTATCTGTCTATAAGACAGGGCTGAAGCAATAAACTGGGAATTCTCGTGTCGTGACTCCCTTGAGAGTCCATTGTCGTTATTTAAAGCCGTTCCCAATCGGAACGACCGTCAGGATTACCTGGAATTTCATCATCCTGCTTGGAGATAGCCAATGGCCCCTCTTTTGTTCTAAAACAGTGCTCACCATGTGTGGCACAGAGACATCTATGTGTCTACCCATGGTGAGTTTCCTGGCTTCTTGTGGCAGCATCACGCTGGCTGCAACTGCCCGCAGGCATGAAGGCCATCCAGCACTCCCCTTGTCAAGCTGTTTGGAAAAGCAGCCTACCGGCCTTTCCCAGCTTCCCAAACCTTGGCTCAGCACTCCCAGTGCTAGGTGTAGTCTTTCATGCACAAACAGCTGGAAATCTTTGGACAAATCTGGCAATCCGAACGCCGGAGCAGTTGTCAATGCCTCCTTCAGTTTGAGGAAGGCCTCCTTCTGTGCTCTGCCCCAGGTAAACGGCTGCGTCTTCTGGGCCTCATCCAGGGCTTTTGCAATTAGTCCATAGTCCATGATCCACAGGCAGCACCACCCTGTCATCCCAAGGAAGACTCGCAGCTCATGCACGTTCTGGGGTTCTGGAATAGCACAAATAGCTTGAATACAATTAGTACCCAGCTTACATTGCCCTGGTGAGATTTCACATCCCAGGGAAATCACACTCTGCCAGGCAATTTGTGCCTTTTCTTTAGACTCCTTATATCCTCCCATTCCCAGCTGATTTCAAATTTCAATTGTTACCTTTATGCAGGTTGTTCTCTCTTCTGTAGCTATCAGTACATCATCAACATACTGTAACAGCAGGTATTGTTTTCTCGGTACTTGCCCGTTCTCGGTCCAAATCTCCAGCTCCTTCCCCAGCTGGCTTCCAAATAGGGTTGGACTGTTCTTGTATCCTTGTGGGAGTCATGTTCAAGTGAGCTGAGTTTTCCTTCCATTTTCTGGATTTTCCCACTAAAAGGCAAACAGTTTCCTACTTTTTTTGTCAAGGGGTGTGCAGACAAAGGCATCTTTTAAATCAAGTACAGTAAACCATTTCTCTTTCTCTTTTATAGATGTTAACAATGTGCAAGGGTTAGCTACCACTGGGTAAATATCTTTAGTTATTCCATTTATCACTCTCAAATCCTGCACTAGTCTTTATTGGTCAACACAGAAATTTGGGCTCCAGTGTTAACTACAAAAGTAAAAAGTGGATGTATAGGAGCCACTATTATTGAGAAACCGCTCAGACTATTCAGCCTAGTCTTCACAGAAGTATGGAGAACATCGTTTATTTCTATTTTTAGCACACTTTTATAGGGTTTTACAGGGTCCCCGGGCTAAGCAAGTTACTCTTGGTTAATCCACACAGGTTTACATTTTTTCTCTTATACACAAGGATATTGTTTTGCTTCATTCTCTCTGCTTCAGGAAAGTTTCAAGGACATGAGCCTTTAATATCACAACTTATACCAAAGGCTGGTTTGTGCAGACAGGCCTTTACTAAAATATCATGCCCACCTTCTCTTCAAATATTCTCTACACACTATTGCTGTAATCAGTATGTCTCCAGTTTTGTTATTTCTAGTGAGCATTTGAAATAAAAGCAACCTCTGCCTCTCTGCTCACCCAGGAGAAGCAGAGTTCCCAGTTTCCCTGATTCTGAGGCTCTTTGGGCTCCACTCCCAGAAGCTGAGAAGGAGATGGCTTTGGCTCACAGCCCAGAGCCTGTGGAGCTGTGCTGGGTTATCCAATGGGGCATTCCATACAATGAACTTGGGACAGTGCCAATTAGAAACAACTTCACTCAACTTTGAAGTGAGAAGCCATCTATTACCTTGCTGGGGACCCCCTTCTTTATCTCCAGTGACCACCAATACTGGCAGTGAGAGATTTCGTTTCTCTTGTCTGGGTTTTCCTTAAGAGAACCAATGCATCTAACACCTTTGCTTTCTCTGATTTTTCTTCTGCCATTTTTACAGGTCCATCATTTCTACTGGAATGAATTAGCTCTTTTGGAGGGTAAATTTGATCCATGAGAGGAGTTTCCCCCTCTTCTGTTTCTTTTAGTGAGTCAGCATTTTTGAATTTTCATCCTGGAGGGCTGCTCGCAACAGATGGATCTTACTCTTTTCTTCATTGAATTGTTTTTGCAAAATTTCAACTAGGTTTTAGGAGGAGTCTATTCTAGTTCTTTCCTCACTTCTTTGCTTAAAGCCAGTTTTTAGAGCTGCTGTAAAACAAGCTCCCAAAACTGAGCAGAGTAGAGTTTGATTTTTGACCAATTTAAATTTTCTTTCATCTTGTAAAGAACACACTCTATCAATCACATTTTCCAAATTAAACCAGTAACTAAGCGCCCACTTTTCCCCTCTTGGAGAAGGTCTGGCATTGTGTTTTGCTAACAGAGCATAAAATGCAGCTTTAACTTCTGCACTGCCCTTTTCACTCATTTTTACAAAGGGAAAACCACTACAGGGAGGTATAAACTTCAATTATACACACACACACACACACACACACACACACACACACACACACTGCTTTTTGTTTCCCTGTGTGGGTAAAAAGACCAAATCTGCTCGGGAGGCACTCTTTCAGTTTAAAATTCTGATTGTCTCTTTGCTACACCAAGCACTCAAAATTCATACACACAACAACAACAAAAACATTCCCACCCTTTTGCACTAAGAGATCTTTTGTGAAATTCTGCAGACAGAGCCCTCAAGTGAGTGTGGGGTGCTTTTCACCTCGGCGTGTGCAGTTTGTGGGAAATTCGAGTTGCCCCCCTTGCTTTCTAGACACCGCTCACTCTCTTGGGAGTGTCGGGCTGGGTGCGGCTGGAGCAAAACATCTTTCCCCTAATACAGACTGCACAACAAACCTGCAGCCCCTTCTGTCTGTCAGAAATCCTGTCCGTGACTCCAGTTTAAATGTCACGATTCGCTAACGCCAGTGGGAGTCGCGAGAAGTTTCTTTGATCTCAAAGGGCAAAAAGGACACAAGGGATTTCAGTTGAAATCACAACAGCAATAATGTACATTTATTTTAGTGATAACAAGAGTTATGTGATAGAGGAGAGGGAGAGAGAGAGAGAGAGAGAGAGGAGAAAGAAAACAAAGTAAAGAAAGAGAGAGGTTATAGCTACCAACAGATGAGACAGTGTCACAGGGGTCTTTTTCCATGGGGAGATCTCACCAAAATCAATTCAGCCTTATGTAATTCTTCCCCAAAGTGACCTTGTTTCCAATGTGCTAATAAGCACCCCAAAGGAGAAGTACCTGCTATGAGAGCATTGCTGCCCAAAACCCCTTTAAGCTTCTCCATGTCACAACTACAATACACCACAAATGCCGAACCTGCGACGCTTTCGCAGTCGTCTGACGGACGGCGCCCAGGCAATCCCAACAGGAATTCCTTTAGCCGAACCAAGCGCAGCTTTTGCTGCGTCTTATTGGCAGGCACCCAAACCAAAGTGAAAGCACCTTACCTCTTCTCCTGGGGACGCTGTGAGCAGCGCAGATGGTCACGGCCGATGGGCTCCCCGAGAATCCCTTGGTGCCGGCTGGAGCAGGATCGGGTCGCGAGCTCGCTCAGCAGCACTCACAAGGTCCCATCTGGGTCACCAAAATGTTAGAGTTCAGGAACACACATCATCACACAATGATTATATGAAGGTGCTTTATTGAAGAGCTCTGGGTGTCAGGGGTACACAGACCCAGTCTGACCCATCTTGGTTTTGAGTTGAACATGTTTTATACTCTATCGCTATACAACTTACATATTAATTATTAAACTTACATTATTCTATTGTATGCATTGTTTTTACCCAAGCATGGATTTCTTGTGATCCCACCCCAGCCCCCTAACATTGTTCCTCATGTTCTTTAAACAATAATTATATCTAATCACATCTAACAATTCTATCATTTATCATATATTGATTACACAGGTGCAGTTTCACATGATCTTTAGCAAGCACAAGGCCTAACATTTCCAGGGCCTACTTTTCCCAGGGCTTGCCAAGCCTAACCTTCTTTCTGAGTTCCCGAATTTCCTAAGATTTTAAAATGTTTTACCATCACCTCCAGACACAAAGAGTTCTGTCTGAACAGTCACAGTGCTACATCTATTTTTAATTTTAACTTTTATAAATTTTTCCAGAGCCTGCTGGCTGTGTTCAAGGTTTTCTCCCTATTTCCTCCCTAGTGCACATTCTCCAGGAACGGTGCTTTTACATCCTTTTGCATTGATTAAAGTTACCTGCAATGATGAGTCAATCCAAATCCTGGGAAAACTTGAACTTAAATGTGTACCTAGGCAAAATATTTACCTCCCACATCTGAGGCCATGAGCTGCCTAGTACTGTCCCCACTGTCATACCCTGTCCCCTGGAGCTCTGCTGATGCAATTTTAAAGGGGTTGCCAATGAAAACAAGTTTGAATACTTTCGTAGGTTCCACATTGGCATTCAAATCCTTGACTAGAAAAATCACAAGTCAAGATTTCTAGGATTCTTCCATACTGTCATTCTCACCCTGGATTTTAGAGTGTCTGAGCAGTCAGACAAGGTTTTAGTTTTAGACCCTACAGACAAAGTCCCTGCTGTTCGGCGATCCCATTCCATCAGCATATAGTCCTGATGATTCCTTTAGGCAGGAGCAGCAAAGGCAAGAATGAGCCAAACAAGCTGCTCCTGTGTTCTCATGTCCTGCACAGCAGTAACTGGGAATTCAAGAATGGATTCAGGAGACAGTGGGTGCACAGGCAGCCACCAAGACTTTGGGATGCTGAAATGGACCAGCCTGGTGCCTGTGCCCGGGCTGCACCGCGCTGAGCTCCAACTGGACAATCTAACAATGGTTGAATGGACACACCATGGGCCACTGGAGACTCCTACTCCTAGTTCTGTGAGCTACACTATTCACCTCTCATTCACCAGATGATGTTTTCATCTTTGTTTGAAATCCAGGAGTGGAAAAGGTCAACATGGAAAAGTGTTCTCCCAGTTCTAGTGACACCTTGTGCCTGCACACCACCTGTGCCTATGGCAGGGTGGTTAGAGACTGGATGATGCTGATGATACTTTGCAACACCAAGTGCTCAGGGATTCTGGGATTGCCCAAGTGGAGAGTAAAACTGAGCCGTGTAAGTCCCTGCTTTTTTTCAGCGCATGCTGCTTCTTTCTTTGTTCCAAGCAAGTCCAGGATTTTGTTTCATGTGACTTCATAGTGCCTGGACAGAAGAGAGGGAGGGCAGCTGCAGCACAGGGCTCCTGCCCCATCAGACTCTCTCTCTCTCTCTCTCTCTCTCTCTCTCTCTGTTTCTCAGGATGGTGCCAGTGCCTCTGCCTTGGGACACCTGAGTGTGGAAGGCGAGCTCGCCCTCAAGCACGGCCATCCAAGTCAGTCACGGGCACAGGCTGCAGCTGAAGCTGGCAAGCGTTGCTGTGAGGCTGCAAGTGAAGAGAAAGCCATTGTGGCCAACTCTGCTGAAGCCTTTTGCCAAAGCAAAGGCAATTGTGCCCACAGCCTCCCCCTGTTTGGCACCCGGCTGCTGCGGACGCCTCAGTGCGCAGGTGCCGACGTTGGGGCTGCTGCTGTTCCTGGGCACACTCTGCTGCTGTTTCTGCGGGCTCCAGAGCCGCTTGGGCAGCAGCCACTGGGCAGCCCTGCTGGAGGAGACATCGCCACCCTCCCCATGGTGGCAGAAGCTCTGTGGGCCCTGAGCTCTGTGTCAGGGGGGCCTCGGTCACAGCAGCGTGGCCTGGGCAGCCGTGAGGGCCCGGGCTGGCCACCAGCCCTGCCTCTGCCCACTGCCCCTTCCTGGAGGCACCCAGTGGCCGTGGCCTGGCAGCACCCCCTGCCCTCCATGTCCCCAGCCAGTCCAGCCTGGGCACCTCGGGCTGTCCCCACCCTCCCGCTGGGGTGGTGTCCCAGCCTCCAGGCCTTCTGCTGCAGGCCTGGGGGACATTTTGGGGCAGCACCAGAGCAGCCGGGTGTAAGGGACCAGGTGGCTGTCCAGGGGCTGCTTATGGCCCTCTGACACCCAATTCCTCAGGGCTTCCCACCACCCCGGCTCCTCCAGGGCCTTCTGTCCCCTTGGAACCTCCTGCCACCCACTCCCTCACACATCCCCCTCGTGCCTTCCCACTGCCTTGTCCCGTCTGGGCCTCCGCAGCCCCTCATCCCTTCACGGCCTCCCAGCACCCCGTGCCCTCAGGGGCTCCCCCAGCCTGGCCCGGCAGCAGCGCCGCAGCCCCACAGGAGCTCCAGCAGCTCCTCAGCCATCACGGCAGCAACACACAGGCAGCAGGACACAGATGGCGCTTCCTGCCTGCCACAGGGCTTGTGGCTTCAGCACAACCACCAAAGGCCAAGGGGCTTCTGGCCATTTCCCCTGCACCACTGCATGCCCCGGCAGGTTGCTGAACACAAGAACCCTTTTCCCTCTCTTCCCCTATGCCCCACACACCCTGGGCAGCAAAAGAAAGGTCTTGGGACTCTTGTGGTTTATAACATATCCTATATTATTTACATACTAGATGGAAACGAAACGACGAAAAGAACAATCTCGATGAAACAAAAAATAACAGATGGCCCATGTGGCCCCAGAAGACAGAGCCTCTCAGCCCTAACATATCCTATGTTATTTACATAGTAAAAAGAAGAGAAAAAAGGAAAAGAACAATCCTTATGAAATAAAAAATCCTGGCTGGCCCATGTGGCCCCAGAAGACAGAGCCTCTCAGGTCAGCGCTGAGCACACCTCCAGCAGCGCAGCCAGCCCAGGCCCGACAGACAAGGCCGTGTCCTCCATGCCCTGAGGATTTGATCTTGCATCCTCTGGAGAATGGAGTAACGGGCACTCTGGATGGCCCGGAGGACATACAGCGTCTCAAGTGCCAGGTCTGACACGGCACCGCTTCTGTCCTCCGTCAGGCGTTCGAGGGCTGTAAGAGAGACGAACAGAGACACGGTCAGATCCCAGAGCTGTGGGGGCCCAGCGAGAGCCCCCTGCCAGGGCCATGCCAGCCGGCTCTTGCCTTGGCCAGGAGGGAGCAGGGACCAAGGGGGTCAGCCCGAAGCTGCTGGCCACAAATGCCCCACGTGGCCCTGAAATCTCACTGTGCTCTGCCCACGCCGTCCCTCATGGGGACAGGGAGCAGAGCCCTCTACAGCCTGGCCAGGGCTTGCAGCTGCCCCCGACAGCCAACACTGTCAGCCCGCTGCCCTGGCTCACCTCTGCACAACACCTGGAGCTCTGCCTGCTGCCCCCTCAGCTGCTCCCCGGCCATCCCTGAGAACACAGAGCCTGTCAGGGTCCCAGCAGCACAGCTCCCTGCCAGCGGCGCTGCCAGCCCTGTGGCCACACGGCCTCCTGCCCCGGCAGGGCTCAGCCCGGGCCCTTGCCGCACCCTGACTCAGCCCAAGGGCACGGCTGCCAGAGGCCGGCAGCAGCAGCCCCGAGGGCAGCCGGGGCTCCAGGGCGCCGGGCCGGGTGCCGCTGCCGGGGCAGCAGTCGGGGCTGGGGCCGAGCTGCGGCGGGGCGGGGAGGGAGCCCGGGCTCGGGACTCACCGATGACCCTGATGGCCGCCGCTCGCAGGGTCTCCTGTGGGTCCTGCAGGTACTGCGGGGCCCGGCGCAGGTGCTCGGCCAAGGGGATCCTGGGGTCGGCCAGCTGGAGAGAGCGGCAGGAGGGAAGGGTTGGTGCGGGCTCTGCCCCTCGGCCGGGCGCTGCTGCCTGCGGCCAGCCCCGGCCTCCCGTGCCTGAGGCCCGGCCAGCAGCCGCTGGCGCCGGGCTCTGGAGGGGGCAGAGGGCCGGCTGCTGCCCGAGGAGCCGCGGTGCCGGCCCGCCCGCAGCCCCGCTGGGCCGGGGCTCCATCGGCACCCGGCTCGGGGCCACAGGGGGCTGGAGAAGAAGCCGTGCGGCCCCCGGCTGCAGCAGTGGGCAGAGGCACAGCTGCCAGCCCCACACACTGAGCACCGGGGCCAGGGGGCTTCTCTAGCCTGAGGCTGGCACTTCCAGGCCGTCCTTACCACGAGCCTGGCAAACTTCCACAGCTTCTCCTTCCTGACAGCCAGAGAGGTCTGGCCTCTTCAGGAAGTCAGCCGCGCGAAGGAGCATTGTCCGAGAGGCCTGGGGAGCAGCAGAGAGCCGCAAATGGCCCCACAAGGCAGGGCACAGGAGTGTCCCAGTGCCAAGGGCTGGAGGAGGCTGCAGCCTGCAAGCCTGCGTCAGGGCAGGAGGCAGCTGAGCCCCCTGCCAAGGCGCAGCAGCAGCCCAGGAGTCCTCACCTCTGCCACATGCCGATTCTCATCTTGGCAGTGGAAAAAGAGTGGGAGCAGGCTCTGGTACACTCGTTCCTTCAGGGGCTTTCTTCCTTCTTCTTCTGCTGAAGACATCACTCTTCGAAGGAGAAACATGGAGAGCAGCTGCACCTGGCTATCGGGCTGTATGAAAGGAAGGAAGGAAAAATGACCTCATCATTGGCTTCTTGTGGCCCACATTGGCGCAGGCCTGCAAATGCACAGGGCACAAAGTGTCCGGGCAGCAGGCAGTGGCCGTGGCTGGGGCACAGAGCCTTACATTGTCCAGGAGTTTCAGGAGCGGCTCAGCCAGCTGCAGGGCCCTGCGCCAGGATATTGGGGTGTCTTCATCTATGAAAATATAGCTCAGGAGAGCAATGCTCATCCTGGCCACGTCACTGTCCAAGTCCCACAGGAGGTGCACTAGTCTTCCTGTCAGGCTCTGAATTCTTTCGGCCTGTGCAGAACACAAGGGTGTGAAAGCCCGGGCAGCTGCCGCAGGGCCCAGAGGCCAAAGGGCTGTCCCAAAGCACTCGGGCAGCTGAAGCAGGAGGCAGGAGAGCTGCGAGGAGCTGCCTCAGCGCCCAAGGCAAAGGCCAGCCAAGGCCAAGGGACAGCATTGCCCAGCCTCATGCTGCCCACACGGCTTCAGCTGCTGCCCCCTTCTCACCATGGAGGGATGATCCTTTAGCAGGAGGAGAGCCCTGAGAACCTGGTGATGCATCTCTCTGGAGTTGTACCACAGGTACTTATACAAGATCTCCATTACGCTGTCAGCGCATTCACTCAAGTCCAGGCAATCTAGGAGCTGAAAGGCACAGGGCAGTGAGAGGGGAGCCGGCCGGCAGGAGCCTGGAAGTGCGCAGGGCTGGGCCCAGGCAGCAGCACAGGGACGCGGGTGCCATCCCAGGCAGCTGTGGCTATGCCAGGGGACAGGGCTGGCAGGGAGCTGAGCGAGGTAGTGCTGGCCATCAGGCTCACCTCCACAAGGAATGCCATGGCAGAGACATCCCAGTGTGGCAACGGTTTGCTGAGCACCTCAAGCAGGTAGCTTAAGATGCCTTTACACAAGTGGCCAGATGCACGGCGCATTACCCTGGAAGGCGGAAAATGGCAGAAAGAGTCTCAGCAAGGGTGCGAAAAACCTCTCCCAGAACTGATGGACACAGTTGTCATATTGCCCCAGCACTCTGTGAGGGGATGTGGGCCCTTGAGAGGTGGCTGCTCCTGGGCACCCTCCTCTCACAGCCTTTTGCAGTCTCCTTGGCCATCCCTCGGTGACGAGGCCCTCAGGCCCATGGCCACGGGGACTGTGGGGGGGCATCCCGGGCAGGGGGCACAAATGTCAGAGGCAGTGGGGAGAAGGGGGGCTCACCTGGCCAGCAGACCCACGGCATAGTGGTGGGTGTCAGCACAGAGCAGCGTGTCCCAGCCACGCTTGCGTTCCATTGCCACCACCACATGCTCCAAGTGGAGACTGCAGAGCAGGGCCTTCAGGGTCTGCACTGCAAACCTGTGTGCACAGCAAAGCCCAGGTGATGCTGGGAGTGCTGGCTCCGAGGCTGGGGAAGTGGCAGGGACAGGAGCACTGGCATGGAACACCTGTTGGGGCTGGTGGAGAGGCCGTGTTGCTCCTGGCATTCCTTCCAGAAGGTATGGACATCCTCTGTCATATACAAAGTACTGAAGTATGTTTGGAAGAGGAGATGCTCAAAGAGGCGGGGGAAATAGACTGTGAGGATCTGTGGGCAACAGGGCCCCTGGAGGATCTTCCACATCACCAGAGTTGCCTGCAGAGGACAAAGCAGCCCGAGACAGCGCTCAGTGCCGGGGCGTCCGTGTGGCAGGGCCTGGGCGTGGCAGGGAGAGGCCGGGGCAGGCGCAGGGGGAGCAGCGGGCCTGGTGGCCCTGAAGCTGCCCCTAGGCCAGGTTTGTGGCCAGTGCCTGAAGCAGGGAGATGCAGTGGGGGAAGGAGGCAACAGAGTTGCTGGAGAGGCGGCCGGCCTTGCGGTGAGCAAAGGCCAGCTCCAGAAACTCACAGTCAGGGAAAAGAAAGCCGTCTTGTCCCCATCAGAGGTGCCCAGGTTTTTCTGCGGCCAGCTCCCCACCACATTGATGAGGAGCGGTGTCACTTCCTCTGAAATCCAGGGCGAGAGCAAGATGGTCGTCCACATGGCCATAGCAGCTCTGCGGGGTCAGACACAGCACCGTGGGCTGGGCAGCAGCGGGGAGCTGAGCTGGCCACAAGCTCTGCCTGTGCCCACTGGCCCTGAGCGGCAGCAGCAGCCAGGCAGCCCAGCCCTGTGGGGACAGGCCCCTGAGGGGCAGGCTGGCAGCACGGCAGCGGGCTCAGGGGCCGACTTTGTAGCAGGGCTGGCAAAGGGAGCAGCCAGAGGGCCCTGCAAGTCTGTGTTGCTCACAGCCCTGGGCCGGGCTGTACAGGGTGATGGGCTGGGGAGCCCTGAGGCCTCGGGGCAGCTGGGCCCCATACCTGTCACACGTTGGGGCCACCCGCAGGAGAGTGATGGCCACATCATCGGGCTCTGCCTCGGCCACTTGCATCAGGGCCCAGTCCATCCTGTGCTCAGCAGCCTCATTGGCCATGAGCCACTGGTGGATGTACCTCACCACGCCGGGCACCTGGAGAAGGCACAGAGAGACTTGGAATGCTAGCAGAGGGAGTCAGCAATGTGCCCAGCTTCTTCCTCAGACAAGTGCTTCTCTTCCAGCACGCTGCCATGGCCTCAAAAGCTTCAAGTGAGCAGCAGGCGTGGCTTGGGAAAGCCAAGCAATTGCTGGAGGATCAAAGGCTGGCCACAGGCTGCTTACTTGCTCTGGATTGAAAAGAGCCGTCTCTACAAGCAGATCCAGCTGGGCAGCGCTGCTCTGTTCTGCCAAGACCTCTGAGGATGCTTTGACCTCAGTGTCCATAGGTCTGGACTCTTCCTTGCCAATTCTCTTGATGTATTGGTAAAGAAACTGTAGGAGAAGGGCAGGAAGGCAGGGAAGTTGCATGGAGTGCTCCAAGTGCGGTGCTGGGCTGAGCAGTGCCAGCAGGCCCAGCGCTGGTGGGGATGGCTGCAGGTACCTGCGCTGCTCTGCGGAAGCGGCCACGGGCGGTGTCCTGCTCTTGTGTGCCGTCCATGGCTGCATCTGGCAAAGAGCAGCCAGAGCTGAGGGGCTGCGGGAGAGGCCGGAGAGCACAGCCCAGCCCTGCGTTCCCCAGGCAGGGACAGTCCCGGGATGCCCCAGGGGATGCAGCACGGCCACTGCTGCGGGGGCAGCCCCAGCCCCTTTTTTGTGTTGTCCATGGGTGTGTGTCCACAGGACAGTGTGGGATGGGATGAGATGGGATGCAATGTGATGGGATGGGGCCAAGATGGCCGCAGGCACCAGCCCTGTGGCCCAGCTCTGCCACTCACCTTCCTCCAGCGGCTGCAACTGCTGCACCTCTTCGGTCTCTGGTGCTGGGGCAGCTCCAGGGCCTTCTTCCTCTTCCTCCTCCTCCTCATCCACCCAGGTCAGCTTGGGCACTCTTGGGGGTCACTGCTCCATATCTTCTTCCAGACTCTCCCATCCTTTCCATAGGAACAGCACCAGGGGATGGCATGGCATGGAATGGGATGGGGCCAAGCTGGCAACAGGCACTAGCCCTAAGGCCGAGCTCTGCTACTCACCCTCCTGTGGTGCCTGGAACTCCTGCACCTCTTCAGACTCCTGTGCCAGGACAGCTCCAGAGCCTTCTTCCTCCTCCTCCTCCTCAAGCCAGGCCAACTTGGGCACTCTTGGGGGTCGCTGCTCCATGGCAGTGACTGGATTTATGGCTACTTTCAGGAGAGATGGCTCGGAAAAGCTCGGAGTCAGCAAGTCCTGCAGTCGTGCCTGGAAGGCACCTGCAAGACTCAAGTCCTGGCAAGACTGCAAGACAGCAAGTCCTGCACTTGGGTCTTGAGGGCTCCTTCCACAAGGACAGGAGGCTCCTGGTCACGGATTTTGGTGTGGCCTCAGGGGCAGAGACTCCATGGATTTTAGATGCCTCAGAGAGGAACCTCTGTGCATGAATGAAATGTCGCAGGTCCTGACACCGCTCCGGGCGCTCCAGCACCATCACGATGGCGTTGGGGAGCTCAAACCACTCCAGCAGCTGCACCACATTGGGGAAGCCTGTCGACACCTTGTCCAGCAGCACGATCTCCAGAGGTGTGCTGGTGCCGTCGGGCTGCGGGAGGAGCACGGTGCCGTCAGTGGGGCTGAGGCCGTGCTAGGGCTTGGGAAGCTCTCAGCCAGCCCGGGATGCTCTGCGCCCTCCGATGGCCCCATGCCCGCTCTCCCTCCATGTGTCCTAGCGGCTCCCACCCTTCCAGGCCCCAGCTCATCCCCGCCTGGCACTCCCCAGCTTCTGTTGCTGGCCCCGCTCACTCACCAGCTCGCCCCAGTGCCGGACGCGGTTCCGTGGCACCTTTTTGATGGCCACCTGCAAGACAAAAGGAACAGCGGATTTAGCTCGCCGCCCACCCCATCCAGCCCCATCCTACTCCTCTGCTCCCTCCTCCTCTTCTGCCCTCTCCTCCTCCTCGGCCCACCACCGGCCCCACCGCTCATCGGGAGTTCGTCCGAGAGCCTCGTGGCCGTGAAAACTCTGCCGAAGCCACCGCGGCCCAGCAGCGAGTCGATCCTGTAGCGCTGCTGCAGGGCCTGCTGCGCCTTCCCTGGGGAAGAGATGCTGCCGTCAGCGCTTGGCCCGGGGCCAGGAACGGCCCCCGAGCGCTCCCTGACCTCCCCGGGCCGGGCATCCGCAGGCGTTCCCTCATTGGAACGCGACAGCGGCGGCTCGGGACCGGCGGCTGCACCGCTGAGCGGCGGAGCTCGAACCAGGGAAGCCGCAGCGGAGGCGGCGACAGCGGCCGCGCCGTCTGTGTCCTCTGCGGGCCCCGGGAGGAGCCGGGGCCGGGGCCCGAACCAGAACCGGAACCGGAGCCTGCATCGGGGCTGGGGCCCAGGGCGGGGCAGGCGGAGCCAAAGGGTGGCAATGCCGCCCCAGCCCCAGGCACTGATGTCCGCCCAGCACAGCCAGAGCCAGGCAAAGAGGAGACCTCCGCGGGACGGGCAGGGATGGGGACGGGGATGGGGACGGGGACAGGGATGGGGACGGGGACGGGGCAGCCCCACCTGGGGCCAGGGGCGGGCTGGGGGCATGGCCCAGCCGGGCACAGGGAGAGGGAGGCTTGGAGAGCAGGGAGCACTGGGAAAGGGAGACCAGGAGAGGATGCGGAACTGCGGGAGAGGGAGAGGAGAGACAGAAAATTGCTAAATTCTCTTCTTGCCGCGGCTGCCGCTGCTGCCGCTGCTGCCGCTGCTGCCGCTGCTACTGAAGCACCGGGGCCGTTTGTCCCCGTGTCCGTTTGTCCGTTGCCTGCTTGGCCCCGCGCAGAGCCCCGCGCTCCCCGGGCAGCCCCTGAGCCTGGCCAAACACGGGAACTTTGCCCTGGTGAGCCAAGAGCCAGAGTCTGGACTCCTGCACAGGGACACAGCAATGCCCTTGGCTGCTGCTGTGCCTTGTCCCTGCTGAGCGTCAAACACTGTCTGAGCACATTCCCTGGATGCAGAATTTGTACCTGAGCCAAGCACTGCACTTGTGTCTCCAGCATTGCTTTCCAAGGAAAACAGGGCAAGGCAAACTGGGTATAGCTCATGGTATTTTACAGTGTCTAAAACTTGCCAAGTCTCAAATCTTAGAGGTGAGATCCATTTGGAATGAATGGGATGGAGAAACAGTGCAAGATGGAAAAGGGGAACATAAAAATAAATAGAGAAAAATAGAGAAAAACATATTGGTTGTTTCTTTTGATTTTATTTTCATTTCTTTAAAAAGCTCTTTCAATTTTCCCAGAATTTTCTCCACAGTCCTGTCTGTTCTTTCCAAAAACCTGTCCTGGAGAACGAGGCGCAGCTCCTGTCACAAGATGTGCCCCCAGCTGCAGCTTCTCTTGGCTCCCCACACTGTGAGTGCAGCACAACTCTTGCAGCAAAGCAGGACAAATGGTTGAAGAACCTGACAACTTGTTCTTTCTTTTCCTTGTGCACTGGGGAGTTGTGCCATTGCTAAGGTTTTCATCGTTACTCTTCTAGCCAAAGAAAACATGATGAGGTACCAGGAATTGTGAGGGAATACAAGCCTGGCTGAATGTGGAGAAAGAATCTCCAGAGCCTGCAGCCAGCAGTGGAGAGCTCATCATTCCAACAGCCCCATGGACATGTTGAAAGTGATCTGGAACATGAAAATGGGCTGACAGAGAGAGTTTGTTTCTGTGTTCAGTTTAGATGATTCTATATCTTTTGCAGTGGTAGAAATCAAGAGCACAATCAGTGGATGATAAGCACCAGAACATGATAAGCTGGACCTCTCAGTGGATGACAGAAAGACTGTGAAAAGGAGAAATGCAGGGAATGACTTGGTGAACTTTGTGTGTAAGAGGGGTCATTTTTCCTAATAATTCCCAATTCATTCCCTTTGCTTTTATCCTTTTAACAAGACCAATTGCATCTCAGATTCCCCAGGAAATGGGAACCCTGAGCTTGTGGAGCTGCCTGAAAGGTGCCCTGTTCCTTTTTCTTCTGCTGCTCAGAAGAAACAATGAAGTGAATTGGGAAGTTCTGGTTTTTCTTTCTCCTGGTGGATTTTTTCATTTTATTTGCCACTGCAGAGGCAATTTCTGTGATGGCCTCTGTCAGTTGATTCTATTTCAGCAGCAGCAGCAGCAACAGGGCTGTGTTTGAGCACTGCAAATGTGACCTGTGTGGCTTTAATTCCCCTCGACTTAGTGCTCAGGGACTTGGGAGCATTTTAATGTCTGCTACTCATGATGCCTGAAACAAAAATCCTGAGTTCCCCATCACAAAAGCACAGTGGGTAGCAGTGATTGGAAGAGGCAATTGCAGCTGTACTGCTAAAATTCAGGTGGCAAGCAGAAGAGGGGCAAGAGCAGCCGGGATCTAAAACTGCCACGGCAAATGTAGGTTAAATAATTTTGTGGGACTTTTCTCAAATTTTGTGGGATTTTTCTGAAATTTTGTGGGATATTGAGAAGATTTAAATAATTTTGTGGGATCTTGCTTTCTAAATATATTTTGTGGGAATTCTGAGGTATTTTTCTTGAATTTTGTGAGATTTTTGTGGAATTTCGTGGAAATTTGAGGAGATTTTGTGGGATGTTTCTGGAATTTGGTGGGGTTTTGAGAACTTTTAGGGAATTATGTGGGATTTTTATATAATTTTGTGGGATATTAAGGAGACTTGAATTTTGAGGGATTTTTGTAGGAATTTTTTGAGATTTTGAGGAGACAGGAAGAATTTTGAGGAATTTTTCTGGAATTTTGTGGAAATATGTGGAGATTTTGTGGGATGTTTCTGGAATTTAGTGGGGTTCTGAGAAGATTCCTGCAATTCTGTGGAATTATTCTTGAATTTTGTGGGATTTTTCTTGAATTTTTTTGGATATTCAAGTGATTTTGTGAGATGTTTCTGTAATTTTCTGGGATTTTGAGAAGACATGAAGAATTTTAAGGCATTTTCTTAGATTTTGTGGAAATTTATGGAGGTTTGGTGGGATGTTTCTGGAATTTAGTACAGTTTGGGGAAATTTTAGGAATTTTTTTTAGTTTTTGCAATTTCGTTGAGATTTTCTTGAGTTTTATGGGATTTTGCAAAAGTTTAAATAATTTTATGGGATTTTTCTGGAATCTTGAGGGATTTTGAAGAGACTTGAAGAATTTTGTGGGATTTTTCTTAGATTTTGTGGAATTTTGTGGAGATTTGGTGGGATGTCTCTGGAATTGGAGGGGTTTTGAGAAGATTTAGGGAATTTTGTGGGATTTTTCTGTATTTTTGTGGAATTTCTCTTGAATTCTGTAGGATTTGGAGGAGACGTGAAGAATTTTGATGCATTTTCCTTGAATTTTGTGGAGATTTGTGGAGATTTTTTGGGATGCTTCTGGAATTTTGTGGGATATTGAAAAGATTTAGGGAATTTTGGGGGATTTTTCGTGAATTTTGTGGAAATATGTGGAGATTTTTGAGATGGTTCATGAATTTGGTAGGGCTTTTTCATGGAGTGACTTGACCTTTAAGACAGCTTTGGGAGCTGGGAGGAAGTTGGAGCTGCGAGAGGCTGATGGGAGTCTTTTCTTGTGACCAATTATTGGTCATTTCTAAGAACTGACAGCAGTTTTGACCATTGAAAAGTGAGATCAACTTGTGAACACCACCTTGAGATGTAAAGCCAGGGCTCTCTTGTTCTCTTTGGTTTCTGGCTTCTGACGAGGTAACAGGCTCTGTCTCGGCCTCCTCCGCCCTCCAGGCCGGACAAGGCCGCAGAGGGCGGCGGGGGAGAAACGGAGCCGGCCGGCCTGGCTTGGTTTGCAGTTTCTGCTGCTGGACTGAAACCTGACACCATCAACATCTGCAGCTTTCCAAGACTTTAACTCTTTTACTGCCTGGATAAAACGTACAGATTACTCCTTTTTCCCAGAGAGACAGAGAGAGAGAGACAATCAACATGAAGAAGACATCATAAAACTACCAAAGACAGTGAGGAAAAGAGTTAAGTTTTAGATGGGGAAGAGAGAATAAGGAGATGCTTTAATTAAGCTGAAATATTTTTCTATTAAAGCTATGGGGATGGACAATAGTGTTCTGAAAAAGAGCTCCTTTAATTCATGACAGAGTATATTGGGAGGAATGGAGTGTTCAAAGTGTGGATTTTGAGCAAGAGGTGGAGTAATTGTGATACAGTGAGGTGCTGGAACAGAGCGGGGAGAAGTAATAGTTGAAGATTTGATGCATTTTGAGAGGCAAAGAGAAAACTTCTGTTTCCAGGGAAGCTCACAGAGACAGATGAAGAGAACTTTTGCCTTTGAATAACTCATCCTTAAAAATGACACCCCTAGACTCATTGACCCATACACAGATCAGAGTGATGTGAAATGGGAGGAGTGAACTGGTGACAGATTTCTGGGCAGCTGGCATCAGAGAAATAGAAAGCTATAACAGAAATGGTTTTCGTGTGAAAAACTCCATAGATTAGCAGAAGACTTCTTTTACTATACAAAGTCTGATGAAAAGACTCTTAACAGGAATTGGGACTGTTTTAAACACCAAAGTTCCCAGTTTTTTTGTCTCTATGTTGTCATGTGAACAAGCGAATGGTTGGGTAGTAGGGGATAAAGGGGTTTTCTGGAGGTTTATTCTGGTGTTCTTATTCTTGTAGTTTTATTAATAAACTTTATTCCTTTGAAGTTTTAAGCCTGTTTTGCTCTTGTGCTAATCCATATCTCATAGGAAGAAATAAGTGAGTTTTCTAGTAATTTCTTTTAGTTACTGCTTTAAAACCACGACACTTACTCTATTCCTTTTAAGTTTTAAGCATCTTTTGCCCTTCTCATAATCCACATCTCACAGCAAGAAATGAATAAGTTTTCCAGTGATTTTTGAACTAATGCTTTAAAACCACGACAGGTGTAACAGGGAGGAGGAAATTGGGGCTGTCACTGCTGTGGTGTCAGAGAGAGTGGAACACTGGGGCTGTTACTGCTGTGGTGTTTGATATATTGACATTTAAAAAAAAAGAGAAACAGCTATGGAAGTTAAGGTTGCTGGAGGCTGATGGGAGTTTTTCCTCCTGGCAAGTACCTGGCCATTTCTGAGAACTGACGGTAGTCTTAACCATTGAAGAGTGACATCAACCTGTGAACACCACCCTTTAAACCTTAATCCCAGGAATTTCTCTTTCTCTTTGGTTTCTGGCTTTTGAAGAGGTCACAGGGCTCCGGTTCAGCCTCCTCCCCCCCAGGTCTGACAAGGGCACGGGGGGAGCAGGGCTGGCCAGAGTTCTGCGGTTCCCGGCGGGGGATGGAGACTGTGAAGTGACAGGAGCCCCTTTCCAGAGGGAAGTACTCCCATCTGTACTACTGGACTGCCCTGACTGTCAATCTTTGACTTCTTCAAAGGGTCATTGCTAAACAAAACCTTGGTTTTGCCTGCTGACATTGCTGGTCAGGCAGTGTCCCAGGAGATGCTCTTGATGGTTTCCTCTTTTCCTGGTCATGGCACTGGAGGAGGTGCAGGCCCAGGTGATGCCACTGAAGGAAATGTGCCCTCATCCCAGGGACGCTCAACACGGACTCCCCCAGCCCCTCAGTGCCCCGCTGCTGGTCACAGCAGCCCCTGCCTGGCTCCTGCCACCCACACTCTGGTCAGCCCTGCCTGCTCCTGGACATGGGGCTCAGCCAGGGCTGGTGCTGTGTGGGCTTTGCTGGTGGTACCAGCTGGACACTGGGGTGAGAGCTCCATCTCTTTATTGGAGCAGAAGAGCTGTGCTGGGCCCTGCCCTGGCAGGAGGGACCCACCTTCAGTCCAGGCCACAGAGCAGGGCGGGTCCCTTCAGGGACACAGGGCCTTGCTGTGGGTGGTGGCAGCATCTGCACAGCAGCAAGCTGGTAATGCAGCTGTGCCAGGGACATTGGGCAAGGGCATGGAGATGTGAAATGTGTGGTGCAGGTGTCCCTGAGGGAGGTGTTTGGCCTTTCTTGTGAAGCTGCAGAGGGGCACCTATTGAGAGAGGAGATGGCTGAGGTCCCAGCTGCAGCTGGCACACAGGGACCCTCCTGCACAGCGGGAGATTCTCACTGTGCTCAAAGATTCCCTCTGAAGCCTAAGAGGGGAGCTTGTCAGAAGTCCCAAAAAATATCTGGGGAAAGGTCTTAGGTTAGTTGTTGAGACGAGGTACAAATCTCCAGCGGGAAAAGAACCTCTCCAGTAGGCTGGGTGTTTTGGGGTGTCTTAGTTCTTCCTAAAATAAAGATTACCAATTGATTGCAATTTCAGTTTTTATTCTAGATGTGTAAAAATGTTCTGAGATTTTCTGAATTCTAAAACTACCTTGAAAAATCCTGAACTACTATGGAAATAATAATCTATAATTGTAGATTTCTTTCTACAAAAAATATTTCTAAATATTTCTAAAAATTTCAAATTTCTAAAAATGAAAAGCAAAGGCAAAACGAGGTCGCCTTTTCAGAATTCTAAAACTAATTTGAAAAAACCTAAACAACTGTGAATATTGGGAAGAAACATTTGGGGATTACTTGCTACCAACAATATCTCTAAAGGGTTCTAAAAGTTTCTAATTTCTACAAATGAAAAACAAAGTCAACATGGTGCCTCATGCCCGGCTGCTGCCTGCCCAGCCAAGGCTGTGGCCAGCCAAGCAGCTGTGCCAGTGCTGGTGGTACCAGCCAGAGCCCAGAGCAGAAGCCCAGAGGTGTTGCTCAAGCCCTTCCCTGGCAGGAGGGGCCCACATTCAGGCCTGGCCAGGCACCAGGGCCAGCACCTGCAGGGACAGAGGGTCCTGTTCTGGGTGGTGACGGCACAGCAATAAGCTGATAATGGAGCTGTGGCAGGGACAACGGACACTGGCTTGCAGATGGAGGATGACAGGTGCAGGTCTCCCAGACTAACGTGTTTGGCAGGACATCTGGAGGTGCAGAGGTGCTCCTGTGGAGAGAGGAGGTGGCTGAGGCCCCCAGCTGCCGCTGGCACGCAGGGACCCTCCTGCACAGCAGGGCCCAGAGCGGCCAAGGCTCCCCAGCACGGCTGGAGCTGCTGGCACAGCTTGGCCCAGCTGGACAGCTGCCCCTCAAGGCCCTGGCGAGCAGGGGATGGCTCTGGGCAGGGTCCCTGGCCAGGAGCGGGCCCCAGAGCGCCTCTGCCTTTCAAGGGCAATCTCGTCCCCGCTCTTTCTCCTGCCCACCTTGCTTTGCCTCTGCCTGCTGCTCCTGGGGCTGCTCTTAGCCAGGCAGCCTCAGTGGGAGCCAGCACTGGCTGCAGCCCCAGCGGGGCTCCCCAGGACAAGGCCCAGCAATTAAGAGGCCAATTAAAGGCCTGGGCAGCAGCAGAACTCTTGGCAGAGTTATTTGGACAACCAATGACTATTTACAGGTCCACAGCAGACTCACTGGGAATGTTTCTATTCTACAATAGACTTTCAAAAGAAGCTGTTTGAGGGAAAGATGAACAAAACACTCACCGTTTTGTCTTCCAGCAATACCAGATTCCAACACCGCATAAAACGAGTACATGCACCAAACAAATCAGGCCTGCCATTAATTCTGGCCAACAGCGTGTTCCCTGACAGAAACCTCTTCTGATGTCCTTCTGGGAATTGGGAACACGTGTTGTGGTGCTGGCTGCATCTGTGGGAGCAATGGGCAGTGAGAGCCCGTGCTGTGCTGCGCTGCTGAGCTGGCAGCATGGTGGGAATGTCCAGGATGTTCTCTGTTTCCCCCAGAGCTGGGGCCTGCAGGCACCTTGTTGGCCCTTGGCACAGGCTGTGCCACCCAACAAAGCCCAGAAGGCCGGGAGCAGAGCCCAGGGACAGCACAGCTGCTTGGGCAGTGGCTCCTTCCAGGGACACGGGCCAAACCCATCCCTGAGCAGCCACTGCCACCCCTGAGCCTCCCTTCTCCATGACATCTCCCCCAGCCCAAGGGGACAGAGCCAGGCCCTGTCAGGGGCCAGTGCAGCCCCTGCCCAGTTGGGAGCCAGGGCTGGCTGTGGCCCTGGGCTCGTGGCAGGGCTCCCGCTCGGGGCTGCTCCTGTGCCTCGGGCCTCTGGGCGCTCACGGCTACCTCTGGGAGCAGCTGCAGTGGGATAGATGTTGGTGCATGAGTCCCATTTCCCAGGAGCTGGAAACGAGCTCCAGAGGCCTGGAAGCCGAGGTGCCTCCAGCTTTGGCTGCTGCTGGGTCATGCAAGGGCCAGCCCTAGGGGAAGAGCTGCTGGCACACAGCCCCGCCAAGGGCTGAGCCCAGCACAGCAATTACCTCCTGTGTCTGGGCCTGTGCCTGGCATCGCCTTCTTTCCTGCCAATGAGCCACTGCTTCCTCTGGGAAACGTCTCCACCTGCATGGTCTTTTGGTCCATCCCTTGAGAAAGGAAGAGGCACAGCTGAACCAGATGGAGAAGTTCTTGATTTGGGTGCTGGCATTTTCAGGACCTCATGCTTGTCAAATACGGGGATAAGGTTCAAAAAATGCCTTGGCTTTTGGGCCAGGGCCAGGGCCCTCCCTCCTCCAAAAAGCTGCCAATTCTGAGCAGTAGTGAGGGGATTGTGCAGGGTGAGGGCACACACGTGCACGGCTCTGTCCTGACACCTGCAGCGATGCTGTCCTGGCTGAGCTTTGGGCTCTGAGCTGGCAGCTCTCCCAGGAGGAAAGGCCTTCACCTACCCTCGCCATCTCCCAGAGCCTCAGTCCTGGACGTGGGTTGGGAAGCCAGATCACCTTCAGCAAGAGGCTTGGCTGCAAGGAAAGGCAGGACTGAAGAGCTCCCGTGGATCTGTAGGAGATCCTCAGGCTCCCTGGGGCTGGCAAAGGAGCTGCACAAGGCACAGCCCCGGGGCACAGCCCCTTCCCTCTCTGCTCCTCTCCGTGGCTGCACAGAGCACATGGAAGGAGACACTGGCATTGCACACAGGTAGAAGATTGACAGCTAAATGCTCCTTCCTCCCACTGACAGCGATGCTGGGGGATCACTCAGGGCTCCAGAAGGGAGCAGGGCAAGGCTTCCAGAATCCTTCAGCCCTGAGATTATGTTAAGGGATATGGCACATGAGTGAGCTCTTGCCACCTTGACATTATTCCATCAGGAAAAGCACATTGAGAACTTGCCTCCAGCATTCTCCAAGTCTTGCCAGCTGTCATCTAGCTGGGCTTCCAGATAATCCATGTCCTGATCCCAGTCTAGAAGCCAGTACAGATCAGAACCACGTCCGTGGTGCGCTGGGATCAACTTCTGCCTTGGGGTAGTGGGCACTGCAAGGGGTTTGGGTTAGATCATGAGTACCAGATGTCAGTGGACATGGCCAAAGCTGCAGAGGGGCCTGGGGAGCTCTGGGCTGGCTCTGGTCACTCTCCACCCTCTTTGCAGTCTCTGTGCAACATCCCTGGTGGGGGGTGACAGGGCCAGAGCAGGGGTCCTGGCTGCTGAGTCTCAGGAGAAGGCTGAGGGACATGGACCCACCTTGTCCTCCCTGCAGCATTTCCTTCAGCATTTGTTTAATGGGTTTTGATGGCACATGGAGTTTCTGGTGTCCTGCAGCTTTGTTCTTTCCACTTGGAGGACCTTAAGAGAAAACAGTTCCCCTTTGCAGGAATGGATCCCAGAAAACCAGTGCTCAGCCTGTGGGGTCAGGAGGGACACACCACTCACCCCTGCGATGGGAGCCGGGCTTGCGTACAGTTACCAACCCAGGAGCTGGGAAAGTCCTGCCTGCAGACACACCTGTAACTCAACAGCCACAGAAGCTTCTGTCACCTCTGCTCATCTGCACAGGCAGCACTGAGCCACGGGAGAGGTGAGGGGATGGCGCAGGGCAAGGGCACACACATGTATGTCTCTGTTCTGACACCTGCAGTGGTGCAAGGATATTGAAACTGCTTATTCTGCCAGGAAAGGACCATTGAGAACTTACCTCCAGCATTTCTCAAGTGTTTCAAGCCATCATCCAGCAGGGCCTCTGGATAATGCAAGTTGTGATTCCAATCTAGAAGGGAGCCCAGATCAGAACCCTGCCATGGTGTGCTGAGATCCCCTTCTACTTTTGACAACTGGGCACTGCAAGGGTGTCGGGTAAGACCCTGGGTGCCAAATGTTAGAGGACAATGGCCAAAGCTGCACAGGGGCCAAAGGACCTCTGGGTTGGTGTCTGGTCACTCTCCAAGCTCTTTGCAGTCCCTGTGCAACATCCCTGGTAGAGGTGGCTGGAGCAGCCCAAGGCCCATTGGGGCTCTCTCATGGCTACAGCTGAAAGTCTTGCTAAAGCAATGAGGAAAAACTGCAGCAGGCAGTTGCACAACTATCCCTCCCTCACTCCTGCCCTCTCTCCCTCCCTTCCTGCCTTCCTCTCTGTCTCCATCCCTCTTTTCCCTGGGACAGCTCTCCCAGCCCAAGGGGGCAGAGCCAGGCCCTCTCAGGACACACTGGAGCCTTGGCCTCCCCCTCTGCCCATTCCCCACCATGGGCACCCCTTTGCAGTTGCTGCCAGGTTTTGGGACGTGTCTCCCATGGATGGACCCCAGCAGGACTGCTCAGTAGCCGAGTGCCCTGAGCCTGCTGGGGATAATTCCTCTGGGCTGTGCCAGTCTTGGCCGGGCTGTGCCTACACTGCCAAGCAGCAGAGATGGCAGCTCAAGCCTCAGCAGGGCTCAGGCCCAGAGGCACAGCAATTACCTCCTGTGACTGTGCCTGGCATGGCCTCCCTTCCTGCAGCAGAGGCTGCCCATGGGCCACTGCTTCCTCTGGGAAACGCCGCCTTCAGCACAGCCGCTCTGTCCACTTCTGCAGAAAGGGGCAGCTGGATCAGATGGAACCATTCCCCACTGGGGAAACTTCAGGAGGCAATGCTTGTCAAAGGCATGGTTAAGGATCAAGAATCCCTGAAAATTTTTTGGCATTGGCCAGGGCCTACACTATCAAAACAGCTGCCCTTTCTGATCTGCCTGGGGACCGAGAAATTGCAGGGGATCTCAGTGTGAGCATGACCCCTGCTGCACTTTGGGCTCCCTGCCTGCTGATGCCAAATGCCTTCCTGCAGAGGCTGGGGAGAAGCTGCAGCCAGGCCAGGCTGGGAAACAGCCCTGCAGGCCAGGAAAGCAACAGTGGGGCAGCGAGGCTGCCATGGATCCTCTTCCCACTGTGCAAAGAAAGCCCCTGGCTGCTGAGTCTCAGGAGAAGGCAGAGGGACATGGTCCCACCTTGTCCTCCCTGCAGCATTTCCTTCAGCATTTGCGGAGTGATTTTGGATGGCACATGGGGTTTCTGGTGTCCTGTAGCTTTGTTCTTTCCACTTGGAGGACCTTAAGAGAAAACAGTTCCCCTTTGCAGGAATGGATCCCAGAAAACCAGTGCTCAGCCTGTGGGGTCAGGAGGGACACACCACTCACCCCTGCGATGGGAGCTGGGCTTGCGTACAGTTACCAACCCAGGAGCTGGGAAAGTCCTGCCTGCAGACACACCTGTAACTCAACAGCCACAGAAGCTTCTGTCACCTCTGCTCATCTGCACAGGCAGCACTGAGCCATGGGAGAGGTGAGGGGATAGCACAGGACGGGGGCACACACGTGCACGGCTCTGTCCTGACACCTGCAGCGATGCTGCCCTGGCTGAGCTTTGGGCTCTGAGCTGGCAGCTCTCCCAGGGGGAAAGGCCTTCACCTACCCTCGCCATCTCCCAGAGCCTCAGTCCTGGACGTGGGTTGGGAAGCCAGATCACCTTCACCAAGTGGCTTGGCTGCAAGTAAAGGCAGAACAGAAGAGCTCCCGTGGCTCTGTAGGAGATCCTCAGGCTCCCTGGGGCTGGCAAAGGAGCTGCACAAGGCAAAGCCCTGGGCACAGCCCCTTCCCTCTCTGCTCCTCTCCGTGGCTGCACAGAGCACATGGAAGGAGACACTGGCATTGCACACAGTTAGAAGATTGACAGCTAAATGCTCCTTCCTCCCACTGACAGCGATGCTGTGGGATTACTCGAGGCTCCAGAAGGGATCAGGGAAAAATTTCCAGAATCCTTCAACCCTCACACGACCTTAACGCAAACGGCACTTAAGTGAGCACTTTCCACCTTGACAGATTATTCCATCAGTACAAGTGGCAATTCAGAACTTACCTCCAGCATTCTCCGAGATTTTCAAAGTCTCATTCACCAGCGATCCCAAATAATTCAAGTCATGATCCCAATCTAGAAGGAATCACAGATCAGAACCACGGCCATGGTGCGCTGGGATCCCCTTCTGCCTTAGGGAACTGGGCACTGCGAGGGGTTTGGGTAAGGCTGTGGGAGCCAGATGTCAATGGACATGGCCAAAGCTGCAGAGGGGCCTGGGGAGCTCTGGGCTGGCTCTGGTCACTCTCCACCCTCTTTGCAGGCCCTGTGCAACATCCCTGGGGAGGCAGCAGGACCAGCCCAGGGCCCCTGGGGACTCTCTCCCTCTCACAGAGGAAAGCCTCCCTAAAGGCCTGTGGAAAACCATCCCCAACTCTTCCCAGGAGAAGGAAGTGCTGTCCCAGGAAAGGGAAGCCAGGCCGCGGGCTCACCTGCTCCCTGTGCTCGCTGTGGAGCAGCCTGGGCAGCCCTGTCAGGCAGGGCCACTGCCAGGAGGAGCAGGAGGAGGAGACGCAGAGCAAAGGCCATGGTGCCTTGCCCTCTGCCAGTCCTGCAGCTCTTGCTGCCACCACTGTCCTGACACCGCTGTCCCAATGTCAGCACCGCTGCTGCCGCCGCCGCTGCTGCCGCAACAGTCGTGGTCAAGGACTGACTGCTCAGTCCTCGTGGTGCTGTGCAACCACGGGGCTCTGGGACCTCTGTGACCTCAGAGCCTGCTGTCACCTCAGCCTGCTGTCACCCCAGAGACTGCTGTGACCTCATGGCCAGCGTGGAATTGTGTGGGGAGTGGGATCTGCCTTCTTCACTAGGGAGCTCATCCTGCCCAGCAGCTCTGTCCAAGGGCTATGACAGGGTCCCAGCCCAGCTGATCCCACAGGCTGGGGGATGAAGGGATGGAGAGCAGCCCTGCTGAGAAGGACTTGTGGCTGCTGCAAGGAGAGAGGCTGGACATGAGCCAGCCATGTGCCTCCAAAGGAGGCTGCCCAGCAGCTTGAAGGAGGTGATTCCACCACCCCTCTGCTCTGGTGTGAGCCCACCTGGAGTACTGCATCCACCTCTGGGTGCCCAGCACAGGAAGGACATGGTCCTGTTGGAGCTAGTCCAGAGGAGGGACAGAATGCTCTGAGGGCTGGAGCCCCTCTGCTTTGGAGACAGGCTGGGATAGCTGGGCGTGTTCAGCCTGGAAGAGGGAAGGCTCCACGCAGACCTGATTGCTACCTTTCAGTACTTTAAGGGAGCTTTTAGAAAACACAGGACAGAATTTTTAGTAGGGCCTGTTGTGACAAGACTGAGGGGGAATGTTTTCAATCTAAAAGACAGTAGATTCAGACTAGACATAATGAAGATGTTTTTTACACTGTGGGTTTTGAAACCCTGGCACAGGTTGCCCAGAGAGGTGGGCATCCATCCCTGCAGACATCCAAGCTCATGCTCTGAGCAACCTGATCCAAAGGTGTCCCTGCTCACTGCAGGGCACTGCACTAGATGGCCTTTAAATGTCCCTTCCAAGCCAAGCCATTCTGTGCTGCTGTGCACCAGTAGAGCAGTGCTGGAATAATGCTGGGGTGATGGTCCTGGCACCTGTGTTTTGGTAGTTGTGCCATTTAGCTGTTGGCCAAGAGAGGATTGATGGGCTGCACAGTGAAGTCTGCAAAGAACAGTGTGCTCAAGGAGAAACAGGAGAGGAACAGGGCTTCCAGCTCAAATAAATGCCAGCATTTTGCTGCCCATTTCTTGTTAAGAAATAAAGCAATGTTCTGAAGATCCCTTCAGTGTGGGCGCACTATTGGCTGTATCAGTGCTTGTGTTCTGTAAAACAGGTGAGCTGTTACAGCTTCTTGCCCCATTTACCACTGGATAAAACCCAAATACTGCATTGCTCCATGTCTCCTTTCTTCCAAGTAAAGGCAGATTTTGTTCATTCTTCAGTGGGACATATTCATCTGTTGACAAGCAAATTCTTCTTGCCACTCACACAATGTTGATTTGCTCTAATCCGATTATAATTAAGACCGTAATTTATCAGAGTATAATTAAGACCATATAATTAATTGTAATTAAGGCTGATGGATTGTGAGGCAAAGTGTTGCATCATTTGCCCTGGAGAAAGTTTTTCTCTAATTCAATGACATTTGAAGACAGCTGTAGACTACCATACTTCTGGCATACTAGAAATGAAAAAACAGCCATGGAAACAGGCTGTTCTATCCTTTCCTCCTCCTCCCTGAAGTCTGAGCTCTTCAGCTGCCTCACAAACATTGTTTTATTTCACACAGGTATCCATCAGGACAGTGGCTGTGAAGCTTGGAGCAATGTAGGTTTAGAGCAGCAAAAATAATAATCCATTTCCCAGGTTAAGCCAAGCACTTCCCAAATAACTCTAGCTATCCTCAGGGATGTTTCCAAAAGTATCATAGTAAATGTTGGGAGCGGGGAGAGAGAATGTGAACAAAATTAAAAATACAGCTTTCTGAGATCTTTTTATTACTATAAAAACAGAATCAAAATTGTTTATAGATAGAACATTAACTAAGAAGTGAACAACAGATTGTCAAGATAATTGCTTAGGAATCAAAAATATCTAAATAAAAATAAGTTAACATGTGGATTTATAAGAAAACAATCATACTAAGAAAAAAAAAAAAAACAAACCTACCAAATCTAAAAACAATATGGCTGCCTCATCTGTCTCAATATCAAAAAAAAAATTAAAAAAAAAATAAAAAAAATAAATAAATAAAAAAAATTGAAAATAGTCAGATCCTCATGACCATTACTATATACAGGACCCTCCAGGTAATGGGAATAAACAAAGGAACTTTTGGACATTTTTTTTCTTTTTGGGCTGGGGGAGCTGTCACAGGGAAGGGAGGGTCAGGAGTGGCAGTGGCTGCTCAGAGATGGGTTTGGCCCGTGTCCCTGGAAGGAGCCACTGCCCAAGCAGCTGTGCTGTCCCCCGGGCTCTGCTCTCAGCTTTCTGGGCTATGTTGGGGGGCACAGCCTGTGCCAAGGGGTGGCAAGGTGCCTGCAGGCCCCAGCTCTGGGGGAAACAGAGAACGTCCTGGCCGTATCCAGCCTGCTGCCAGCTCAGCAGTGGAGCACAGCACAGGCTCACGCTGCCCATTGCTCCCACAGATGCAGCCGGCACCACAAGACATGCTCAGAAGATCTGGGAGAGCATGAGAAGAGTTTTCTACCAGGGAACACATGGTTTGATTAAGTTAATGGCCACTGTGGCTGGTGGAGCACTTTTCCTGCTGATGTGCTATGCTGGACTCTGGTATTGCTGGAAGAGAAAAGGGAGAGTGTTTTGCTGATCTCGGCCTCAAACAGCTTCTTGAAAGGCTGCTCATAGTCGGGAAACATTCCCAGTGAGGCTGCTGTGGACCTGTAGATAGTCAGTGGTTGTCCAAATAACTCTGCCAAGAGTTCTGCTGCTGCCCAGGCCTTTAATTGGCCTCTTAATTGCTGGGCCTTGTCCTGGGAAGCCCGCTGGGGCTGCAGCCAGTGCTGGCTCCCACTGAGGCTGCCTGGCCAAGAGCAGCCCCAGGAGCAGCGGGCAGAGGCAAAGCAAGGTGGGCAGGAGAAAGAGCGGGGACGAGATTGCCCTTGAAAGGCAGAGGCGCTCTGGGGCCCGCTCCTGGCCAGGGACCCTGCCCAGAGCCATCCCCTGCTCGCCGGGGCCTTGAGGGGCAGCTGTCCAGCTGGGCCAAGCTGTGCCAGCAGCTCCAGCCGTGCTGGGGAGCCTTGGCCGCTCTGGGCCCTGCTGTGCAGGAGGGTCCCTGCGTGCCAGCAGCAGCTCGGGGCCTCAGCCACCTCCTCTCTCCAGAGGAGCACCTCTGCACCTTCAGAAGAATAGCCAAAGACTTTAATCACCAAGAAGCTGACCTCTCATCCCCACTCTTCACCTCTGTCTCCCTCTGCTCTGCTGCAGCTGCATCCCTGTCTTGAGGGCATCCCAAGACCCACACCTGCAAAGTGAGAGCCTCTGCCCCTGAGCCCCCTGGCCCTGGTACCTGGCCAGGACTGAAATTGGGCAGCCCCTGTCCACCTGAGCAGGGCTTGGCCCATGGTTTTTGTTCCAATAAAGAGATGGAGCTTTCACCTCAGTGTCTGGCTGGTACCACCAGCAAAGCCCTCATGGCACCAGCCCCTGCTGAGCTCCATGTCCAGGAGCAGCCGGGTGTGCCCACAGTGTGGGCAGGCAGGAGCCAGGCAGGGGCTGCCATGACCAGTGGTGGGGCCACGAGGGGCTGGGGGAGCCCATGCTGAGCGTCCCTGGGCTGTGAGGGCACATTTCCTTCAGTGGCATCACCTGGGCCTGCACCTCATGAGGCACCCAGGGCTAATTTGGGCTCTCTGCTAAGGTGTGCAGGGATCCCCCATGAGGTGTGCAGTGGGGTTAAATTGAGAGGGTTTTTTCCTCTTCTCAGCACAGCAAAGGGGACACTCTTGGCTGAGGTTTTGCAGAGCTGGGAGGAAGCCTCTTGCGAGCCCTTGGGCCCGGCCTGTGGGCACAGCGGGCAGGCAGAGCCCATCCCTTGAGGCCAGTCCGGGCTGCTCGGGCCGGGCCGGGCCGGGCCAGGTGAGGGCCCCGGCAGGGAAGGGCCGTGGCCGTGGGCTCTGATGAGGCTGCCGAGCTTCACCCTGGCCCTGTGCTGCAGCCAAACACACATTTACAGCCACAGCCATTCTCTGGGGCACAGGAGGCACCCGGGGCTAGAACTGAGGCCATGGCTTCTCACCCTGAAGGGAGGATGGCTCTGTTGGTTTGGAGGGCACAGCTTAGATCCCAGTTCCCTTTGTAAACCTGCTGGGGAAGTGTGGAGGGGCAGAGAGTTCCAACCCTTCTCATTGGGAAGTGTGGCTGATGCTGTGGGGTTTTTCAATTTTTTGCCCTCTGAATTTGTGTCCTGGCAGAGGGTTAAGTTTGCTTGCTCTCACAAAGGCCCTTTTCTTCTTGGTGCTCAGTGGGACTGCAATGCAGCCGGGGTTGAAGGAGGATTTGCAGCCGCTTGGGCCATGATTGTGGGACACCGTGTGGGACCTGCTGCTTTTGGCTGTGCTTTGTGGTGCTGCTGGTTCAGGCCTTTTACAGTAACTGACTTCAGTTTCTTCATCTTGTCACCATGGCTGGGAATAAATCTCTTGAACACCCCTGTAATATTAAGAGGCAGGCATTGCTTTCTTGAAGTGCTGCATGCACAGGCCATGGGGATCACAGGGCCTTCTTGGTGGGGTCTTCAGGGAGCCTGGTGGTCATTGAGGGAGGAAGCTGATTCTACTGGAAAAAAGAGGGTTTTCCATGTGTGGAAAAGAATAACCTCTCACTTCCCCATCCCTTTCTATACAAAGTTATACAGGCAAGTGCATTCAAATATCTCTATCTGCCATGTCAAACTATTTTTCTTTCTATATCTATCTATCTATCTATCTATCTATCTATCTATCTATCTATCTATCTTGTTGTAGTTTAAGGCCTGGCGATGTGGAAGAAACCGGGATGTAACAGAAAGTTAGCAAAAACCCCTCTATGTTAGGATCGTAAAACCTTCTGTAATTAGCCAATAGCACTCAAGTGTGACATGAGCAGATGGGAGTAACACAATGACCCTAGGTTATAAAAGGTCAAATTCTCCTGCAATAAACGCCATTGCTTCGCCATCCATCACATTGATGTCTTGTGGGTAGAATGGTCCGAGTGGCCAAGGGGGAGCCACCGTGCTGGCTTCTGAACTAGGGTGTTTGCCTTGCTTGAAAAACCAACACTACCTATCTATCTTTATCTATCTATCTATCTATCTATCTATCTATCTATCTATCTAGTTTACTAATCTATGAAATATTTTTATGCACGAGATTTTGTTTATATATAAATTATGACACATCTATTGAGAGCTGGAAAATGATACCATCCATGTTTGATATAGCAAAGCTTGGGTTTAGGAACACACAAGAACTGTGATTTCTTTCTTGCTAGACATATGCTGGCTCGTTTAGATTGACTATGAACTGATATCCTGCAAAGCTGGAAAATGCCTGGTTGCCATTGCTGTGATATCCTTTAAAATCCTTTTTTCATTTTTATTTTTTTTCCTCTGTGCTGGTTGGTAAATACCTTTCTTCCTTAAGCTGTGTGCTGGCAATATTGGAAGTAGAAAATAACAGAATACTGCATCTTCAAGATATTTGATAGCTGTCCTGTGAAATTTTATTGTAGTATGTTCTGTCTAATACCCACTCAGAATTAAATCAGCTGGTCAGCTACTGAGCACAACTTACTGCACAGCTGCAGCTCAAGTTTCCACAGTGCAAGTGGCTTTTTCTTCCTCTGCATATGTATCAAACACAACCAAGTGCAAGGCTGCTGACAGAGGAAAGAGCCTTGTTTAGTGGAGCCTGGACTTTGGGAAGGTGGTAGCTGTTAGATCAACACCCAGCAAACTGCCTAAATTCCTTTTTGTGACTGCTGTCTGGTGACTTTGGCCTGGCTTCTTGAGGAGGTTCAATTTTCATTTAGAAATGGCACGAGAACACTCCGTGTGCTCCCGTGGAGCCAGGGCTGTCCCAGGACACATGGAGCTGGGACAAAGGGCACATTGATTCTCATCTCAAGAAGCCACCTGAGCTCCTCATGGCAGCAACCCCACGCACTGCTAATGGATCCATTACAATTAACTCAGCACACAGCTTGGAACTTGAAGCTCTGACATACGGAGCTTGTTCAGTTCTGCCATGGAGGAATGGAGTTTGGAAACAGAGCGGTTTAGCAAGGAGATCCACACACAGCTAAACTCTTTGTACTCTAGCAAAGGAAGTCTTAGGATGCAAAACCTCACCCATCCTCTGGTTTTACCCCTCCAATGAGCCAAATTCTTGGTCTTCATTCCTGTGTCAGTAGGAAAATATGACAGGGAAGTGGAGATCCTCCTTGGCTTCTTCAGCTGGCCAGCTTGTAACCTCATCCTCTGCCACAAACAGGAACAGACAAACTGGGATTTTGTTATGAAACCTACTTGGTGTTTGATTTTACCCAGAAGTAACTGAGATTCACTGGAATATTTACAAGCCATAAATGATGGATTTTTTGTGGTTGCTAGAATCTTTCCGATTTTACAACTTTTCTGCTGCACGAGAACCTGGCACTTGCAGAACTCTTGCCCCATGCACTTCTCTAGTGCTTCTTGCAGAGAAGTGCTTTGGGATTAATCAGGATGAGTGCCACGTTCACGTGTGGTTTATGGAGCCCACAGGACAGGGAATTGTCTTTGCTGAGGGCACTGGCTGTCATTCCAACACCTGCATCACTTTTTCTACAGTAATCCTTGTGAGAAAGGTTGTTCTTTGCCATAGAGATTTTTAGTCCACATTTTTTATCTCGAACAGCCAAAAGTTTTCCATCTCACACGTTTCTGATGCTGATTTTTCTATTCCAGTCTGTTGTTGGCCTTGTCAGGAAAATTCATCTACAAACACCAGAGGTTTATGTCTAAAAAGGAGACAGAGGAGTCCTTTTACTTGATTTGAATAAAGGGAGAGGCCATGGGCCATTCTCCTGGGGTCTCTCAAATTTTTGGAGGACACAGCCTCCTTTTTATCCGAATTTCCCAGCCACGTCCCTGTCTCTTTCCCCATTGGCTGAGGTACTTGAGAGGTCCAGACTCCCCGGAGTGCCCGATACCTAAGATTCCCCTCTAATGTATAACCCTCCTTCTTCATTTTTAATTCTTATTGAATTTATGGTTTTCCCCCATTGTTTCTTTCATCTTTCAGTATCAAATTTCATTTATCAGCAAACTTACAGTTTGTTTGTAAAGGCAAATGTCTTTTTTCCATTCATCAATCAGAGGAATCCTTCCCATTGTTTCTTTTATCTCTCAGTGCTAGTTTTATTTACCAGCAGACCCACAGCTTGTTTCTAAAGACAAATCTCTCATTCCTCTCAACCTCTCTTTTTTAAAAAAAATTCTTACTAATTGTCTGTACAAACTTTAGTTATCATTGACTTTATTTCCTATTCCTCGATTTTTTTTTTTGTTTTGCAATTATTTGCAGTCACATCAATTTCTGTCCTTTTGTAGCTATTCCTGGATTAGTAGCTATGGCTACTACCTGCATCCTCTTTATCAAATGTTGAAGAAATTGTACTAAGCAAGGGATCATTCATGCTAAAAAGATTAGAGTTGCTACAGCACAAGAAAAGCATTTGTTAAACCCACAGTTTACTAAATAACCACAAACACACATCTTATTCTCATTCTTTCCATGTTTGGACTGATACATGAGTTAACTTTCCCATTGCTTTTGTAATTTGTTTCACCACCTTTTAGCTATCATTTAATTTTCCCCACTCTCCCTTCTTCTGCTGACAGTGTTTGCATTTCTAAGCTGTCACACAAGGCTTCTACCTGCAGTTCCATTTAAATCTGTTTTGTTGGATCTGGACCAGAACCTATTACAAAGGATTTGAGTTTTGTTTCAGTGTTGCTACTTCTACTGATCATCACGGACAACACGTGTCCTGGTTATGGAATTGTTTTGGGGGCAGCTTAAAAATAAGGGCTCCAAAAAACCTTCTCTTTCCCCTCTGCTTTATAGCCTTCAAAATCTTTTTGGTAATTATGGAAGGAACACCTTGCTTAGCTGCTGGTAGTGAACTTAACATACATTTGATTCTATTTGCCTTGATATGTGAAACAATTATAAGGAGGGAAGCTGGGGGTCTAACACTCTGAACCTAAAGTCTGGTCAGAAATGCTTTTTCCCACGTATGTGCTTCTTGTTCTATTTAGACAATAAATGCTTTTTTCAGAAGAATGAAGCCACCATAGACTTCCTTCTTGATCTGAAAATCTTGTTTATTATGGACTTAACTCACTGGTTAGGTTTGACTGGGCTGGCCACCCACAGCCAGTCTTCAGATCTTCCTGGCCTTCCACAGACTTCACAATTTTTCAGGTAAAAGGATTTGCTACTTCTTCTCTTATGGTTAAAAATTACTTTTCTACTTTTGGCTTCAACTTCAACTGGCTGACAATATCAAGGTAAGATTATTAAGGCAGACATTTTAATGGTGTAATTTAATTTCCTAACTTAACTTTTACTTTTGTGTTCTCTTTACATGACCTGTAGAGGCGAGTGAAGGCACAGAAAGAGCTTTAACATAAAGAAAACAATGACAGTGAGGATTGGCCTCTAATGCCTGGAGATTTGAGAGAAGGGATGCCCACACAAACTATTTCAGCAGCCAGGCTGTGGGAGGCACACGGGGCTTCCCCTGATGTTGATGGCCTGGCTACTGCTCCAGTCCCCTCTTGTGGAGCATCAGTGGCAGCCTGCCGAGCTTCTCCTCTAGCTGAGATGTCTGAATTTCTGGGGCCTTAGAGACCTTGACTCGAGAGGGATGGCTCTACCCGTGTTCAGCTCTCCTGACGGCTGTTTCTGTGCTCAGCAACACTTGCACAGGTCTACACTACTTTGCTGCTGCTGCTGCTGCTTCTCTCTACTCCTTCACTAGGACTCAATCTCCTGGCTGGATGTTGTGAACAGCAAAGTATAAAGGCAGGCTCTGTGCTAGCTGAGCTTCTTGTCAAAGAGCTTTTACAAGAGACACTATCCAGGCTACATATTGTTTCCAATAGATATCCTTTATCCCTACCCCCAGGTAATTCTCAAGGCTGAGGATTACCAGGATAAGGAATTCTAAACATCAGTTCAAAGGGAGATAATTGAGTATCCCCACTGGGTTTGGCCCTTCTTCTTGCCCAAGCCAGTGGCAAGAGCCGGCATCTTAGTTTCTATCACCAGCTTCAGAAGGTGTTTCTTTATTTCCCCATTCATCTTTTCATCTCAGCCAGAACTCTGGGGGTGCCAGGGGCTATGGAGGTTCCATTGGATCCGTAAAGCAGTCAAAACTCTGAGACATAAACTTTGAAGAATTTAAGAATTTAGAGAAGCTGAGGCCTTCATTAGAAAGAAGCCTTGCTAAATCTAAATAAAATAAATAGATGGGCCTTGCTAAAATTAAAGGGAGCTAGAGAAACTTTGCTAAAATTAGAGGTTGATCGTTGGCTAATAACTAATTGTCTGTCAACTCTATGCTTGTTCAGCTGGGCTTATAATGAGAAGCAATGAATCTGGTAAGGAACTTGAAGAACAGAAGAGAATTGCAAATCAGAAACTCCTGGAAGACATGAAACTAGGAGCCCAGCCAAGGGTCCATTTGTCACTTTGCATTGAAAAGGTAGAAAGGTCAGAAGGAGGAAGAGCCATATCCCTTCCCTCCCTTCTCTCACCCCTCCTCATAAAAGGACCACCAACTCATTTCAAGGAAGAAACTATGCATGCTTAATTGCTTTTTTCCTAATTAGCATAGGAAGCAGAGTGTGGGTGGCAACGGGGTTATGAATATGCATTTGTGTTCCATATTTCTGGAAATAAAAAGCCTGTATTCACCTGTATTCGGGGCCGTGTGTATTAAGGGGTGATCTGACACATCGGCCCAGCGCTGCTAATAATCATACACTTTTTAACCCTAAACCAGTTCAAGAGTCTTTGTCTGTCTCAGTTGGATAGTGATACTAGATCATATCCATATTTTAGTAAATCAGTCTTAGAATGCAGCCAAAAATTGCATGTGGAAAAAGGAAAAGAACTGGTGGGTTTGGGAAGATGAGGATGGATTTTGTTAACAGCACATTGGAAACAGCACCAAGAGAAGGAACAATTGTTTTTGGAATGCTCCCATGTGAAGGTACAGCAGGTTTTAGTCTTGAGCTCAGGTTTGTTTGTGCAAGTGAAACAACAAAAACAACAATGATGATGATGATAATGATAATAATAATGATAATGATATAATAATAATAATAATAATAATAATAATAATAATAATAATAATAATAATAATAATAATATATTTATATCCAAAATTAAAAAAATATAATGTGAAATAATGTTGACAATACTAATTTGTGAGCTTAGGTTGCTCACTGTAACACTAAATACCCTACAAAAAAGGACTAGCAAAGACCCAAATGTCAATGGTAAACTTTGTGAATTGTATACACAGAATAAAGGAGGAAGGGGTGAAGTTGGCTGTTTTTATATGGTTTGCTGATGCTGTGATGTGCAATGCTTTGTCTGTTCCTGGGAAAAATACAGAGATTAAAACTGCTGGGTTTTTCATGTACCACATTATCCAAAAATGGCAGGATTGGTTCCATGGCTGGAGAGGCTGTTAAAAGAGCAGCTGATAAAATGAGGAGATGGGAACCTGTCCCGGTGGAGAACTCATCTCCCAGATGGGCTCCATGCCCTTAACAATGGGCCCACTGGGAAATGGAAACCCCTGGGTGTGCACGGCTGCACCCAATTTGCAAACACAGCCATGGACAGTGAGACTTGGACTGCCTGGGAAATTGTTCTGGCTGTGATGGCCCCTGCCAGGGCCACCCCAGAGGCTGCAGGGCTGGACCTTCATGCACTGGAATTCATTAGGAGAAATCAGAAGCAAATGAGAGTTTACAATGCAGGAATAAGAATTCAGATTCCTCCAGGACACTTTGGTTTGATAACTGCTCACTGGAGCTTGGCCTTGCAAAGGGTTCATGTCACGGGAGGAGGAATTGATGCAGATTATCAAGGAGAAATTGAAGTAAGTCTGTTAAACAATAGTGAACAAGATTTGATTGTTCAACCCCATGACAAGGTAGAAGAAATATTGATATCGCAATTGAAAAAATAATTGTGAAGAAAGAATATCCACTTCAAATTGCCTCCATTTGTGGATAAAAAGAGTTTGGACCCAGCAGTCCTAATAAAGGAGCCAGAGTGTGGGTCCAGAGGCCAAATGGCCCTCCCAAGCCAGCTGAAGGAACAGCTCTGGGCAAAGACTACACTGTTTGAATCCTGAGACCTGGGCAGGAACAATGGGAATATGTCCCTGCAGCCAAGTGTTCTCTGCCAGAACAAGTCGATGGGATGGGATATTGTTTTACAGACCCTGCCAGACCAAATCTCCCTGTTTGCCCCAACGGCCCCTTTGGAAAATGCTCAGATCCACGGGGCTCCATGTGAAGGCTGATGTGACCCTGAGGGACTTCCACACCAATTCCAACCAGGAGCCTGGCTGTCCCTCAGGGACTGGGACCCGGCACCTCTCCAGCCGAAGGGGAAAGGACCCCAGCAAGCCTTGTTAGCCACAGACAGCGCGGTAAAGCTGAACAGCAAAGGGCCTTGGGGACATTATTCTGGAATTCAAAAGGTGCCAGCTCCATGGACAACAGAATTATTGTTCCTAACGTGAATGAGGGTGAGGAAAAAGGATGAGTAAGCTTGTGATGGTAAAGCACAGAAATCCTTTCACATTGTGGCCTCCAACTAGAACACTGAAGGTTTCTCCTGAAGGGAAATCTCAGTCAATCCTGTAAAACTGACAATTGCATTCCTGTGTTCCACAGCACAGTTTTCTGTCAGTGTCCCTGCACTGGATCCGTTACAAGTCAGAGCCCATTGACAGAGTTTTGGCCACCCCACAGGGTGAGCCCTCCGAGGGAACCCCATTCCTCCCAACCTGAGCTGAGAACATACCCAGCAATTAGTTACATTGAGTATTTTGGCTACTTTGATCTTTAAATTTTCAAAATAATTTTGATGACTAATGCCTTGATTAAACTTCAGAGGTGTTTCTGGCAAACAAAGATCCTGGCTGACTCTCAAGATACAACTTACAGGTGTTGGGGGTTACGTGTCCTTTATTTTCTATTTAGTTCTGGCTTGCCTGTGGAATTTTTACTCATGACTTGCAGGGAAAACTTAACTGCGGGTACTTGGTGGGTGCTTGAGGAAATATAAAGAGTTTGGCTGGGCCCAGGGGGGGAAGGGGGCAGGAAAAGGGGAGGGTGGGGACAGTTTGGTGGCTTCTTCAGCTTCAGAGAAGAACACTTTGGGTGCAGAGCTGTTGTGGTGGGGAGAAGGGAATTTCGCCATCACCCAGATGGAGCTGCTGCTTCTTCTCCTTCTTCCCTCCTCATTGGTGGCCTCGCACCCCCTGTCCTGCCGGGACGTGTGGCAGTGCCAGCCACTGCCACGGAGCTGCTGATCCACCTCAGCCACTGGCCCGGGATCTCAGCTCATCCCTGCTGTTCCAGCTGAGTGTTCCTCAGAGCCCTGCAGGAGCACCAGCACTGACTGCCAACCCGAGGGGGTTTGTGAAACAAAGCCTCTCCTCCATCCTTTCCCGTCTCAGCCCAGAAAGCTGTCACGGGGTCCCTGGTTCTGTTTTCTTGCTAACGCTGTAGTTATTGTTGTTTGTTTGCCTGGTTATAAATACTAGTAAAGAACTGTTATTCCTATCCCCAGATCTCTGCCTGAGAGCCCCTTGATTTCAGGATTATCATAATTCAGAGGGAGGGGGTCCACATTTTTCATTCCAAGGGAGGCTCCTGCCCTCCCTAGCAGACACCTGTCTCTCAACACCGAGACATTTCCATGAGTAAATTTTGCAAAGTTTTCAATAAAATTCTTATTGATAAATTTGCCTCCATTTCATTTCTAACAAGCTGTTCCTAAAGATCCCGTCAGGCTGTCTTAGACACTTTGGGCAAGGGATTCCTTCCAAGCTGGGCCACTTGGGGGGGGGATGGGGGCGGCCCGAGGGCGGAGGGCAGGGTGTGCAAGGGCCCTTTGTGACACGCTGCAGCACGATCACCGTGGGATGGTGGCAACGGGAGCAGATGTCAAAGGGCCCTTTGTGACACGTGCTGACATAGGAGCTGGCGGTGACAGGGCCACGCCACAGTGCTCGGTGCACGCGACGGGTCAGGACGCGCCAGAGCGGTGCTGTGAGGAGCCCCCGCACAGCGCACTCCTTAGTGTCGGACCTGGAGCTTTTCTGAAGCACTATTACTACAGGTGACCTCGAGGCCAGACCACAGGTCTTGCTGACCTGTGGCCTTGCTGAGCCTTCCTTCTTAAGGTTCTCTTGAGGGCAGACCGTGGGTCTTGGTGACCCGGAGCTTTGCCGAGGTGTCGCCCATCCCTGCAGTCTCTGCCCTTGAGACCAGACCACAGTCCCTGTTGAGGAGCCTCCTGTCCTTGTGGCAGGAGCCCTCAACACCCAAGTGCAGGACTCGCTGTCTTGCAATCTTGCCAGGACTTGAGTCTTGCAGGTGCCTTCCAGGCACGACTGCAGGACTTGCTGACTCTGAGCTTTTCCGAGCCATCTCTCCTGCAAGCAGCCATAAATCCAGTCACTGCCATGGAGCAGCGACCCCCAAGAGTGCCCAAGTTGGCCTGGCTTGAGGAGCAGGAAGAAGAAGGCTCTGGAGCTGTCCTGGCACAGGAGACTGAAGAGGTGCAGGAGTTCCAGGCACCACAGGAGGGTGAGTTGCAGAGCTCGGCCTTAGGGCTAGTGCCTGTTGCCAGCTTGGCCCCATCCCATTACATGCCATGCCATCCCCTGGTGCTGTTCCTATGGAAAGGATTGGAGAGCCTGGAAGAAGATTTGGAGCAGCGACCCCCAAGAGTGCCCAAGCTGGCCTGGGTGGAGGAGGAAGAGGAGGAAGTGGAAGAAGGCCCTGGAGCTGCCCCAGCACCAGAGACCGTAGAGGTGCAGCAGTTGCAGCCGCTGGAGGAGGGTGAGTGGCAGAGCTGGGCCACAGGGCTGGTGCCTGCGGCCATCTTGGCCCCATCCCATCCCATTGCATCCCATCTCATCCCATCCCACACTGTCCTGTGGAGACATACCCATGGACAGCACAAAAAAGGGGCTGGGGCTGCCCCCGCAGCAGTGGCCGTGCTGCATCCCCTGGGGCATCCCGGGACTGTCCCTGCCTGGGGAACGCAGGGCTGGGCTGTGCTCTCCGGCCTCTCCCGCAGCCCCTCAGCTCTGGCTGCTCTTTGCCAGATGCAGCCATGGACGGCACACAAGAGCAGGACACCGCCCGTGGCCGCTTCCGCAGAGCAGCGCAGGTACCTGCAGCCATCCCCACCTGCGCTGGGCCTGCTGGCACTGCTCAGCCCAGCACCGCACTTGGAGCACTCCATGCAACTTCCCTGCCTTCCTGCCCTTCTCCTACAGTTTCTTTACCAAATCATCACCAGAATTGGCAAGGAAGACACCAGACCTATGGACACTGAGGTCAAGGCATCCTCAGAGGTCTTGGTAGAACAAAGCAGCGCTGCCCAGCTGGATCTGCTTGTAGAGACGGCTCTTTTCAATCCAGAGCAAGTAAGCAGCCTGTGGCCAGCCTTTGATCCTCCAGCAATTGCTTGGCTTTCCCAAGCCACGCCTGCTGCTCACTTGAAGCTTTTGAGGCCATGGCAGCGTGCTGGAAGAGAAGCACTTGTCTGGGGAAGAAGCTGGGCACATTGCTGACTCCCTCTGCTAGCATTCCAAGTCTCCCTGTGCCTTCTCCAGGTGCCCGGCGTGGTGAGGTACATCCACCAGTGGCTCATGGCCAATGAGGCTGCTGAGCACAGGATGGACTGGGCCCTGATGCAAGTGGCCGAGGCAGAGCCCGATGATGTGGCCATCACTCTCCTGCGGGTGGCCCCAACGTGTGACAGGTATGGGGCCCAGCTGCCCCGAGGCCTCAGGGCTCCCCAGCCCATCACCCTGTACAGCCCGGCCCAGGGCTGTGAGCAACACAGACTTGCAGGGCCCTCTGGCTGCTCCCTTTGCCAGCCCTGCTACAAAGTCGGCCCCCGAGCCTGCTGCCGTGCTGCCAGCCTGCCCCTCAGGGGCCTGTCCCCACAGGGCTGGGCTGCCTGGCTGCTGCTGCCGCTCAGGGCCAGTGGGCACAGGCAGAGCTGGCGGCCAGCTCAGCTCCCCGCTGCTGCCCAGCCCACGGTGCTGTGTCTGACCCCGCAGAGCTGCTATGGCCATGTGGACGACCATCTTGCTCTCGCCCTGGATTTCAGAGGAAGTGACACCGCTCCTCATCAATGTGGTGGGGAGCTGGCCGCAGAAAAACCTGGGCACCTCTGATGGGGACAAGACGGCTGTCTTTTCCCTGACTGTGAGTTTCGGGAGCTGGCATTTGCTCACCGCAAGGCCGGCCGCCTCTCCAGCAGCTCTGTTGCCTCCTTCCCCCACTGCATCTCCCTGCTTCAGGCACTGGCCACAAACCTGGCCTAGGGGCAGCTTCAGGGCCACCAGGCCCGCTGCTCCCCCTGCGTCTGCCCCGGCCTCTCCCTGCCACGCTCAGGCCCTGCCACACGGACGCCCCGGCACTGAGCGCTGTCTCGGGCTGCTTTGTCCTCTGCAGGCAACTCTGGTGATGTGGAAGATCCTCCAGGGGCCCTGTTGCCCACAGATCCTCACAGTCTATTTCCCCCGCCTCTTTGTGCATCTGCTCTTCCAAACGTACTTCAGTACTTTGTATATGACAGAGGACGTCCATACCTTCTGGAAGGAATGCCAGGAGCAACACGGCCTCTCCACCAGCCCCAACAGGTGCTCCATGCCACTCCTCCTGTCCCTGCCACTTCCCCAGCCTCAGAGCCAGCGCTCCCAGCGTCACCTGGGCTTTGCTGTGCACACAGGTTTGCAGTGCAGACCCTGAAGGCCCTGCTCTGCAGTCTCCACTTGGAGCATGTGGTGGTGGCAATGGAACGCAAGCGTGGCTGGGACACGCTGCTCTGTGCTGACACCCACCACTATGCCGTGGGTCTGCTGGCCAGGTGAGCCCCCCTTCTCCCCACTGCCTCTGACATTTGTGCCCCCTGCCCGGGATGCCCCCCCACAGTCCCTGTGGCCATGGGCCTGAGGGCCTCGTCACCGAGGGATGGCCAAGGAGACTGGAAAAGGCTGTGAGAGGAACGTGTCCAGGAGCAGCCACATCTCAAGGGCCCAAATCGCCTCACAGTGTTCTGGGGCAATAGGACAGCTGTGTCCATCAGTCCTGGGAGAGGCTTTTCGCACCCTTGCTGAGACTCTTTCTGCCATTTTCCGCCTTCCAGGGTAATGCGCCGTGCATCCGCCCACTTGTGTAAAGGCATCTTAAGCTACCTGCTTGAGGTGCTCAGCAAACCGTTGCCACACTGGGATGTCTCTGCCATGGCATTCCTTGTGGAGGTGAGCCTGATGGCCAGCACTACCTCGCTCAGCTCCCTGCCAGCCCTGTCCCCTGCCATAGCCACAGCTGCCTGGGACGGCACCCGCGCCCTGTGCTGCTGCCTGGGCCCAGCCCTGCGCACTTCCAGGCTCCTGCCGGCCGGCTCCCCTCTCACTGCCCTGTGCCTTTCAGCTCCTAGATTGCCTGGACTTGAGTGACTGTGGTGACAGCCTAATGGAGATCTTGTATAAGTACCTGTGGTACAACTCCAGAGAGATGCATCACCAGGTTCTCAGGGCTCTCCTCCTGCTAAGGGACCGTCCCTCCATGGTGAGAAGGGGGCAGCAGCTGAAGCCGTGTGGGCAGCATGAGGCTGGGCAATGCTGTCACTTGGCCCTTGGCTGGCCTTTGCCTTGGGCGCTGAGGCAGCTCCTCGCAGCTCTCCTGTCTCCTGCTTCAGCTGCCCGAGTGCTTTGGGACAGCCCTTTGGCCTCTGGGCCCTGCGGCAGCTGCCCGGGCTTTCACACCCTTGTGTTCTGCACAGGCCGAAAGAATTCAGAGCCTGACAGGAAGACTAGTGCACCTCCTGTGGGACTTGGACAGTGACGTGGCCAGGATGAGCATTGCTCTCCTGAGCCATATTTTCACGGATGAAGACACCCCAATATCCTGGCGCAGGTCCCTGCAGCTGGCTGAGCCGCTCCTGAAACTCCTGGACAATGTAAGGCTCTGTGCCCCAGCCACGGCCACTGCCTGCTGCCCGGACACTTTGTGTCCTGTGCATTTGCAGGCCTGCGCCAATGTGGGCCACAAGAAGCCAATGATGAGGTCATTTCTCCTTCCTTCCTTTCATACAGCCCGATAGCCAGGTGCAGCTGCTCTCCATGTCTCTCCTTCGAAGAGTGATGTCTTCAGCAGAAGAAGAAGGAAGAAAGCCCCTGAAGGAACGAGTGTACCAGAGCCTGCTCCCACTCTTTTTCCACTGCCAAGATGAGAATCGGCATGTGGCAGAGGTGAGGACTCCTGGGCTGCTGCTGCGCCTTGGCAGGGGGCTCAGCTGCCTCCTGCCCTGACGCAGGCTTGCAGGCTGCAGCCTCCTCCAGCCCTTGGCACTGGGACACTCCTGTGCCCTGCCTTGTGGGGCCATTTGCGGCTCTCTGCTGCTCCCCAGGCCTCTCGGACAACGCTCCTTCGCGCGGCTGACTTCCTGAAGAGGCCAGACCTAGAAAAAGCTGTGAGGAAGGAGAAGCTGTGGAAGTTTGCCAAGCTCGTGGTAAGGGCGGCCTGCAAGTGCCAGCCAAAGGCTAGAGAAGCCCCCTGGCCCCGGTGCTCAGTGTGTGGGGCTGGCAGCTGTGCCCCTTCCCACTGCTGCACCCGGGGGCCGCACGGCTTCTCAGGGCTGGCCGGGCACGGGAGGCCGGGACTGGCCGCAGGCAGCAGCGCCCGGCCGAGGGGCAGAGCCCGCGCCAACCCTTCCCTCCTGCCGCTCTCTCCAGCTGGCCGACCACAGGATCCCCTTGGCCGAGCACCTGCGCCGGGCCCTGCAGTACCTGCAGGACCCACAGGAGACCCTGCGAGCGGCGGCCATCAGGGTCATCGGTGAGTCCCGAGCCCGGGCTCCCTCCCCGCCCCGCCGCAGCTCGGCCCCAGCACCGGCTGCTGCCCCGGCAGCGGCACCCGGGCCCGGCGCCCTGGATCCCCGGCTGTCCTCACCCCAGCCCCGGCTGCTGCTGCCGGCCTCTGGCAGCCGTGCCCTTGGGCTGAGTCAGGATGCGGCAAGGGCCCGGGCTGAGCCCTGCCGGGGCAGGAGGCCGTGTGGCCACAGGGCTGGCAGCGCCGCTGGCAGGGAGCTGTGCTGCTGGGACCCTGACAGGCTCTGTGTTCTCAGGGATGGCCGGGGAGCAGCTGAGGGGGCAGCACGCAGAGCTCCAGGTGTTGTGCAGAGGTGAGCCACGGCAGCAGGCTGACAGTGTTGGCTGTCGGGGGCAGCTGCAAGCCCTGGCCAGGCTGTGGAGGGCTCTGCTCCCTGTCCCGATGAGGGACGGCGTGGGCAGAGCACAGTGAGATTTCAGGGCCACGTGGGGCATTTGTGGCCAGCAGCTTCGGGCTGACCCCCTTGGTCCCTGCTCCCTCCTGGCCAAGGCAAGAGCCGGCTGGCATGGCCCTGGCAGGGGGCTCTCGCTGGGCCCCCACAGCTCTGGGGTGTGACCGTGGCTCTGTTCGTCTCTCTTGCAGCCCTCGAACGCCTGACGGAGGACAGAAGCGGTGCCGTGTCAGACCTGGCACTTGAGACGCTGTATGTCCTCCGGGCCATCCAGAGTGCCCGATACTCCATTCTCCAGAGGATGCAAGACCAAATCCTCAGGGCATGGAGGACACGGCCTCGTCTGTCGGGCCTGGGCTGGCTGCGCTGCTGGAGATGTGCTCAGCGCTGATTTGGGACGTTCTGTTTGCTGGGGCCACCTGGGCAAGCCAGGATTTTTATTTTCATAAGAATTGTTTTCTTCTGTTTTTTTCTTTTTACTATGTAAATAATATAGGATATGTTAGGGCTGAGAGGCTCTATTTTCTGGGGCCACATGGGCCATCTGTTAGTTTTTGTTTCATAGAGATTGTTCTTTTCTTCGTTTCGTTTCCATCTAGTATGTAAATAATATAGGATATGTTCTAAACCACAAGAGTCCCAAGACCTTTCTTTTGCTGCCCAGGGTGTGCGGGGCATAGGGGAAGAGAGGGAAAAGGGTTCTTGTGTTCAGCAACCTGCCGGGGCATGCAGTGGTGCAGGGGAAATGGCCAGAAGCCCCTTGGCCTTTGGTGGTTGTGCTGAAGCCACAAGCCCTGTGGCAGGCAGGAAGCGCCATCTGTGTCCTGCTGCCCGTGTGTTGGTGCCGTGATGGTTGAGGAGCTGCTGGAGCTCCTGTGGGGCAGTGGCGCTGCTGCCGGGCCAGGCTGGGGGAGCCCCTGAGGGCACGGGGTGCTGGGAGGCCGTGAAGGGATGAGGGGCTGCGGAGGCCCAGACGGGACAAGGCATTGGGAAGGCACGAGGGGGATGTGTGAAGGAGTGGGTGGCAGGAGGTTCCAAGGGGACAGAAGGCCCTGGAGGAGCCGGGGTGGTGGGAAGCCCTGAGGAATTGGGTGTCAGAGGGCCATAAGCAGCCCCCGGGCAGCCGCCTGGTCCCTGACACCTGGCTGCTCCGGTGCTGCCCCAAAATGTCCCCCAGGCCTGCAGCAGAAGGCCTGGAGGCTGGGACACCACCCCAGCGGGAGGGTGGGGACAGCCCGAGGTGCCCAGGCTGGGCTGGCTGGGGACATGGAGGGCAGGGGGTGCTGCCAGGCCACGGCCACTGGGTGCCTCCAGGAAGGGGCAGTGGGCAGAGGCTGGGCTGGCGGCCAGCCCGGGCCCTCACGGCTGCCCAGGCCACGCTGCTGTGACCGAGGCCCCCCTGACACAGAGCTCGGGGCCCACAGAGCTGCTGCCACCATGGGGAGGGTGGCGATGTCTCCTCCAGCAGGGCTGCCCAGTGGCTGCTGCCCAAGCGGCTCTGGAGCCCACAGAAACAGCAGCAGAGTGTGCCCAGGAACAGCAGCAGCCCCAATGTCGGCACCTGCGCACTGAGGCGTCCGCAGCAGCCGGGTCCCAAACAGGGGGAGGCTGTGGGCACAATTGCCTTTGCTTTGGCAAAAGGCTTCAGCAGAGTTGGCCACAATGGCTTTCTCTTCACTTGCAGCCTCACAGCAACGCTTGCCAGCTTCAGCTGCAGCCTGTGCCCGTGACTGACTTGGATGGCCGTGCTTGAGGGTGAGCTCGCCTTCCACACTCAGGTGCCCCAAGGCAGAGGCATTGGCACCATCCTGAGTGAGAGAGAGAGAGAGAGAGAGAGAGAGAGAGAGAGAGAGTCTGACGGGGCAGGAGCCCTATGCTGCAGCTGCCCTCCCTCTCATCTGTCCAGGCACCTTAAAGACACATGAAACCAAATCCTGGACTTGCTTGGAACAAAGGAAGAAGCAGCATGTGCTGAAAAAAAGCAGGGACTTACACGGCTCAGTTTTGCTCTCCACTTGGGCAATCCCAGAATCCCTGAGCACTTGGTGTTGCAAAGTATCATCAACATCATCCAGTCTCCAAGCACCCTGCCATGGGCACAGGTGGTGTGCAGGCACAGGTGTCACTAGAATTGGGAGAACACTTTTCCATGTTGACCTTTTCCTCTCCTGGATTTCAAGCAGAGATGAAAAAATCATCTGGTGAATGACAGGTGAATAGTGTAGCTCACAGAACTAGGAGTAGGAGTCTCCAGTGGCCCATGGTGTGTCCATTCAACCATTGTTAGATTGTCCAGTTGGAGCTCAGCGCGGTGCAGCCCGGGCACAGGCACCAGGCTGGTCCATTTCAGCATCCCAAATTCTTGGTGGCTCCCTGTGCACCCACTGTCTCCTGAATCCATTCTTGAACTCCCAGTTACTGCTGTGCAGGACATGAGAACACAGGAACAGCTTGTTTGGCTCATTCTTGCCTTTGCTGCTCCTGCCTAAAGGAATCATCAGGACTATATGCTGATGGAATGGGATCGCCGAACAGCAGGGACTTTGTCTGTAGTGTCTGAAACTAAAACCTTGTCTGACTGTTCAGACACTCTAAAATCCAGGGTGAGAATGACAGCTTTGGTATGGAAGAATCCTAGAAATCTTGACTTGTGATTTTTCTAGTCAAGGATTTTAATGCCAATGTGGAAACTACCAAAATACTCAAACTTGTTTTCATTGGCAACCCCTTTGAAATGGCATCAGCACACCTCCAGGGGACAGGGTATGACAGTGGGGACAGTACTTGGCAGCTCATGGCTTCAGATGTGGGAGGTAAATATTTTGCCTAGGTACACATTTAAGTTCAAGTTTTCCCATGGTTTGGATTGACTGGTCATTGCAGGTAACTTTAATCAATGCAAAAGGATGTAAAAGCAGAGTTTCTGGAGAATGTGCACTAGGGAGGAAATAGGGAGAAAATCTTGAACACAGCCAGCAGGCTCTGGAAAAATTTATAAAAGTTAAAATTAAAAATAGATGTAGCTTTGTGACTGTTCAGACAGGACTCCTTGTGTCTGGAGGTGATCGTAAAACATTTTAAAATCTTAGGAAGTTCGGGAACTCAGAAAGAAAGTTAGGCTTGGCAAGCCCGGGGAAAAGTAGGCCCTGGAAATGTTAGGCCTTGTGCTTGCTAAAGATCATGTGAAACTGCACCTGTGTAATCAATATATGATAAATGATAGAATTGTTAGATGTGATTAGATATAATTATTGTTTAAAGAACATGAGGAACAATGTTAGGGGGCTGGGGTGGGATCACGAGAAATCCATGCTTGGGTAAAAACAATGCATACGATAGAACAATGTAAGTTTAATAATTAATATCTAAGTTGTATAACGATAGAGTATAAAACATGTTCAACTCAAAAACAAATCGGGTCAGATTTGGGTCTGTGTACCCCTGACACCCAGAGCTCTTCAATAAAGCACCTGCATATAATCATTGTGTGATGATGTGTGTTCCTGAACTCTAACATTTTGGTGACCCTGATGGGACCTTGTGAGTGCTGCTGAGCGAGCTCGCGACCCGATCCTGCTCCAGCCGGCACCGAGGGATTCTCGGGGAGCCCATCGGCCGCGACCGTCTGCGCTGCTCACAGCGTCCCCAGGAGAAGAGGTAAGGTGCTTTCACTTTGGTTTGGGTGCCTGCCAATAAGACACAGCAAAAGCTGCGCTTGGTTGGGCTAAAGGAATTCCTGTTGGGATTGCCTGGGCGCCGTCCGTCAGACGACTGCGAAAGCGTCGCAGGTTCGGCATTTGTGGTGTATTGTAGTTGTGACATGGAGAAGCTTAAAGGGGTTTTGGGCAGCAATGCTCTCATAGCAGGAACTTCTCCTTTGGGGTGCTTCTTAGCACATTGGAAACAAGGTCACTTTGGGGAAGAATTACATAAGGCTAAATTAATTTTGGTGAGATCTCCCCATGGAAAAAGACCCCTGTGACACTGTCTCATCTGTTGGTAGCTATAACCTCTCTCTTTCTTTACTTTGTTTTCTTTCTCCTCTCTCTCCCTCTCACTCCCTCTCCTCTATCACATAACACTTGTTATCACTAAAATAAATGTACATTATTGCTGTTGTGATTTAAACTGAAATCCCTTTGTGTCCTTTGTGCCCTCTGAGATCAAAGAAACTTCTCGCGACTCCCACTGGCGTTAGCGAATCGTGACATTTAAACTGGAGTCACGGACAGGATTTCTGACAGACAGAAGGGGCTGCAGGTTTGTTGTGCAGTCTGTATTAGGGGAAAGATGTTTTGCTCCAGCCGCACCCAGCCCGACACTCCCAAGAGAGTGAGCGGTGTCTAGAAAGCAAGGGGGGCAACTCGAATTTCCCGCAAACTGCACACGCCGAGGTGAAAAGCACCCCACACTCACTTGAGGGCTCTGTCTGCAGAATTTCACAAAAGATCTCTTAGTGCAAAAGGGTGGGAATGTTTTTGTTGTTGTTGTGTGTATGAATTTTGAGTGCTTGGTGTAGTGAAGAGACAATCAGAATTTTAAACTGAAAGAGTGCCTCCCGAGCAGACTTGGTCTTTTTACCCACACAGGGAAGCAAAAAGCAGTGTGTGTGTGGGTGTGGGTGTGGGTGTGGGTGTGGGTGTGTGCATAATTGAAGTTTATACCTCCCTGTAGTGGTTTTCCCTTTGTAAAAATGACTGAAAAGGGCAGTGCAGAAGTTAAAGCTGCATTTTATGCTCTCTTAGCAAAACACAATGCCAGACCTTCTCCGGGAGGGGAAAAGCAGGCGCTTAGTTACTGGTTTAATTTGGAAAATGTGATTGATAGAGTGTGTTCTTTACAAGATGAAAGAAAATTTAAATTGGTCAAAAATCAAACTATACTCTGCTCAGTTTTGGGAGCTTGTTTTACAGCAGCTCCAAAAACTGTCTTTAAGCAAAGAAGTGAGGAAAGAAGAGGGGGAAACCTCTCTCCTGAATCAAATTTACCCTCCAAAAGAGCTAATTCATTCCAGTAGAAATGATGGACCTGTAAAAATGGCAGAAGAAAAATCAGAGAAAGCAAAGGTGTTAGATGCATTGGTTCTCTTAAGGAAAACCCAGACAAGAGAAAAGAAATCTCTCACTGCCAGTATTGGTGGTCACTGGAGATAAAGAAGGGGGTCCCCAGCAAGGTAATAGATGGCTTCTCACTTCAAAGTTGAGTGAAGTTGTTTCTAATTGGCACTGTCCCAAGTTCATTGTATGGAATGCCCCATTGGATAACCCAGCACAGCTCCACAGGCTCTGGGCTGTGAGCCAAAGCCGTCTCCTTCTCAGCTTCTGGGAGTGGAGCCCAAAGAGCCTCAGAATCAGGGAAACTGGGAACTCTGCTTCTCCTGGGTGAGCAGAGAGGCAGAGGTTGCTTTTATTTCAAATGCTCACGAGAAATAACAAAACTGGAGACGTACTGATTACAGCAATAGTGTGTAGAGAATATTTGAACAGAAGGTGGGCATGATATTTTAGTAAAGGCCTGTCTGCACAAACCCGCCTTTGGTATAAGTCGTGATATTAAAGGCTCATGTCCTTGAAACTTTCCTGAAGCAGAGAGAATGAAGCAAAACAACATCCTTGCGTATAACAGCAAAAATGTAAACCTGTGTGGATTAACCAAGAGTAACTTGCTTAGCCCGGGAACCCTGTAAAACCCTATAAAAGTGTGCTGAAGATAGAAATAAACGATGTTCTCCATAGTTCTGTGAAGACTAGGCTGAATAGTCTGAGCGGTTTCTCAATAATAGTGGGTCTTATTTTGAGTGGGTCTCACTTTTTACTTTTGTAGTTAACACTGGAGCCCAAATTTCTGTGTTGCCCAATAAAGACTGGTGCAGGATTTGAGAGCAATATATGGAATAACTAAAGATATTTACCCAGTGGTAGCTAATCCTTGCACATTGTTAACATCTATAAAAGAGAAATAGAAATGGTTTACTGTACTTGATTTAAAAGATGCCTTTTTCTGCACACCCCTTGACAAAAAAAGTAGGAAACTGTTTGCCTTTGAGTGGGAAAATCCAGAAAATAGAAGGAAAACTCAGCTCACCTGAACACGACTCCCACAAGGATACAAGAACAGTCCAACCCTATTTGGAAGCCAGCTGGGGAAGGAGCTGGAGATTTGGACCAAGAACGGGCAAGTAACGAGAAAACAATACCTGCTGTTACAGTATGTTGATGATGTACTGATAGCTACAGAAGAGAAAACAACCTGCATAAAGGTACCAATTGAAATTTGAGATCACCTGGGAATGGGAGGATATAAGGAGTCTAAAGAAAAGGCACAAATTGCCTGGCAGACTGTGATTTCCCTGGGATGTGAAATCTCACCAGGGCAATGTAAGCTGGGTACTAATTGTATTCAAGCTATTTGTGCTATTCCAGAACCCCAGAACGTGCATGAGCTGCGAGTCTTCCTTGGGATGACAGGGTGGTGCTGCCTGTGGATCATGGACTATGGACTAATTGCAAAAGCCCTGGATGAGGCCCAGAAGACGCAGCCGTTTACCTGGGGCAGAGCACAGAAGGAGGCCTTCCTCAAACTGAAGGAGGCATTGACAACTGCTCCGGCGTTCGGATTTCCAGATTTGTCCAAAGATTTCCAGCTGTTTGTGCATGAAAGACTACACCTAGCACTGGGAGTGCTGAGCCAAGGTTTGGGAAGCTGGGAAAGGCCGGTAGGCTGCTTTTCCAAACAGCTTGACAAGGGGAGTGCTGGATGGCCTTCATGCCTGCGGGCAGTTGCAGCCAGCGTGATGCTGCCACAAGAAGCCAGGAAACTCACCATGGGTAGACACATAGATGTCTCTGTGCCACACATGGTGAGCACTGTTTTAGAACAAAAGAGGGGCCATTGGCTATCTCCAAGCAGGATGATGAAATTCCAGGTAATCCTGACTGAGCAGGATGATGTCACACTAAAGACAACTGACCTCTTGAATGCAGCTCTGTTCCTGGGTACCACAACTGAAGAAGGCCCATTAGAGCATGACTGTGTAGAAGTAATAGAGGACACCTATTTGGCAAGAGAAGACCTGAAAGACATCCCACTGGAGCAAGCAGAGTGAGAGCTATTCACAGATGGAAGCAGCTTGGTGGAGAACGGGACCAGATACGCTGGATATGCGGTAACAACAGTCAGTGCAATAGTGGAGGCAAAAGCATTATCAGCAAATGCATCTGCCCAGAGGGCAGAACTGGTTGCCTTAAGCAGAGCACTAGAATTGAGTAAAGGGAAAAGGGGAAACATCTGGACTGGCTCAGAGTGTGCTTTGGAGTAGTGCATGTCCACAGAGTGCTGTGGAAAGAAAGAAGACTGCTGTCTTCTCAAGGCACACACATTAAACATCAAGATGCAGTCCTGCAATTGATAAAAGCAATACAAAACCTGAACAAGTAGCAATTGTGCACTGCAAAGGACACCAATCAGGAAACTCCAAAATTTGTGAAGAAAATGGAAAAGCAGACTGGACAGCTCGACAGATTGCTCAAAAAGGGCAAAGAACAATGGCATTGATATCTTTGAAAGTTAATGTATCTCAATTTAATTTGCCTCGAAAACAAATATATTCAATAGGAGATGAGAAATTGGGGCATTTGCTAAATGTTCTGAGTTTTGAGACAATTTAGGGAATTTTGTGGGATTTTCATGGAAGTTGTGAGAAATTGAGGAGATTTAGGGAATTTCGTGTGATTTTTCTGGAATTTTGTGGATCTTTGTGTAGATTTTGTTGGATGTTTCTGGAATTTGTTAAGGTTTTGAGGAGATTTAGGGAATTTTGTGGGATTTTTCATGAATTTTTTTTATATTTGAGGATATTTTGTAGGATGTTGGTGGAATGTGGTAGGGTTTTGAAAAAAGTTAGGGATTTTTGTGAGATTTTCTGGGATTTTGAGGTAACTTGAAGAATTTTGAGGGTTTTTTCTTAGATTTTCTGTGAATTGATGGAGATTTTGTGGGATATTGCAGGAATTTGGTTGGGTTTTGAGAAGATTTAGGGGATTTGTGGGATTTCTCTGGAAATTTGTGGGGCTTATCATAAATGTTGTAGGATTTTTCTTAAATTTTGTGGCCATTTGTGGAGATTTTGTAAGATGGTCCTGGAATTTTGTGGGATATTGAGGAAATTTAGTGATTTTTGAGGGATTTTTCTTGAATTTTGAGGACATTTGTGTAGATTTTGTGGGATGTTGCAGGAATTTGGTAGAAACTTGAGAAAATTTAGGGAATTGTGTGGGGCTTTTCCAGAATTTTGTGGGATTTGGAGGAGACTTGAAGAATTTTGAGGGATTTTTCTTAGTATTTTTTTGAAATTGTTGGAGATTTTGTGAGGTGTTGCAGGAATTTGGTTGCGTTTTGAGAAAATTTAGGGAATTTTATGGAAGTTTTCTGGAATTTTGTGGAATTTCTTTAGAATTCTGTGGGATAATGGGGAGATTTTGTGGGGTTTTTGTGGTATTTTGTGGAATGTTTGTGGGATTTTTTAATATTTTGAGGAGACATGAAGAATTTTGAGGGAATTTTTCCTAGATTTTGTGGAACTTGGTGGAGATTTTGTGAGATGTCTGTGGAATATTGTAATGTTTTGAGAAAATTTAGGGAATTTTGTGGGATTTTTCTGGCAATTTGAGGGGGTTTTCAAGAACTTTTTTGGGAGTTTTCTTGAATTTTCTGGAAATGTGTGAAGATTTTGTGAGATGGTTCTGGAATTTTGTGGGATATTGAGGCAATTTAGTGATTTTAGTGGGATTGTTCTTGAATTTTGTGGACATTTGTGGAGATTTTGTGGGATGTTGCAGGAATTTGGTAGAAATTTGAGAAGATTTAGGGAATTGTGTGGGGCTTTTCCAGAATTTTGTGGGATTTGGAGGAGACTGGAAGAATTTTGAGGGATTTTTTTCTTAGATTTTGTGGAAATGGGTGGAGATTTTGTGAGATGTTGCAGGAACTTGGTTGGGATTTGAGAAGACTGAGGGAATTTTGTGGCATTGTTCTGCAATTTTGTGGGGTTTTCCAGAATTTTGTGGGACATTGAGGAGATTTTGCGAGATGTTTGTGGGATTTTTGAGGAGACTTGAAGAATTTTTGAGAGATTTTTCTTGAATTTTGTGGACATTTTGTGGGATGTTGCTGGAGTTTGGTAGGATTTTGAGAAGATTGAAGGAATTTTGAAACATATTCCTGGATTTTTGAGGATTTCTCTTGAATTTCTTGGAATTTGGAGGAGACTTGAAGAATTTTGAGGGAATTTTTCCTAGATTTGGTGGAAATTGGTGGAGATTTTGTGAGATGTCTGTGGAATTTTGTAATGTTTTGAGAAGATTGTGGGAATTTTGTTGGATATGTCTGGAATTTTGAGTGTCTTTTCAAGAATCTTTTTGAGAGTTTTCTTGAATTTTGTGGAAATTTGTTGAGATTTTGTGTGATGGTGCAGGAATTTTGTGGGATATTGAGGAAATTTAATGAATTTTGAGGGATTTTTCTTGAACTTTGTGGACATTTGTGGAGATTTTGTGGGATGTTGCAGGAATTTGGTTGGGTTTTGAGCAGATTTAGGGAATTGTGTGGGGCTTGTACAGAATTTTGTGAGATTTGGAGGAGATTTGAAGAATTTTGAGGGAATTTTCTCTAGATTTGGTGGAAATTTGTTGAGATTTTTTGAGATGTCTGTGGAATTTTGTAATGTTTTGAGAAAATTTAGGGAATTTTGTTGGATTTTTCTGGCATTTTGAGGGGCTTCCAAGAATTTTGTGGGAGTTTTCTTGAATTTTGTGGAAATGTGTGGAGATTTTGTGAGCTGGTTCTGGAATTTTGTGGGATATTGAGGAGATTTAATGAATTTTTGAGGGATTTTTCTTGAATTTTGTGTACGTTTGTGGACATTTTGTGGGATGTGGTTGGAGTCTGGTAGGGTTTTGAGAAGATTGAAGGAATTTTGTAACATTTTCCTGGAATTTTGAGGATTTCTCTTGAATTTCTTGGAATTTGGAGGAGACTTGAAGAATTTTGAGGGATTTTTTTTCCTAGATTTGGTGGAAATTGGTGGAGATTTTGGGAGATGTCTGTGGAATTTTGTGGGATATTGAGGAAATTTAATGAATTTTGTGGGATTTTTCTTGAACTTTGTGGACATTTGTGGAGATTTTGTGGGATGATGCAGGAATTTGGTAGAAATTTGAGAAGATTTAGGGAATTGTGTGGGGCTTTTCCAGAATTTTGTGGAATTGGGAGGAGACTTGAAGAATTTTGAGGGATTTTTTTCTTAGATTTTGTGGAAATGGGTGGAGATTTTGTGAGATGTCTGTGGAATTTTGTAATTCTTTGAGAAGATTGAAGGAATTTTGTTGGATTTTCCTGGAATTTTGTGGGGCTTTTCCAGAATTTTTTGTGATATTGAGGAGATTTTGTGGGATGTTGCTGGAAATTTGTGGAATTTTTGTGGTATTTGGAGGAGACTTGAAAAATTTTGAGGGATTTTTCTTGAATTTTCTGGACATTTGTGGACATTTGGTGGGATGTTTCCAGATTTTCATAGGGTTTTGAGAAGGTTTAGGGAATTTTGTTGCATTTTTCTGCAATTTTGTGGCCTTTCTCTAGAATTTTTTGGGATTTGGTAGAGACCTGAAGAATTTTGAGGGATTTTTCTTGTCTTTTGTGGCCATTTGTGGAGATTTTGTGAGATGTCTGTGAAATTTTGAAATGTTTTGAGAAGATTCTGGGGATTTTTTGGCATTTTTCTGGAATTTTGAGGGGCTTTTCAAGAATTTTTTGTGATATTGAGGAGATTTTGTGGGATGTTGCTGGAATTTTGTGGGATTTCTGTGGGATTTGGCGGAGACTTGAAGAATTTTGAGGGATTTTGCCTAGATTTTGTGGATATTTGACATGATTTTTTTGAGATGTTGCAGGAATTGGGTTGGGTTTTGAGAAGATTGAAGGAATTGTGTGGGGCTTTTCCAGAATTTTTTGGGATTTGGTGGAGACTTGAGGAATTTTGAGGGAATTTTCATAGATTTTGTGGAAATTGGTGGAGATTTTGTGAGATGTTGCAGGAATTTTGTAATGTTTTGAGAAGATTTAGGGAATTTTGTGGGATTTTTCTGGAATTTTGAGAGGCTTTCAAGAATTTAATGGGATTTTTCCTGGATTTTGTGGAAATTGGTGGAGATTTTTTGAGATGGTTCTGATATTTTGTGGGATATTGAGGAAATTTAGTGAGATTTTGTGGGATTTTTCTTGAATTTTGTGGACATTTGTGGAGTTTTTGTGGGATATTGCAGGAATTTGGTTGGGTTTTGAGAAAATTTAAGGAATTTTGTGAGATTTTCCTGGAATTTTGTGGGATTTTTGTGGGATTTCGAGGAGAGTTGAAGGATTGTGAGGGATTTTTCTTAGATTTTGTGGAAATTGGTGGAGATTTTGTGAGATGTGTCTGGAATTTGGTTGGGTTTTGATAAGATTTAAGGAATTTTGTGGGATTTTTCTGGAATTTTGAGGAGCTTTTCAAGAATTTTGTGGCAGTTTTCTTGAATTTTGTGGAAATTTGTTGAGATTTTGTGAGATGGTTCTGGAATTTTGTGGGATATTGAGGAAATTTAGTGATTTCTGTGGGATTTGTCTTGAATTTTGTGGACATTCGTGGAGATTTTGTGGGATGTTGCAGGAATTTGGTAGAAATTTCAGAAGACTTGGGGAATTGTGTGGGGCTTTTCCAGAATTTTGCAGGCTTTGGAGGAGACTTGAAGAATTTTGAGGGAATTTCCTTAGGTTTTTTGGAAATTTGTGGAGGTTTTGTGAGATGTCTTAGGAATTTTGTAATGTTTCCAGAAGATTTAGGGAATTCTGTTGCATTTTTCTGCAATTTTGTGGGGCTTTTCCAGAATTTTCTGTGATATTGAGGAGATTTTGTGGGATGTTTTTGGAATTTTGTGGGATTTTTGTGGGATTTGGAGGAGAGTTGGAGGATTGTGAGGGATTTTTCCTGGATTTTGTGGAAATTGGTGGAGATTTTGTGAGATGTTGCCGGAATTTGGTTGGGTTTTGAAAAAATTTCGGGGATTTTGTGGGTTTTTTCTTAAATTTTGTGGGAATTTGTGGAGATTTTATCAAATGTTTCTGGAATTTGGTTGGGTTTTGAGAAGTTTCAGGGAATTTTTTGGTATTTTTCTGCAATTTCCTGGGATTTTTCTTGAATTTTGTGGATGTTGAGAAAACCTGAAGAATTTTGTGGTGTTTCATTTGATTTTTTTCTGGAATATTTCTGGAGTTTTTTCAAATTAGAGTAGATTTTTGGCGTATTTTTGGAATTTAGTGGAATTTTGTGTAATTGCATCAGATTTTTCTGTAATTTCTGGGGGTTTTGTGGAATTTTGTGAATTTTTAAAAGAATTTTGTGGGATATTTAAAAGCTTTAGGGATTTTTGTGGGATATTTCTATTATTTTGTGAGATATTTCTGGAATTTTCAGGATTTTGAGTCTGGTGACTTTGGTGGTATTTTTCTGGAATTTTGTGGAAATTTCAGGAGGTTTTGTGTGATTTTTGTGGAATTTTGTGGAGTTTTTCTGGAATTTTGTAGGATTTTGAGAACATTTGGGGCAATTTTTATGAAGATTTTGATAAAAAAGCTGGGAAAAAAGTGTTAAAACTGCTGAAATTTCAATAAACAAAGGAGAAAAGCAAAGCCATCCCAAGGGACCTAAACTGAGCGCTAAATCCGCATGCTTTGGCCTAACATCAGCCAAATGGGGTTAAAATCATCCCAAGGGGTCCAAAGTGCAATCACAAGGGCATAAAAATGCCCAAAGCGGTGTCAAACCCACTCCAAATGGCTTAAAATCCCCCTGGGATCTCCCAAATGGGTGCAATGTCCACCCTGAAAGTCGCTGGTTTTGCCTCAAATCACCCAAAGGGCCCCAACATCAGCCAAAGTGGCCTGAAACGCCCAAAAGGGACCTGAAATCACCCGAAAAGGGCTCGGTTCGAGCGGCACCGGGACTGGGAGCGAGACCCAGATGGAGACCGAGACCGAGACTGAGGCCTAGAGCGGGCCTGAGACTGGGACTGAATCCGGCACCGGCACCGAGAGCGGCACCGCTCCGGGACCGGGACTGAGACCGGGACCGGCACCGCTGCGCCATTGAGATCGACACCGGGACCGGAATCGGCTCCGGGAGTGCCCCGGGACTGCTCCGAGACTGAGAGCGAGGCCAGCACAGGGACTGGGATCAACACCAGGAGCGCTCCCAGAGCAGAACAGGGATCTCCGAGTGTTCTCAGTGTGGGAAGAGGTTTCCCAACAGATCCATTCTCTTCCGGCACTATCGGATTCACAGGGATGAGAGGCCTTTCCGCTGCCCCGACTGCGGGAAGGGCTTCAAGCAAAACAGCAACCTGGTCAAGCAGCGGCGCATCCACAGCGGGGAGAGGCCCCACGAGTGTTCCCAGTGTGGGAAGAGCTTCTCACAGAGCTCTCACTTGACCCGACACCAACGGAAGGGAAGCCCTGCGAGTGCCCCGAGTGCGGGAAGAGCTTCGTGCGCTGCTGCAGCTCCATCCCTCACTGGAGGAGCCACCTTGGGCACATTCCCTGGGATCCACCTTGGCAATACACCTGGCTGCTTATCCTTCTCCTTTGGCCACAGTTTGCTTCTCATCTCCATCTCTTTGCACTCCAAAAGCCAGGAGGGATCCATCTGTCACCTCAGAACAACTCAATCCCACGCAAAACAGCTCCATTTGACCCCAAAAGGGCTCGATCCCAACTCCAAAGGGCTTGTTCCACCTCAGAAAATCTTAATCCCAGGCTAAAAGAATGGATCTGAAGAAATGCAGAATGTCATTTATAACCTACACAACAGTAAGTGAGTAGAAATTTGCTCCTTGGAAGAAATGCTCCAGAGTATATAAAGATACAATATTGGGTTTCAATTACTTATGCTGAACAGCACTGGAAGAAATCCAGGTTGGAATTCTAATACCATTTCAGAGTGTCTTCATTCTTGCTCCTCTAAGAACATAAAAGCAATGATGCATTGACAGTCAAGGCAATGCAAGATAAATGCAGTCTTAGGAAAAACCTTGAGATAATCCAAGTAAATTTGGAGAGCACACATTTCTCTATATGTTGTACAGTTCCAGACATATTGTTATAATAAATATCTTTCCCATGGCATCAGTAATTACAGGAGCATGCAAGTAAAATGATCATTGCCCTCTCCCCCCCCAGTTTTACTCTTTAAATAGATCTTTTAGAGATCAATGTACTTACCAAAAAGAGGACTGAGGGGTTATTTGATCATAGTTTCTAACTGCCTTCTCAGGGTAAAAGTACAGGATATGAAATAACTCTTTCATCTAGCAGCAAACAATACTATGGGTACAAAAGATACAAAAATTCAGGAGAAAATACTTATCAAACTTTTTTTTTTTTTTTTTTTTTTTGTAATGTGGAGTGAATGGCCAGTAAATCAAAACATGAAGAAAAGAGTAGATGCCTCATAACTCAATGTCATCAAAGCCAGAATGACTCTGTGGAAAATCCCAAGCACTAGGTCTAAGTTGTGGCCTTGCAATCAAAACTAACCAATGTGACTGGCCTTAATCACTCGTGTCTTTAAAACCAACTTCTCCCTCTAATTTGCATTTCTACCTTGCCTTGTATAATGCTGATAGTTTTCATTCACCTATTGAAATACTTCTTCAATTCAAAGCAATGGATGTATTTGACCATGATAAATGCACAAACAAGGCTGGGAAATATTTTCATATGTATCCTCTGATTTGGACAAGTAGATACACGGATAAAAGCTGAGATGGGCCAAATAAATTTAGCAGAAGCATGTGAGGACATAATCAGCAGAGTCTGCTGGTGATGCAGAATTGTAGAGGTCAACACTAAGAAAAAAGTCAAGCTGGACACAAGTATAGGTTTGGGCAGAAGTGGGGGGAGAGCAGCCCTACAGAAAAGGATCTGGGGGTGTTGGCTAAAGAGGAGTCAGCAGTGTGCCCCCAGGGAACGTCATGCTGGGGCAAATGAAACACAGCATCATTAATTGGTCAAAAGGGGGAATTACCCAGCAGTGCTGGCAGCTGGGGGAAATGAGGCTGAGCAGCAAACTCTTTGCTCTCTCCAAACACCTGAGGAAGGCAAGGTGCTGATCTCTTCTCCCCGGTATCCAGTGATAAGACAGATGGGAATGGTTCCAAACTGAGCTAGATGAGGTTTAGCAAGCATTTTTATCAATAGACATGGGTCAAACACTTCCTAACAGGCTTCCGAAAGAGATGATTGATGGTTCCAAGCCTGTCTGTTTGAGAGGTACTTGGACAATGAGCTGAATAACATTCTTAACATTTTGCTCAGCCCTGAATTGATTCAAGCAGCTGAAGGAGGCCATGGGACTGCTGGAGACCATGGATAGGATCAGAGGGCTGGAATACCTCTCCTACGATGACAAGCTGAGAGAGTTTGGTTTGTTCAGCCTGGAGAACAGAAGGCTCTGGGGCAACCTTAAAGCACCTTAAAGGGGGGCTCCAAGAAAGCTGGAGAGACTTTTAAAGGACATGTAGTGATAGGATAAGGGGAAATGGCTTGAAACCAAAAGAAAGTACATTTAGATGAAATGTTAGAAATTCTTTAGGGTGAGGCTGGTGAGGCACTGGAACAGGTTGCCCAGAGAAGCCGTGGGTGCTCCGTGCCTGAAAGTGTTCAAGAGCAGGCTGGACAAGGCTTGGAGTAACCTGCTCTAGAGGAAGGTGTCCCTGCCCGTGGCAGCGTGATTGGAACTAGATGATCTTCAAAGTCCCTTCCAACCCAAGCCATTCTATGATTCTGTCATTCTATGACTGGTGTAGGACTCTTCCAACTGAAATAGTTTTTTCCACTTTTTTTTGTTGTGTGACCTTCATGACTCACTGCTCAGCTCACTGAGGCAATCTGCCTTCCCAACAGGAACAGAAATGGAAAGCCCCATGAAACACTCATCTTAGATGATTTCACACAGCTCAGTCTCCTGGGAAAATACGGCTAAGCAGCTTTTCCAGTCCGTGCACAGTTCTTCATTGACATAATGCATGAATTTGAAGCAGGGCCATCACCTCAGGGTTACTGTAAACTTCCAGACATGGGTGTCACAAGAAACATCGGACTCATATTTGTATTCCAAGTCCATCAGTCTAAGAAAACAGATCTCCTTGCAGAACCACTCTATATCTCAAATATTGAGCTGCCTGCCTTTGCAGGAATAGCTCAAATTGTTCCTGTGTGAAGAAATGCCCTCATACGTAACTTAAATATATACTTTTACAGGAACTTGATCTCAAAGTATGGCTGAGTGGAGCACTTGGTGCTTAAAATGGCAGCAAACTTGTGTTAGTGCTATTCACAGATAGATCCATCCCGAGCAATTCCTTTGATCCTTAACTCTTTCACACTCCCATCCTTGTCATCTCCCTGCTTAGCTGCCTACAGACACTCCATCTTAAAATTCAAATAGTTATGTTATTGGAGACACCTTTAATTTTCTGACACCTCTACTTCTCTGACACCTCTCCATATTTTTCTTTACTGTTTGCCACAGACCCTGGAGCACTGTCCCATTCCTGCCCCTCCCTCCTCTCCTCCCCCCAATCCCAGACGAAAAAATCCTATTTTAAGAAAAATCCTATTAAGAAAAAATCCTATTTTTTCTTACCTTCTATCCTCTTGTCTTTTTCCACCTCCATATATGCATCTAGAGACATACACACTATTTTTGTTTGGCTGTGGAAAGTTTGTCTTTTCAGTTCCTTACAAAGTATTTGAAAAGGTAGCATTTTTTTGCATTTAATTAAAGGCCATAAAATATCCCAAATGATGCCTTAGAGAAAAAGGCAGCAAACACTGTTGAAAGTCCTGGCTTGTGGTCACTGATGGAAATCCAGCCCCTTAGCCCAAGTGGAAGGGGCATAGCCCATGTATTTGGAATGACAGTTCTGTGTTCTCTTGGTTAGATTGTGCTCCTGTTATGGAATAAACTGATGAAGTCCTCCAAGAAAGATGAAGCTGTGGTTGGTTGTTTGGGCTTTTAAAAATGATGATTTTTAAATGACACATTGTGGCATCTCCCTATGGCCACAGACTTGCAGCCAGAAGTTACACAGAAAAAAAGGACTGTAGTCTGTCTGCTTTCAAATGTCACACCTGCACTGTGTGAAGAACTCCTGGTGACATTGAGGCCATTTAATTTTGGACCATCTATTCCTGTTATATGGCAGAGACTAATAACTTTGAACAGTAGCACAGGTCCCGGCAGGTGCCTTGTTTTCCTTGGGCAGCCTTGGCGAGGGGCAGGAGCTTGTGGGCACAGGTGGCTGGTGTGCTTTGTGTGCCTTGTGTGCCTGGCCTGGTGTGGGTTTTGTGCTTTGTGTGGCCTGTGTGCTGCTGGCTGTGGCTCCGAGTCCGCTGTGGCCATAGGCAGCCCTGGTGGCCGGGCTGTGTGCTCTGCGTGTCTGGGCTGTGTTGGTGAGGCTGCGGGGCACGGCAGGAAGGTGAGCGCTCCTGAGAGGGGAAGCAGCGCCTACGGCCAGAGCGCCCTGAGAGCGCCCGATCCCGCCTGATCTCGGAAGCTCAGCAGGGTCATGTAAATCATGTAGGACTTTTCTCCTAACATGAGTATCCTGGGGATTTCTCAGAGCTGTTTTAAAGGAAAATACAGGACAATGTCCTGGATTCCTTCTTTATGTTCCTAGAAAACCTTCTCCTAAGCTGCTTGCCTGTGTCTTCATTATCTAGCCTGAGACTTGGGTGACTAATCCTATTAATTAAGGCAGCATTATGATTAATAGCTCCTTGGATCAGTCAAAGGTAGATAACATGTTGGAGTCTGAGTGTGTCCCCTTGTTTTTAATACTTACTTCTAGGATTCAAAGAAACACTGAATTTCATATAATACGAAATTCATGAGCATGTTTTCATGGTGATACATGAAAACAAATGTTAAAAGTTAGATAGGAAAAGTGTGAGTGTGTAGATTAGAAAGTTTTCTAAATCACTGGGTGAAAAAGTAGTTTAGAGAACAAGAGACAAGATGGAGGATTTAGGGTTTTTCTCTTGTCCTTCTTCTTTCTTCTTCATGATCTTCTCCTAGGGGTTTTTGGGTAGTAGGAGGTTATTGGAGAGAAAATACCGTAGTGCAGCACACAGGTGTTGGGTCGTTGGGTCACTAAGAAAAATAACTTCCTGCAAAAGCTTACTAAATCTCCACCATTTCCCACTAAATCTAAGAAAAATCCCTCAAAATGCTTCAAGTCTCCTCCAAATCCCACAAAAATCCCACAAAATTCCAGAAACATTCCACAAAATCTCCTCAATATCCCACAAAATTCTGGAAAAGCCTCAAAAAATTCCAGAAAAATCCCACAACATTCCCTATAACTTCTCAAAATTCTACCAAATTCCAGCAACATCCACAACATATCCAAAAATGTCCACAAAATTTCACAAAATCCCACAAAATTCCAGTAAAATCTGATGAAATTGTTAGAGTTCAGGAACACACATCATCACACAATGATTATATGAAGGTGCTTTATTGAAGAGCTCTGGGTGTCAGGGGTACACAGACCCAAATCTGACCCATCTTGGTTTTGAGCTGAACATGTTTTATACTCTATCGTTATACAACTTAGATATTAATTATTAAACTTACATTGTTCTATTGTATGCATTGTTTTTACCCAAGCATGGATTTCTCGTGATCCCCCCCCCAGCCCCCTAACATTGTTCCTCATGTTCTTTAAACAATAATTATATCTAATCACATCTAACAATTCTATCATTTATCATATATTGATTACACAGGTGCAGTTTCACATGATCTTTAGCAAGCACAAGGCCTAACATTTCCCCGGGCCTACTCATCTTGAGCTTTCCAAGCCTAATTTTCTTTCTGAGTCCCCAAATTTTCTATGATTTTAGAACCTTTTACTATCATTCCCCCCTTTGAAAGCATTTTCACTTCACTGTAAGTGCAAATGTTTGCACTTGATACAGTCCTTTGTTTCTGAGTTTACACTCGATGTTCTTCGAATCCTTGATTGATGTAAACGTTGTCCTGGATGCTGTCAGGAACTGGAGAACCAGAAGATGGTGGGGGTGGATCTCGTGTCAGTGCCTTTATTATTTTCTGGTTCCAGGATGTTTTCTTCTGTATTTCTCCCTTGAAGATGCTGTAAATTAACCAAATTGCTAAGAATACAATTAGTAAGATTATCACACTCTCAATGATAGATTTAATCCGTGAACTCACATTCCATCCTAACCCTTTGAAGATTTTGCCTAACCAACTTGTAGTCAAATCCTTTTGCTCTTCCTGTGCTTTGTGCTCTATTTGTTGCAACTGATTGATGTCATGTTCTACATCTGCAGTCACATTTGCGATGTGGACACAGCAATGATCAATTCATCCCTTAAAAAACCCACACACTCCATGCTCTTTCAGGAGTAATAAATTGTAATTGTACATTTAGTTCTTTAAATCTTTCCCAGATCACTCTTGCTAATTTCTCTACCTGACCTGTAGGTTTGTAAAACATTTCTTTATTCTGATAGTTTGCTCTAGGACCGAGCAAAGACTCTAGGGCCCAGCCAAATTTCACTCTACAAGAGGGTTCTTGCCAAGTGTCATCCTGATTCTGTTCCTATCCTAATCTTCCCTAGCTATGCCTGTGCCTAGCCACTGAGTTGTTTTTAAGCACATTTCACATTTTGACATTACTGAGTTTGCCACTGTTAGCATCCGTACACAGATTAATTTTTGTTTCATCCATTTTACCAATGCCTCTGCACCCCAATGACATTTGTTATGTTTCATTTATAGAATTTCTCTCATTATCAATGGGGTAAACACTATTTGTCTTTGTGCAGTTACATACCACTCTTCTGAATTCTTTTGTGCATTTAGAAAATGTCCCAATTTCTCATCTCCTATGGCATATTTTGGTTTTGGAGGCAAATTAAATTGAGATACATTAACTTTTAAAGATATCAATGCCATTGTTCTTTGCCCTTTTTGAGCAATCTGTCAAGCTGTCCAGTCTGCTTTCCGATTTTCTTCACAAATTTTGGAGTTTCCTGATTGGTGTCCTTTGCAGTGCATAATTGCTACTTGTTCAGGTTTTTGTATTGCTTTTATCAATTGCAGGACTGCATCTTGATGTTTAATGTGTGTGCCTTGAGCAGACAGCAGTCTTCTTTCTTTCCACAGCACTCTGTGGGCATGCACTACTCCAAAGCACACTCTGAGCCAGTCCAGATGTTTCCCCTTTTCCCCTTACTCAATTCTAGTGCTCTGCTTAAGGCAACCAGTTCTGCCCTCTGGGCAGATGCATTTGCTGATAATGCTTTTGCCTCCACTATTGCACTGACTGTTGTTACCGCATATCCAGCGTATCTGGTCCCGTTCTCCACCAAGCTGCTTCCATCTGTGACTAGCTCTCACTCTGCTTGCTCCAGTGGGATGTCTTTCAGGTCTTCTCTTGCCAAATAGGTGTCCTCTATTACTTCTACACAGTCATGCTCTAATGGGCCTTCTTCAGTTGTGGTACCCAGGAACAGAGCTGCATTCAAGAGGTCAGTTGTCTTTAGTGTGACATCATCCTGCTCAGTCAGGATTACCTGGAATTTCATCATCCTGCTTGGAGATAGCCAATGGCCCCTCTTTTGTTCTAAAACAGTGCTCACCATGTGTGGCACAGAGACATCTATGTGTCTACCCATGGTGAGTTTCCTGGCTTCTTGTGGCAGCATCACGTTGGCTGCAACTGCCCGCAGGCATGAAGGCCATCCAGCACTCCCCTTGTCAAGCTGTTTGGAAAAGCAGCCTACCGGCCTTTCCCAGCTTCCCAAACCTTGGCTCAGCACTCCCAGTGCTAGGTGTAGTCTTTCATGCACAAACAGCTGGAAATCTTTGGACAAATCTGGCAATCCGAACGCCGGAGCAGTTGTCAATGCCTCCTTCAGTTTGAGGAAGGCCTCCTTCTGTGCTCTGCCCCGGGTAAACGGCTGCGTCTTCTGGGCCTCATCCAGGGCTTTTGCAATTAGTCCATAGTCCATGATCCACAGGCAGCACCACCCTGTCATCCCAAGGAAGACTCGCAGCTCATGCAGGTTCTGGGGTTCTGGAATAGCACAAATAGCTTGAATACAATTAGTACCCAGCTTACATTGCCCGTGTGAGATTTCACATCCCAGGGAAATCACACTCTGCCAGGCAATTTGTGCCTTTTCTTTAGACTCCTTATATCCTCCCATTCCCAGCAGATTTAAAATTTCAATTGGTACCTTTATGCAGGTTGTTCTCTCTTCTGTAGCTATCAGTATATCATCAACATACTGTAACAGCAGGTATTATTTTCTCGGTACTTGCCCGTTCTCGGTCCAAATCTCCAGCTCCTTCCCCAGCTGGCTTCCAAATAGGGTTGGACTGTTCTTGTATCCTTGTGGAAGTCGTGTCCAAGTGAGCTGAGTTTTCCTTCCATTTTCCGGATTTTCCAATTCAAAGGTAAACAGTTTCCTACTTTTTTTGTCAAGGGGTGTGCAGAAAAAGGCATCTTTTAAATCAAGTACAGTAAACCATTTCTATTTCTCTTTTATAGATGTTAACAATGTGCAAGGATTAGCTACCACTGGGTAAATATCTTTAGTTGTTCCATATATTGCTCTCAAATCCTGCACTAGTCTTTATTGGTCAACACAGAAATTTGGGCTCCAGTGTGAACTACAAAAGTAAAAAGTGGATGTATAGGATCCACTATTATGGAGAAACCGCTCAGACTATTCAGCCTAGGCTTCACAGAAGTATGGAGAACATCATTTATTTCTATCTTCAGCACACTTTTATAGGGTTTTACAGGGTTCCCGGGCTAAGCAAGTTACTCTTGGTTAATCCACACAGGTTTACATTTTTTCTCTTATACGCAAGGATATTGTTTTGCTTCATTCTCTCTGCTTCAGGAAAGTTTCAAGGACATGAGCCTTTAATATCACGACTTATACCAAAGGCTGGTTTGTGCAGACAGGCCTTTACTAAAATATCATGCCCACCTTCTGTTCAAATATTCTCTACACACTATTGCTGTAATCAGTGTGTCTCCAGTTTTGTTATTTCTTGTGAGCATTTGAAATAAAAGCAACCTCTGCCTCTCTGCTCACCCAAGAGAAGCAGAGTTCTCAGTTTCCCTGATTCTGAGGCTCTTTGGGCTCCACTCCCAGAAGCTGAGAAGGAGACGGCTTTGGCTCACAGCCCAGAGCCCGTGGAGCTGTGCTGGGTTATCCAATGGGGCATTCCATACAATGAACTTGGGACAGTGCCAATTAGAAACAACTTCACTCAACTTGGAAGTGAAAAGCCATCTATTACCTTGCTGGGGACCCCCTTCTTTATCTCCAGTGACCACCAATACTGGAGTGAGAGATTTCTTTTCTCTTGTCTGGGTTTTCCTTAAGAGAACCAATGCATCTAACACCTTTGCTTTCTCTGATTTTTCTTCTGCCATTTTTACAGGTCCACCATTTCTACTGGAATGAATTAGCTCTTTTGGAGGGTAAATTTGATTCAGGAGAGAGGTTTCCCCCTCTTCTTTCCTCACTTCTTTGCTTAAAGCCATTTTTTGGAGCTGCTGTAAAACAAGCTCCCAAAACTGAGCAGAGTAGAGTTTGATTTTTGACCAATTTAAATTTTCTTTCATCTTGTAAAGAACACACTCTATCAATCACATTTTCCAAATTAAACCAGTAACTAAGCGCCTGCTTTTCCCCTCCCGGAGAAGGTCTGGCATTGTGTTTTGCTAACAGAGCATAAAATGCAGCTTTAACTTCTGCACTGCCCTTTTCAGTCATTTTTACAAAGGGAAAACCACTACAGGGAGGTATAAACTTCAATTATACACACACACACACACACACACACACACACACACACACACTGCTTTTTGCTTCCCTGTGTGGGTAAAAAGACCAAATCTGCTCGGGAGGCACTCTTTCAGTTTAAAATTCTGATTGTCTCTTTGCTACACCAAGCACTCAAAATTCATACACACAACAACAACAAAAACATTCCCACCCTTTTGCACCAAGAGATCTTTTGTGAAATTCTGCAGACAGAGCCCTCAAGTGAGTGTGGGGTGCTTTTCACCTCGGCGTGTGCAGTTTGTGGGAAATTCGAGTTGCCCCCCTTGCTTTCTAGACACCGCTCACTCTCTTGGGAGTGTCGGGCTGGGTGCGGCTGGAGCAAAACATCTTTCCCCTAATACAGACTGCACAACAAACCTGCAGCCCCTTCTGTCTGTCAGAAATCCTGTCCGTGACTCCAGTTTAAATGTCACAATTCGCTAACGCCAGTGGGAGTCGCGAGAAGTTTCTTTGATCTCAGAGGGCAAAAAGGACACAAGGGATTTCAGTTTAAATCACAACAACAATAATGTACATTTATTTTAGTGACAGCAAGTGTTATGTGATAGAGGAGGGGGGGAGAGAGAGAGAGAGAGAGAGAGATAAAGAAAACAAAGTAAAGAAAGAGAGCAGAGGAGGTTATCGCTACCAACAGATGAGACAGGGACGCTGGGGTGTTTATCCATGGGGAGATATCGCCAAAATCAATTTAGCCTTATGTAATTCTTCCCCAAAGTGACCTTGTTTCCAGTGTGCTAATAAGCACCCCAAAGGAGAAGTTCCTGCTATGAGAGCATTGCTGCCCAAAACCCCTTTAAGCTTCTCCATGTCACAACTACAATACACCACAAATGCCGAACCTGCAACGCTTTCGCAGTCGTCTGACGGACGGCGCCCAGGCAATCCCAACAGGAATTCCTTTAGCCCAACCAAGCGCAGCTTTTGCTGCGTCTTATTGGCAGGCACCCAAACCAAAGTGAAAGCACCTTACCTCTTCTCCTGGGGACGCTGTGAGCAGCACAGACGGTCGCGGCCGATGGGCTCCCCGAGAATCCCTCGGTGCCGGCTGGAGCAGGATCGGGTCGCGAGCTTGCTCAGCAGCACTCACAAGGTCCCATCTGGGTCACCAAAATGTTAGAGTTCAGGAACACACATCATCACACAATGATTATATGAAGGTGTTTTATTGAAGAGCTCTGGGTGTCAGGGGTACACAGACCCAAATCTGACCCATCTTGCTTTTGAGTTGAACATGTTTTATACTCTAACGTTATACAACTTAGATATTAATTATTAAACTTACATTGTTCTATTGTATGCATTGTTTTTACCCAAGCATGGATTTCTCGTGATCCCACCCCAGCCCCCTAACATTGTTCCTCATGTTCTTTAAACAATAATTATATCTAATCACATCTAACAATTCTATCATTTATCATATATTGATTACACAGGTGCAGTTTCACATGATCTTTAGCAAGCACAAGGCCTAACATTTCCAGGGCCTACTTTTCCCAGGGCTTGTCAAGCCTAACTTTCTTTCTGAGTTCCCGAATTTCCTAAGATTTTAAAATGTTTTACGATCACCTCCAGACACAAAGAGTCCTGTCTGAACAGTCACAGTGCTACATCTATTTTTAATTTAAACTTTTATAAATTTTTCCAGAGCCTGCTGGCTGTGTTCAAGGTTTTCTCCCTATTTCCTCCCTAGTGCACATTCTCCAGAAACTCTGCTTTTACATCCTTTTGCATTGATTAAAGTTACCTGCAATGACGAGTCAATCCAAACCCTGGGAAAACTTCAACTTCAATGTGTACCTAGGGAAAATATTTACCTCCCACATCTGAAGCCATGAGCTGCCAAGTACTGTCCCCACTGTCATACCCTGTCCCCTGGAGGTCTGCTGATGCCATTTCAAAGGGGTTGCCAATGAAAACAAGTTTGAATATTTTGGTAATTTCCACATTGGCATTCAAATCCTTGACTAGAAAAATCACAAGTCATGATTTCTAGGATTCTTCCATACCAAAGCTGTCATTCTCACCCGTGATTTTAGAGTGTCTGAACAGTCAGACAAGGTTTTAGTTTTAGACTCTAGAGACAAAGTCCCTGCTGTTCGGCGATCCCATTCCATCAGCATATAGTCCTGATGATTCCTTTAGGCAGGAGCAGCAAAGGCAAGAATGAGCCAAACAAGCTGCTCCTGTGTTCTCATGTCCAGCACAGCAGTAACTGGGAATTCAAGAATGGATTCAGGAGACAATGGGTGCACAGGGAGCCACCAAGACTTTGGGATGCTGAAATGGACCAGCCTGGTGCCTGTGCCCGGGCTGCACCGCGCTGAGCTCCAACTGGACAATCTAACAATGGTTAAATGGACACACCATGGGCCACTGGAGACTCCTACTCCTAGTTCTGTGAGCTACACTATTCACCTGTCATTCACCAGATGATGTTTTCATCTCTGCTTGAAATCCAGGAGAGGAAAAGGTCAACATGGAAAAGTGTTCTCCCAATTCTAGTGACACCTGTGCCTACACACCACCTGTGCCCATGGCAGGGTGCTTGGAGACTGGATGATGTTGATGATACTTTGCAACACCAAGTGCTCAGGGATTCTGGGATTGCCCAAGTGGAGAGCAAAACTGAGCCGTGTAAGTCCCTGGTTTTTTTCAGCACATGCTGCTTCTTCCTTTGTTCCAAGCAAGTGCAGGATTTGGTTTCATGTGTCTTTAAGGTGCCTGGACAGATGAGAGGGAGGGCAGCTGCCCCATCAGACTCTCTCTCTCTCTCTCTCTCTCTCTCTCTCTCTCTCTCACTCAGGATGGTGCCAATGCCGCTGCCTTGGGACACCTGAGTGTGGAAGGCGAGCTCGCCCTCAAGCACGGCCATCCAAGTCAGTCACGGGCACAGGCTGCAGCTGAAGCTGGCAAGCGTTGTTGTAAGGCTGCAAGTGAAGAGAAAGCCATTGTGGCCAACTCTGCTGACGCCTTTTGCCAAAGCAAAGGCAATTGTGCCCAAAGCCTCCCCCTGTTTGGCACCCGGCTGCTGCGGACGCCTCAGTGCGCAGGTGCCGACGTTGGGGCTGCTGCTGTTCCTGGGCACACTCTGCTGCTGTTTCTGTGGGCTCCAGAGCCGCTTGGGCAGCAGCCACTGGGCAGCCCTGCCGGAGGAGACATCGCCACCCTCCCCATGGTGGCAGCAGCTCTGTGGGCCCCGAGCTCTGTGTCAGGGAGGCCTCGGTCACAGCAGCGTGGCCTGGGCAGCCGCGAGGGCCCGGGCTGGCCGCCAGCCCTGCCTCTGCCCACTGCCCCTTCCTGGAGGCACCCGGTGGCCGTGGCCTGGCAGCAGCCCCCTGCCCTCCATGTCCCCAGCCAGCCCAGCCTGGGCACCTCGGGCTGTCCCCACCCTCCCGCTGGGGTGGTGTCCCAGCCTCCAGGCCTTCTGCTGCAGGCCTGGGGGACATTTTGGGGCAGCACCGGAGCAGCCGGGTGTCAGGGACCAGGCGGCTGCCCGGGGGTTGCTTATGGCCTCTGACACCCAATTCCTCAGGGCTTCCCACCACCCCGGCTCCTCCAGGGCCTTCTGTCCCCTTGGAACCTCCTGCCACCCACTCCCTCACACATCCCCCTCGTGCCTTCCCACTGCCTTGTCCCGTCTGGGCCTCCGCAGCCCCTCATCCCTTCACGGCCTCCCAGCACCCCGTGCCCTCAGGGGCTCCCCCAGCCTGGCCCGGCAGCAGCGCCGCAGCCCCACAGGAGCTCCAGCAGCTCCTCAGCCATCACGGCAGCAACACACGGGCAGCAGGACACAGATGGCGCTTCCTGCCTGCCACAGGGCTTGTGGCTTCAGCACAACCACCAAAGGCCAAGGGGCTTCTGGCCATTTCCCCTGCACCACTGCATGCCCCGGCAGGTTGCTGAACACAAGAACCCTTTTCCCTCTCTTCCCCTATGCCCCGCACACCCTGGGCAGCAAAAGAAAGGTCTTGGGACTCTTGTGGTTTATAACATATCCTATATTATTTACATACTAGATGGAAACGAAACAAAGAACAATCTCTATGAAACAAAAACTAACAGATGGCCCATGTGGCCCCAGAAGACAGAGCCTCTCAGCCCTAACATATCCTACATTATTTACATAGTAAAAAGAAGAGAAAAAAGGAAAAGAACAACCCTTATGAAATAAAAAATCCTGGCTGGCCCATGTGGCCCCAGAAGACAGAGCCTCTCAGTTCAGCTCTGAGTACACCTCCAGCAGTGCAGCCAGCCCAGGCCCGACAGACGAGGCCGTGTCCTCCATGCCCTGAGGATTTGGTCTTGCATCCTCTGGAGAATGGAGTAACGGGCACTCTGGATGGCCCGGAGGACATACAGCGTTTCAAGTGCCAGATCTGACACGGCACCGCTTCTGTCCTCCGTCAGGCGTTCGAGGGCTGCAAGAGAGACAAACAGAGCCACGGTCACACCCCAGAACTGCGGGGGCCCAGCGAGAGCCCCCTGCCAGGGCCATGCCAGCCGGCTCTTGCCTTGGCCAGGAGGGAGCAGGGACCAAGGGGGTCAGCCCGAAGCTGCTGGCCACAAATGCCCCACGTGGCCCTGAAATCTCACTGTGCTCTGCCCACGCCGCCCCTCATCGGGACAGGGAGCAGAGCCCTCCACAGCCTGGCCAGGGCTTGCAGCTCCCCCGACAGCCAACACTGTCAGCCCGCTGCCATGGCTCACCTCTGCACAAGACCTGGAGCTCTGCGTGCTGCCCCCTCAGCTGCTCCCCGGCCATCCCTGAGAACACAGAGCCTGTCAGGGTCCCAGCAGCACAGCTCCCTGCCAGCGGCGCTGCCAGCCCTGCGGCCACACGGCCTCCTGCCCCGGCAGGGCTCAGCCCGGGCCCTTACCGCATCCTAACCCAGCCCAAGGGCACGGCTGCCAGAGGCCGGCAGCAGCAGCCCCGAGGGCAGACGGGGCTCCAGGGCGCCGGGCCCGGGTGCCGCTGCCGGGGCAGCAGCCGGGGCTGGGGCCGAGCTGCGGTGGGGCGGGGAGGGAGCCCGGGCTCGGGACTCACCGATGACCCTGATGGCCGCCGCTCGCAGGGTCTCCTGTGGGTCCTGCAGGTACTGCAGGGCCCGGCGCAGGTGCTGGGCCAAGGGGATCCTGTGGTCTGCCAGCTGGAGAGAGCGGCAGGAGGGAAGGGTTGGCGCGGGCTCTGCCCCTCGGCCGGGCGCTGCTGCCTGCGGCCAGTCCCGGCCTCCCGTGCCCGGCCAGCCCTGAGAAGCCGTGCGGCCCCCGGGTGCAGCAGTGGGAAGGGGCACAGCTGCCAGCCCCACACACTGAGCACCGGGGCCAGGGGGCTTCTCTAGCCTTTGGCTGGCACTTGCAGCCCGCCCTTACCACGAGCTTGGCAAACTTCCACAGCTTCTCCTTCCTCACAGCTTTTTCCAGGTCTGGCCTCTTCAGGAAGTGAGCCGCGCGAAGGAGCGTTGTCCGAGAGGCCTGGGGAGCAGCAGAGAGCCGCAAATGGCCCCACAAGGCAGGGCACAGGAGTGTCCCAGTGCCAAGGGCTGGAGGAGGCTGCAGCCTGCAAGCCTGCGTCAGGGCAGGAGGCAGCTGAGCCCCCTGCCAAGGCGCAGCAGCAGCCCAGGAGTCCTCACCTCTGCCACATGCCGATTCTCATCTTGGCAGTGGAAAAAGAGTGGGAGCAGGCTCTGGTACACTCGTTCCTTCAGGGGCTTTCTTCCTTCTTCTTCTGCCGAAGACATCATTCTTCGAAGGAGAGACATGGAGAGCAGCTGCACCTGGCTATCAGGCTGTATGAAAGGAAGGAAGGAAAAATGACCTCATCATTGGCTTCTTGTGGCCCACATTGGCGCAGGCCTGCAAATGCACAGGGCACAAAGTGTCCGGGCAGCAGGCAGTGGCCGTGGCTGGGGCACAGAGCCTTACATTGTCCAGGAGTTTCAGGAGCGGCTCAGCCAGCTGCAGGGCCCTGCGCCAGGATATTGGGGTGTCTTCATCCAAGAAAATATAGCTCAGGAGAGCAATGCTCATCCTGGCCACGTCACTGTCCAAGTCCCACAGGAGGTGCACTAGTCTTCCTGTCAGGCTCTGAATTCTTTCGGCCTGTGCAGAACACAAGGGTGTGAAAGCCCGGGCAGCTGCCGCAGGGCCCAGAGGCCAAAGGGCTGTCCCAAAGCACTCGGGCAGCTGAAGCAGGAGGCAGTAGAGCTGCGAGGAGCTGCCTCAGCGCCCAAGGCAAAGGCCAGCCAAGGGCCAAGTGACAGCATTGCCCAGCCTCATGCTGCCCACACGGCTTCAGCTGCTGCCCCCTTCTCACCATGGAGGGACGGTCCTTTAGCAGGAGGAGAGCCCTGAGAACCTGGTGATGCATCTCTGTGGAGTTGTACCACAGGTACTTATACAAGATCTCCATTAGGCTGTCACCACAGTCACTCAAGTCCAGGCAATCTAGGAGCTGAAAGGCACAGGGCAGTGAGAGGGGAGCTGGCCGGCAGGAGCCTGGAAGTGCGCAGGGCTGGGCCCAGGCAGTAGCACAGGGCGCGGGTGCCGTCCCAGGCAGCTGTGGCTATGGCAGGGGACAGGGCTGGCAGGGAGCTGAGCGAGGTAGTGCTGGCCATCAGGCTCACCTCCACAAGGAATGCCATGGCAGAGACATCCCAGTGTGGCAACGGTTTGCTGAGCACTTCAAGCAGGTAGCTTAAGATGCTTTTGCACAAGTGGGCGGATGCATGGCGCATTACCCTGGAAGGCAGAAAATGGCAGAAAGAGTCTCAGCAAGGGTGCAAAAAACCTCTCCCAGGAATGACTGACACAGTTGTCCTATTGCCCCAGCACCCTGTGAGGGTATTTGGGCCCGTGAGATGTGGCTGCTCCTGGGCACCCTCCTCTCACAGCCTTTTGCAGTCTCCTTGGCCATCCCTCGGTGACGAGGTCCTCAGGCCCATGGCCACGGGGACTGTGGGGGGCATCCCGGGCAGGGGGCACAAACGTCAGAGGCAGTGGGGAGAAGGGGGGCTCACCTGGCCAGTAGACCCACGGCATAGTGGTGGGTGTCAGCACAGAGCAGCGTGTCCCAGCCACGCTTGCGTTCCATTGCCACCACCACATGCTCCAAGTGGAGACTGGAGAGCAGGGCCTTCAGGGTCTGCACTGCAAACCTGTGTGCACAGCAAAGCCCAGGTGACGCTGGGAGCGCTGGCTGTGAGGCTGGGGAAGTGGCAGGGACAAGAGGACTGGCATGGAGCACCTGTTGGGGCTGGTGGAGAGGCCGTGTTGCTCCTGGCATTCCTTCCAGAAGGTATGGACGTCCTCTGTCATATACAAAGTACTGAAGTACGTTTGGAAGAGGAGATGCACAAAGAGGCGGGGGAAATAGACTGTGAGGATCTGTGGGCAACAGGGCCCCTGGAGGATCTTCCACATCACCAGAGTTGCCTGCAGAGGACAAAGCAGCCCGAGACAGCGCTCAGTGCCGGGGCGTCCGTGTGGCAGGGCCTGAGCGTGGCAGGGAGAGGCCGGGGCAGACACAGGGGGAGCAGCGGGCCTGGTGGCCCTGAAGCTGCCCCTAGGCCAGGTTTGTGGCCAGTGCCTGAAGCAGGGAGATGCAGTGGGGGAAGGAGGCAACAGAGCTGCTGGAGAGGCGGCCGGCCTTGCGGTGAGCAAAGGCCAGCTCCCGAAACTCACAGTCAGGGAAAAGACAGCCGTCTTGTCCCCATCAGAGGTGCCCAGGTTTTTCTGCGGCCAGCTCCCCACCACATTGATGAGGAGCGGTGTCACTTCCTCTGAAATCCAGGGCGAGAGCAAGATGGTCGTCCACATGGCCATAGCAGCTCTGCGGGGTCAGACACAGCACCGTGGGCTGGGCAGCAGCGGGGAGCTGAGCTGGCCGCCAGCTCTGCCTGTGCCCACTGGCCCTGAGCGGCAGCAGCAGCCAGGCAGCCCAGCCCTGTGGGGACAGGCCCCTGAGGGGCAGGCTGGCAGCACGGCAGCGGGCTCGGGGGCCGACTTTGTAGCAGGGCTGGCAAAGGGAGCAGCCAGAGGGCCCTGCAAGTCTGTGTTGCTCACAGCCCTGGGCCGGGCTGTACAGGGTGATGGGCTGGGGAGCCCTGAGGCCTCGGGGCAGCTGGGCCCCATACCTGTCACACGTTGGGGCCACCCGCAGGAGAGTGATGGCCACATCATCGGGCTCTGCCTCGGCCACTTGCATCAGGGCCCAGTCCATCCTGTGCTCAGCAGCCTCATTGGCCATGAGCCACTGGTGGATGTACCTCACCACGCCGGGCACCTGGAGAAGGCACAGGGAGACTTGGAATGCTAGCAGAGGGAGTCAGCAATGTGCCCAGCTTCTTCCCCAGACAAGTGCTTCTCTTCCAGCCCACTGCCATGGCCTCAAAAGCTCCAAGTGAGCAGCAGGCGTGGCTTGGGAAAGCCAAGCAATTGCTGGAGGATCAAAGGCTGGCCACAGGCTGCTTACTTGCTCTGGATTGAAAAGAGCCGTCTCTACAAGCAGATCCAGCCGGGCAGCGCTGCTCTGTTCTGCCAAGACCTCTGAGGATGCTTTGACCTCAGTGTCCATAGGTCTGGTGTCTTCCTTGCCAATTCTCTTGATGTATTGGTAAAGAAACTGTAGGAGAAGGGCAGGAAGGCAGGGAAGTTGCATGGAGTGCTCCAAGTGCGGTGCTGGGCTGAGCAGTGCCAGCAGGCCCAGCGCAGGTGGGGATGGCTGCAGGTACCTGCGCTGCTCTGCGGAAGCGGCCACGGGCGGTGTCCTGCTCTTGTGTGCCGTCCATGGCTGCATCTGGCAAAGAGCAGCCAGAGCTGAGGGGCTGCGGGAGAGGCCGGAGAGCACAGCCCAGCCCTGCGTTCCCCAGGCAGGGACAGTCCCGGGATGCCCCATGGGATGCAGCACGGCCACTGCTGCGGGGGCAGCCCCAGCCCCTTTTTTGTGCTGTCCATGGGTATGTCTCCACAGGACAGTGTGGGATGGGATGAGATGGGATGCAATGGGATGGGATGGGGCCAAGATGGCCGCAGGCACCAGCCCTGTGGCCCAGCTCTGCCACTCACCCTCCTCCAGTGGCTGCAACTGCTGCACCTCTTCGGTCTCTGGTGCTAGGGCAGCTCCAGGGCCTTCTTCCACTTCCTCCTCTTCCTCCTCCACCCAGGCCAGCTTGGGCACTCTTGGGGGTCGCTGCTCCCAATCTTCTTCCAGGCTCTCCAATCCTTTCCATAGGAACAGCACCAGGGGATGGCATGGCATGTAATGGGATGAGGCCAAGCTGGCAACAGGCACTAGCCCTAAGGCCGAGCTCTGCAACTCACCCTCCTGTGGTGCCTGGAACTCCTGCACCTCTTCAGTCTCCTGTGCCAGGACAGCTCCAGAGCCTTCTTCTTCCTCCTCCTCAAGCCAGGCCAACTTGGGCACTCTTGGGGGTCGCTGCTCCATGGCAGTGACTGGATTTATGGCTACTTGCAGGAGAGATGGCTCGGAAAAGCTCAGAGTCAGCAAGTCCTGCAGTCGTGCCTGGAAGGCACCTGCAAGACTCAAGTCCTGGCAAGATTGCAAGACAGCGAGTCCTGCACTTGGGTGTTGAGGGCTCCTGCCACAAGGACAGGAGGCTCCTCAACAGGGATTGTGGTCTGGTCTCAAGGGCAGAGACTGCAGGGATGGGCGACACGTCGGCAAAGCTCCGGGTCACCAAGTCCCACGGTCTGCCCTCAAGAGAACCTTAAGAAGGAAGGCTCAGCAAGGCCACAGGTCAGCAAGACCTGTGGTCTGGCCTCGAGGTCACCTGTAGTAATAGTGCTTCAGAAAAGCTCCAGGTCCGACACAAAGGAGTGCGCTGTGCGGGGGCTCCTCACAGCACCGCTCTGGCGCGTCCTGACCCGTCGCGTGCACCGAGCACTGTGGCGTGGTCCTGTCACTGCCAGCTCCTATGGCAGCACGTGTCACAAAGGGCCCTTTGACATCTGCTCCTGTTGCCACCATCCCACGGTGACCGTGCTGCAGCGTGTCACAAAGGGCCCTTGCACACCCTGCCCTCCGCCCTGGGGCCGCCCCCATCCCCCCCCCAAGTGGCCCAGCTTGGAAGGAATCCCTTGCCCAAAGTGTCTAAGACAGCCTGACGGGATCTTTAGGAACAGCTTGTTAGAAATGAAATGGAGGCAAATTTATCAATAAGAATTTTATTGAAAACTTTGCAAAATTTACTCATGCAAATGTCTCAGTGTTGAGAGACAGGTGTCTGCTAGGGAGGGCAGGAGCCTCCCTTGGAATGAAAAATGTGGACCCCCTCCCTCTGAATTATGATAATCCTGAAATCAAGGGGCTCTCAGGCAGAGATCTGGGGATAGGAATAACAGTTCTTTACTAGTATTTATAACCAGGCAAACAAACAACAATAACTACAGCGTTAGCAAGAAAACAGAACCAGGGACCCCGTGACAGCTTTCTGGGCTGAGACGGGAAAGGATGGAGGAGAGGCTTTGTTTCACAAACCCCCTCGGGTTGGCAGTCAGTGCTGGTGCTCCTGCAGGGCTCTGAGGAACACTCAGCTGGAACAGCAGGGATGAGCTGAGATCCCGGGCCAGTGGCTGAGGTGGATCAGCAGCTCCGTGGCAGTGGCTGGCACTGCCACACGTCCCGGCAGGACAGGGAGTGCGAGGCCACCAATGAGGAGGGAAGAAGGAGAAGAAGCAGCAGCTCCATCTGGGTGATGGCGAAATTCCCTTCTCCCCACCACAACAGCTCTGCACCCAAAGTGTTCTTCTCCGAAACTGAAGAAGCCACCAAACTGTCCCCACCCTCCCCTTTTCCTGCCCCCTTCCCCCCCTGGGCCCAGCCAAACTCTTTATCTTTCCTCAAGCACCCACCAAGTACCCGCAGTTAAGTTTTCCCTGCAAGTCATGAGTAAAAATTCCACAGGCAAGCCAGAACTAAATAGAAAATAAAGGACACGTAACCCCCAACACCTGTAAGTTGTATCTTGAGAGTCAGCCAGGATCTTTGTTTGCCAGAAACACCTCTGAAGTTTAATCAAGGCATTAGTCATCAAAATTATTTTGAAAATTTAAAGATCAAAGTAGCCAAAATACTCAATGTAACTAATTGCTGGGTATGTTCTCAGCTCAGGTTGGGAGGAATGGGGTTCCCTCGGAGGGCTCACCCTGTGGGGTGGCCAAAACTCTGTCAATGGGCTCTGACTTGTAACGGATCCAGTGCAGGGACACTGACAGAAAACTGTGCTGTGGAACACAGGAATGCAATTGATAGTTTTACAGGATTGACTGAGATTTCCCTTCAGGAGAAACCTTCAGTGTTCTAGTTGGAGGCCACAATGTGAAAGGATTTCTGTGCTTTACCATCACAAGCTTACTCATCCTTTTTCCTCACCCTCATTCACGTTAGGAACAATAATTCTGTTGTCCATGGAGCTGGCACCTTTTGAATTCCAGAATAATGTCCCCAAGGCCCTTTGCTGTTCAGCTTTACCGCGCTGTCTGTGGCTAACAAGGCTTGCTGGGGTCCTTTTCCCTTCGGCTGGAGAGGTGCTGGGTCCCAGTCCCTGAGGGACAGCCAGGCTCCTGGTTGGAATTGGTGTGGAAGTCCCTCAGGGTCACATCAGCCTTCACATGGAGCCCCGTGGATCTGAGCATTTTCCAAAGGGGCCGTTGGGGCAAACAGGGAGATTTGGTCTGGCAGGGTCTGTAAAACAATATCCCATCCCATCGACTTGTTCTGGCAGAGAACACTTGGCTGCAGGGACATATTCCCATTGTTCCTGCCCAGGTCTCAGGATTCAAACAGTGTTGTCTTTGCCCAGAGCTGTTCCTTCAGCTGGCTTGGGAGGGCCATTTGGCCTCTGGACCCACACTCTGGCTCCTTTATTAGGACTGCTGGGTCCAAACTCTTTTTATCCACAAATGGAGGCAATTTGAAGTGGATATTCTTTCTTCACAATTATTTTTTCAATTGCGATATCAATATTTCTTCTACCTTGTCATGGGGTTGAACAATCAAATCTTGTTCACTATTGTTTAACAGACTTACTTCAATTTCTCCTTGATAATCTGCATCAATTCCTCCTCCCATGACATGAACCCTTTGCAAGGCCAAGCTCCAGTGAGCAGTTATCAAACCAAAGTGTCCTGGAGGAATCTTAATTCTTATTCCTGTATTGTAAACTCTCATTTGCTTCTGATTTCTCCTAATGAATTCCAGTGCATGAAGGTCCAGCCCTGCAGCCTCTGGGGTGGCCCTGGCAGGGGCCATCACAGCCAGAACAATTTCCCAGGCAGTCCAAGTCTCACTGTCCATGGCTGTGTTTGCAAATTGGGTGCAGCCATGCACACCCAGGGGTTTCCATTTCCCAGTGGGCCCATTGTTAAGGGCATGGAGCTCATCTGGGAGATGGGTTCTCCACCGGGACAGGTTCCCATCTCCCCGTTTTATCAACTGCTCTTTTAACAATTGTTCAACCAATCCTCTAGCTTGTAGATCGTGTGGTACATGAAAAACGCAGCAGTCTTAATCACTGTGTTTTTCCCAGGAACAGACAAAGCATTCCACATCACAGCATCACCAAACCCTATAAAAATAGCCAGTTTTATCCCTTCCTCCTTTATTCCTTGTATACAATTCACAAAGTTTACCATTGACATTTGGGTCTTTGCTAGTCCTTTTTTGTAGGGTATTTTAGTGTTACAGTGAGCAGCCAAAGCTAAGAAATTGGAATTGTCAGCATTATTTCACATTATCGATTTTTAGTTATATATATAAATATATATTATTGTGTTGTTATTATTATTGTTATTGTTATTGTTATTATTATTTTACTTGGACAAACAAACCTGAGCTAAAGACTAAAACCTTCTTCTGTCACTCCACGTGGGAGCATTCCGAAAACAATTGTTCCTTCTCTTGGTGCTGTTAACAAAATCCATCCTCGTCTTCCCAAACCCATGAGTTCTTTTCATTTTCCCATATGCAATGTTTGGATGCATTTTAAGACATCCAGCGGTTCAGCCTCTTTTAACCGACTGCCCCACTGCTCGCACGGTGCTCCGACCTCAGCCCCACTCCAGAGCCAGCGAACTCTGGGGAGAGCTTCCCTTCTGGGAATTACAGATGGGACTGATTCCTTACATTTACATTTTAAAAGTGACATTTTGTTGTGATCTGGTTAGACTTTGCCAGTTTTGTTTCAGCAGCAGGCAGAGTCAGCACCAAAGGCACAAACTCCACCTGAAGGAATCAGTGTCACTTACTGCAGCTCCAAGCAGCAAAGGATGACAAAAGGAGCAGCTCAGCAATGAATCCAATCATCAGTGCCAAAGATTGCCTGCAGGGATTAACAAAGATCCAGCACCAGTTCCCCTCAGACTTTGCCATCCCCAGATCCACCCATCAGCTGGGGAAGCTGTCACAGCCAAGGGCTGGAGAGCCACTCCAGACACTGGGAATTGCTGCAGGTGCCTCCAGCCACAGGTGAGGCTCCAACCCCGCTGTGAGAGAGGGCCCAGCTTTGATAGTGCTGAATAAACAAACTGACAGCACTTCTGGTGTGGGAACATCTGGTTTCATCCTCCTCTTGCGTCCCTGCCAAAGCCTGGCCAGGCCTCAAGGAGGAACCAAGGGAGTCGACCCTGACCATACACCCCAAACAAGGCCAGATGTCGGATTTCATGGCCTTGTCTGGCTTCTAAACACAGAAAGGTCAATCCATGTTTCATTGATGAGTGGATACATCTATCACAGTGTTCATGACCATGAATATTTCAGTAATGAGCAGATGGACAGGTAACCTTTGGCTGGAAGGTTCATTCAGAGATCACCTTTGGCTCAGGGCCTGTTGTTCAGGCCTCACTCAGGGCCTGTTGTGCAGACCTTGGCACTTCAGAAACGAGGTTTAGTGGGGGGCTTGACACTGCTGGGTGACTGGCTGGACTGGATGAACTCAGAGGTCTTTTCCAGCAGAATGGATTCTATAATACCAGGATTCTATCTGCTGCATTCAGCTAGGTCCATTACTTAGCAGCATTACTTTAGTCCAAAAGCCCCCTCTTGCTCAGCTCTTGTGGCCTGAGGCTTCAGCTCCTTCAGCTCCCGGTGCTGAGCTGCTCAAGCTGAAGGAGACAACTGGGAGAGAAGAATAAGTTCATTCAATTCCTTCTGGGACACGGAGAGGGGAAATGTGAAAACAGGAGCATTGTTTGGTGTGGCCTCCTCTCTGCTCTTCACACCTTTCAGTGCTTTGACCCAGCCAAGAGCTTTCTCCAGGATTCAATGAAGCAGCTGTTCCTGCTCCCAGCTCTGGCTCTTCCCAGTCTCTGACCTTGACTGGTTTTGTCCCTCTTGCTGTGCCCTCTGTTCCGCCAGGGGGCTGCCCCAGACTGAGGGATCAGATGCAGGCACTGCTGCTGCTCCCTCGGGACCAGCCCCAGTTTGGTTGTTGCTGTCAGTGCCAGCAGAAGCCGTGGCTGGAGCAGCGGGTGCTGACAGTGGCCCAAGGCCCGGGGCTGGAGGGGTCCCTGGGCTGGGGCTGGGAGGGAGCTGCCCCTTGTTCTCCCTCTGCCTCCTGCAGAGCTGGGCCGGGCACAAGTGGGGCAGCAGAGCCAACAGGGAGCCTGCGAGTGTCTTGCAGCCGTGCCTGCTCAGAGTTTGGCCTTGGAGCTTCAGGTGGGCAAAGGCAGCTGCTCTGCTCCCTCTGCGTGTGCCCGTGTTCAGCACTGCTGCTCCATCAGTCTGTGCCCAGCAACGGGGAAAAGCCTCAGCCCTGCAGGGCCAGGAGCTGCCGGGCTCTGCCTGAGCAGCTCAGCCAGCGGGAAGGGAGCTGCTCCACACGGGAACCAGGAGCAAAGGACATGCCTTTTCTAGGATATGTTTTCTGTAAAAAAACCCAACAAAAACAACAAAGCAAACAAACAAAAAAAAAAAAAAAACCCAAAAAATATGAAAGATAAAAATTACCCCCAAATGTGTATTGAAAAATCTTCTATAACACTGGAGTAAGAAAGAGGTAACTGATCTTTTGAAGAAGAGAACTCAGCTTTGATTTTAGTTCCTTAGTTTGTTCATGTGCTAGTGAAAAGGATCCATTAGCTGCCTTCCTTGAGAGATTTTATGGATGTTTTCCAATATTAAGATATTTTACACTGCAGTTAAAGGAATAGAAAATTGAAATACATGTTCTTCATGACTGTGTCTTGAGTGTAAAAATTTTGCAGTTTGGAACTTGGACCTAAATGATGAGTTCGGCGGGAGAAATGCAGCACTCTGCATGGGAACATGACCTTTGCTCTCTAGCCATTCCTCTACAATTCCCTGTTTTCTTTTTGTACTAACAAAACTGTATAAGTAGCCCTTTTCATCATGTTTTGCAAGCATTGCAGTATGCAAGGAATAAACACTAACACAATCACAATGATCAATATAACAACAATTGCCATTTGTGCCAAATATTTTAACCATCCTGTGAGACCTAGGGATTGAAACCATTCCTCTAATGGATTTGTTTCCATGGTTAATATTTTCATATTGTTCTGTAGTTGTCGGAGATGAGCATGAATAGACACTGAATGGTCAGAAAGATTCATGCAACACATCCCATCAAAGTCTTCACAGCCATGGCCCTGTGCTAATAGCAAAAAATCAATAGCAGCTCTATTCTGCAATACAGCATGCCTAACACTCTTCATATCCAAAAGCAAATCAGACAAAACCTTTGATGTAATATTAAACTGTTTTCCTGTCCAACATGCCAGTCGTCGTAACTGTGTTAAGGCTTGAGCACTAGATACTCCAGGTGTAAAAATAGATGACACAATCACTGTAGGACGTTCCCAAAGTTCAACCTGATCCTTGCATTCTGGCCCCAATTGGAACATACTTCTCTTTGTTCGTAACCTGGTTCTATTGGCTCCTAATAGTTGCTGTATAGTGGGTGCAAACAATGTCAATTTCCCAAAATAACAAGGCCCTCCATAAATGTTTGCTGGCAGTCCTTGCCATGCACGATCTCCACAGATTAGAAAAATACCAGGTGGTAATTGTAGAGGTGAACTGCTAGAATTTACTTTGTGAGACCAATTGCCACAATATGCATCATTATTTTGCAAATATAGCAAATTTTGTGGAGAAACATTTGTACCATTTGGCCCATGAGACCTTTTTGCATGATTGTTCCTAGCCCAATTGACAAAAGTTAAACAATAATTGCTAGGGGCTGAGCCTAACAGTCTTAACTCTTGTGCTTCTGACCCGGTAACATTTAAACCTGTAGCAATGTACCAAATTTGAGCATCAGTGGGATTTGCCTGAATTAAACCTGTGTCACAGATATTGATCCTGAATTTACCTGATGGAATTTCACATAATGTTTTGTTTGCTTCTTCGGGCGTTTTCCAATTCTTTGTCCAGTTTTTAAACATTGTGGCATTGAGTGAATCGCCTAAAGGTGCGCCCACTAAACAAGTTCGAAAAGGATCTGAAGGGGTGGCCATTGAAAGGCAAAAATTATCTTGTCCAGTTTGATTGGCCCACATTATCCACATATTTTGTCTCTCATCCATGTCAATCAAAAACCCTTCATTTCCCTTTATCATGGTAAACCACTACAACAACCAAATCAGAGATAGTCTCTTAAGGACTTTAAAAAGATTGTGGCAGTTCAGCCAGCATCTTGGCTGGATCCCATGTGAGATCTTGCTTCCCTTTTCTTTTACCCCTCTGCCTTGCCCGTCGATTCGGTTGCTTCGAACCACGGGGTGTTCCATCTTCTCAGCAGCAGGGATAACTTTCAGGGAAAGACCCTTTCTCTCGAGACTGCCGTTTTAAGAATTGCTCCCAATTTTTATTTTTTACCCCTGGAATATCACACCTGACCTGTGTAAGTGTTTTATGACAATGTATTGTGGTTATTTCAATAATATACGGCAAAGGGGTATTAGGATGATGTCCTGGGGTGACTTTATGATACTGGTATCCCCAATCGTCTGGTTTATGTTATATATTAAGTCCTGCACCTTTAAGACTGGCTTTGAGAGCAAGAGAGGGGGAAGAAGAAGTGCGCAGTGTGTTAAGGAAAACATCACTCCCACAGACCCCACTCCTGGACTGTGTTGTCTGCAGCACGGACAGACAGTGGGACAGAGCTTCTCTCTGGCTTTTAGTTAGTTTTAGCTAGCTGAGGCAGAGGAGTTCCCTGGACCTTTGTTTTTTTCCAATTTTCTTGGATCTGTGCAAGCCTGCTCTGGACTGAACACCCAGCCAAACCCCGGGAGCTCACGCCTGTGGCCCACCGGGGCCTGGGCCTCGGCACTTTCCAGCGTCGGTGGGACTGATAAGAACCTGAGCGAGCCGAGCTACACCACATGAAAAAAGACTTTTCTTCCTAGACTTACCATCCCATCGAACAGCAAGAGGTTTTATTATTTAATGTTACTCAATTTCTTTTAAATAAACAGCTTTTTCCACTTCTCTCCACGGAATTTTTTTTTCCCTTTTCCCGGACCCGTTGGTGGGGAGGGGCATTTCCCTGTGGAGATCCCCATTTGGAGTTTTCCTTCCTGATTTGCCCTAAACTAGGACAGATGATAACAATAATTTTCTGGGTTTATCCCAAAAGCAAAAATCTCCCACCATCTATCAGATCCTTTTTCAAATTGTCCTGTTTGTATACTTTCCTGTAATGCAACCTCAGTGAAATTTCTTTCAAAGTTGTAACACTCTGTACAAATCCCTCTTGGGGATGGACCCCACTTAGAATGTGTCCACCACTTTTCTTTACACACTTTACAAATGTAACATACAAAAGGATAACATTCACACTCTGGTACTGTACACAAGATTTGCATGTGAGAGTCCATCAGATCCCGTCTCTATGTTGATGGCAGAGAGCGAGAAGTATCTGCAGAATTTTCTGGATCAGCTGAAGGTAAATCCCTGGGATCAGCAGGTTTAGTCCATCGGCTCGGCACCCAGACAGGCCCTGTGGGGGTAGACACACAAAGATAACCACGTCCCCAATACAGTACCTTGCTGGGACCTCCCCACAGTCCTGTTTTTGGATCTTTATAAACCAATCAGTTTGCCCTAGCATTTCTTTCTCCTAAACCCACATCCCATTTGTGACTACAAATATGGATAATAGCAAAGGCAGCAGTCCTCAACTTTACTGCTCTTTGAAGCTGCAAAAACAGTTCATATAAACGAGGATTTTTTACTTCCTTTATGTCTGCTTTTTCAATACGTTCACTCACTCCTGCAACATATAAAGAATCAGTTACCACATTAACAGGACCCTTAAACTGCACCAAAACCCAAACAACAGCGACTAATTCCAGAGTTTGTAATGTGTCCTCCTTTTGAGCTGGAATAATGTGATGATTCCATTGTCCTTGTGAATCTTGCCACGTAGCAGCAGCTGTGCGAGATTTCTTTCCAGCATCAGTGAACACCGTTGATGCCCCTGGTAACGGCAAAATGATCGTTTGGGCTTTTCAATCCAATTCTGCTGGCCTATCCATCGTAGTGGTATTCCAGGCACCTCCTCAGTACTGACCACACTGCTGTTGTCAAGCAATGCTTCTTGCAGTATGGAGCTGTGAATTAAATACCAGTCTAAAGTGTCCTTTTTTATTGGTATCTGAATTACAGCTGGATCTGCACCCATAATTTGTCACAATCGCTTCTACCTTTGTTTTATTAAATCTGCTAATATTTCAATTTTTTGAATTAAGGTATGTCTCTGTTGTAGTGGTGGCAACAACCACTCTAGTACCCATATCTCCCCTGTTTTCCTTTGTTGCTGTGTTAAAGCACCGATGAGATGTTGAGGTCCAAACCATACAGTAAAGTTAATGTCCAAGTCTGGATCTCACCTACGAACAACACCTGTCTGGATACTGTCCATTATTTTATTGAGAGCTTCTTGTTGTTCACTGGTGACCTGTATAGGTGCTGTAGGATCAGTACCTTTTAACAAAGGTCATAAGGGTTGTACAAGTTCATTAGGAATACCCACAACAGGTTTAAGGCATTGCAAATCTCCTAGCAATCGCTGAGCATCATGAACAGTATGAAGTGACATGTTCAATGACAGTTTCTGAGGGGCAACATACTGCTCAGTTAAAGTCCCCCCGAGATATTTCCATGGGGATGACTGCTGTATTTTCTCAGGTGCAACAACCAGTCCATTCTGAAGTAGTTGTGTTTGAATGTCTTTAACTTGTTAATCTGCAAAAGGTTGTGACTGAGCAAAAAGAACGTCATCCATATAATGATAAATAATAGTTGTAGGCCACTGAACTTTGCAGCAGTGGCTGCAAAGCATTATCAACATAAAGCTGGCACAAGGTAGGAGAATTACGCATACCCTGTGGTAAAACTGTCTATTCAAATCTCTTGTCTGGTTCTGCTCGATTTAATGAGGACAAGGTAAAAGCAAATCTGCAAGTATCCTGTTCATGCAGTGAGACAGTGAAAAAACAATCCTTTAAATCAATTATTAACAAGGGCCAATCTCTTGGCAACATTGCAGGATTGGGCAAACCAGGTTGTAGCGCCCCCATTGGCTCCATTTGTTCATTTACTGCACGTAAGTCATGCAGCAATCGATATTTTCCAGATTTTTTTTTATAACAAATATAGGGGCATTCCAAGGACTTGTTGACAACTTTAAATGTCCTTGTTGATATTGTTCCAGCACTAATAGATGAGCTTGTTGCAGACTTTCCCTTTTTAAAGGCCACTGTTCAACCCATACTGGTTCCTGAATTATCCATTTACGTGGGAGTGGGAAAGTCCAAACAATGGCCTCTATTCTAAAGGGTGCTCATTGGTCAAAATAACACCAAGTTGTGACAAAATATCTTGCCCTATTAGACATTGAACCTTGTCTGGTAATGGAACAATTGACAAAACAGAACTGATGACCTTCCCATCTAATTGAATCTGGATTTGTGGAGACTTTCTCGCTAAAGTTAAGCCTCCCACCCCTGTAACAGTAACCATACTGGACAACAAAGGCCATTCCTGGGGCCAATACTGTGGAGCAACAATACTTGAGTCTGTCCCAGTATCCAATAGTCCTTCTAATTGGTGGGATTCTCCATTATAATTGGGAACAACTTTTCGTTTGGGTCGAGTGTTTAAGCCCAGGGTAAGCAATGTAAGTCCTCCTGTAGAACCAAATCCACCTGTACCCTGTAATTGATTTTGCAATGGTGTCAATTGATGGGTATATTGTGGTAGTGGCACCATTTGTGCAATTTGCTGTCCCTTATCAATTCTGGCTGGTGGTGCCAGTGTATATGCCATGATATATATTTCACCAGAATAGTCCACATCAATTACTCCAGGTAAAATAAACAATCCCATTAGACTAGCAGATGAATGTCCCAACACTATTGCACCCATAGCTTTTCCATTTATTATCACTGGTCCCATAATTCCCATGGGAATCTTGTAGGGCTGAGATGTCAATAAATCCACAGTCACTGAGGCTGCCAGGTGTCGTGGTTTTAAACCAGTAAGTAAAAAATTACTTATTTCTTGTTGTGAGATATGGATTAGAACAAGAGCAAAACAGGCTTGAAACTTAAAAGGAATAAAGACAGTTTATTAACAAACTACAAGAATAAGAACACCAGAATAAACTTTCAGAAAACCCCCTTATCTTCCACATCTTAACTATTCTTCTGTACACATGACAACATAGAGACAAATAACTTTAGGACTTTGGTGGTTAAAAACAGTCTTAATTCTTGCTACAGTCTTTTCATCAGTCTTTGTAGAGAAACAGAAGTCTCTTTCTGTTAACTTACGGAGTTTCTCACAAGAAAACTATTTTTTGGCATAGTTTTCTATTTCTCTAATACCTGCTGCCCAGAAATCTGTCATTAGATCTTCTCCTCCCATTTCACATCTCTCCGAGGTGTGTATGGGTCACAGAGTTTAGGAATTTTATTTTTAAGGATAAGTCATTCAAAGGCAGAAGTCTTCTTCATCTGTCTCTGTGAGCCTTCCTGGAAAACAGTTTTCTCTTTGCCTCTCAAAGCTTCAAAATCTTAACTCCAGCAACTCACAGTATCACAAGTACTCTCTCTCTCTCTTCTGCTCAGAAGTTACACTTTGAATAATCTATTCTTCCCAACACTCATCATGAATTAAAGGAGTCTTTTTATACTATTATTGTCTATCTCCATAGCTTTAACAGAAAGATATTTCAGCTGTAAAGCATCTCCTTATTCTCTCTTTCTTATTTAAACTTAACTCTTTTCTTCACTGTTTTTGGTGGTTCTATGCTGTCTTCTCTGTGTTGATTGTCTCTCTCTGTTTTTCTGAGAAAAGGAGTAATCTGTACGTTTATCCAGGTAGTAAAAGAATTAAAAGCTTTAGGAAAACTGCAAGAGTTCATGGTGTTAAGTTTCAGTCTAGTAACAAAAACTGAAAACCAAGCTCGGCTGACGAGCGCTGCTTCTCTTCCCCCTCCCCCCCTCCACCGCGGCCTTGTCGGCCTGGAGAGGGGGGGAGGAGGCTGAGACAGAATCCTGTTACCTCTTCAAACGCCGGAAACCAAAGAGAGCAAGAGAATTCTATCTGTACTTCTTAAGGGGGTGTTTACAAGTTGAATTCACTTTTTAATAGTCAGATCTGCTGTCAGTTCTTGGAAATGACTGATAATTGGTCAGGAGGAAAAACTCCCATCAGCCACTAGCAGCTTCAACTTCTCTTCTTTCTAAGCTGTCTTAAAAGTAAAGCTACCCTATGACAGCTCTCTTGTTCTCTTTGGTTTCTGGCTTCTGACGAGGTAACAGGCTCTGTCTCGGCCTCCTCCCCCCTCCAGGCCGGACAAGGCCGCAGAGGGCGGGGGGGGGGGAGAAACGGAGCCGGCCGGCCTGGCTTGGTTTGCAGTTTCTGCTGCTGGACTGAAACCTGACACCATCAACATCTGCAGCTTTCCAAGACTTTAACTCTTTTACTACCTGGATAAAACATACAGATTACATCTTTTTCCCAGAGAGACAGAGAGAGAGAGACAATCAACATAAAGACGACATCATAAAACCATCAAAAACAGTGATGAAAGGAGTTAAGTTTTAGATGCGGAAGAGAGAATAAGGAGATGCTTTAATTAAACTGAAATATTTTTCTGTTAAAGCTATGGAGATGGACAATAGTGTTCTGAAAAAGAGCTCCTTTAATTCATGACAGAGTATATTGGGAGGAAGGGAGTGTTCAAAGTGTGGATTTTGAGCAAATAGTGAAGCGATTGTGATGCTGTGAGATACTGAAACAGAGGGAGAAGTAATAGTTGAAGATTTGTGGCCTTTTGAGAGGCAAAGAGAAAACTTCTCTTTCCAGGGAGGCTCACAGAGACAGATGAAGAGAACTTTTGCCTTTGAATAACTCATCCTTAAAAATGACATCCCAAGACTCATTTGACCCATACACACCTCAGAGTGATGTGAAATGGGAGGAGTGAACTGCTGACAGATTTTTTCCAGGCAGCTGGCATCAGAGAAATAGAAAACTATAACAGAAATGGTTTTCTTGCGAAAAACTCCATAGATTAGCAGAAGACTTCTGTTTCTCTACAAAGCTGATGAAAAGACTCTAGCAGTAATTGGGAGTGTTTTAAACACCAAAGTTCCAAGTTTTTTGTCTCTATGTTTTCATGTGAACAAAGGAATGGTTGGGTAGTGGGGGAGAAAGAGGTTTTCTGGAAGTTATTCTGGTTTTCTTATTCTTGTAGTTCTGTTAAAAAACTTTCTTTATTCCTTTTAAGTCTCTTTTGCTCTTGTTCTAATGTATATCTCACAGCAAGAAATAAGTAAGTTTTCTTGTAATTTTTTAGCTACTGCTTTAAAACCATGACATTTATTTGGTGCGTTGGCTGGGAAACGAAATTAGCAAATCTAAACCACAACATTGTGCTGCACCCCAGGGCCAGGCTCTGCCTCTCTTTGCTCTGGCTGCTGCTTCCAAGCTGTCCTCTGTGATTTGGATTTGCAAGCCACCTCTCTGACCAGCTTCCACTTTGCTTGAAAAATTCAGCACCATGTGGGTGGCTGAACAAGTCCCAGAGCTGGGGAGAAGGATTTGAGATGCAATTTGCATCCCAGAGTTGTTACAGTGGGGAAAATGTCACATCCCTCCTGTGCCTGGAGCTGCTAATCTTGTTGCAAACATTGAAAAGCTCTTCAGCTTCTCTCATTCTACCTAAATTTGATGACTGCTTTGATTTCACACCTCTTTCATGCAGGTTTTTCCTCTGTCCTTGGCAAGAATTGTCAGGCCTGAGAAATTTTGTTGAGCCTTGGGACAGCTCCCATCATCTCTCCCTGCTCCTAATGCTGCTTTGAATTCTCTTGGGAATGTGAGCATGAGGGAAACTGGGGGGACTTTAGTGAGAGGAAAAGTGAGGCACAGAGGCTGAAGTGCAAATGCAGAGTGTGTAGGGTCAGCACAGTCTGCAGTGTTGTGGGGATTTGGGCCATGCAAACAGATGTTTCTTCTCTGGGAATGGCTGATTCCTTTGGTGTGTCTCCTCCTGAAATTGCTGTGCACCAGGGCTGGTGCTGGAGCTGCAGCAGCACAAAGTTGCCAGGGAGCCGTGTGGGAGCCAGAGGGAATCATTTCTTTGCTGCTTTGGATGAAAAGTTGTGACATGAATCTCAGTGTCAGGGAGGTGCCACGTTCATGCTGCTGCAGTGCCCACACACGGTGTCTGGAGACAGCTCAGGAGAAAAGGAAGAAAAGCCAGGATGAAATCCCATGTGCTACTGAACTCTATCAGAAAGTGCTTGGAGTGAAGTGTGTGAAGTGACTGGGGAGAGCTGGATAGAAGGGACAGCTCTGAGCAGTGTGTGGTACATCATGACATCCTTGCAGTGATCTTTGCACAGAGATGAAAAATATCAGTTTGCATGGCCTGAATCTGTGGGTCTGGAAATTCTGCGTGTTGCCCAAGCTGTGCTGAGCTCACCTGGCTCTGAAATAGCTGAAATATCATCTCTGCACCTTAGGCAGGAAGAGCATCAGAGTTCTGAAGAGATGAATAAAAATCAGTCATAACCCAGAAGCAAACCTTGGCAATAGACGTGTGGCAGGTGAGGAGACTGAAAGCTTTCATTCTTGTCCTGGGAGAATGAATTCAGCAATAAAAAATCCTGTCTCTTGGCATTAAA